>NW_027184614.1:3071825-3686190 GCF_032405125.1 Capricornis sumatraensis | reverse complement strand
AAAGCAGGGAAAGGATCCCTCATCTCGAGCTACGAGGGGGAAACGGGGCTCCTCTGGATGTGGGCGGGACCATCGTGCTTCCTCTCGAGTGGAGACGGGTATGGTGGTGAACTTCTTGAGTTGCAGCAAGGCTGTGAAAGACCCTTTCGAAGTTCCAGAGGTAAGGTGTCATTAGTCTCCAGACGTCTCATCGGAAATAGGCCTCATCTCGCCTGGAAGGGAGAACTTCCTGGATTTTCTCGAGTTGCGGCAGGTGTTCTCGAGTTACGACGGGGACCTCAGGGACCCGCCCTGGTGGCCTCAGGAGAGGCCAGTCCCTATGCGAGTTGCTAGGGGGCCTCTCGGGATTCCTCTCCCGTCGATACCGGGGCCAAAAAGCTTGTGTGGAGTCAGGGCCGGAACCGAGGATTCCTCTCAGGGGCTGACATGGATCTTTGGGTACTTCTGGAGTCTCCCCAGGGGAGTCAGGCCTCGTCTCGAGTGGGGGCATGGACGTGCACTTTCCTTCCAGGCTGTAGCAGCAATGTCACGCTTCCCGTCGCGTGGATCAAAGGATCTGTGGTTTTCCCTAGAGGCTTTCCCACAGGGCTGTCCCACGTGCCACCGTGGTGTGAGTCGATCCTCGGCGTGAAAGATGAGCCAGTGCAGGGCAAAGAGGTTCCTCTGGAATGGACTGAGACATCTGGGGGACTCTTGGAATGGTGGTACGACCATGGAGTTCCTCTCGCCTTTCCTGTTGAGAGTGCCTCTTCTTGAGATGCGACGGGAACGCCGGGAATTCTTTCCCGTTGAAAGCAGGGAAAGGATCCCTCATCTCGAGATACGAGGGGGAAACGGGGCTCCTCTGGATGTGGGCGGGACCATCGTGCTTCCTCTCTAGTGGAGACGGGTATGGCGGTGAACTTCTTGAGTTGCAGCAAGGGTGTGAAAGACCATTTCGAAGTTCCAGAGGTTAGGTGTCATTAGTCTCCAGACGCCTCATCGGAAATAGGCCTCATCTCGCCTGGAAGGGAGAACTTCCTGGATTTTCTCGAGTTGCGGCAGGTGTTCTCGAGTTACGACGGGGACCTCAGGGACCCGCCCTGGTGGCCTCAGGAGAGGCCAGTCCCTAGGCGTGTTGCTAGGGGGCCTCTCGGGATTCCTCTCCCGTTGATACTGGGGCGAAAAACCTTGTGTGGAGTCAGGGCCGAAACCGAGGATTCCTCTCAGGGGCTGACATGGATCTTTGGGTACTTCTGGAGTCTCCCCAGGGGAGTCAGGCCTCGTCTCGAGTGGGGGCATGCACGTGCGCTTTCCTTCCAGGCTGTAGCAGCAATGTCACGCTTCCCGTCGCGTGGATCAAAGGATCTGTGGTTTTCCCTCGAGGCTTTCCCTCGAGGCTTTCCCACAGGGCTGTCCCACGTGCCACCGTGGTGTGAGTCGATCCTCGGCGTGAAAGATGAGCCAGTGCAGGGCAAAGAGTTTCCTCTGGAATGGACTGAGACATCTGGGGGACTCTTGGAATGGTGGTACGACCATGGAGTTCCTCTCGCCTTTCCTGTTGAGAGTGCCTCCTCTTGAGATGCGACGGGAACGCCGGGAATTCTTTCCCGTTGAAAGCAGGGAAAGGATCCCTCATCTCGAGCTACGAGGGGGAAACGGGGCTCCTCTGGATGTGGGCGGGACCATCGTGCTTCCTCTCTAGTGGAGACGGGTATGGTGGTGAACTTCTTGAGTTGCAGCAAGGCTGTGAAAGACCCTTTCGAAGTTCCAGAGGTAAGGTGTCATTAGTCTCCAGACGCCTCATCGGAAATAGGCCTCATCTCGCATGGAAGGGAGAACTTCCTGGATTTTCTCGAGTTGCGGCAGGTGTTCTCGAGTTACGACGGGGACCTCAGGGACCCGCCCTGGTGGCCTCAGGAGAGGCCAGTCCCCATGCGAGTTGCTAGGGGGCCTCTCGGGATTCCTCTCCCGTCGATACCGGGGCCAAAAAGCTTGTGTGGAGTCAGGGCCGGAACCGAGGATTCCTCTCAGGGGCTGACATGGATCTTTGGGTACTTCTGGAGTCTCCCCAGGGGAGTCAGGCCTCGTCTCGAGTGGGGGCATGCACGTGCGCTTTCCTTCCAGGCTGTAGCAGCAATGTCACGCTTCCCGTCGCGTGCATCAAAGGATCTGTGGTTTTCCCTCGAGGCTTTCCCTCGAGGCTTTCCCACAGGGCTGTCCCACGTGCCACCGTGTTGTGAGTCGATCCTCGGCGTGAAAGATGAGCCAGTGCAGGGCAAAGAGGTTCCTCTGGAATGGACTGAGACATCTGGGGGACTCTTGGAATGGTGGTACGACCATGGAGTTCCTCTCGCCTTTCCTGTTGAGAGTGCCTCCTCTTGAGATGCGACGGGAACGCCGGGAATTCTTTCCCGTTGAAAGCAGGGAAAGGATCCCTCATCTCGAGCTCCGAGGGGGAAACGGGGCTCCTTTGGATGTGGTCGGGACCATCGTGCTTCCTCTCGAGTGGAGACGGGTATGGCGGTGAACTTCTTGAGTTGCAGCAAGGGTGTGAAAGACCCTTTCGAAATTCCAGAGGTTAGGTGTCATTAGTCTCCAGACGCCTCATCGGAAATAGGCCTCATCTCGCCTGGAAGGGAGAACTTCCTGGATTTTCTCGAGTTGCGGCAGGTGTTCTCGAGTTACGACGGGGACCTCAGGGACCGGCCCTCGTGGCCTCAGTAGAGGCCAGTCCCCATGCGAGTTGCTAGGGGGCCTCTTGGGATTCCTCTCCCGTCGATACCGGGGCCAAAAACATTCTGTGGAGTCAGGGCCGGAACCGAGGATTCCTCTCAGGGGCTGATATGGATCTTTGGATACTTCTGGAGTCTCGCCAGGGGAGACAGGCCTCGTTTCGTGAGGGGGCATGCACGTGCACTTTCCTTCCAGGCTTTAGCAGCAATGTCACGCTTCCCGTCGCGTGGATCAAAGGATCTGTGGTTTTCCCTCGAGGCTTTCCCTCGAGGCTTTCCCACAGGGCTGTCCCACGTGGCACCGTGGTGTGAGTCGATCCTCGGCGTGAAAGATGAGCCAGTGCATGGCAAAGAGGTTCCTCTGGAATGGACTGAGACATCTGGGGGACTCTTGGAATGGTGCTACGACCATGGAGTTCCTCTCGCCTTTCCTGTTGAGAGTGCCTCCTCTTGAGATGCGACGGGAACGCCGGGAATTCTTTCCCGTTGAAAGCAGGGAAAGGATCCCTCATCTCGAGCTCCGAGGGGGAAACGGGGCTCCTCTGGATGTGGGCGGGACCATCGTGCTTCCTCTCGAGTGGAGACGGGTATGGCGGTGAACATCTTGAGTTGCAGCAAGGGTGTGAAAGACCCTTTCGAAGTTCCAGAGGTTTGGTGTCATTAGTCTCCAGAGGCCTCATCGGAAATAGGCCTCATCTCGCCTGGAAGGGAGAACTTCCTGGATTTTCTCGAGTTGCGGCAGGTGTTCTCGAGTTACGACGGGGACCTCAGGGACCCGCCCTGGTGGCCTCAGGAGAGGCCAGTCCCCATGCGAGTTGCTAGGGGGCCTCTCGGGATTCCTCTCCCGTCGATACCGGGGCCAAAAACCTTGTGTGGAGTCAGGGCCGGAACCGAGGATTCCTCTCAGGGGCTGACATGGATCTTTGGGTACTCCTGGAGTCTCCCCAGGGGAGTCAGTCCTCGTCTCGAGTAGGGGCATGCACGTGCGCTTTCCTTCCAGGCTGTAGCAGCAATGTCACGCTTCCCGTCGCGTGGATCAAAGGATCTGTGGTTTTCCCTCGAGGCTTTCCCTCGAGGCTTTCCCACAGGGCTGTCCCACGTGCCACCGTGGTGAGAGTCGATCCTCGGCGTGAAACATGAGCCAGTGCAGGGCAAAGAGGTTCCTCTGGAATGGACTGAGACATCTGGGGGACTCTTGGAATGGTGGTACGACCATGGAGTTCCTCTCGCCTTTCCTGTTGAGAGTGCCTCCACTTGAGATGCGACGGGAACGCAGGGAATTCTTTCCCGTTGAAAGCAGGGAAAGGATCCCTCATCTCGAGCTACGAGGGGGAAACGGGGCTCCTTTGGATGTTGTCGGGACCATCGTGCTTCCTCTCGAGTGGAGACGGGTATGGTGGTGAACTTCTTGAGTTGCAGCAAGGGTGTGAAAGACCCTTTCGAAGTTCCAGAGGTTAGGTGTCATTAGTCTCCAGACGCCTCATCGGAAATAGGCCTCATCTCGCCTGGAAGGGAGAACTTCCTGGATTTTCTCGAGTTGCGGCAGGTGTTCTCGAGTTACGACGGGGACCTCAGGGACCGGCCCTGGTGGCCTCAGGAGAGGCCAGTCCCCATGCGAGTTGCTAGGGGGCCTCTCGGGATTCCTCTCCCGTCGATACCGGGGCCAAAAACCTTGTGTGGAGTCAGGGCCGGAACCGAGGATTCCTCTCAGGGGCTGATATGGATCTTTGGATACTTCTGGAGTCTCGCCAGGGGAGACAGGCCTCGTTTCGTGAGGGGGCATGCACGTGCACTTTCCTTCCAGGCTGTAGCAGCAATGTCACGCTTCCCGTCGCGTGGATCAAATGATGTGTGGTTTTCCCTCGAGGCTTTCCCACAGGGCTGTCCCACGTGCCACCGTGGTGTGAGTCGATCCTCGGCGTGAAAGATGAGCCAGTGCAGGGCAAAGAGGTTCCTCTGGAATGGACTGAGACATCTGGGGGACTCTTGGAATGGTGGTACGACCATGGAGTTCCTCTCGCCTTTCCTGTTGAGAGTGCCTCCTCTTGAGATGCGACGGGAACGCCGGGAATTCTTTCCCGTTGAAAGCAGGGAAAGGATCCCTCATCTCGAGCTCCGAGGGGGAAACGGGGCTCCTCTGGATGTGGGCGGGACCATCGTGCTTCCTCTCGAGTGGAGACGGGTATGGCGGTGAACATCTTGAGTTGCAGCAAGGGTGTGAAAGACCCTTTCGAAGTTCCAGAGGTTTGGTGTCATTAGTCTCCAGAGGCCTCATCGGAAATAGGCCTCATCTCGCCTGGAAGGGAGAACTTCCTGGATTTTCTCGAGTTGCGGCAGGTGTTCTCGAGTTACGACGGGGACCTCAGGGACCCGCCCTGGTGGCCTCAGGAGAGGCCAGTCCCCATGCGAGTTGCTAGGGGGTCTCTCGGGATTCCTCTCCCGTCGATACCGGGGCCAAAAAGCTTGTGTGGAGTCAGGGCCGGAACCGAGGATTCCTCTCAGGGGCTGACATGGATCTTTGGGTACTTCTGGAGTCTCCCCAGGGGAGTCAGGCCTCGTCTCGAGTGGGGGCATGCTCGTGCGCTTTCCTTCCAGGCTGTAGCAGCAATGTCACGCTTCCCGTCGCGTGGATCAAAGGATCTGTGGTTTTCCCTCGAGGCTTTCCCTCGAGGCTTTCCCACAGGGCTGTCCCACGTGCCACCGTGTTGTGAGTCGATCCTCGGCGTGAAAGATGAGCCAGTGCAGGGCAAAGAGGTTCCTCTGGAATGGACTGAGACATCTGGGGGACTCTTGGAATGGTGGTACGACCATGGAGTTCCTCTCGCCTTTCCTGTTGAGAGTGCCTCCTCTTGAGATGCGACGGGAACGCCGGGAATTCTTTCCCGTTGAAAGCAGGGAAAGGATCCCTCATCTCGAGCTACGAGGGGGAAACGGGGCTCCTCTGGATGTGGGCGGGACCATCGTGCTTCCTCTCGAGTGGAGACGGGTATGGCGGTGAACTTCTTGAGTTGCAGCAAGGGTGTGAAAGACCCTTTCGAAGTTCCAGAGGTTTGGTGTCATTAGTCTCCAGAGGCCTCATCGGAAATAGGCCTCATCTCGCCTGGAAGGGAGAACTTCCTGGATTTTCTCGAGTTGCGGCAGGTGTTCTCGAGTTACGACGGGGACCTCAGGGACCCGCCCTGGTGGCCTCAGGAGAGGCCAGTCCCCATGCGAGTTGCTAGGGGGCCTCTCGGGATTCCTCTCCCGTCGATACCGGGGCCAAAAACCTTGTGTGGAGTCAGGGCCGGAACCGAGGATTCCTCTCAGGGGCTGACATGGATCTTTGGGTACTCCTGGAGTCTCCCCAGGGGAGTCAGTCCTCGTCTCGAGTAGGGGCATGCACGTGCGCTTTCCTTCCAGGCTGTAGCAGCAATGTCACGCTTCCCGTCGCGTGGATCAAAGGATCTGTGGTTTTCCCTCGAGGCTTTCCCTCGAGGCTTTCCCACAGGGCTGTCCCACGTGCCACCGTGGTGAGAGTCGATCCTCGGCGTGAAACATGAGCCAGTGCAGGGCAAAGAGGTTCCTCTGGAATGGACTGAGACATCTGGGGGACTCTTGGAATGGTGGTACGACCATGGAGTTCCTCTCGCCTTTCCTGTTGAGAGTGCCTCCTCTTGAGATGCGACGGGAACGCAGGGAATTCTTTCCCGTTGAAAGCAGGGAAAGGATCCCTCATCTCGAGCTACGAGGGGGAAACGGGGCTCCTTTGGATGTTGTCGGGACCATCGTGCTTCCTCTCGAGTGGAGACGGGTATGGTGGTGAACTTCTTGAGTTGCAGCAAGGGTGTGAAAGACCCTTTCGAAGTTCCAGAGGTTAGGTGTCATTAGTCTCCAGACGCCTCATCGGAAATAGGCCTCATCTCGCCTGGAAGGGAGAACTTCCTGGATTTTCTCGAGTTGCGGCAGGTGTTCTCGAGTTACGACGGGGACCTCAGGGACCGGCCCTGGTGGCCTCAGGAGAGGCCAGTCCCCATGCGAGTTGCTAGGGGGCCTCTCGGGATTCCTCTCCCGTCGATACCGGGGCCAAAAACCTTGTGTGGAGTCAGGGCCGGAACCGAGGATTCCTCTCAGGGGCTGATATGGATCTTTGGATACTTCTGGAGTCTCGCCAGGGGAGACAGGCCTCGTTTCGTGAGGGGGCATGCACGTGCACTTTCCTTCCAGGCTGTAGCAGCAATGTCACGCTTCCCGTCGCGTGGATCAAATGATGTGTGGTTTTCCCTCGAGGCTTTCCCACAGGGCTGTCCCACGTGCCACCGTGGTGTGAGTCGATCCTCGGCGTGAAAGATGAGCCAGTGCAGGGCAAAGAGGTTCCTCTGGAATGGACTGAGACATCTGGGGGACTCTTGGAATGGTGGTACGACCATGGAGTTCCTCTCGCCTTTCCTGTTGAGAGTGCCTCCTCTTGAGATGCGACGGGAACGCCGGGAATTTTTTCCCGTTGAAAGCAGGGAAAGGATCCCTCATCTCGAGCTACGAGGGGGAAACAGGGCTCCTCTGGATGTGGGCGGGACCATCGTGCTTTCTCTCGAGTGGAGACGGGTATGGCGGTGAACTTCTTGAGTTGCAACAAGGGTGTGAAAGACCCTTTCGAAGTTCCAGAGGTTAGGTGTCATTAGTCTCCAGACGCCTCATCGGAAATAGGCCTCATCTCGCCTGGAAGGGAGAACTTCCTGGATTTTCTCGAGTTGCGGCAGGTGTTCTCGAATTACGACGGGGACCTCAGGGACCCGCCCTGGTGGCCTCCGGAGAGGCCAGTCCCCATGCGAGTTGCTAGGGGGCCTCTCGGGATTCCTCTCCCGTCGATACCGGGGCCAAAAACCTTGTGTGGAGTCAGGGCCGGAACCGAGGATTCCTCTCAGGGGCTGACATGGATCTTTGGGTACTTCTGGAGTCTCCCCAGTGGAGTCAGGCCTCGTCTCGAGTGGGGGCATGCACGTGCGATTTCCTTTCAGGCTGTAGCAGCAATGTCACGCTTCCCGTCACGTGGATCAAAGGATCTGTGGTTTTCCCTCGAGGCTTTCCCTCGAGGCTTTCCCACAGGGCTGTCCCACGTGCCACCGTGGTGTGAGTCGATCCTCGGCGTGAAAGATGAGCCAATGCAGGGCAAAGAGTTTCCTCTGGAATGGACTGAGACATCTGGGGGACTCTTGGAATGGTGGTACGACCATGGAGTTCCTCTCGCCTTTCCTGTTGAGAGTGCCTCCTCTTGAGATGCGACGGGAACGCCGGGAATTCTTTCCCGTTGAAAGCAGGGAAAGGATCCCTCATCTCGAGCTACGAGGGGGAAACGGGGCTCCTCTGGATGTGGGCGGGACCATCGTGCTTTCTCTCGAGTGCAGACGGGTATGGCGGTGAACTTCTTGAGTTGCAACAAGGGTGTGAAAGACCCTTTCGAAGTTCCAGAGGTTAGGTGTCATTAGTCTCCAGACGCCTCATCGGAAATAGGCCTCATCTCGCCTGGAAGGGAGAACTTCCTGGATTTTCTCGAGTTGCGGCAGGTGTTCTCGAGTTACGACGGGGACCTCAGGGACCCGCCCTGGTGGCCTCAGGAGAGGCCAGTCCCTAGGCGTGTTGCTAGGGGGCCTCTCGGGATTCCTCTTCCGTTGATACCGGGGCGAAAAACCTTGTGTGGAGTCAGGGCCGGAACCGAGGATTCCTCTCAGGGGCTGACATGGATCTTTGGGTACTTCTGGAGTCTCCCCAGGGGAGTCAGGCCTCGTCTCGAGTGGGGGCATGCACGTGCGCTTTCCTTCCAGGCTGTAGCAGCAATGTCACGCTTCCCGTCGCGTGGATCAAAGGATCTGTGGTTTTCCCTCGAGGCTTTCCCTCGAGGCTTTCCCACAGGGCTGTCCCACGTGCCACCGTGGTGTGAGTCGATCCTCGGCGTGAAAGATGAGCCAGTGCAGGGCAAAGAGTTTCCTCTGGAATGGACTGAGACATCTGGGGGACTCTTGGAATGGTGGTACGACCATGGAGTTCCTCTCGCCTTTCCTGTTGAGAGTGCCTCCTCTTGAGATGCGACGGGAACGCCGGGAATACTTTCCCGTTGAAAGCAGGGAAAGGATCCCTCATCTCGAGCTACGAGGGGGAAACGGGGCTCCTCTGGAGGTGGGCGGGACCATCGTGCTTCCTCTCGAGTGGAGACGGGTATGGCGGTGAACTTCTTGAGTTGCAGCAAGGGTGTGAAAGACCCTTTCGAAGTTCCAGAGGTTAGGTGTCATTAGTCTCCAGACGCCTCATCGGAAATAGGCCTCATCTCGCCTGGAAGGGAGAACTTCCTGGATTTTCTCGAGTTGCGGCAGGTGTTGTCGAGTTACGACGGGGACCACAGGGACCCGCCCTGGTGGCCTCAGGAGAGGCCAGTCCCCATGCGAGTTGCTAGGGGGCCTCTCGGGATTCCTCTCCCGTCGATACCGGGGCCAAAAACCTTGTGTGCAGTCAGGGCCGGAACCGAGGATTCCTCTCAGGGGCAGACATGGATCTTTGGGTACTTCTGGAGTCTCCCCAGGGGAGTCAGGCCTCGTCTCGAGTGGGGGCATGCACGTGCACTTTCCTTCCAGGCTGTAGCAGCAATGTCACGTTTCCCGTGTCGTGGATCAAAGGATCTGTGGTTTTCCCTCGAGGCTTTCCCACAGGGCTGTCCCACGTGCCACCGTGGTGTGAGTCGATCCTCGGCGTGAAAGATGAGCCAGTGCAGGGCAAAGAGGTTCCTCTGGAATGGACTGAGACATCTGGGGGACTCTTGGAATGGTGGTACGACCATGGAGTTCCTCTCGCCTTTCCTGTTGAGAGTGCCTCCTCTTGAGATGCGACGGGAACGCCGGGAATTCTTTCCCGTTGAAACCAGGGAAAGGATCCCTCATCTCGAGCTACGAGGGGGAAACGGGGCTCCTCTGGATGTGGGCGGGACCATCGTGCTTCCTCTCGAGTGGAGACGGGTATGGCGGTGAACTGCTTGAGTTGCAGCAAGGGTGTGAAAGACCCTTTCGAAGTTCCAGAGGTTTGGTGTCATTAGTCTCCAGAGGCCTCATCGGAAATAGGCCTCATCTCGCCTGGAAGGGAGAACTTCCTGGATTTTCTCGAGTTGCGGCAGGTGTTCTCGAGTTACGACGGGGACCTCAGGGACCCGCCCTGGTGGCCTTCGGAGAGGCCAGTCCCCATGCGAGTTGCTAGGGGGCCTCTCGGGATTCCTCTCCCGTCGATACCGGGGTCAAAAACCTTGTGTGGAGTCAGGGCCGGAACCGAGGATTCCTCTCAGGGGCTGACATGGATCTTTGGGTACTTCTGGAGTCTCCCAAGTGGAGTCAGGCCTCGTCTCGAGTGGGGGCATGCACGTGCGCTTTCCTTCCAGGCTGTAGCAGCAATGTCACGCTTCCCGTCGCGTGGATCAAAGGATCTGTGGTTTTCCCTCGAGGCTTTCCCACAGGGCTGTCCCACGTGACACCGTGGTGTGAGTCGATCCTCGGCGTGAAAGATGAGCCAGTGCAGGGCAAAGAGGTTCCTCTGGAATGGACTGAGACATCTGGGGGACTCTTGGAATGGTGGTACGACCATGGAGTTCCTCTCGCCTTTCCTGTTGAGAGTGCCTCCTCTTGAGATGCGACGGGAACGCAGGGAATTCTTTCTCGTTGAAAGCATGGAAAGGATCCCTCATCTCGAGCTACGAGGGGGAAACGGGGCTCCTTTGGATGTGGTCGGGACCATCGTGCTTCCTCTCGAGTGGAGACGGGTATGGTGGTGAACTTCTTGAGTTGCAGCAAGGGTGTGAAAGACCCTTTCGAAGTTCCAGAGGTTAGGTGTCATTAGTCTCCAGACGCCTCATCGGAAATAGGCCTCATCTCGCCTGGAAGGGAGAACTTCCTGGATTTTCTCGAGTTGCGGCAGGTGTTCTCGAGTTACGACGGGGACCTCAGGGACCGGCCCTGGTGGCCTCAGGAGAGGCCAGTCCCCATGCGAGTTGCTAGGGGGCCTCTCGGTATTCCTCTCCCGTCGATACCGGGGCCAAAAAGCTTGTGTGGAGTCAGGGCCGGAACCGAGGATTCCTCTCAGGGGCTGACATGGATCTTTGGGTACTTCTGGAGTCTCCCCAGGGGAGTCAGGCCTCGTCTCGGGTGGGGGCATGCACGTGCGCTTTCCTTCCAGGCTGTAGCAGCAATGTCACGCTTCCCGTCGCGTGCATCAAAGGATCTGTGGTTTTCCCTCGAGGCTTTCCCTCGAGGCTTTCCCACAGGGCTGTCCCACGTGCCACCGTATTGTGAGTCGATCCTCGGCGTGAAAGATGAGCCAGTGCAGGGCAAAGAGGTTCCTCTGGAATGGACTGAGACATCTGGGGGACTCTTGGAATGGTGGTACGACCATGGAGTTCCTCTCGCCTTTCCTTTTGAGAGTGCCTCCTCTTGAGATGCGACGGGAACGCCGGGAATTCTTTCCCGTTGAAAGCAGGGAAAGGATCCCTCATCTCGAGCTACGAGGGGGAAACGGGGCTCCTTTGGATGTGGTCGGGACCATCGTGCTTCCTCTCGAGTGGAGACGGGTATGGTGGTGAACTTCTTGAGTAGCAGCAAGGGTGTGAAAGACCCTTTCGAAATTCCAGAGGTTAGGTGTCATTAGTCTCCAGACGCCTCATCGGAAATAGGCCTCATCTCGCCTGGAAGGGAGAACTTCCTGGATTTTCTCGAGTTGCGGCAGGTGTTCTCGAGTTACGACGGGGACCTCAGGGACCGGCCCTCGTGGCCTCAGGAGAGGCCAGTCCCCATGCGAGTTGCTAGGGGGCCTCTCGGGATTCCTCTCCCGTCGATACCGGGGCCAAAAACCTTCTGTGGAGTCAGGGCCGGAACCGAGGATTCCTCTCAGGGGCTGATATGGATCTTTGGATACTTCTGGAGTCTCGCCAGGGGAGACAGGCCTCGTTTCGTGAGGGGGCATGCACGTGCACTTTCCTTCCAGGCTTTAGCAGCAATGTCACGCTTCCCGTGGCGTGGATCAAAGGATCTGTGGTTTTCCCTCGAGGCTTTCCCTCGAGGCTTTCCCACAGGGCTGTCCCACGTGCCACCGTGGTGTGAGTCGATCCTCGGCGTGAAAGATGAGCCAGTGCAGGGCAAAGAGGTTCCTCTGGAATGGACTGAGACATCTGGGGGACTCTTGGAATGGTGGTACGACCATGGAGTTCCTCTCGCCTTTCCTGTTGAGACTGCCTCCTCTTGAGATGCGACGGGAACGCCGGGAATTCTTTCCCGTTTAAAGCAGGGAAAGGATCCCTCATCTCGAGCTACGAGGGGGAAACGGGGCTCCTCTGGATGTGGGCGGGACCATCGTGCTTCCTCTCGAGTGGAGACGGGTATGGCGGTGAACTTCTTGAGTCGCAGCAAGGGTGTGAAAGACCCTTTCGAAGTTCCAGAGGTTAGGTGTCATTAGTCTCCAGACGCCTCATCGGAAATAGGCCTCATCTCGCCTGGAAGGGAGAACTTCCTGGATTTTCTCGAGTTGCGGCAGGTGTTCTCGAGTTACGACAGGGACCTCAGGGACCCGCCCTGGTGGCCTCAGGAGAGGCCAGTCCCCATGCGAGTTGCTAGGGGGCCTCTCGGGATTCCTCTCCCGTCGATACCGGGGCCAAAAACCTTGTGTGGAGTCAGGGCCGGAACCGAGGATGCCTCTCAGGGGCTGACATGGATCTTTGGGTACTTCTGGAGTCTCCCCAGGGGAGTCAGGCCTCGTCTCGAGTGGGGGCATGCACGTGCGCTTTCCTTCCAGGCTGTAGCAGCAATGTCACGCTTCCCGTCGCGTGAATCAAAGGATCTGTGGTTTTCCCTCGAGGCTTTCCCTCGAGGCTTTCCCACAGGGCTGTCCCACGTGGCACCGTGGTGTGAGTCGATCCTCGGCGTGAAAGATGAGCCAGTGCAGGGCAAAGAGGTTCCTCTGGAATGGACTGAGACATCTGGGGGACTCTTGGAATGGTGGTACGACCATGGAGTTCCTCTCGCCTTTCCTGTTGAGAGTGCCTCCTCTTGAGATGCGACGGGAACGCCGGGAATTCTTTCCCGTTGAAAGCAGGGAAAGGATCCCTCATCTCGAGCTCCGAGGGGGAAACGGGGCTCCTCTGGATGTGGGCGGGACCATCGTGCTTCCTCTCGAGTGGAGACGGGTATGGCGGTGAACTTCTTGAGTTGCAGCAAGGGTGTGAAAGACCCTTTCGAAGTTCCAGAGGTTTGGTGTCATTAGTCTCCAGAGGCCTCATCGGAAATAGGCCTCATCTCGCCTGGAAGGGAGAACTTCCTGGATTTTCTCGAGTTGCGGCAGGTGTTCTCGAGTTACGACGGGGACCTCAGGGACCCGCCCTGGTGGCCTCAGGAGAGGCCAGTCCCCATGCGAGTTGCTAGGGGGTCTCTCGGGATTCCTCTCCCGTCGATACCGGGGCCAAAAAGCTTGTGTGGAGTCAGGGCCGGAACCGAGGATTCCTCTCAGGGGCTGACATGGATCTTTGGGTACTTCTGGAGTCTCCCCAGGGGAGTCAGGCCTCGTCTCGAGTGGGGGCATGCTCGTGCGCTTTCCTTCCAGGCTGTAGCAGCAATGTCACGCTTCCCGTCGCGTGGATCAAAGGATCTGTGGTTTTCCCTCGAGGCTTTCCCTCGAGGCTTTCCCACAGGGCTGTCCCACGTGCCACCGTGTTGTGAGTCGATCCTCGGCGTGAAAGATGAGCCAGTGCAGGGCAAAGAGGTTCCTCTGGAATGGACTGAGACATCTGGGGGACTCTTGGAATGGTGGTACGACCATGGAGTTCCTCTCGCCTTTCCTGTTGAGAGTGCCTCCTCTTGAGATGCGACGGGAACGCCGGGAATTCTTTCCCGTTGAAAGCAGGGAAAGGATCCCTCATCTCGAGCTACGAGGGGGAAACGGGGCTCCTCTGGATGTGGGCGGGACCATCGTGCTTCCTCTCGAGTGGAGACGGGTATGGCGGTGAACTTCTTGAGTTGCAGCAAGGGTGTGAAAGACCCTTTCGAAGTTCCAGAGGTTTGGTGTCATTAGTCTCCAGAGGCCTCATCGGAAATAGGCCTCATCTCGCCTGGAAGGGAGAACTTCCTGGATTTTCTCGAGTTGCGGCAGGTGTTCTCGAGTTACGACGGGGACCTCAGGGACCCGCCCTGGTGGCCTCAGGAGAGGCCAGTCCCCATGCGAGTTGCTAGGGGGCCTCTCGGTATTCCTCTCCCGTCGATACCGGGGCCAAAAACCTTGTGTGGAGTCAGGGCCGGAACCGAGGATTCCTCTCAGGGGCTGACATGGATCTTTGGGTACTTCTGGAGTCTCCCCAGGGGAGTCAGGCCTCGTCTCGAGTAGGGGCATGCACGTGCGCTTTCCTTCCAGGCTGTAGCAGCAATGTCACGCTTCCCGTCGCGTGGATCAAAGGATCTGTGGTTTTCCCTCGAGGCTTTCCCTCGAGGCTTTCCCACAGGGCTGTCCCACGTGCCACCGTGGTGTGAGTCGATCCTCGGCGTGAAAGATGAGCCAGTGCAGGGCAAAGAGGTTCCTCTGGAATGGACTGAGACATCTGGGGGACTCTTGGAATGGTGGTACGACCATGGAGTTCCTCTCGCCTTTCCTGTTGAGAGTGCCTCCTCTTGAGATGCGACGGGAACGCAGGGAATTCTTTCCCGTTGAAAGCAGGGAAAGGATCCCTCATCTCGAGCTACGAGGGGGAAACGGGGCTCCTTTGGATGTGGTCGGGACCATCGTGCTTCCTCTCGAGTGGAGACGGGTATGGTGGTGAACTTCTTGAGTCGCAGCAAGGGTGTGAAAGACCCTTTCGAAGTTCCAGAGGTTAGGTGTCATTAGTCTCCAGACGCCTCATCGGAAATAGGCCTCATCTCGCCTGGAAGGGAGAACTTCCTGGATTTTCTCGAGTTGCGGCAGGTGTTCTCGAGTTACGACGGGGACCTCAGGGACCGGCCCTGGTGGCCTCAGGAGAGGCCAGTCCCCATGCGAGTTGCTAGGGGCACTCTCGGGATTCCTCTCCCGTCGATACCGGGGCCAAAAACCTTGTGTGGAGTCAGGGCCAGAACCGAGGATTCCTCTCAGGGGCTGACATGGATCTTTGGGTACTTCTGGAGTCTCCCCAGGGGAGTCAGGCCTCGTCTCGAGTGGGGGCATGCACGTGCGCTTTCCTTCCAGGCTGTAGCAGCAATGTCACGCTTCCCGTCGCGTGGATCAAAGGATCTGTGGTTTTCCCTCGAGGCTTTCCCTCGAGGCTTTCCCACAGGGCTGTCCCACGTGCCACCGTGGTGTGAGTCGATCCTCGGCGTGAAAGATGAGCCAGTGCAGGGCAAAGAGGTTTCTCTGGAATGGACTGAGACATCTGGGGGACTCTTGGAATGGTGGTACGACCATGGAGTTCCTTTTGCCTTTCCTGTTGAGAGTGCCTCCTCTTGAGATGCGACTGGAACGCCGGGAATTCTTTCCCGTTGAAAGCAGGGAAAGGATCCCTCATCTCGAGCTACCAGGGTGAAACGGGACTCCTCTGGATGTGGGCGGGACCATCGTGCTTCCTCTCGAGTGGAGACGGGTATGGCGGTGAACTTCTTGAGTTGCAGCAAGGGTGTGAAAGACCCTTTCGAAGTTCCAGAGGTTTGGTGTCATTAGTCTCCAGAGGCCTCATCGGAAATAGGCCTCATCTCGCCTGGAAGGGAGAACTTCCTGGATTTTCTCGAGTTGCGGCAGGTGTTCTCGAGTTACGACGGGGACCTCAGGGACCCGCCCTGGTGGCCTCAGGAGAGGCCAGTCCCCATGCGAGTTGCTAGGGGGCCTCTCGGGATTCCTCTCCCGTCGATACCGGGGCCAAAAACCTTGTGTGGAGTCAGGGCCGGAACCGAGGATTCCTCTCAGGGGCTGATATGGATCTTTGGATACTTCTGGAGTCTCGCCAGGGGAGACAGGCCTCGTTTCGTGAGGGGGCATGCACGTGCACTTTCCTTCCAGGCTGTAGCAGCAATGTCACGCTTCCCGTCGCGTGGATCAAAGGATCTGTGGTTTTCCCTCGAGGCTTTCCCTCGAGGCTTTCCCACAGGGCTGTCCCACGTGCCACCGTGGTGTGAGTCGATCCTCGGCGTGAAAGATGAGCCAGTGCAGGGAAAGAGGTTCCTCTGGAATGGACTGAGACATCTGGGGGACTCTTGGAATGGTGGTACGACCATGGAGTTCCTCTCGCCTTTCCTGTTGAGAGTGCCTCCTCTTGAGATGCGACGGGAACGCCGGGAATTCTTTCCCGTTGAAAGCAGGGAAAGGATCCCTCATCTCGAGCTACGAGGGGGATACGGGGCTCTTCTGGATGTGGGCGGGACCATCGTGCTTCCTCTCGAGTGGAGACGGGTATGGCGGTGACCTTCTTGAGTCGCAGCAAGGGTGTGAAAGACCCTTTCGAAGTTCCAGAGGTTAGGTGTCATTAGTCTCCAGACGCCTCATCGGAAATAAGCCTCATCTCGCCTGGAAGGGAGAACTTCCTGGATTTTCTCGAGTTGCGGCAGGTGTTCTCGAATTACGACGGGGACCTCAGGGACCCGCCCTGGTGGCCTCCGGAGAGGCCAGTCCCCATGCGAGTTGCTAGGGGGCCTCTCGGGATTCCTCTCCCGTCGATACCGGGGCCAAAAACCTTGTGTGGAGTCAGGGCCGGAACCGAGGATTCCTCTCAGGGGCTGACATGGATCTTTGGGTACTTCTGGAGTCTCCCCAGTGGAGTCAGGCCTCGTCTCGAGTGGGGGCATGCACGTGCGCTTTCCTTCCAGGCTGTAGCAGCAATGTCACGCTTCCCGTCGCGTGGATCAAAGGATCTGTGGTTTTCCCACGAGGCTTTCCCTCGAGGCTTTCCCACAGGGCTGTCCCACGTGCCACCGTGGTGTGAGTCGATCCTCGGCATGAAAGATGAGCCAGTGCAGGGCAAAGAGGTTCCTCTGGAATGGACTGAGACATCTGGGGGACTCTTGGAATGGTGGTACGACCATGGAGTTCCTCTCGCCTTTCCTGTTGAGAGTGCCTCCTCTTGAGATGCGACGGGAACGCCGGGAATTCTTTCCCGTTGAAAGCAGGGAAAGGATCCCTCATCACGAGCTACGAGGGGGAAACGGGGCTCCTCTGGATGTGGGCGGGACCATCGTGCTTCCTCTCGAGTGGAGACGGGTATGGCGGTGAACTTCTTGAGTTGCAGCAAGGGTGTGAAAGACCCTTTCGAACTTCCAGAGGTTTGGTGTCATTAGTCTCCAGAGGCCTCATCGGAAATAGGCCTCATCTCGCCTGGAAGGGAGAACTTCCTGGATTTTCTCGAGTTGCGGCAGGTGTTCTCGAGTTACGACGGGGACCTCAGGGACCCGCCCTGGTGGCCTCAGGAGAGGCCAGTCCCCATGCGAGTTGCTAGGGGGCCTCTCGGGATTCCTCTCCCGTCGATACCGGGGCCAAAAACCTTGTGTGGAGTCAGGGCCGGAAACGAGGATTCCTCTCAGGGGCTGACATGGATCTTTGGGTACTCCTGGAGTCTCCCCAGGTGAGTCAGGCCTCGTCTCGAGTAGGGGCATGCACGTGCGCTTTCCTTCCAGGCTGTAGCAGCAATGTCACGCTTCCCGTCGCGTGGATCAAAGGATCTGTGGTTTTCCCTCGAGGCTTTCCCTCGAGGCTTTCCCACAGGGCTGTCCCACGTGCCACCGTGGTGAGAGTCGATCCTCGGCGTGAAAGATGAGCCAGTGCAGAGCAAAGAGGTTCCTCTGGAATGGACTGAGACATCTGGGGGACTCTTGGAATGGTGGTACGACCATGGAGTTCCTCTCGCCTTTCCTGTTGAGAGTGCCTCCTCTTGAGATGCGACGGGAACGCAGGGAATTCTTTCCCGTTGAAAGCAGGGAAAGGATCCCTCATCTCGAGCTACGAGGGGGAAACGGGGCTCCTTTGGATGTTGCCGGGACCATCGTGCTTCCTCTCGAGTGGAGACGGGTATGGTGGTGAACTTCTTGAGTTGCAGCAAGGGTGTGAAAGACCCTTTCGAAGTTCCAGAGGTTAGGTGTCATTAGTCTCCAGACGCCTCATCGAAAATAGGCCTCATCTCGCCTGGAAGGGAGAACTTCCTGGATTTTCTCGAGTTGCGGCAGGTGTTCTCGAGTTACGACGGGGACCTCAGGGACCCGCCCTGGTGGCCTCCGGAGAGGCCAGTCCCCATGCGAGTTGCTAGGGGGCCTCTCGGGATTCCTCTCCCGTCGATACCGGGGCCAAAAACCTTGTGTGGAGTCAGGGCCGGAACCGAGGATTCCTCTCAGGGGCTGACATGGATCTTTGGGTACCTCTGGAGTCTCCCAAGTGGAGTCAGGCCTCGTCTCGAGTGGGGGCATGCACGTGCGCTTTCCTTCCAGGCTGTAGCAGCAATGTCACGCTTCCCGTCGCGTGGATCAAAGGATCTGTGATTTTCCCTCGAGGCTTTCCCTCGAGGCTTTCCCACAGGGCTGTCCCACGTGCCACCGTGGTGTGAGTCGATCCTCGGCGTGAAAGATGAGCCAGTGCAGGGCAAAGAGGTTCCTCTGGAATGGACTGAGACATCTGGGGGACTCTTGGAATGGTGGTATGACCATGGAGTTCCTCTCGCCTTTCCTGTTGAGACTGCTTCCTCTTGAGATGCGACGGGAACGCCGGGAATTCTTTCCCGTTTAAAGCAGGGAAAGGATCCCTCATCTCGAGCTACGAGGGGGAAACGGGGCTCATCTGGATGTGGGCGGGACCATCGTGCTTCCTCTCGAGTGGAGACGGGTATGGCGGTGAACTTCTTGAGTCGCAGCAAGGGTGTTAAAGACCCTTTCGAAGTTCCAGAGGTTAGGTGTCATTAGTCTCCAGACGCCTCATCGGAAATAGGCCTCATCTCGCCTGGAAGGGAGAACTTCCTGGATTTTCTCGAGTTGCGGCAGGTGTTCTCGAGTTACGACGGGGACCTCAGGGACCCGCCCTGGTGGCCTCAGGAGAGGCCAGTCCCCATGCGAGTTGCTAGGGGGCCTCTCGGGATTCCTCTCCCGTCGATACCGGGGCCAAAAACCTTGTGTGGAGTCAGGGCCGGAACCGAGGATGCCTCTCAGGGGCTGACATGGATCTTTGGGTACTTCTGGAGTCTCCCCAGGGGAGTCAGGCCTCGTCTCGAGTGGGGGCATGCACGTGCGCTTTCCTTCCAGGCTGTAGCAGCATTGTCACGCTTCCCGTCGCGTGGATCAAAGGATCTGTGGTTTTCCCTCGAGGCTTTCCCTCGAGGCTTTCCCACAGGGCTGTCCCACGTGGCACCGTGATGTGAGTCGATCCTCGGCGTGAAAGATGAGCCAGTGCAGGGCAAAGAGGTTCCTCTGGAATGGACTGAGACATCTGGGGGACTCTTGGAATGGTGGTACGACCATGGAGTTCCTCTCGCCTTTCCTGTTGAGAGTGCCTCCTCTTGAGATGCGACGGGAACGCCGGGAATTCTTTCCCGTTGAAAGCAGGGAAAGGATCCCTCATCTCGAGCTCCGAGGGGGAAACGGGGCTCCTTTGGATGTTGTCGGGACCATCGTGCTTCCTCTCGAGTGGAGACGGGTATGGTGGTGAACTTCTTGAGTTGCAGCAAGGGTGTGAAAGACCCTTTCGAAGTTCCAGAGGTTAGGTGTCATTAGTCTCCAGACGCCTCATCGGAAATAGGCCTCATCTCGCCTGGAAGGGAGAACTTCCTGGATTTTCTCGAGTTGCGGCAGGTGTTCTCGAGTTACGACGGGGACCTCAGGGACCCGCCCTGGTGGCCTCAGGAGAGGCCAGTCCCCATGCGAGTTGCTAGGGGCCCTCTCGGGATTCCTCTCCCGTCGATACCGGGGCCAAAATCCTTGTGTGGAGTCAGGGCCGGAACCGAGGATTCCTCTCAGGGGCTGATATGGATCTTTGGATACTTCTGGAGTCTCGCCAGGGGAGACAGGCCTCGTTTCGTGAGGGGGCATGCACGTGCACTTTCCTTCCAGGCTGTAGCAGCAATGTCACGCTTCCCGTCGCGTGGATCAAAGGATCTGTGGTTTTCCCTCGAGGCTTTCAATCGAGGCTTTCCCACAGGGCTGTCCCACGTGCCACCGTGGTGTGAGTCGATCCTCGGCGTGAAAGATGAGCCAGTGCAGGGCAAAGAGGTTCCTCTGGAATGGACTGAGACATCTGGGGGACTCTTGGAATGGTGGTACGACCATGGAGTTCCTCTCGCCTTTCCTGTTGAGAGTGCCTCCTCTTGAGATGCGACGGGAACGCCGGGAATTCTTTCCCGTTGAAAGCAGGGAAAGGATCCCTCATCTCGAGCTACGAGGGGGAAACGGGGCTCTTCTGGATGTGGGCGGGACCATCGTGCTTCCTCTCGAGTGGAGACGGGTATGGCGGTGAACTTCTTGAGTCGCATCAAGGGTGTGAAAGACCCTTTCGAAGTTCCAGAGGTTAGGTCTCATTAGTCTCCAGACGCCTCATCGGAAATAAGCCTCATCTCGCCTGGAAGGGAGAACTTCCTGGATTTTCTCGAGTTGCGGCAGGTGTTCTCGAGTTACGACGGGGACCTCAGGGACCCGCCCTGGTGGCCTCAGGAGAGGCCAGTCCCCATGCGAGTTGCTAGGGGGCCTCTCGGGATTCCTCTCCCGTCGATACCGGGGCCAAAAACCTTGTGTGGAGTCAGGGCCGGAACCGAGGATTCCTCTCAGGGGCTGACATGGATCTTTGGGTACTTCTGGAGTCTCACCAGTGGAGTCAGGCCTCGTCTCGAGTGGGGGCATGCACGTGCGCTTTCCTTCCAGGCTGTAGCAGCAATGTCACGCTTCCCGTCGCGTGGATCAAAGGATCTGTGGTTTTCCCTCGAGGCTTTCCCTCGAGGCTTTCCCACAGGGCTGTCCCACGTGCCACCGTGGTGTGAGTCGATCCTCGGCGTGAAAGATGAGCCAGTGCAGGGCAAAGAGGTTCCTCTGGAATGGACTGAGACATCTGGGGGACTCTTGGAATGGTGGTACGACCATGGAGTTCCTCTCGCCTTTCCTGTTGAGAGTGCCTCCTCTTGAGATGCGACGGGAACGCCGGGAATTCTTTCCCGTTGAAAGCAGGGAAAGGATCCCTCATCTCGAGCTACGAGGGGGAAACGGGGCTCCTTTGGATGTGGTCGGGACCATCGTGCTTCCTCTCGAGTGGAGACGGGTATGGTGGTGAACTTCTTGAGTTGCAGCAAGGGTGTGAAAGACCCTTTCGAAGTTCCAGAGGTTAGGTGTCATTAGTCTCCAGACGCCTCATCGGAAATAGGCCTCATCTCGCCTGGAAGGGAGAACTTCCTGGATTTTCTCGAGTTGCGGCAGGTGTTCTCGAGTTACGACGGGGACCTCAGGGACCGGCCCTGGTGGCCTCAGGAGAGGCCAGTCCCCATGCGAGTTGCTAGGGGGCCTCTCGGGATTCCTCTCCCGTCGATACCGGGGCCAAAAACCTTGTGTGGAGTCAGGGCCGGAACCGAGGATTCCTCTCAGGGGCTGATATGGATCTTTGGATACTTCTGGAGTCTCGCCAGGGGAGACAGGCCTCGTTTCGTGAGGGGGCATGCACGTGCACTTTCCTTCCAGGCTGTAGCAGCAATGTCACGCTTCCCGTCGCGTGGATCAAAGGATCTGTGGTTTTCCCTCGAGGCGTTCGCTCGAGGCTTTCCCACAGGGCTGTCCCACGTGCCACCGTGGTGTGAGTCGATCCTCGGCGTGAAAGATGAGCCAGTGCAGGGCAAAGAGGTTTCTCTGGAATGGACTGAGACATCTGGGGGACTCTTGGAATGGTGGTACGACCATGGAGTTCCTCTCGCCTTTCCTGTTGAGAGTGCCTCCTCTTGAGATGCGACTGGAACGCCGGGAATTCTTTCCCGTTGAAAGCAGGGAAAGGATCCCTCATCTCGAGCTCCGAGGGGGAAACGGGGCTCCTCTGGATGTGGGCGGGACCATCGTGCTTCCTCTCGAGTGGAGACGGGTATGGCGGTAAACTTCTTGAGTTGCAGCAAGGGTGTGAAAGACCCTTTCGAAGTTCCAGAGGTTTGGTGTCATTAGTCTCCAGAGGCCTCATCGGAAATAGGCCTCATCTCGCCTGGAAGGGAGAACTTCCTGGATTTTCTCGAGTTGCGGCAGGTGTTCTCGAGTTACGACGGGGACCTCAGGGACCCGCCCTGGTGGCCTCAGGAGAGGCCAGTCCCCATGCGAGTTACTAGGGGGCCTCTCGGGATTCCTCTCCCGTCGATACCGGGGCCAAAAACCTTGTGTGGAGTCAGGGCCGGAACCGAGGATTCCTCTCAGGGGCTGACATGGATCTTTGGGTACTCCTGGAGTCTCCCCAGGGGAGTCAGGCCTCGTCTCGAGTAGGGGCATGCACGTGCGCTTTCCTTCCAGGCTGTAGCAGCAATGTCACGCTTCCCGTCGCGTGGATCAAAGGATCTGTGGTTTTCCCTCGAGGCTTTCCCTCGAGGCTTTCCCACAGGGCTGTCCCACGTGCCACCGTGGTGAGAGTCGATCCTCGGCGTGAAAGATGAGCCAGTGCAGGGCAAAGAGGTTCCTCTGGAATGGACTGAGACATCTGGGGGACTCTTGGAATGGTGGTACGACCATCGAGTTCCTCTCGCCTTTCCTGTTGAGAGTGCCTCCTCTTGAGATGCGACGGGAACGCAGGGAATTCTTTCCCGTTGAAAGCAGGGAAAGGATCCCTCATCTCGAGCTACGAGGGGGAAACGGGGCTCCTCTGTATGTGGGCGGGACCATCGTGCTTCCTCTCGAGTGGAGACGGGTATGGTGGTGAACTTCTTGAGTTGCAGCAAGGGTGTGAAAGACCCTTTCGAAGTTCCAGAGGTTAGGTGTCATTAGTCTCCAGACGCCTCATCGGAAATAGGCCTCATCTCGCCTGGATGGGAGAACTTCCTGGATTTTCTCGAGTTGCGGCAGGTGTTCTCGAGTTACGACGGGGACCTCAGGGACCGGCCCTGGTGGCCTCAGGAGAGGCCAGTCCCCATGCGAGTTGCTAGGGGGCCTCTCGGGATTCCTCTCCCGTCGATACCGGGGCCAAAAACCTTGTGTGGAGTCAGGGCCGGAACCGAGGATTCCTCTCAGGGGCTGATATGGATCTTTGGATACTTCTGGAGTCTCGCCAGGGGAGACAGGCCTCGTTTCGTGAGGGGGCATGCACGTGCACTTTCCTTCCAGGCTGTAGCAGCAATGTCACGCTTCCCGTCGCGTGGATCAAAGGATCTGTGGTTTTCCCTCGAGGCTTTCCCTCGAGGCTTTCCCACAGGGCTGTCCTACGTGCCACCGTGGTGTGAGTCGATCCGCGGCGTGAAAGATGAGCCAGTGCAGGGAAAGAGGTTCCTCTGGAATGGACTGAGACATCTGGGGGACTCTTGGAATGGTGGTACGACCATGGAGTTCCTCTCGCCTTTCCTGTTGAGAGTGCCTCCTCTTGAGATGCGACGGGAACGCCGGGAATTCTTTCCCGTTGAAAGCAGGGAAAGGATCCCTCATCTCGAGCTACGAGGGGGAAACGGGGCTCTTCTGGATGTGGGCGGGACCATCGTGCTTCCTCTCGAGTGGAGACGGGTATGGCGGTGAACTTCTTGAGTCGCAGCAAGGGTGTGAAAGACCCTTTCGAAGTTCCAGAGGTTAGGTGTCATTAGTCTCCAGACGCCTCATCGGAAATAAGCCTCATCTCGCCTGGAAGGGAGAACTTCCTGGATTTTCTCGAGTTGCGGCAGGTGTTCTCGAGTTACGACGGGGACCTCAGGGACCCGCCCTGGTGGCCTCAGGAGAGGCCAGTCCCCATGCGAGTTGCTAGGGGGCCTCTCGGGATTCCTCTCCCGTCGATACCGGGGCCAAAAACCTTGTGTGGAGTCAGGGCCGGAACCGAGGATTCCTCTCAGGGGCTGACATGGATCTTTGGGTACTCCTGGAGTCTCCCCAGGTGAGTCAGGCCTCGTCTCGAGTAGGGGCATGCACGTGCGCTTGCCTTCCAGGCTGTAGCAGCAATGTCACGCTTCCCGTCGCGTGGATCAAAGGATCTGTGTTTTCCCTCGAGGCTTTCCCTCGAGGCTTTCCCACAGGGCTGTCCCACGTGCCACCGTGGTGTGAGTCGATCCTCGGCGTGAAAGATGAGCCAGTGCAGGGCAAAGAGGTTCCTCTGGAATGGACTGAGACATCTGGGGGACTCTTGGAATGGTGGTACGACCATGGAGTTCCTCTCGCCTTTCCTGTTGAGAGTGCCTCCTCTTGAGATGCGACGGGAACGCCGGGAATTCTTTCCCGTTGAAACCAGGGAAAGGATCCCTCATCTCGAGCTACGAGGGGGAAACGGGGCTCCTCTGGATGTGGGCGGGACCATCGTGCTTCCTCTCTAGTGGAGACGGGTATGGCGGTGAACTGCTTGAGTTGCAGCAAGGGTGTGAAAGACCCTTTCGAAGTTCCAGAGGTTTGGTGTCATTAGTCTCCAGAGGCCTCATCGGAAATAGGCCTCATCTCGCCTGGAAGGGAGAACTTCCTGGATTTTCTCGAGTTGCGGCAGGTGTTCTCGAGTTACGACGGGGACCTCAGGGACCCGCCCTGGTGGCCTCAGGAGAGGCCAGTCCCCATGCGAGTTGCTAGGGGGCCTCTCGGGATTCCTCTCCCGTCGATACCGGGGCCAAAAACCTTGTGTGGAGTCAGGGCCGGAACCGAGGATTCCTCTCAGGGGCTGACATGGATCTTTGGGTACTCCTGGAGTCTCCCCAGGGGAGTCAGGCCTCGTCTCGAGTAGGGGCATGCACGTGCGCTTTCCTTCCAGGCTGTAGCAGCAATGTCACGCTTCCCGTCGCGTGGATCAAAGGATCTGTGGTTTTCCCTCGAGGCTTTCCCTCGAGGCTTTCCCACAGGGCTGTCCCACGTGCCACCGTGGTGAGAGTCGATCCTCGGCGTGAAAGATGAGCCAGTGCAGGGCAAAGAGGTTCCTCTGGAATGGACTGAGACATCTGGGGGACTCTTGGAATGGTGGTACGACCATGGAGTTCCTCTCGCCTTTCCTGTTGAGAGTGCCTCCTCTTGAGATGCGACGGGAACGCAGGGAATTCTTTCCCGTTGAAAGCAGGGAAAGGATCCCTCATCTCGAGCTATGAGGGGGAAACGGGGCTCCTCTGTATGTGGGCGGGACCATCGTGCTTCCTCTCGAGTGGAGACGGGTATGGTGGTGAACTTCTTGAGTTGCAGCAAGGGTGTGAAAGACCCTTTCGAAGTTCCAGAGGTTTGGTGTCATTAGTCTCCAGACGCCTCATCGGAAATAGGCCTCATCTCGCCTGGAAGGGAGAACTTCCTGGATTTTCTCGAGTTGCGGCAGGTGTTCTCGAGTTACGACGGGGACCTCAGGGACCGGCCCTGGTGGCCTCAGGAGAGGCCAGTCCCCATGCGAGTTGCTAGGGGGCCTCTCGGGATTCCTCTCCCGTCGATACCGGGGCCAAAAACCTTGTGTGGAGTCAGGGCCGGAACCGAGGATTCCTCTCAGGGGCTGATATGGATCTTTGGATACTTCTGGAGTCTCGCCAGGGGAGACAGGCCTCGTTTCGTGAGGGGGCATGCACGTGCACTTTCCTTCCAGGCTGTAGCAGCAATGTCACGCTTCCCGTCGCGTGGATCAAAGGATCTGTGGTTTTCCCTCGAGGCTTTCCCTCGAGGCTTTCCCACAGGGCTGTCCTACGTGCCACCGTGGTGTGAGTCGATCCGCGGCGTGAAAGATGAGCCAGTGCAGGGAAAGAGGTTCCTCTGGAATGGACTGAGACATCTGGGGGACTCTTGGAATGGTGGTACGACCATGGAGTTCCTCTCGCCTTTCCTGTTGAGAGTGCCTCCTCTTGAGATGCGACGGGAACGCCGGGAATTCTTTCCCGTTGAAAGCAGGGAAAGGATCCCTCATCTCGAGCTACGAGGGGGAAACGGGGCTCTTCTGGATGTGGGCGGGACCATCGTGCTTCCTCTCGAGTGGAGACGGGTATGGCGGTGAACTTCTTGAGTCGCAGCAAGGGTGTGAAAGACCCTTTCGAAGTTCCAGAGGTTAGGTGTCATTAGTCTCCAGACGCCTCATCGGAAATAAGCCTCATCTCGCCTGGAAGGGAGAACTTCCTGGATTTTCTCGAGTTGCGGCAGGTGTTCTCGAGTTACGACGGGGACCTCAGGGACCCGCCCTGGTGGCCTCAGGAGAGGCCAGTCCCCATGCGAGTTGCTAGGGGGCCTCTCGGGATTCCTCTCCCGTCGATACCGGGGCCAAAAACCTTGTGTGGAGTCAGGGCCGGAACCGAGGATTCCTCTCAGGGGCTGACATGGATCTTTGGGTACTCCTGGAGTCTCCCCAGGGGAGTCAGGCCTCGTCTCGAGTAGGGGCATGCACGTGCGCTTGCCTTCCAGGCTGTAGCAGCAATGTCACGCTTCCCGTCGCGTGGATCAAAGGATCTGTGTTTTCCCTCGAGGCTTTCCCTCGAGGCTTTCCCACAGGGCTGTCCCACGTGCCACCGTGGTGTGAGTCGATCCTCGGCGTGAAAGATGAGCCAGTGCAGGGCAAAGAGGTTCCTCTGGAATGGACTGAGACATCTGGGGGACTCTTGGAATGGTGGTACGACCATGGAGTTCCTCTCGCCTTTCCTGTTGAGAGTGCCTCCTCTTGAGATGCGACGGGAACGCCGGGAATTCTTTCCCGTTGAAACCAGGGAAAGGATCCCTCATCTCGAGCTACGAGGGGGAAACGGGGCTCCTCTGGATGTGGGCGGGACCATCGTGCTTCCTCTCTAGTGGAGACGGGTATGGCGGTGAACTGCTTGAGTTGCAGCAAGGGTGTGAAAGACCCTTTCGAAGTTCCAGAGGTTTGGTGTCATTAGTCTCCAGAGGCCTCATCGGAAATAGGCCTCATCTCGCCTGGAAGGGAGAACTTCCTGGATTTTCTCGAGTTGCGGCAGGTGTTCTCGAGTTACGACGGGGACCTCAGGGACCCGCCCTGGTGGCCTCAGGAGAGGCCAGTCCCCATGCGAGTTGCTAGGGGGCCTCTAGGGATTCCTCTCCCGTCGATACCGGGGCCAAAAACCTTGTGTGGAGTCAGGGCCGGAACCGAGGATTCCTCTCAGGGGCTGACATGGATCTTTGGGTACTTCTGGAGTCTCCCCAGTGGAGTCAGGCCTCGTCTCGAGTGGGGGCATGCACGTGCGCTTTCCTTCCAGGCTGTAGCAGCAATGTCACGCTTCCCGTCGCGTGGATCAAAGGATCTGTGGTTTTCCCTCGAGGCTTTCCCTCGAGGCTTTCCCACAGGGCTGTCCCACGTGCCACCGTGGTGTGAGTCGATCCTCGGCGTGAAAGATGAGCCAGTGCAGGGCAAAAAGGTTCCTCTGGAATGGACTGAGACATCTGGGGGACTCTTGGAATGGTGGTACGACCATGGAGTTCCTCTCGCCTTTCCTGTTGAGACTGCCTCCTCTTGAGATGCGACGGGAACGCCGGGAATTCTTTCCCGTTTAAAGCAGGGAAAGGATCCCTCATCTCGAGCTACGAGGGGGAAACGGGGCTCCTCTGGATGTGGGCGGGACCATCGTGCTTCCTCTCGAGTGGAGACGGGTATGGCGGTGAACTTCTTGAGTCGCAGCAAGGGTGTGAAAGACCCTTTCGAAGTTCCAGAGGTTAGGTGTCATTAGTCTCCAGACGCCTCATCGGAAATAGGCCTCATCTCGCCTGGAAGGGAGAACTTCCTGGATTTTCTCGAGTTGCGGCAGGTGTTCTCGAGTTACGACAGGGACCTCAGGGACCCGCCCTGGTGGCCTCAGGAGAGGCCAGTCCCCATGCGAGTTGCTAGGGGGCCTCTCGGGATTCCTCTCCCGTCGATACCGGGGCCAAAAACCTTGTGTGGAGTCAGGGCCGGAACCGAGGATGCCTCTCAGGGGCTGACATGGATCTTTGGGTACTTCTGGAGTCTCCCCAGGGGAGTCAGGCCTCGTCTCGAGTGGGGGCATGCACGTGCGCTTTCCTTCCAGGCTGTAGCAGCAATGTCACGCTTCCCGTCGCGTGGATCAAAGGATCTGTGGTTTTCCCTCGAGGCTTTCCCTCGAGGCTTTCCCACAGGGCTGTCCCACGTGCCACCGTGGTGTGAGTCGATCCTCGGCGTGAAAGATGAGCCAGTGCAGGGCAAAGAGGTTCCTCTGGAATGGACTGAGACATCTGGGGGACTCTTGGAATGGTGGTACGACCATGGAGTTCCTCTCGCCTTTCCTGTTGAGAGTGCCTCTTCTTGAGATGCGACGGGAACGCCGGGAATTCTTTCCCGTTGAAAGCAGGGAAAGGATCCCTCATCTCGAGCTCCGAGGGGGAAACGGGGCTCCTCTGGATGTGGGCGGGACCATCGTGCTTCCTCTCGAGTGGAGACGGGTATGGCGGTAAACTTCTTGAGTTGCAGCAAGGGTGTGAAAGACCCTTTCGAAGTTCCAGAGGTTTGGTGTCATTAGTCTCCAGAGGCCTCATCGGAAATAGGCCTCATCTCGCCTGGAAGGGAGAACTTCCTGGATTTTCTCGAGTTGCGGCAGGTGTTCTCGAGTTACGACGGGGACCTCAGGGACCCGCCCTGGTGGCCTCAGGAGAGGCCAGTCCCCATGCGAGTTGCTAGGGGGCCTCTCGGGATTCCTCTCCCGTCGATACCGGGGCCAAAAACCTTGTGTGGAGTCAGGGCCGGAACCGAGGATTCCTCTCAGGGGCTGACATGGATCTTTGGGTACTCCTGGAGTCTCCCCAGGGGAGTCAGGCCTCGTCTCGAGTAGGGGCATGCACGTGCGCTTTCCTTCCAGGCTGTAGCAGCAATGTCACGCTTCCCGTCGCGTGGATCAAAGGATCTGTGGTTTTCCCTCGAGGCTTTCCCTCGAGGCTTTCCCACAGGGCTGTCCCACGTGCCACCGTGGTGAGAGTCGATCCTCGGCATGAAAGATGAGCCAGTGCAGGGCAAAGAGGTTCCTCTGGAATGGACTGAGACATCTGGGGGACTCTTGGAATGGTGGTACGACCATGGAGTTCCTCTCGCCTTTCCTGTTGAGAGTGCCTCCTCTTGAGATGCGACGGGAACGCAGGGAATTCTTTCCCGTTGAAAGCAGGGAAAGGATCCCTCATCTCGAGCTACGAGGGGGAAACGGGGCTCCTCTGTATGTGGGCGGGACCATCGTGCTTCCTCTCGAGTGGAGACGGGTATGGTGGTGAACTTCTTGAGTTGCAGCAAGGGTGTGAAAGACCCTTTCGAAGTTCCAGAGGTTAGGTGTCATTAGTCTCCAGACGCCTCATCGGAAATAGGCCTCATCTCGCCTGGAAGGGAGAACTTCCTGGATTTTCTCGAGTTGCGGCAGGTGTTCTCGAGTTACGACGGGGACCTCAGGGACCGGCCCTGGTGGCCTCAGGAGAGGCCAGTCCCCATGCGAGTTGCTAGGGGGCCTCTCGGGATTCCTCTCCCGTAGATACCGGGGCCAAAAACCTTGTGTGGAGTCAGGGCCGGAACCGAGGATTCCTCTCAGGGGCTGATATGGATCTTTGGATACTTCTGGAGTCTCGCCAGGGGAGACAGGCCTCGTTTCGTGAGGGGGCATGCACGTGCACTTTCCTTCCAGGCTGTAGCAGCAATGTCACGCTTCCCGTCGCGTGGATCAAAGGATCTGTGGTTTTCCCTCGAGGCTTTCCCTCGAGGCTTTCCCACAGGGCTGTCCTACGTGCCACCGTGGTGTGAGTCGATCCGCGGCGTGAAAGATGAGCCAGTGCAGGGAAAGAGGTTCCTCTGGAATGGACTGAGACATCTGGGGGACTCTTGGAATGGTGGTACGACCATGGAGTTCCTCTCGCCTTTCCTGTTGAGAGTGCCTCCTCTTGAGATGCGACGGGAACGCCGGGAATTCTTTCCCGTTGAAAGCAGGGAAAGGATCCCTCATCTCGAGCTACGAGGGGGAAACGGGGCTCTTCTGGATGTGGGCGGGACCATCGTGCTTCCTCTCGAGTGGAGACGGGTATGGCGGTGAACTTCTTGAGTCGCAGCAAGGGTGTGAAAGACCCTTTCGAAGTTCCAGAGGTTTGGTGTCATTAGTCTCCAGAGGCCTCATCGGAAATAGGCCTCATCTCGCCTGGAAGGGAGAACTTCCTGGATTTTCTCGAGTTGCGGCAGGTGTTCTCGAGTTACGACGGGGACCTCAGGGACCCGCCCTGGTGGCCTCCGGAGAGGCCAGTCCCCATGCGAGTTGCTAGGGGGCCTCTAGGGATTCCTCTCCCGTCGATACCGGGGCCAAAAACCTTGTGTGGAGTCAGGGCCGGAACCGAGGATTCCTCTCAGGGGCTGACATGGATCTTTGGGTACTTCTGGAGTCTCCCCAGTGGAGTCAGGCCTCGTCTCGAGTGGGGGCATGCACGTGCGCTTTCCTTCCAGGCTGTAGCAGCAATGTCACGCTTCCCGTCGCGTGGATCAAAGGATCTGTGGTTTTCCCTCGAGGCTTTCCCTCGAGGCTTTCCCACAGGGCTGTCCCACGTGCCACCGTGGTGTGAGTCGATCCTCGGCGTGAAAGATGAGCCAGTGCAGGGCAAAAAGGTTCCTCTGGAATGGACTGAGACATCTGGGGGACTCTTGGAATGGTGGTACGACCATGGAGTTCCTCTCGCCTTTCCTGTTGAGACTGCCTCCTCTTGAGATGCGACGGGAACGCCGGGAATTCTTTCCCGTTTAAAGCAGGGAAAGGATCCCTCATCTCGAGCTACGAGGGGGAAACGGGGCTCCTCTGGATGTGGGCGGGACCATCGTGCTTCCTCTCGAGTGGAGACGGGTATGGCGGTGAACTTCTTGAGTCGCAGCAAGGGTGTGAAAGACCCTTTCGAAGTTCCAGAGGTTAGGTGTCATTAGTCTCCAGACGCCTCATCGGAAATAGGCCTCATCTCGCCTGGAAGGGAGAACTTCCTGGATTTTCTCGAGTTGCGGCAGGTGTTCTCGAGTTACGACAGGGACCTCAGGGACCCGCCCTGGTGGCCTCAGGAGAGGCCAGTCCCCATGCGAGTTGCTAGGGGGCCTCTCGGGATTCCTCTCCCGTCGATACCGGGGCCAAAAACCTTGTGTGGAGTCAGGGCCGGAACCGAGGATGCCTCTCAGGGGCTGACATGGATCTTTGGGTACTTCTGGAGTCTCCCCAGGGGAGTCAGGCCTCGTCTCGAGTGGGGGCATGCACGTGCGCTTTCCTTCCAGGCTGTAGCAGCAATGTCACGCTTCCCGTCGCGTGGATCAAAGGATCTGTGGTTTTCCCTCGAGGCTTTCCCTCGAGGCTTTCCCACAGGGCTGTCCCAAGTGCCACCGTGGTGTGAGTCGATCCTCGGCGTGAAAGATGAGCCAGTGCAGGGCAAAGAGGTTCCTCTGGAATGGACTGAGACATCTGGGGGACTCTTGGAATGGTGGTACGACCATGGAGTTCCTCTCGCCTTTCCTGTTGAGAGTGCCTCCTCTTGAGATGCGACGGGAACGCCGGGAATTCTTTCCCGTTGAAAGCAGGGAAAGGATCCCTCATCTCGAGCTCCGAGGGGGAAACGGGGCTCCTCTGGATGTGGGCGGGACCATCGTGCTTCCTCTCGAGTGGAGACGGGTATGGCGGTGAACTTCTTGAGTTGCAGCAAGGGTGTGAAAGACCCTTTCGAAGTTCCAGAGGTTTGGTGTCATTAGTCTCCGGACGCCTCATCAGAAATAGGCCTCATCTCGCCTGGAAGGGAGAACTTCCTGGATTTTCTGGAGTTGCGGCAGGTGTTCTCGAGTTACGACGGGGACCTCAGGGACCCGCCCTGGTGGCCTCAGGAGAGGCCAGTCCCCATGCGAGTTGCTAGGGGGTCTCTCGGGATTCCTCTCCCGTCGATACCGGGGCCAAAAAGCTTGTGTGGAGTCAGGGCCGGAACCGAGGATTCCTCTCAGGGGCTGACATGGATCTTTGGGTACTTCTGGAGTCTCCCCAGGGGAGTCAGGCCTCGTCTCGAGTGGGGGCATGCTCGTGCGCTTTCCTTCCAGGCTGTAGCAGCAATGTCACGCTTCCCGTCGCGTGGATCAAAGGATCTGTGGTTTTCCCTCGAGGCTTTCCCTCGAGGCTTTCCCACAGGGCTGTCCCACGTGCCACCGTGTTGTGAGTCGATCCTCGGCGTGAAAGATGAGCCAGTGCAGGGCAAAGAGGTTCCTCTGGAATGGACTGAGACATCTGGGGGACTCTTGGAATGGTGGTACGACCATGGAGTTCCTCTCGCCTTTCCTGTTGAGAGTGCCTCCTCTTGAGATGCGACGGGAACGCCGGGAATTCTTTCCCGTTGAAAGCAGGGAAATATCCCTCATCTCGAGCTACGAGGGGGAAACGGGGCTCCTCTGGATGTGGGCGGGACCATCGTGCTTCCTCTCTAGTGGAGACGGGTATGGCGGTGAACTTCTTGAGTTGCAGCAAGGGTGTGAAAGACCCTTTCGAAGTTCCAGAGGTTTGGTGTCATTAGTCTCCAGAGGCCTCATCGGAAATAGGTCTCATCTCGCCTGGAAGGGAGAACTTCCTGGATTTTCTCGAGTTGCGGCAGGTGTTCTCGAGTTACGACGGGGACCTCAGGGACACGCCCTGGTGGCCTCAGGAGAGGCCAGTCCCCATGCAAGTTGCTAGGGGGCCTCTCGGGATTCCTCTCCCGTCGATACCGGGGCCAAAAACCTTGTGTGGAGTCAGGGCCGGAACCGAGGATTCCTCTCAGGGGCTGACATGGATCTTTGGGTACTTCTGGAGTCTCCCCAGTGGAGTCAGGCCTCGTCTCGAGTGGGGGCATGCACGTTCGCTTTCCTTCCAGGCTGTAGCAGCAATGTCACGCTTCCCGTCGCGTGGATCAAAGGATCTGTGGTATTCCCTCGAGGCTTTCCCTCGAGGCTTTCCCACAGGGCTGTCCCACGTGCCACCGTGGTGTGAGTCGATCCTCGGCGTGAAAGATGAGCCAGTGCAGGGCAAAAAGGTTCCTCTGGAATGGACTGAGACATCTGGGGGACTCTTGGAATGGTGGTACGACCATGGAGTTCCTCTCGTCTTTCCTGTTGAGAGTGCCTCCTCTTGAGATGCGACGGGAACGCAGGGAATTCTTTCCCGTTGAAAGCAGGGAAAGGATCCCTCATCTCGAGCTACGAGGGGGAAACGGGGCTCCTTTGGATGTGGTCGGGACCATCGTGCTTCCTCTCGAGTGGAGACGGGTATGGTGGTGAACTTCTTGAGTTGCAGCAAGGGTGTGAAAGACCCTTTCGAAGTTCCAGAGGTTAGGTGTCATTAGTCTCCAGACGCCTCATCGGAAAAAGGCCTCATCTCGCCTGGAAGGGAGAACTTCCTGGATTTTCTCGAGTTGCGGCAGGTGTTCTCGAGTTACGACGGGGACCTCAGGGACCGGCCCTGGTGGCCTCAGTAGAGGCCAGTCCCCATGCGAGTTGCTAGGGGGCCTCTCGGGATTCCTCTCCCGTCGATACCGGGGCCAAAAACCTTGTGTGGAGTCAGGGCCGGAACCGAGGATTCCTCTCAGGGGCTGACAAGGATCTTTGGATACTTCTGGAATCTCGCCAGGGGAGAGAGGCCTCGTTTCGTGAGGGGGCATGCACGTGCACTTTCCTTCCAGGCTGTAGCAGCAATGTCACGCTTCCCGTCGCGTGGATCAAAGGATCTGTGGTTTTCCCTCGAGGCTTTCCCTCGAGGCTTTCCCACAGGGCTGTCCCACGTGCCACCGTGGTGTGAGTCGATCCTCGGCGTGAAAGATGAACCAGTGCAGGGCAAGGAGGTTCCTCTGGAATGGACTGAGACATCTGGCGGGCTCATGGAATGGTGGTACGACCATAGAGTTCCTCTCGCCTTTCCTGTTGAGAGTGCCTCCTCTTGAGATGCGACTGGAACGCCGGGAATTCTTTCCCGTTGAAAGCAGGGAAAGGATCCCTCATCTCGAGCTCCGAGGGGGAAACGGGGCTCCTCTGGATGTGGGCGGGACCATCGTGCTTCCTCTCGAGTGGAGACGGGTATGGCGGTGAACTTCTTGAGTTGCAGCAAGGGTGTGAAAGACCCTTTCGAAGGTCCAGAGGTTTGGTGTCATTAGTCTCCAGAGGCCTCATCGGAAATAGGCCTCATCTCGCCTGGAAGGGAGAACTTCCTGGATTTTCTCGAGTTGCGGCAGGTGTTCTCGAGTTACGACGGGGACCTCAGGGACCCGCCCTGGTGGCCTCAGGAGAGGCCAGTCCCCATGCGAGTTGCTAGGGGGTCTCTCGGGATTCCTCTCCCGTCGATACCGGGGCCAAAAAGCTTGTGTGGACTCAGGGCCGGAACCGAGGATTCCTCTCAGGGGCTGACATGGATCTTTGGGTACTTCTGGAGTCTCCCCAGGGGAGTCAGGCCTCGTCTCGAGTGGGGGCATGCTCGTGCGCTTTCCTTCCAGGCTGTAGCAGCAATGTCACGCTTCCCGTCGCGTGGATCAAAGGATCTGTGGTTTTCCCTCGAGGCTTTCCCTCGAGGCTTTCCCACAGGGCTGTCCCACGTGCCACCGTGTTGTGAGTCGATCCTCGGCGTGAAAGATGAGCCAGTGCAGGGCAAAGAGGTTCCTCTGAAATGGACTGAGACATCTGGGGGACTCTTGGAATGGTGGTACGACCATGGAGTTCCTCTCGCCTTTCCTGTTGAGAGTGCCTCCTCTTGAGATGCGACGGGAACGCCGGGAATTCTTTCCCGTTGAAAGCAGGGAAAGGATTCCTCATCTCGAGCTACGAGGGGGAAACGGGGCTCCTCTGGATGTGGGCGGGACCATCGTGCTTCCTCTCTAGTGGAGACGGGTATGGCGGTGAACTTCTTGAGTTGCACCAAGGGTGTGAAAGACCCTTTCGAAGTTCCAGAGGTTTGGTGTCATTAGTCTCCAGAGGCCTCATCGGAAATAGGCCTCATCTCGCCTGGAAGGGAGAACTTCCTGGATTTTCTCGAGTTGCGGCAGGTGTTCTCGAGTTACGACGGGGACCTCAGGGACCCGCCCTGGTGGCCTCAGGAGAGGCCAGTCCCCATGCGAGTTGCTAGGGGGCCTCTCGGGATTCCTCTCCCGTCGATACCGGGGCCAAAAACCTTGTGTGGAGTCAGGGCCGGAACCGAGGATTCCTCTCAGGGGCTGACATGGATCTTTGGGTACTTCTGGAGTCTCCCCAGGGGAGTCAGGCCTCGTCTCGAGTGGGGGCATGCACGTGCGCTTTCCTTCCAGGCTGTAGCAGCAATGTCACGCTTCCCGTCGCGTGGATCAAAGGATCTGTGGTTTTCCCTCGAGGCTTTCCCTCGAGGCTTTCCCACAGGGCTGTCCCACGTGCCACCGTGGTGTGAGTCAATCCTGGGCGTGAAAGATGAGCCAGTGCAGGGCAAAGAGGTTCCTCTGGAATGGACTGAGACATCTGGGGGACTCTTGGAATGGTGGTACGACCATGGAGTTCCTCTCGCCTTTCCTGTTGAGAGTGCCTCCTCTTGAGATGCGACGGGAACGCCGGGAATTCTTTCCCGTTTAAAGCAGGGAAAGGATCCCTCATCTCGAGCTACGAGGTGGAAACGGGGCTCCTCTGGATGTGGGCGGGACCATCGTGCTTCCTCTCTAGTGGAGACGGGTATGGTGGTGAACTTCTTGAGTTGCAGCAAGGCTGTGAAAGACCCTTTCGAAGTTCCAGAGGTAAGGTGTCATTAGTCTCCAGACGCCTCATCGGAAATAGGCCTCATCTCGCCTGGAAGGGAGAACTTCCTGGATTTTCTCGAGTTGCGGCAGGTGTTCTCGAGTTACGACGGGGACCTCAGGGACCCGCCCTGGTGGCCTCAGGAGAGGCCAGTCCCTATGCGAGTTGCTAGGGGGCCTCTCGGGATTCCTCTCCCGTCGATACCGGGGCCAAAAACCTTGTGTGGAGTCAGGGCCGGAACCGAGGATTCCTCTCAGGGGCTGACATGGATCTTTGGGTACTTCTGGAGTCTCCCCAGGGGAGTCAGGCCTCGTCTCGAGTGGGGGCATGCACGTGCACTTTCCTTCCAGGCTGTAGCAGCAATGTCACGCTTCCCGTCGCGTGGATCAAATGATGTGTGGTTTTCCCTCGAGGCTTTCCCACAGGGCTGTCCCACGTGCCACCGTGGTGTGAGTCGATCCTCGGCGTGAAAGATGAGCCAGTGCAGGGCAAAGAGGTTCCTCTGGAATGGACTGAGACATCTGGGGGACTCTTGGAATGGTGGTACGACCATGGAGTTCCTCTCGCCTTTCCTGTTGAGAGTGCCTCCTCTTGAGATGCGACGGGAACGCCGGGAATTCTTTCCCGTTGAAAGCAGGGAAAGGATCCCTCATCTCGAGCTACGAGGGGGAAACGGGGCTCCTCTGGATGTGGGCGGGACCATCGTGCTTCCTCTCGAGTGGAGACGGGTATGGCGGTGAACTTCTTGAGTTGCAGCAAGGGTGTGAAAGACCCTTTCGAAGTTCCAGAGGTTTGGTGTCAATAGTCTCCAGAGGCCTCATCGGAAATAGGCCTCATCTCGCCTGGAAGGGAGAACTTCCTGGATTTTCTCGAGTTGCGGCAGGTGTTCTCGAGTTACGACGGGGACCTCAGGGACCCGCCCTGGTGGCCTCAGGAGAGGCCAGTCCCCATGCGAGTTGCTAGGGGGTCTCTCGGGATTCCTCTCCCGTCGATACCGGGGCCAAAAAGCTTGTGTGGAGTCAGGGCCGGAACCGAGGATTCTTCTCAGGGGCTGACATGGATCTTTGGGTACTTCTGGAGTCTCCCCAGGGGAGTCAGGCCTCGTCTCGAATGGGGGCATGCATGTGCGCTTTCCTTTCAGGCTGTAGCAGCAATGTCACGCTTCCCGTCGCGTGGATCAAAGGATCTGTGGTTTTCCCTCGAGGCTTTCCCTCGAGGCTTTCCCACAGGGCTGTCCCACGTGCCACCGTGTTGTGAGTCGATCCTCGGCGTGAAAGATGAGCCAGTGCAGGGCAAAGAGGTTCCTCTGAAATGGACTGAGACATCTGGGGGACTCTTGGAATGGTGGTACGACCATGGAGTTCCTCTCGCCTTTCCTGTTGAGAGTGCCTCCTCTTGAGATGCGACGGGAACGCCGGGAATTCTTTCCCGTTGAAAGCAGGGAAAGGATTCCTCATCTCGAGCTACGAGGGGGAAACGGGGCTCCTCTGGATGTGGGCGGGACCATCGTGCTTCCTCTCTAGTGGAGACGGGTATGGCGGTGAACTTCTTGAGTTGCACCAAGGGTGTGAAAGACCCTTTCGAAGTTCCAGAGGTTTGGTGTCATTAGTCTCCAGAGGCCTCATCGGAAATAGGCCTCATCTCGCCTGGAAGGGAGAACTTCCTGGATTTTCTCGAGTTGCGGCAGGTGTTCTCGAGTTACGACGGGGACCTCAGGGACCCGCCCTGGTGGCCTCAGGAGAGGCCAGTCCCCATGCGAGTTGCTAGGGGGCCTCTCGGGATTCCTCTCCCGTCGATACCGGGGCCAAAAACCTTGTGTGGAGTCAGGGCCGGAACCGAGGATTCCTCTCAGGGGCTGACATGGATCTTTGGGTACTTCTGGAGTCTCCCCAGGGGAGTCAGGCCTCGTCTCGAGTGGGGGCATGCACGTGCGCTTTCCTTCCAGGCTGTAGCAGCAATGTCACGCTTCCCGTCGCGTGGATCAAAGGATCTGTGGTTTTCCCTCGAGGCTTTCCCTCGAGGCTTTCCCACAGGGCTGTCCCACGTGCCACCGTGGTGTGAGTCAATCCTGGGCGTGAAAGATGAGCCAGTGCAGGGCAAAGAGGTTCCTCTGGAATGGACTGAGACATCTGGGGGACTCTTGGAATGGTGGTACGACCATGGAGTTCCTCTCGCCTTTCCTGTTGAGAGTGCCTCCTCTTGAGATGCGACGGGAACGCCGGGAATTCTTTCCCGTTTAAAGCAGGGAAAGGATCCCTCATCTCGAGCTACGAGGTGGAAACGGGGCTCCTCTGGATGTGGGCGGGACCATCGTGCTTCCTCTCTAGTGGAGACGGGTATGGTGGTGAACTTCTTGAGTTGCAGCAAGGCTGTGAAAGACCCTTTCGAAGTTCCAGAGGTAAGGTGTCATTAGTCTCCAGACGCCTCATCGGAAATAGGCCTCATCTCGCCTGGAAGGGAGAACTTCCTGGATTTTCTCGAGTTGCGGCAGGTGTTCTCGAGTTACGACGGGGACCTCAGGGACCCGCCCTGGTGGCCTCAGGAGAGGCCAGTCCCTATGCGAGTTGCTAGGGGGCCTCTCGGGATTCCTCTCCCGTCGATACCGGGGCCAAAAACCTTGTGTGGAGTCAGGGCCGGAACCGAGGATTCCTCTCAGGGGCTGACATGGATCTTTGGGTATTTCTGGGGTCTCCCCAGGGGAGTCAGGCCTCGTCTCGAGTTGGGGCATGCACGTGCACTTTCCTTCCAGGCTGTAGCAGCAATGTCACGCTTCCCGTCGCGTGGATCAAATGATGTGTGGTTTTCCCTCGAGGCTTTCCCACAGGGCTGTCCCACGTGCCACCGTGGTGTGAGTCGATCCTCGGCGTGAAAGATGAGCCAGTGCAGGGCAAAGAGTTTCCTCTGGAATGGACTGAGACATCTGGGGGACTCTTGGAATGGTGGTACGACCATGGAGTTCCTCTCGCCTTTCCTGTTGAGAGTGCCTCCTCTTGAGATGCGACGGGAACGCCGGGAATTCTTTCCCGTTGAAAGCAGGGAAAGGATCCCTCATCTCGAGCTACGAGGGGGAAACGGGGCTCCTCTGGATGTGGGCGGGACCATCGTGCTTCCTCTCGAGTGGAGACGGGTATGGCGGTGAACTTCTTGAGTTGCAGCAAGGGTGTGAAAGACCCTTTCGAAGTTCCAGAGGTTTGGTGTCATTAGTCTCCAGAGGCCTCATCGGAAATAGGCCTCATCTCGCCTGGAAGGGAGAACTTCCTGGATTTTCTCGAGTTGCGGCAGGTGTTCTCGAGTTACGACGGGGACCTCAGGGACCCGCCCTGGTGGCCTCAGGAGAGGCCAGTCCCCATGCGAGTTGCTAGGGGGCCTCTCGGGATTCCTCTCCCGTCGATACCGGGGCCAAAAACCTTGTGTGGAGTCAGGGCCGGAACCGAGGATTCCTCTCAGGGGCTGACATGGATCTTTGGGTACTTGTGGAGTCTCCCCAGGGGAGTCAGGCCTCGTCTCGAGTGGGGGCATGCACGTGCGCTTTCCTTCCAGGCTGTAGCAGCAATGTCACGCTTCCCGTGGCGTGGATCAAAGGATCTGTGGTTTTCCCTCGAGGCTTTCCCTCGAGGCTTTCCCACAGGGCTGTCCCACGTGCCACCGTGGTGTGAGTCGATCCTCGGCGTGAAAGATGAGCCAGTGCAGGGCAAAGAGGTTCCTCTGGAATGGACTGAGACATCTGGGGGACTCTTGGAATGGTGGTACGACCATGGAGATCCTCTCGCCTTTCCTGTTGAGAGTGCCTCCTATTGAGATGCGACGGGAACGCCGGGAAATCTTTCCCGTTGAAAGCAGGGAAAGGATCCCTCATCTCGAGCACCGAGGGGAAAACGGGGCTCCTCTGGATGTGGGCGGGACCATCGTGCTTCCTCTCGAGTGGAGACGGGTATGGCGGAGAACTTCTTGAGTTGCAGCAAGGGTGTGAAAGACCCTTTCAAAGTTCCAGAGGTTAGGTGTCATTAGTCTCCAGACGCCTCATCGGAAATAGGCCTCATCTCGCCTGGAAGGGAGAACTTCCTGGATTTTCTCGAGTTGCGGCAGGTGTTCTTAAGTTACGACGGGGAACTCAGGGACCCGCCATGGTGGCCTCAGGAGAGGCCAGTCCCCATGCGAGTTGCTAGGGGGCCTCTCGGGATTCCTCTCCCGTCGATACCGGGGCCAAAAACCTTGAGTGGAGTCAGTGCCGGAACCGAGGATTCCTCTCAGGGGCTGACATGGATCTTTGGGTACTTGTGGAGTCTCCCCAGGGGAGTCAGGCCTCGTCTCGAGTGGGGGCATGCACGTGCGCTTTCCTTCCTGGCTGTAGCAGCAATGTCGCGCTTCCCGTCACGTGGATCAAAGGATCTGTGGTTTTCCCTCGAGGCTTTCCCTCGAGGCTTTCCCACAGGGCTGTCCCACGTGCCACCGTGGTGTAAGTCGATCCTCGGCGTGAAAGATGAGCCAGTGCAGGGCAAAGAGTTTCCTCTGGAATGGACTGAGACATCTGGGGGACTCTTGGAATGGTGGTACGACCATGGAGTTCCTCTCGCCTTTCCTGTTGAGAGTGCCTCCTCTTGATATGCGACGGGAACGCCGGGTATTCTTTCCCGTTGAAAGCAGGGAAAGGATCCCTCATCTCGAGCTACGAGGGGGAAACGGGCCTCCTCTGGATGTGGGCGGGACCATCGTTCTTCCTCTCGAGTGGAGACGGGTATGGCGGTGAACTTCTTGAGTTGCAGCAAGGGTGTGAAAGACCCTTTTGAAGTTCCAGAGGTTAGGTGTCATTAGTCTCCAGACGCCTCATCGGAAATAGGCCTCATCTCGCCTGGAAGGGAGAACTTCCTGGATTTTCTCGAGTTGCGGCAGGTGTTCTCGAGTTACGACGGGGACCTCAGGGACCCGCCCTGGTGGCCTCAGGAGAGGCCAGTCCCCATGCGAGTTGCTAGGGGGCCTCTCGGGATTCCTCTCCCGTCGATACCGGGGCCAAAAACCTTGTGTGGAGTCAGGGCCGGAACCGAGGATTCCTCTCAGGGGCTGACATGGATCTTTGGGTACTTCTGGAGTCTCCCCAGGGGAGTCAGGCCTCGTCTCGAATGGGGGCATGCACGTGCACTTTCCTTCCAGGCTGTAGCAGCAATGTCACGCTTCCCGTCGCGTGGATCAAAGGATCTGTGGTTTTCCCTCGAGGCTTTCCCACAGGGCTGTCCCACGTGCCACCGTGGTGTGAGTCGATCCTCGGCGTGAAAGATGAGCCAGTGCAGGGCAAAGAGGTTCCTCTGGAATGGACTGAGACATCTGGGGGACTCTTGTAATGGTGGTACGACCATGGAGTTCCTCTCGCCTTTCCTGTTGAGAGTGCCTCCTCTTGAGATGCGACGGGAACGCCGGGAATTCTTTCCCGTTTAAAGCAGGGAAAGGATCCCTCATCTCGAGCTACGAGGGGGAAACGGGGTTCCTCTGGATGTGGGCGGGACCATCGTGCTTCCTCTCTAGTGGAGACGGGTATGGTGGTGAACTTCTTGAGTTGCAGCAAGGCTGTGAAAGACCCTTTCGAAGTTCCAGAGGTAAGGTGTCATTAGTCTCCAGACGCCTCATCGGAAATAGGCCTCATTTCGCCTGGAAGGGAGAACTTCCTGGATTTTCTCGAGTTGTGGCAGGCGTTCTCGAGTTACGACGGGGACCTCAGGGACCCGCCCTGGTGGCCTCAGGAGAGGCCAGTCCCTATGCGAGTTGCTAGGGGGCCTCTCGGGATTCCTCTCCCGTCGATACCGGGGCCAAAAACCTTGTGTGGAGTCAGGGCCGGAACCGAGGATTCCTCTCAGGGGCTGACATGGATCTTTGGGTACTTCTGGAGTCTCCCCAGGGGAGTCAGGCCTCGTCTCGAGTGGGGGCATGCACGTGCGCTTTCCTTCCAGGCTTTAGCAGCAATGTCACGCTTCCCGTCGCTTGGATCAAAGGATCTGTGGTTTTCCCTCGAGGCTTTCCCTCGAGGCTTTCCCACAGGGCTGTCCCACGTGCCACCGTGGTGTGAGTCGATCCTCGGCGTGAAAGATGAGCCAGTGCAGGGCAAAGAGGTTCCTCTGGAATGGACTGAGACATCTGGGGTACTCTTGGAATGGTGGTACGACCATGGAGTTCCTCTCGCCTTTCCTGTTGAGAGTGCCTCCTCTTGAGATGCGACGGGAACGCCGGGAATTCTTTCCCGTTGAAAGCAGGGAAAGGATCCCTCATCTCGAGCTACGAGGGGGAAACGGGGCTCCTCTGGATGTGGGCGGGAACATCGTGCTTCCTCTCGAGTGGAGACGGGTATGGCGGTGAACTTCTTGAGTTGCAGCAAGGGTGTGAAAGACCCTTTCGAAGTTCCAGAGGTTAGGTGTCATTAGTCTCCAGACGCCTCATCGGAAATAGGCCTCATCTCGCCTGGAAGGGAGAACTTCCTGGATTTTCTCGAGTTGCGGCAGGTGTTCTGAGTTTCGACGGGGATCTCAGGGACCCGCCCTGGTGGCCTCAGGAGAGGCCAGTCCCCATGCGAGTTGCTAGGGGGCCTCTCGGGATTCCTCTCCCGTCGATACCGGGGCCAAAACGCTTGTGTGGAGTCAGGGCCGGAACCGAGGATTCCTCTCAGGGGCTGACATGGATCTTTGGGTACTTCTGGAGTCTCCCCAGTGGAGTCAGGCCTCGTCTCGAATGGAGGCATGCACGTGCACTTTCCTTTCAGGCTGTAGCAGCAATGTCACGCTTCCCGTCACGTGGATCAAAGGATCTGTGGTTTTCCCTCGAGGCTTTCCCTCGAGGCTTTCCCACAGGGCTGTCCCACGTGCCACCGTGGTGTGAGTCGATCCTCGGCGTGAAAGATGAGCCAGTGCAGGGCAAAGAGGTTCCTCTGGAATGGACTGAGACATCTGAGGGACTCTTGGAATGGTGGTACGACCATGGAGTTCCTCTCGCCTTTCCTGTTGAGAGTGCCTCCTCTTGAGATGCGACGGGAACGCCGGGAATTCTTTCCCGTTGAAAGCAGGGAAAGGATCCCTCATCTCGAGCTACGAGGGGGAAACGGGGCTCCTCTGGATGTGGGCGGGACCATCGTGCTTCCTCTCTAGTGGAGACGGGTATGGCGGTGAACTTCTAGAGTTGCAGCAAGGGTGTGAAAGACCCTTTCGAAGTTCCAGAGGTTAGGTGTCATTAGTCTCCAGAGGCCTCATCGGAAATAGGCCTCATCTCGCCTGGAAGGGAGAACTTCCTGGATTTTCTCGAGTTGCGGCCGGTGTTCTCGAGTTACGACGGGGACCTCAGGGACCTGCCCTGGTGGACTCAGGAAAGGCCAGTCCCTAGGCGAGTTGCTAGGGGGCCTCTCGGGATTCCTCTCCCGTTGATACCGGGGCCAAAAACCTTGTGTGGAGTCAGGGCCGGAACCGAGGATTCCTCTCAGGGGCTGACATGGAACTTTGGGTACTTCTGGAGTCTCCCCAGGGGAGTCAGGCCTCGTCTCGAGTGGGGGCATGCACGTGCGCTTTCCTTCCAGGCTGTAGCAGCAATGTCACGCTTCCCGTCGCGTGGATCAAAGGATCTGTGGTTTTCCCTCGAGGCTTTCCCTCGAGGCTTTCCCACAGGGCTGTCCCACGTGCCACCGTGGTGTGAGTCGATCCTCGGCGTGAAAGATGAGCCAGTGCAGGGCAAAGGGGTTCCTCTGGAATGGACTGAGACATCTGGGGGACTCTTGGAATGGTGGTACGACCATGGAGTTCCTCTCGCCTTTCCTGTTGAGAGTGCCTCCTCTTGAGATGCGACGGGAACGCCGGGAATTCTTTCCCGTTGAAAGCAGGGAAAGGATCCCTCATCTCGAGCTACGAGGGGGAAACGGGGCTCCTCTGGATGTGGGCGGGACCATCGTGCTTCCTCTCTAGTGGAGACGGGTATGGTGGTGAACTTCTTGAGTTGCAGCAAGGCTGTGAAAGACCCTTTCGAAGTTCCAGAGGTTAGGTGTCATTAGTCTCCAGACGCCTCATCGGAAATAGGCCTCATCTCGCCTGGAAGGGAGAACTTCCTGGATTTTCTCGAGTTGCGGCAGGTGTTCTCGATTTACGACGGGGACCTCAGGGACCCGCCCTGGTGGCCTCAGGACAGGCCAGTCCCTATTCGAGTTGCTAGGGGGCCTCTCGGGATTCCTCTCCCGTCGATACCGGGGCCAAAAACCTTGTGTGGAGTCAGGGCCGGAACCGAGGATTCCTCTCAGGGGCTGACATGGATCTTTGGGTACTTCTGGAGTCTCCCCAGGGGAGTCAGGCCTCGTCTCGAGTGGGGGCATGCACGTGCACTTTCCTTCCAGGCTGTAGCAGCAATGTCACGCTTCCCGTGGCGTGGATCAAAGGATCTGTGGTTTTCCCTCGAGGCTTTCCCACAGGGCTGTCCCACGTGCCACCGTGGTGTGAGTCGATCCTCGGCGTGAAAGATGAGCCAGTGCAGGGCAAAGAGGTTGCTCTGGAATGGACTGAGACATCTGGGGGACTCTTGGAATGGTGGTACGACCATGGAGTTCCTCTCGCCTTTCCTGTTGAGAGTGCCTCCTCTTGAGATGCGACGGGAACGCCGGGAATTTTTTGCCGTTGAAAGCAGGGAAAGGATCCCTCATCTCGAGCTACGAGGGGGAAACGGGGCTCCTCTGGATGTGGGCGGGACCATCGTGCTTTCTCTCGAGTGGAGACGGGTATGGCGGTGAACTTCTTGAGTTGCAGCAAGGGTGTGAAAGACCCTTTCGAAGTTCCAGAGGTTAGGTGTCATTAGTCTCCAGACGCCTCATCGGAAATAGGCCTCATCTCGCCTGGAAGGGAGAACTTCCTTGATTTTCTCGAGTTGCGGCAGGTGTTCTCGAGTTACGACGGGGACCTCAGGGACCCGCCCTGTTGGCCTCAGGAGAGGCCAGTCCCTATGCGTGTTGCTAGGGGGCCCGTCGGGATTCCTCTCCCGTCGATACCGGGGCCAAAAACCTTGTGTGGAGTCAGGGCCGGAACCGAGGATTCCTCTCAGGGACTGATATGGATCTTTGGGTACTTCTGGAGTCTCGCCAGGGGAGACAGGCCTCGTCTCGTGTGGGGGCATGCACGTGCACTTTCCTTCCAGGCTGTAGCAGCAATGTCACGCTTCCCGTCGCGTGGATCAAAGGATCTGCGGTTTTCCCTCGAGGCTTTCCCTCGAGGCTTTCCCACAGGGCTGTCCCACGTGACACCGTGGTGTGAGTCGATTCTCGGCGTGAAAAATGAGCCAGTGCAGGGCAAAGAGGTTCCTCTGGAATGGACTGAGACATCTGGGGGACTCTTGGAATGGTGGTACGACCATGGAGTTCCTCTCGCCTTTCCTGTTGAGAGTGCCTCCTCTTGAGATGCGACGGGAACGCCGGGAATTCTTTCCCGTTGAAAGCAGGGAAAGGATCCATCATCTCGAGCTACGAGGGGGAAACGGGGCTCCTCTGGATGTGGGCGGGACCATCGTGCTTCCTCTCGAGTGGAGACGGGTATGGCGTTGAACTTCTTGAGTTGCAGCAAGGGTGTGAAAGACCCTTTCGAAGTTCCAGAGGTTAGGTGTCATTAGTCTCCAGAGGCCTCATCGGAAATAGGCCTCATCTCGCCTGGAAGGGAGAACTTCCTGGATTTTCTCGAGTTGCGGCAGGTGTTCTCGAGTTACGACGGGGACCTCAGGGACCCGCCCTGGTGGCCTCAGGAGAGGCCAGTCCCCTTGCGAGTTGTTAGGGGGCCTCTCGGGATTACTCTCCCGTCGATACTGGGGCCAAAAACCTTGTGTGGAGTCAGGGCCGGAACCGAGGATTCCTCTCAGGGGCTGACATGGATCTTTGGGTACTTCTGGAGTCTCCCCAGGGGAGTCAGGCCTCGTCTCGAGTGGGGGCATGCGCGTGCGCTTTCCTTCCAGGCTTTAGCAGCAATGTCACGCTTCCCGTCGCTTGGATCAAAGGATCTGTGGTTTTCCCTCGAGGCTTTCCCTCGAGGCTTTCCCACAGGGCTGTCCCACGTGCCACCGTGGTGTGAGTCGATCCTCGGCGTGAAAGATGAGCCAGTGCAGGGCAAAGAGGTTCCTCTGGAATGGACTGAGACATCTGGGGGACTCTTGGAATGGTGGTACGACCATGGAGTTCCTCTCGCCTTTCCTGTTGAGAGTGCCTCCTCTTGAGATGCGACGGGAACGCCGGGAATTCTTTCCCGTTGAAAGCAGGGAAAGGATCCCTCATCTCGAGCTACGAGGGGGAAACGGGGCTCCTCTGGATGTGGGCGGGACCATCGTGCTTCCTCTCGAGTGGAGACGGGTATGGCGGTGAACTTCTTGAGTTGCAGCAAGGGTGTGAATGACCCTTTCGAAGTTCCAGAGGTTAGGTGTCATTAGTCTCCAGACGCCTCATCGGAAATAGGCCTCATCTCGCCTGGAAGGGAGAACTTCCTGCATTTTCTCGAGTTGCGGCAGGTGTTCTCGAGTTTCGACGGGGACCTCAGGGACCCGCCCTGGTAACCTCAGGAGAGGCCAGTCCCCATGCGAGTTGCTAGGGGGCCTCTCGGGATTCCTCTCCCGTCGATACCGGGGCCAAAAAGCTTGTATGGAGTCAGGGACGGAACCGAGGATTCCTCTCAGGGGCTGACATGGATCTTTGGGTACTTCTGGAGTCTCCCCAGGGGAGTCAGGCCTCGTCTCGAGTGGGGGCATGCACGTGCGCTTTCCTTCCAGGCTGTAGCAGCAATGTCACGCTTCCCGTCGCGTGCATCAAAGGATCTGTGGTTTTCCCTCGAGGCTTTCCCTCGAGGCTTTCCCACAGGGCTGTCCCACGTGCCACCGTGGTGTGAGTCGATCCTCGGCGTGAAAGATGAGCCAGTGCAGGGCAAAGAGGTTCCTCTGGAATGGACTGAGACATCTGGGGGACTCTTGGAATGGTGGTACGACCATGGAGTTCCTCTCGCCTTTCCTGTTGAGAGTGCCTCCTCTTGAGATGCGACGGGAACGCCGGGAATTCTTTCCCGTTGAAACCAGGGAAAGGATCCCTCATCTCGAGCTCCGAGGGGGAAACGGGGCTCCTCTGGATGTGGGCGGGACCATCGTGCTTCCTCTCGAGTGGAGACGGGTGTGGCGGTGAACTTCTTGAGTTGCAGCAAGGGTGTGAAAGACCCTTTCGAAGTTCCAGAGGTTTGGTGTCATTAGTCTCCAGAGGCCTCATCGGAAATAGGCCTCATCTCGCCTGGAAGGGAGAACTTCCTGGATTTTCTCGAGTTGCGGCAGGTGTTCTCGAGTTACGACGGGGACCTCAGGGACCCGCCCTGGTGGCCTCAGGAGAGGCCAGTCCCCATGCGAGTTACTAGAGGGCCTCTCGGGATTCCTCTCCCGTCGATACCGGGGCCAGAAAGCTTGTGTGGAGTCAGGGCCGGAACCGAGGATTCCTCTCAGGGGCTGACATGGATCTTTGGGTACTTCTGGAGTCTCCCCAGGGGAGTCAGGCCTCGTCTCGAGTGGGGGCATGCACGTGCGCTTTCCTTCCAGGCTGTAGCAGCAATGTCACGCTTCCCGTGGCGTGGATCAAAGGATCTGTGGTTTTCCCTCGAGGCTTTCCCTGGAGGCTTTCCCACAGGGCTGTCCCACGTGCCACCGTGTTGTGAGTCGATCCTCGGCGTGAAAGATGAGCCAGGGCAGGGCAAAGAGGTTCCTCTGGAAAGGACTGAGACATCTTCGGGACTCTTGGAATGGTGGTACGACCATGGAGTTCCTCTCGCCTTTAGTGTTGAGAGTGCCTCCTCTTGAGATGCGACGGGAACGCCGGGAATTCTTTCCCGTTGAAAGCAGGGAAAGGATCCCTCATCTCGAGCTACGAGGGGGAAACGGGGCTCCTCTGGATGTGGGCGGGACCATCGTGCTTCCTCTCGAGTGGAGGCGGGTATGGCGGTGAACTTCTTGAGTTGCAGCAAGGGTGTGAAAGACCCTTTCGAAGTTCCAGAGGTTTGGTGTCATTAGTCTCCAGAGGCCTCATCGGAAATAGGCCTCATCTCGCCTGGAAGGGAGAACTTCCTGGATTTTCTCGAGTTGCGGCAGGTGTTCTCAAATTACGACGGGGACCTCAGGGACCCGCCCTGATGGCCTCCGGAGAGGCCAGTCCCCATGCGAGTTGCTAGGGGGCCTCTCGGGATTCCTCTCCCGTCGATACTGGGGCCAAAAACCTTGTGTGGAGTCAGGGCCGGAACCGAGGATTCCTCTCAGGGGCTGACATGGATCTTTGGGTACTTCTGGAGTCTCCCCAGTGGAGTCAGGCCTCGTCTCGAGTGGGGGCATGCACGTGCGCTTTCCTTTCAGGCTTTAGCAGCAATGTCACGCTTCCCGTCACGTGGATCAAAGGATCTGTGGTTTTCCCTCGAGGCTTTCCCTCGAGGCTTTCCCACAGGGCTGTCCCACGTGCCACCGTGGTGTGAGTCGATCCTCGGCGTGAAAGATGAGCCAATGGAGGGCAAAGAGGTTCCTCTGGAATGGACTGAGACATCTGGGGGACTCTTGGAATGGTGGTACGACCATGGAGTTCCTCTCGCCTTTCCTGTTGAGAGTGCCTCCTCTTGAGATGCGACGGGAACGCCGGGAATTCTTTCCCGTTGAAAGCAGGGAAAGGATCCCTCATCTCGAGCTCCGAGGGGGAAACGGGGCTCCTCTGGATGTGGGCGGGACTATCGTGCTTCCTCTCTAGTGGAGACGGGTATGGCGGTGAACTTCTTGAGTTGCAGCAAGGGTGTGAAAGACCCTTTCGAAGTTCCAGAGGTTAGGTGTCATTAGTCTCCAGACGCCTCATCGGAAATAGGCCTCATCTCGCCTGGAAGGGAGAACTTCCTGGATTTTCTCGAGTTGCGGCAGGTGTTCTCGAGTTACGACGGGGACCTCAGGGACCCGCCCTGGTGGCCTCAGGAGAGGCCAGTCCCTAGGCGTGTTGCTAGGGGGCCTCTCGGGATTCCTCTCCCGTTGATACCGGGGCGAAAAACCTTGTGTGGAGTCAGGGCCGGAACCGAGGATTCCTCTCAGGGGCTGACATGGATCTTTGGGTACTTCTGGAGTCTCCCCAGGGGAGTCAGGCCTCGTCTCGAGTGGGGGCATGCACGTGCGCTTTCCTTCCAGGCTGTAGCAGCAATGTCACGCTTCCCGTCGCGTGGATCAAAGGATCTGTGGTTTTCCCTCGAGGCTTTCCCTCGAGGCTTTCCCACAGGGCTGTCCCACGTGCCACCGTGGTGTGAGTCGATCCTCGGCGTGAAAGATGAGCCAGTGCAGGGCAAAGAGGTTCCTCTGGAATGGACTGAGACATCTGGGGGACTCTTGGAATGGTGGTACGACCATGGAGTTCCTCTCGCCTTTCCTGTTGAGAGTGCCTCCTCTTGAGATGCGACGGGAACGCCGGGAATTCTTTCCCGTTGAAAGCAGGGAAAGGATCCCTCATCTCGAGCTACGAGGGGGAAACGGGGCTCCTCTGGATGTGGGCGGGACCATCGTGCTTCCTCTCGAGTGGAGACGGGTATGGCGGTGAACTTCTTGAGTTGCAGCAAGGGTGTGAAAGACCCTTTCGAAGTTCCAGAGGTTTGGTGTCATTAGTCTCCAGAGGCCTCATCGGAAATAGGCCTCATCTCGCCTGGAAGGGAGAACTTCCTGGATTTTCTCGAGTTGCGGCAGGTGTTCTCGAGTTACGACGGGGACCTCAGGGACCCGCCCTGGTGGCCTCAGGAGAGGCCAGTCCCCATGCGAGTTGCTAGGGGGCCTCTCGGGATTCCTCTCCCGTCGATACCGGGGCCAAAAACCTTGTGTGGAGTCAGGGCCGGAACCGAGGATTCCTCTCAGGGGCTGACATGGATCTTTGGGTACTCCTGGAGTCTCCCCAGGGGAGTCAGTCCTCGTCTCGAGTAGGGGCATGCACGTGCGCTTTCCTTCCAGGCTGTAGCAGCAATGTCACGCTTCCCGTCGCGTGGATCAAAGGATCTGTGGTTTTCCCTCGAGGCTTTCCCTCGAGGCTTTCCCACAGGGCTGTCCCACGTGCCACCGTGGTGAGAGTCGATCCTCGGCGTGAAACATGAGCCAGTGCAGGGCAAAGAGGTTCCTCTGGAATGGACTGAGACATCTGGGGGACTCTTGGAATGGTGGTACGACCATGGAGTTCCTCTCGCCTTTCCTGTTGAGAGTGCCTCCTCTTGAGATGCGACGGGAACGCAGGGAATTCTTTCCCGTTGAAAGCAGGGAAAGGATCCCTCATCTCGAGCTACGAGGGGGAAACGGGGCTCCTTTGGATGTTGTCGGGACCATCGTGCTTCCTCTCGAGTGGAGACGGGTATGGTGGTGAACTTCTTGAGTTGCAGCAAGGGTGTGAAAGACCCTTTCGAAGTTCCAGAGGTTAGGTGTCATTAGTCTCCAGACGCCTCATCGGAAATAGGCCTCATCTCGCCTGGAAGGGAGAACTTCCTGGATTTTCTCGAGTTGCGGCAGGTGTTCTCGAGTTACGACGGGGACCTCAGGGACCGGCCCTGGTGGCCTCAGGAGAGGCCAGTCCCCATGCGAGTTGCTAGGGGGCCTCTCGGGATTCCTCTCCCGTCGATACCGGGGCCAAAAACCTTGTGTGGAGTCAGGGCCGGAACCGAGGATTCCTCTCAGGGGCTGATATGGATCTTTGGATACTTCTGGAGTCTCGCCAGGGGAGACAGGCCTCGTTTCGTGAGGGGGCATGCACGTGCACTTTCCTTCCAGGCTGTAGCAGCAATGTCACGCTTCCCGTCGCGTGGATCAAATGATGTGTGGTTTTCCCTCGAGGCTTTCCCACAGGGCTGTCCCACGTGCCACCGTGGTGTGAGTCGATCCTCGGCGTGAAAGATGAGCCAGTGCAGGGCAAAGAGGTTCCTCTGGAATGGACTGAGACATCTGGGGGACTCTTGGAATGGTGGTACGTCCATGGAGTTCCTCTCGCCTTTCCTGTTGAGAGTGCCTCCTCTTGAGATGCGACGGGAACGCCGGGAATTTTTTCCCGTTGAAAGCAGGGAAAGGATCCCTCATCTCGAGCTACGAGGGGGAAACGGGGCTCCTCTGGATGTGGGCGGGACCATCGTGCTTTCTCTCGAGTGGAGACGGGTATGGCGGTGAACTTCTTGAGTTGCAACAAGGGTGTGAAAGACCCTTTCGAAGTTCCAGAGGTTAGGTGTCATTAGTCTCCAGACGCCTCATCGGAAATAGGCCTCATCTCGCCTGGAAGGGAGAACTTCCTGGATTTTCTCGAGTTGCGGCAGGTGTTCTCGAATTACGACGGGGACCTCAGGGACCCGCCCTGGTGGCCTCCGGAGAGGCCAGTCCCCATGCGAGTTGCTAGGGGGCCTCTCGGGATTCCTCTCCAGTCGATACCGGGGCCAAAAACCTTGTGTGGAGTCAGGTCCGGAACCGAGGATTCCTCTCAGGGGCTGACATGGATCTTTCGGTACTTCTGGAGTCTCCCCAGTGGAGTCAGGCCTCGTCTCGAGTGGGGGCATGCACGTGCGATTTCCTTTCAGGCTGTAGCAGCAATGTCACGCTTCCCGTCACGTGGATCAAAGGATCTGTGGTTTTCCCTCGAGGCTATCCCTCGAGGCTTTCCCACAGGGCTGTCCCACGTGCCACCGTGGTGTGAGTCGATCCTCGGCGTGAAAGATGAGCCAATGCAGGGCAAAGAGGTTCCTCTGGAATGGATTGAGACATCTGGGGGACTCTTGGAATGGTGGTACGACCATGGAGTTCCTCTCGCCTTTCCTGTTGAGAGTGCCTCTTCTTGAGATGCGACGGGAACGCCGGGAATTCTTTCCCGTTGAAAGCAGGGAAAGGATCCCTCATCTCGAGCTACGAGGGGGAAACGGGGCTCCTCTGGATGTGGGCGGTTCCATCGTGCTTCCTCTCTAGTGGAGACGGGTATGGCGGTGAACTTCTTGAGTTGCAGCAAGGGTGTTAAAGACCATTTCGAAGTTCCAGAGGTTAGGTGTCATTAGTCTCCAGACGCCTCATCGGAAATAGGCCTCATCTCGCCTGGAAGGGAGAACTTCCTGGATTTTCTCGAGTTGCGGCAGGTGTTCTCGAGTTACGACGGGGACCTCAGGGACCCGCCCTGGTGGCCTCAGGAGAGGCCAGTCCCTAGGCGTGTTGCTAGGGGGCCTCTCGGGATTCCTCTCCCGTTGATACCGGGGCCAAAAAGCTTGTGTGGAGTCAGGGCCGGAACCGAGGATTCCTCTCAGGGGCTGACATGGATCTTTGGGTACTTCTGGAGTCTCCCCAGGGGAGTCAGGCCTCGTCTCGAGTGGGGGCATGCACGTGCGCTTTCCTTCCAGGCTGTAGCAGCAATGTCACGCTTCCCGTCGCGTGGATCAAAGGATCTGTGGTTTTCCCTCGAGGCTTTCCCTCGAGGCTTTCCCACAGGGCTGTCCCACGTGCCACCGTGGTGTGAGTCGATCCTCGGCGTGAAAGATGAGCCAGTGCAGGGCAAAGAGTTTCCTCTGGAATGGACTGAGACATCTGGGGGACTCTTGGAATGGTGATACGACCATGGAGTTCCTCTCGCCTTTCCTGTTGAGAGTGCCTCCTCTTGAGATGCGACGGGAACGCCGGGAATTCTTTCCCGTTGAAAGCAGGGAAAGGATCCCTCATCTCGAGCTACGAGGGGGAAACGGGGCTCCTCTGGATGTGGGCGGGACCATCGTGCTTCCTCTCTAGTGGAGACGGGTATGGTGGTGAACTTCTTGAGTTGCAGCAAGGCTGTGAAAGACCCTTTCGAAGTTCCAGAGGTAAGGTGTCATTAGTCTCCAGACGCCTCATCGGAAATAGGCCTCATCTCGCCTGGAAGGGAGAACTTCCTGGATTTTCTCGAGTTGCGGCAGGTGTTCTCGAGTTACGACGGGGACCTCAGGGACCCGCCCTGGTGGCCTCAGGAGAGGCCAGTCCCCATGCGAGTTGCTAGGGGGCCTCTCGGGATTCCTCTCCCGTCGATACCGGGGCCAAAAAGCTTGTGTGGAGTCAGGGCCGGAACCGAGGATTCCTCTCAGGGGCTGACATGGATCTTTGGGTACTTCTGGAGTCTCCCCAGGGGAGTCAGGCCTCGTCTCGAGTGGGGGCATGCACGTGCGCTTTCCTTCCAGGCTGTAGCAGCAATGTCACGCTTCCCGTCGCGTGCATCAAAGGATCTGTGGTTTTCCCTCGAGGCTTTCCCTCGAGGCTTTCCCACAGGGCTGTCCCACGTGCCACCGTGTTGTGAGTCGATCCTCGGCGTGAAAGATGAGCCAGTGCAGGGCAAAGAGGTTCCTCTGGAATGGACTGAGACATCTGGGGGACTCTTGGAATGGTGGTACGACCATGGAGTTCCTCTCGCCTTTCCTGTTGAGAGTGCCTCCTCTTGAGATGCGACGGGAACGCCGGGAATTCTTTCCCGTTGAAAGCAGGGAAAGGATCCCTCATCTCGAGCTCCGAGGGGGAAACGGGGCTCCTTTGGATGTGGTCGGGACCATCGTGCTTCCTCTCGAGTGGAGACGGGTATGGCGGTGAGCTTCTTGAGTTGCAGCAAGGGTGTGAAAGACCCTTTCGAAATTCCAGATGTTAGGTGTCATTAGTCTCCAGACGCCTCATCGGAAATAGGCCTCATCTCGCCTGGAAGGGAGAACTTCCTGGATTTTCTCGAGTTGCGGCAGGTGTTCTCGAGTTACGACGGGGACCTCAGGGACCGACCCTCGTGGCCTCAGGAGAGGCCTGTCCCCATGCGAGTTGCTAGGGGGCCTCTCGGGATTCCTCTCCCGTCGATACCGGGGCCAAAAACCTTCTGTGGAGTCAGGGCCGGAACCGAGGATTCCTCTCAGGGGCTGATATGGATCTTTGGATACTTCTGGAGTCTCGCCAGGGGAGACAGGCCTCGTTTCGTGAGGGGGCATGCACGTGCACTTTCCTTTCAGGCTTTAGCAGCAATGTCACGCTTCCCGTCGCGTGGATCAAAGGATCTGTGGTTTTCCCTCGAGGCTTTCCCTCGAGGCTTTCCCACAGGGCTGTCCCACGTGCCACCGTGGTGTGAGTCGATCCTCGGCGTGAAAGATGAGCCAGTGCAGGGCAAAGAGGTTCCTCTGGAATGGACTGAGACATCTGGGGGACTCTTGGAATGGTGGTACGACCATGGAGTTCCTCTCGCCTTTCCTGTTGAGAGTGCCTCCTCTTGAGATGCGACGGGAACGCCGGGAATTCTTTCCCGTTGAAAGCAGGGAAAGGATCCCTCATCTCGAGCTCCGAGGGGGAAACGGGGCTCCTCTGGATGTGGGCGGGACCATCGTGCTTCCTCTCGAGTGGAGACGGGTATGGCGGTGAACATCTTGAGTTGCAGCAAGGGTGTGAAAGACCCTTTCGAAGTTCCAGAGGTTTGGTGTCATTAGTCTCCAGAGGCCTCATCGGAAATAGGCCTCATCTCGCCTGGAAGGGAGAACTTCCTGGATTTTCTCGAGTTGCGGCAGGTGTTCTCGAGTTACGACGGGGACCTCAGGGACCCGCCCTGGTGGCCTCAGGAGAGGCCAGTCCCCATGCGAGTTGCTAGGGGGTCTCTCGGGATTCCTCTCCCGTCGATACCGGGGCCAAAAAGCTTGTGTGGAGTCAGGGCCGGAACCGAGGATTCCTCTCAGGGGCTGACATGGATCTTTGGGTACTTCTGGAGTCTCCCCAGGGGAGTCAGGCCTCGTCTCGAGTGGGGGCATGCTCGTGCGCTTTCCTTCCAGGCTGTAGCAGCAATGTCACGCTTCCCGTCGCGTGGTTCAAAGGATCTGTGGTTTTCCCTCGAGGCTTTCCCTCGAGGCTTTCCCACAGGGCTGTCCCACGTGCCACCGTGTTGTGAGTCGATCCTCGGCGTGAAAGATGAGCCAGTGCAGGGCAAAGAGGTTCCTCTGGAATGGACTGAGACATCTGGGGGACTCTTGGAATGGTGGTACGACCATGGAGTTCCTCTCGCCTTTCCTGTTGAGAGTGCCTCCTCTTGAGATGCGACGGGAACGCCGGGAATTCTTTCCCGTTGAAAGCAGGGAAAGGATCCCTCATCTCGAGCTACGAGGGGGAAACGGGGCTCCTCTGGATGTGGGCGGGACCATCGTGCTTCCTCTCGAGTGGAGACGGGTATGGTGGTGAACTTCTTGAGTTGCAGCAAGGGTGTGAAAGACCCTTTCGAAGTTCCAGAGGTTTGGTGTCATTAGTCTCCAGAGGCCTCATCGGAAATAGGCCTCATCTCGCCTGGAAGGGAGAACTTCCTGGATTTTCTCGAGTTGCGGCAGGTGTTCTCGAGTTACGACGGGGACCTCAGGGACCCGCCCTGGTGGCCTCAGGAGAGGCCAGTCCCCATGCGAGTTGCTAGGGGGCCTCTCGGGATTCCTCTCCCGTCGATACCGGGGCCAAAAACCTTGTGTGGAGTCAGGGCCGGAACCGAGGATTCCTCTCATGGGCTGACATGGATCTTTGGGTACTCCTGGAGTCTCCCCAGGGGAGTCAGTCCTCGTCTCGAGTAGGGGCATGCACGTGCGCTTTCCTTCAAGGCTGTAGCAGCAATGTCACGCTTCCCGTCGCGTGGATCAAAGGATCTGTGGTTTTCCCTCGAGGCTTTCCCTCGAGGCTTTCCCACAGGGCTGTCCCACGTGCCACTGTGGTGAGAGTCGATCCTCGGCGTGAAACATGAGCCAGTGCAGGGCAAAGAGGTTCCTCTGGAATGGACTGAGACATCTGGGGGACTCTTGGAATGGTGGTACGACCATGGAGTTCCTCTCGCCTTTCCTGTTGAGAGTGCCTCCTCTTGAGATGCGACGGGAACGCAGGGAATTCTTTCCCGTTGAAAGCAGGGAAAGGATCCCTCATCTCGAGCTACGAGGGGGAAACGGGGCTCCTTTGGATGTTGTCGGGACCATCGTGCTTCCTCTCGAGTGGAGACGGGTATGGTGGTGAACTTCTTGAGTTGCAGCAAGGGTGTGAAAGACCCTTTCGAAGTTCCAGAGGTTAGGTGTCATTAGTCTCCAGACGCCTCATCGGAAATAGGCCTCATCTCGCCTGGAAGGGAGAACTTCCTGGATTTTCTCGAGTTGCGGCAGGTGTTCTCGAGTTACGACGGGGACCTCAGGGACCGGCCCTGGTGGCCTCAGGAGAGGCCAGTCCCCATGCGAGTTGCTAGGGGGCCTCTCGGGATTCCTCTCCCGTCGATACCGGGGCCAAAAACCTTGTGTGGAGTCAGGGCCGGAACCGAGGATTCCTCTCAGGGGCTGATATGGATCTTTGGATACTTCTGGAGTCTCGCCAGGGGAGACAGGCCTCGTTTCGTGAGGGGGCATGCACGTGCACTTTCCTTCCAGGCTGTAGCAGCAATGTCACGCTTCCCGTCGCGTGGATCAAATGATGTGTGGTTTTCCCTCGAGGCTTTCCCACAGGGCTGTCCCACGTGCCACCGTGGTGTGAGTCGATCCTCGGCGTGAAAGATGAGCCAGTGCAGGGCAAAGAGGTTCCTCTGGAATGGACTGAGACATCTGGGGGACTCTTGGAATGGTGGTACGACCATGGAGTTCCTCTCGCCTTTCCTGTTGAGAGTGCCTCCTCTTGAGATGCGACGGGAACGCCGGGAATTTTTTCCCGTTGAAAGCAGGGAAAGGATCCCTCATCTCGAGCTACGAGGGGGAAACAGGGCTCCTCTGGATGTGGGCGGGACCATCGTGCTTTCTCTCGAGTGGAGACGGGTATGGCGGTGAACTTCTTGAGTTGCAACAAGGGTGTGAAAGACCCTTTCGAAGTTCCAGAGGTTAGGTGTCATTAGTCTCCAGACGCCTCATCGGAAATAGGCCTCATCTCGCCTGGAAGGGAGAACTTCCTGGATTTTCTCGAGTTGCGGCAGGTGTTCTCGAATTACGACGGGGACCTCAGGGACCCGCCCTGGTGGCCTCCGGAGAGGCCAGTCCCCATGCGAGTTGCTAGGGGGCCTCTCGGGATTCCTCTCCCGTCGATACCGGGGCCAAAAACCTTGTGTGGAGTCAGGGCCGGAACCGAGGATTCCTCTCAGGGGCTGACATGGATCTTTGGGTACTTCTGGAGTCTCCCCAGTGGAGTCAGGCCTCGTCTCGAGTGGGGGCATGCACGTGCGCTTTCCTTTCAGGCTGTAGCAGCAATGTCACGCTTCCCGTCACGTGGATCAAAGGATCTGTGGTTTTCCCTCGAGGCTTTCCCTCGAGGCTTTCCCACAGGGCTGTCCCACGTGCCACCGTGGTGTGAGTCGATCCTCGGCGTGAAACATGAGCCAATGCAGGGCAAAGAGGTTCCTCTGGAATGGACTGAGACATCTGGGGGACTCTTGGAATGGTGGTACGACCATGGAGTTCCTCTCGCCTTTCCTGTTGAGAGTGCCTCCTCTTGAGATGCGACGGGAACGCCGGGAATTCTTTCCCGTTGAAAGCAGGGAAAGGATCCCTCATCTCGAGCTACGAGGGGGAAACGGGGCTCCTCTGGATGTGGGCGGGACCATCGTGCTTTCTCTCGAGTGGAGACGGGTATGGCGGTGAACTTCTTGAGTTTCAACAAGGGTGTGAAAGACCCTTTCGAAGTTCCAGAGGTTAGGTGTCATTAGTCTCCAGACGCCTCATCGGAAATAGGCCTCATCTCGCCTGGAAGGGAGAACTTCCTGGATTTTCTCGAGTTGCGGCAGGTGTTCTCGAGTTACGACGGGGACCTCTGGGACCCGCCCTGGTGGCCTCAGGAGAGGCCAGTCCCTAGGCGTGTTGCTAGGGGGCCTCTCGGGATTCCTCTTCCGTTGATACCGGGGCGAAAAACCTTGTGTGGAGTCAGGGCCGGAACCGAGGATTCCTCTCAGGGGCTGACATGGATCTTTGGGTACTTCTGGAGTCTCCCCAGGGGAGTCAGGCCTCGTCTCGAGTGGGGGCATGCACGTGCGCTTTCCTTCCAGGCTGTAGCAGCAATGTCACGCTTCCCGTCGCGTGGATCAAAGGATCTGTGGTTTTCCCTCGAGGCTTTCCCTCGAGGCTTTCCCACAGGGCTGTCCCACGTGCCACCGTGGTGTGAGTCGATCCTCGGCGTGAAAGATGAGCCAGTGCAGGGCAAAGAGTTTCCTCTGGAATGGACTGAGACATCTGGGGGACTCTTGGAATGGTGGTACGACCATGGAGTTCCTCTCGCCTTTCCTGTTGAGAGTGCCTCCTCTTGAGATGCGACGGGAACGCCGGGAATTCTTTCCCGTTGAAAGCAGGGAAAGGATCCCTCATCTCGAGCTACGAGGGGGAAACGGGGCTCCTCTGGAGGTGGGCGGGACCATCGTGCTTCCTCTCGAGTGGAGACGGGTATGGCGGTGAACTTCTTGAGTTGCAGCAAGGGTGTGAAAGACCCTTTCGAAGTTCCAGAGGTTAGGTGTCATTAGTCTCCAGACGCCTCATCGGAAATAGGCCTCATCTCGCCTGGAAGGGAGAACTTCCTGGATTTTCTCGAGTTGCGGCAGGTGTTGTCGAGTTACGACGGGGACCTCAGGGACCCGCCCTGGTGGCCTCAGGAGAGGCCAGTCCCCATGCGAGTTGCTAAGGGGCCTCTCGGGATTCCTCTCCCGTCGATACCGGGGCCAAAAACCTTGTGTGCAGTCAGGGCCGGAACCGAGGATTCCTCTCAGGGGCAGACATGGATCTTTGGGTACTTCTGGAGTCTCCCCAGGGGAGTCAGGCCTCGTCTCGAGTGGGGGCATGCACGTGCGCTTTCCTTCCAGGCTGTAGCAGCAATGTCACGCTTCCCGTGGCGTGGATCAAAGGATTTGTGGTTTTCCCTCGAGGCTTTCCCACAGGGCTGTCCCACGTGCCACCGTGGTGTGAGTCGATCCTCGGCGTGAAAGATGAGCCAGTGCAGGGCAAAGAGGTTCCTCTGGAATGGACTGAGACATCTGGGGGACTCTTGGAATGGTGGTACGACCATGGAGTTCCTCTCGCCTTTCCTGTTGAGAGTGCCTCCTCTTGAGATGCGACGGGAACGCCGGGAATTCTTTCCCGTTGAAACCAGGGAAAGGATCCCTCATCTCGAGCTACGAGGGGGAAACGGGGCTCCTCTGGATGTGGGCGGGACCATCGTGCTTCCTCTCGAGTGGAGACGGGTATGGCGGTGAACTGCTTGAGTTGCAGCAAGGGTGTGAAAGACCCTTTCGAAGTTCCAGAGGTTTGGTGTCATTAGTCTCCAGAGGCCTCATCGGAAATAGGCCTCATCTCGCCTGGAAGGGAGAACTTCCTGGATTTTCTCGAGTTGCGGCAGGTGTTCTCGAGTTACGACGGGGACCTCAGGGACCCGCCCTGGTGGCCTCCGGAGAGGCCAGTCCCCATGCGAGTTGCTAGGGGGCCTCTCGGGATTCCTCTCCCGTCGATACCGGGGTCAAAAACCTTGTGTGGAGTCAGGGCCGGAACCGAGGATTCCTCTCAGGGGCTGACATGGATCTTTGGGTACTTCTGGAGTCTCCCAAGTGGAGTCAGGCCTCGTCTCGAGTGGGGGCATGCACGTGCGCTTTCCTTCCAGGCTGTAGCAGCAATGTCACGCTTCCCGTCGCGTGGATCAAAGGATCTGTGGTTTTCCTTCGAGGCTTTCCCTCAGGGCTGTCCCACGTGCCACCGTGGTGTGAGTCGATCCTCGGCGTGAAAGATGAGCCAGTGCAGGGCAAAGAGGTTCCTCTGGAATGGACTGAGACATCTGGGGGACTCTTGGAATGGTGGTACGACCATGGAGTTCCTCTCGCCTTTCCTGTTGAGAGTGCCTCCTCTTGAGATGCGACGGGAACGCAGGGAATTCTTTCCCGTTGAAAGCATGGAAAGGATCCCTCATCTCGAGCTACGAGGGGGAAACGGGGCTCCTTTGGATGTGGTCGGGACCATCGTGCTTCCTCTCGAGTGGAGACGGGTATGGTGGTGAACTTCTTGAGTTGCAGCAAGGGTGTGAAAGACCCTTTCGAAGTTCCAGAGGTTAGGTGTCATTAGTCTCCAGACGCCTCATCGGAAATAGGCCTCATCTCTCCTGGAAGGGAGAACTTCCTGGATTTTCTCGAGTTGCGGCAGGTGTTCTCGAGTTACGACGGGGACCTCAGGGACCGGCCCTGGTGGCCTCAGGAGAGGCCAGTCCCCATGCGAGTTGCTAGGGGGCCTCTCGGTATTCCTCTCCCGTCGATACCGGGGCCAAAAAGCTTGTGTGGAGTCAGGGCCGGAACCGAGGATTCCTCTCAGGGGCTGACATGGATCTTTGGGTACTTCTGGAGTCTCCCCAGGGGAGTCAGGCCTCGTCTCGGGTGGGGGCATGCACGTGCGCTTTCCTTCCAGGCTGTAGCAGCAATGTCACGCTTCCCGTCGCGTGCATCAAAGGATCTGTGGTTTTCCCTCGAGGCTTTCCCTCGAGGCTTTCCCACAGGGCTGTCCCACGTGCCACCGTGTTGTGAGTCGATCCTCGGCGTGAAAGATGAGCCAGTGCAGGGCAAAGAGGTTCCTCTGGAATGGACTGAGACATCTGGGGGACTCTTGGAATGGTGGTACGACCATGGAGTTCCTCTCGCCTTTCCTGTTGAGAGTGCCTCCTCTTGAGATGCGACGGGAACGCCGGGAATTCTTTCCCGTTGAAAGCAGGGAAAAGATCCCTCATCTCGAGCTACGAGGGGGAAACGGGGCTCCTCTGGATGTGGGCGGGACCATCGTGCTTCCTCTCGAGTGGAGACGGGTATGGTGGTGAACTTCTTGAGTTGCAGCAAGGGTGTGAAAGACCCTTTCGAAGTTCCAGAGGTTTGGTGTCATTAGTCTCCAGAGGCCTCATCGGAAATAGGCCTCATCTCGCCTGGAAGGGAGAACTTCCTGGATTTTCTCGAGTTGCGGCAGGTGTTCTCGAGTTACGACGGGGACCTCAGGGACCCGCCCTGGTGGCCTCAGGAGAGGCCAGTCCCCATGCGAGTTGCTAGGGGGCCTCTCGGGATTCCTCTCCCGTCGATACCGGGGCCAAAAACCTTGTGTGGAGTCAGGGCCGGAACCGAGGATTCCTCTCATGGGCTGACATGGATCTTTGGGTACTCCTGGAGTCTCCCCAGGGGAGTCAGTCCTCGTCTCGAGTAGGGGCATGCACGTGCGCTTTCCTTCAAGGCTGTAGCAGCAATGTCACGCTTCCCGTCGCGTGGATCAAAGGATCTGTGGTTTTCCCTCGAGGCTTTCCCTCGAGGCTTTCCCACAGGGCTGTCCCACGTGCCACCGTGGTGAGAGTCGATCCTCGGCGTGAAACATGAGCCAGTGCAGGGCAAAGAGGTTCCTCTGGAATGGACTGAGACATCTGGGGGACTCTTGGAATGGTGGTACGACCATGGAGTTCCTCTCGCCTTTCCTGTTGAGAGTGCCTCCTCTTGAGATGCGACGGGAACGCAGGGAATTCTTTCCCGTTGAAAGCAGGGAAAGGATCCCTCATCTCGAGCTACGAGGGGGAAACGGGGCTCCTTTGGATGTTGTCGGGACCATCGTGCTTCCTCTCGAGTGGAGACGGGTATGGTGGTGAACTTCTTGAGTTGCAGCAAGGGTGTGAAAGACCCTTTCGAAGTTCCAGAGGTTAGGTGTCATTAGTCTCCAGACGCCTCATCGGAAATAGGCCTCATCTCGCCTGGAAGGGAGAACTTCCTGGATTTTCTCGAGTTGCGGCAGGTGTTCTCGAGTTACGACGGGGACCTCAGGGACCGGCCCTGGTGGCCTCAGGAGAGGCCAGTCCCCATGCGAGTTGCTAGGGGGCCTCTCGGGATTCCTCTCCCGTCGATACCGGGGCCAAAAACCTTGTGTGGAGTCAGGGCCGGAACCGAGGATTCCTCTCAGGGGCTGATATGGATCTTTGGATACTTCTGGAGTCTCGCCAGGGGAGACAGGCCTCGTTTCGTGAGGGGGCATGCACGTGCACTTTCCTTCCAGGCTGTAGCAGCAATGTCACGCTTCCCGTCGCGTGGATCAAATGATGTGTGGTTTTCCCTCGAGGCTTTCCCACAGGGCTGTCCCACGTGCCACCGTGGTGTGAGTCGATCCTCGGCGTGAAAGATGAGCCAGTGCAGGGCAAAGAGGTTCCTCTGGAATGGACTGAGACATCTGGGGGACTCTTGGAATGGTGGTACGACCATGGAGTTCCTCTCGCCTTTCCTGTTGAGAGTGCCTCCTCTTGAGATGCGACGGGAACGCCGGGAATTTTTTCCCGTTGAAAGCAGGGAAAGGATCCCTCATCTCGAGCTACGAGGGGGAAACAGGGCTCCTCTGGATGTGGGCGGGACCATCGTGCTTTCTCTCGAGTGGAGACGGGTATGGCGGTGAACTTCTTGAGTTGCAACAAGGGTGTGAAAGACCCTTTCGAAGTTCCAGAGGTTAGGTGTCATTAGTCTCCAGACGCCTCATCGGAAATAGGCCTCATCTCGCCTGGAAGGGAGAACTTCCTGGATTTTCTCGAGTTGCGGCAGGTGTTCTCGAATTACGACGGGGACCTCAGGGACCCGCCCTGGTGGCCTCCGGAGAGGCCAGTCCCCATGCGAGTTGCTAGGGGGCCTCTCGGGATTCCTCTCCCGTCGATACCGGGGCCAAAAACCTTGTGTGGAGTCAGGGCCGGAACCGAGGATTCCTCTCAGGGGCTGACATGGATCTTTGGGTACTTCTGGAGTCTCCCCAGTGGAGTCAGGCCTCGTCTCGAGTGGGGGCATGCACGTGCGCTTTCCTTTCAGGCTGTAGCAGCAATGTCACGCTTCCCGTCACGTGGATCAAAGGATCTGTGGTTTTCCCTCGAGGCTTTCCCTCGAGGCTTTCCCACAGGGCTGTCCCACGTGCCACCGTGGTGTGAGTCGATCCTCGGCGTGAAACATGAGCCAATGCAGGGCAAAGAGGTTCCTCTGGAATGGACTGAGACATCTGGGGGACTCTTGGAATGGTGGTACGACCATGGAGTTCCTCTCGCCTTTCCTGTTGAGAGTGCCTCCTCTTGAGATGCGACGGGAACGCCGGGAATTCTTTCCCGTTGAAAGCAGGGAAAGGATCCCTCATCTCGAGCTACGAGGGGGAAACGGGGCTCCTCTGGATGTGGGCGGGACCATCGTGCTTTCTCTCGAGTGGAGACGGGTATGGCGGTGAACTTCTTGAGTTGCAACAAGGGTGTGAAAGACCCTTTCGAAGTTCCAGAGGTTAGGTGTCATTAGTCTCCAGACGCCTCATCGGAAATAGGCCTCATCTCGCCTGGAAGGGAGAACTTCCTGGATTTTCTCGAGTTGCGGCAGGTGTTCTCGAGTTACGACGGGGACCTCTGGGACCCGCCCTGGTGGCCTCAGGAGAGGCCAGTCCGTAGGCGTGTTGCTAGGGGGCCTCTCGGGATTCCTCTTCCGTTGATACCGGGGCGAAAAACCTTGTGTGGAGTCAGGGCCGGAACCGAGGATTCCTCTCAGGGGCTGACATGGATCTTTGGGTACTTCTGGAGTCTCCCCAGGGGAGTCAGGCCTCGTCTCGAGTGGGGGCATGCACGTGCGCTTTCCTTCCAGGCTGTAGCAGCAATGTCACGCTTCCCGTCGCGTGGATCAAAGGATCTGTGGTTTTCCCTCGAGGCTTTCCCTCGAGGCTTTCCCACAGGGCTGTCCCACGTGCCACCGTGGTGTGAGTCGATCCTCGGCGTGAAAGATGAGCCAGTGCAGGGCAAAGAGTTTCCTCTGGAATGGACTGAGACATCTGGGGGACTCTTGGAATGGTGGTACGACCATGGAGTTCCTCTCGCCTTTCCTGTTGAGAGTGCCTCCTCTTGAGATGCGACGGGAACGCCGGGAATTCTTTCCCGTTGAAAGCAGGGAAAGGATCCCTCATCTCGAGCTACGAGGGGGAAACGGGGCTCCTCTGGAGGTGGGCGGGACCATCGTGCTTCCTCTCGAGTGGAGACGGGTATGGCGGTGAACTTCTTGAGTTGCAGCAAGGGTGTGAAAGACCCTTTCGAAGTTCCAGAGGTTAGGTGTCATTAGTCTCCAGACGCCTCATCGGAAATAGGCCTCATCTCGCCTGGAAGGGAGAACTTCCTGGATTTTCTCGAGTTGCGGCAGGTGTTGTCGAGTTACGACGGGGACCTCAGGGACCCGCCCTGGTGGCCTCAGGAGAGGCCAGTCCCCATGCGAGTTGCTAAGGGGCCTCTCGGGATTCCTCTCCCGTCGATACCGGGGCCAAAAACCTTGTGTGCAGTCAGGGCCGGAACCGAGGATTCCTCTCAGGGGCAGACATGGATCTTTGGGTACTTCTGGAGTCTCCCCAGGGGAGTCAGGCCTCGTCTCGAGTGGGGGCATGCACGTGCGCTTTCCTTCCAGGCTGTAGCAGCAATGTCACGCTTCCCGTGGCGTGGATCAAAGGATTTGTGGTTTTCCCTCGAGGCTTTCCCACAGGGCTGTCCCACGTGCCACCGTGGTGTGAGTCGATCCTCGGCGTGAAAGATGAGCCAGTGCAGGGCAAAGAGGTTCCTCTGGAATGGACTGAGACATCTGGGGGACTCTTGGAATGGTGGTACGACCATGGAGTTCCTCTCGCCTTTCCTGTTGAGAGTGCCTCCTCTTGAGATGCGACGGGAACGCCGGGAATTCTTTCCCGTTGAAACCAGGGAAAGGATCCCTCATCTCGAGCTACGAGGGGGAAACGGGGCTCCTCTGGATGTGGGCGGGACCATCGTGCTTCCTCTCGAGTGGAGACGGGTATGGCGGTGAACTGCTTGAGTTGCAGCAAGGGTGTGAAAGACCCTTTCGAAGTTCCAGAGGTTTGGTGTCATTAGTCTCTAGAGGCCTCATCGGAAATAGGCCTCATCTCGCCTGGAAGGGAGAACTTCCTGGATTTTCTCGAGTTGCGGCAGGTGTTCTCGAGTTACGACGGGGACCTCAGGGACCCGCCCTGGTGGCCTCCGGAGAGGCCAGTCCCCATGCGAGTTGCTAGGGGGCCTCTCGGGATTCCTCTCCCGTCGATACCGGGGTCAAAAACCTTGTGTGGAGTCAGGGCCGGAACCGAGGATTCCTCTCAGGGGCTGACATGGATCTTTGGGTACTTCTGGAGTCTCCCAAGTGGAGTCAGGCCTCGTCTCGAGTGGGGGCATGCACGTGCGCTTTCCTTCCAGGCTGTAGCAGCAATGTCACGCTTCCCGTCGCGTGGATCAAAGGATCTGTGGTTTTCCCTCGAGGCTTTCCCTCAGGGCTGTCCCACGTGCCACCGTGGTGTGAGTCGATCCTCGGCGTGAAAGATGAGCCAGTGCAGGGCAAAGAGGTTCCTCTGGAATGGACTGAGACATCTGGGGGACTCTTGGAATGGTGGTACGACCATGGAGTTCCTCTCGCCTTTCCTGTTGAGAGTGCCTCCTCTTGAGATGCGACGGGAACGCAGGGAATTCTTTCCCGTTGAAAGCAGGGAAAGGATCCCTCATCTCGAGCTACGAGGGGGAAACGGGGCTCCTTTGGATGTGGTCGGGACCATCGTGCTTCCTCTCGAGTGGAGACGGGTATGGTGGTGAACTTCTTGAGTTGCAGCAAGGGTGTGAAAGACCCTTTCGAAGTTCCAGAGGTTAGGTGTCATTAGTCTCCAGACGCCTCATCGGAAATAGGCCTCATCTCGCCTGGAAGGGAGAACTTCCTGGATTTTCTCGAGTTGCGGCAGGTGTTCTCGAGTTACGACGGGGACCTCAGGGACCGGCCCTGGTGGCCTCAGGAGAGGCCAGTCCCCATGCGAGTTGCTAGGGGGCCTCTCGGTATTCCTCTCCCGTCGATACCGGGGCCAAAAAGCTTGTGTGGAGTCAGGGCCGGAACCGAGGATTCCTCTCAGGGGCTGACATGGATCTTTGGGTACTTCTGGAGTCTCCCCAGGGGAGTCAGGCCTCGTCTCGGGTGGGGGCATGCACGTGCGCTTTCCTTCCAGGCTGTAGCAGCAATGTCACGCTTCCCGTCGCGTGCATCAAAGGATCTGTGGTTTTCCCTCGAGGCTTTCCCTCGAGGCTTTCCCACAGGGCTGTCCCACGTGCCACCGTGTTGTGAGTCGATCCTCGGCGTGAAAGATGAGCCAGTGCAGGGCAAAGAGGTTCCTCTGGAATGGACTGAGACATCTGGGGGACTCTTGGAATGGTGGTACGACCATGGAGTTCCTCTCGCCTTTCCTGTTGAGAGTGCCTCCTCTTGAGATGCGACGGGAACGCCGGGAATTCTTTCCCGTTGAAAGCAGGGAAAAGATCCCTCATCTCGAGCTACGAGGGGGAAACGGGGCTCCTTTGGATGTGGTCGGGACCATCGTGCTTCCTCTCGAGTGGAGACGGGTATGGTGGTGAACTTCTTGAGTAGCAGCAAGGGTGTGAAAGACCCTTTCGAAATTCCAGAGGTTAGGTGTCATTAGTCTCCAGACGCCTCATCGGAAATAGGCCTCATCTCGCCTGGAAGGGAGAACTTCCTGGATTTTCTCGAGTTGCGGCAGGTGTTCTCGAGTTACGACGGGGACCTCAGGGACCGGCCCTCGTGGCCTCAGGAGAGGCCAGTCCCCATGCGAGTTGCTAGGGGGCCTCTCGGGATTCCTCTCCCGTCGATACCGGGGCCAAAAACCTTCTGTGGAGTCAGGGCCGGAACCGAGGATTCCTCTCAGGGGCTGATATGGATCTTTGGATACTTCTGGAGTCTCGCCAGGGGAGACAGGCCTCGTTTCGTGAGGGGGCATGCACGTGCACTTTCCTTCCAGGCTTTAGCAGCAATGTCACGCTTCCCGTGGCGTGGATCAAAGGATCTGTGGTTTTCCCTCGAGGCTTTCCCTCGAGGCTTTCCCACAGGGCTGTCCCACGTGCCACCGTGGTGTGAGTCGATCCTCGGCGTGAAAGATGAGCCAGTGCAGGGCAAAGAGGTTCCTCTGGAATGGACTGAGACATCTGGGGGACTCTTGGAATGGTGGTACGACCATGGAGTTCCTCTCGCCTTTCCTGTTGAGACTGCCTCCTCTTGAGATGCGACGGGAACGCCGGGAATTCTTTCCCGTTTAAAGCAGGGAAAGGATCCCTCATCTCGAGCTACGAGGGGGAAACGGGGCTCCTCTGGATGTGGGCGGGACCATCGTGCTTCCTCTCGAGTGGAGACGGGTATGGCGGTGAACTTCTTGAGTCGCAGCAAGGGTGTGAAAGACCCTTTCGAAGTTCCAGAGGTTAGGTGTCATTAGTCTCCAGACGCCTCATCGGAAATAGGCCTCATCTCGCCTGGAAGGGAGAACTTCCTGGATTTTCTCGAGTTGCGGCAGGTGTTCTCGAGTTACGACAGGGACCTCAGGGACCCGCCCTGGTGGCCTCAGGAGAGGCCAGTCCCCATGCGAGTTGCTAGGGGGCCTCTCGGGATTCCTCTCCCGTCGATACCGGGGCCAAAAACCTTGTGTGGAGTCAGGGCCGGAACCGAGGATGCCTCTCAGGGGCTGACATGGATCTTTGGGTACTTCTGGAGTCTCCCCAGGGGAGTCAGGCCTCGTCTCGAGTGGGGGCATGCACGTGCGCTTTCCTTCCAGGCTGTAGCAGCAATGTCACGCTTCCCGTCGCGTGAATCAAAGGATCTGTGGTTTTCCCTCGAGGCTTTCCCTCGAGGCTTTCCCACAGGGCTGTCCCACGTGGCACCGTGGTGTGAGTCGATCCTCGGCGTGAAAGATGAGCCAGTGCAGGGCAAAGAGGTTCCTCTGGAATGGACTGAGACATCTGGGGGACTCTTGGAATGGTGGTACGACCATGGAGTTCCTCTCGCCTTTCCTGTTGAGAGTGCCTCCTCTTGAGATGCGACGGGAACGCCGGGAATTCTTTCCCGTTGAAAGCAGGGAAAGGATCCCTCATCTCGAGCTCCGAGGGGGAAACGGGGCTCCTCTGGATGTGGGCGGGACCATCGTGCTTCCTCTCGAGTGGAGACGGGTATGGCGGTGAACTTCTTGAGTTGCAGCAAGGGTGTGAAAGACCCTTTCGAAGTTCCAGAGGTTTGGTGTCATTAGTCTCCAGAGGCCTCATCGGAAATAGGCCTCATCTCGCCTGGAAGGGAGAACTTCCTGGATTTTCTCGAGTTGCGGCAGGTGTTCTCGAGTTACGACGGGGACCTCAGGGACCCGCCCTGGTGGCCTCAGGAGAGGCAAGTCCCCATGCGTGTTGCTAGGGGGTCTCTCGGGATTCCTCTCCCGTCGATACCGGGGCCAAAAAGCTTGTGTGGAGTCAGGGCCGGAACCGAGGATTCCTCTCAGGGGCTGACATGGATCTTTGGGTACTTCTGGAGTCTCCCCAGGGGAGTCAGGCCTCGTCTCGAGTGGGGGCATGCTCGTGCGCTTTCCTTCCAGGCTGTAGCAGCAATGTCACGCTTCCCGTCGCGTGGATCAAAGGATCTGTGGTTTTCCCTCGAGGCTTTCCCTCGAGGCTTTCCCACAGGGCTGTCCCACGTGCCACCGTGGTGTGAGTCGATCCTCGGCGTGAAAGATGAGCCAGTGCAGGGCAAAGAGGTTCCTCTGGAATGGACTGAGACATCTGGGGGACTCTTGGAATGGTGGTACGACCATGGAGTTCCTCTCGCCTTTCCTGTTGAGAGTGCCTCCTCTTGAGATGCGACGGGAACGCCGGGAATTCTTTCCCGTTGAAAGCAGGGAAAGGATCCCTCATCTCGAGCTACGCGGGGGAAACGGGGCTCCTCTGGATGTGGGCGGGACCATCGTGCTTCCTCTCGAGTGGAGACGGGTATGGCGGTGAACTTCTTGAGTTGCAGCAAGGGTGTGAAAGACCCTTTCGAAGTTCCAGAGGTTTGGTGTCATTAGTCTCCAGAGGCCTCATCGGAAATAGGCCTCATCTCGCCTGGAAGGGAGAACTTCCTGGATTTTCTCGAGTTGCGGCAGGTGTTCTCGAGTTACGACGGGGACCTCAGGGACCCGCCCTGGTGGCCTCAGGAGAGGCCAGTCCCCATGCGAGTTGCTAGGGGGCCTCTCGGTATTCCTCTCCCGTCGATACCGGGGCCAAAAACCTTGTGTGGAGTCAGGGCCGGAACCGAGGATTCCTCTCAGGGGCTTACTTGGATCTTTGGGTACTTCTGGAGTCTCCCCAGGGGAGTCAGGCCTCGTCTCGAGTGGGGGCATGCTCGTGCGCTTTCCTTCCAGGCTGTAGCAGCAATGTCACGCTTCCCGTCGCGTGGATCAAAGGATCTGTGGTTTTCCCTCGAGGCTTTCCCTCGAGGCTTTCCCACAGGGCTGTCCCACGTGCCACCGTGTTGTGAGTCGATCCTCGGCGTGAAAGATGAGCCAGTGCAGGGCAAAGAGGTTCCTCTGGAATGGACTGAGACATCTGGGGGACTCTTGGAATGGTGGTACGACCATGGAGTTCCTCTCGCCTTTCCTGTTGAGAGTGCCTCCTCTTGAGATGCGACGGGAACGCCTGGAATTCTTTCCCGTTGAAAGCAGGGAAAGGATCCCTCATCTCGAGCTACGAGGGGGAAACGGGGCTCCTCTGGATGTGGGCGGGACCATCGTGCTTCCTCTCGAGTGGAGACGGGTATGGCGGTGAACTTCTTGAGTTGCAGCAAGGGTGTGAAAGACCCTTTCGAAGTTCCAGAGGTTTGGTGTCATTAGTCTCCAGAGGCCTCATCGGAAATAGGCCTCATCTCGCCTGGAAGGGAGAACTTCCTGGATTTTCTCGAGTTGCGGCAGGTGTTCTCGAGTTACGACGGGGACCTCAGGGACCCGCCCTGGTGGCCTCAGGAGAGGCCAGTCCCCATGCGAGTTGCTAGGGGGCCTCTCGGGATTCCTCTCCCGTCGATACCGGGGCCAAAAACCTTGTGTGGAGTCAGGGCCGGAACCGAGGATTCCTCTCAGGGGCTGATATGGATCTTTGGATACTTCTGGAGTCTCGCCAGGGGAGACAGGCCTCGTTTCGTGAGGGGGCATGCACGTGCACTTTCCTTCCAGGCTGTAGCAGCAATGTCACGCTTCCCGTCGCGTGGATCAAAGGATCTGTGGTTTTCCCTCGAGGCTTTCCCTCGAGGCTTTCCCACAGGGCTGTCCCACGTGCCACCGTGGTGTGAGTCGATCCTCGGCGTGAAAGATGAGCCAGTGCAGGGAAAGAGGTTCCTCTGGAATGGACTGAGACATCTGGGGGACTCTTGGAATGGTGGTACGACCATGGAGTTCCTCTCGCCTTTCCTGTTGAGAGTGCCTCCTCTTGAGATGCGACGGGAACGCCGGGAATTCTTTCCCGTTGAAAGCAGGGAAAGGATCCCTCATCACGAGCTACGAGGGGGAAACGGGGCTCCTCTGGATGTGGGCGGGACCATCGTGCTTCCTCTCGAGTGGAGACGGGTATGGCGGTGAACTTCTTGAGTTGCAGCAAGGGTGTGAAAGACCCTTTCGAACTTCCAGAGGTTTGGTGTCATTAGTCTCCAGAGGCCTCATCGGAAATAGGCCTCATCTCGCCTGGAAGGGAGAACTTCCTGGATTTTCTCGAGTTGCGGCAGGTGTTCTCGAGTTACGACGGGGACCTCAGGGACCCGCCCTGGTGGCCTCAGGAGAGGCCAGTCCCCATGCGAGTTGCTAGGGGGCCTCTCGGGATTCCTCTCCCGTCGATACCGGGGCCAAAAACCTTGTGTGGAGTCAGGGCCGGAACCGAGGATTCCTCTCAGGGGCTGACATGGATCTTTGGGTACTCCTGGAGTCTCCCCAGGTGAGTCAGGCCTCGTCTCGAGTAGGGGCATGCACGTGCGCTTTCCTTCCAGGCTGTAGCAGCAATGTCACGCTTCCCGTGGCGTGGATCAAAGGATCTGTGGTTTTCCCTCGAGGCTTTCCCACAGGGCTGTCCCACGTGCCACCGTGGTGTGAGTCGATCCTCGGCGTGAAAGATGAGCCAGTGCAGGGCAAAGAGGTTCCTCTGGAATGGACTGAGACATCTGGGGGACTCTTGGAATGGTGGTACGACCATGGAGTTCCTCTCGCCTTTCCTGTTGAGAGTGCCTCCTCTTGAGATGCGACGGGAACGCCGGGAATTCTTTCCCGTTGAAACCAGGGAAAGGATCCCTCATCTCGAGCTACGAGGGGGAAACGGGGCTCCTCTTGATGTGGGCGGGACCATCGTGCTTCCTCTCGAGTGGAGACGGGTATGGCGGTGAACTGCTTGAGTTGCAGCAAGGGTGTGAAAGACCCTTTCGAAGTTCCAGAGGTTTGGTGTCATTAGTCTCCAGAGGCCTCATCGGAAATAGGCCTCATCTCGCCTGGAAGGGAGAACTTCCTGGATTTTCTCGAGTTGCGGCAGGTGTTCTCGAGTTACGACGGGGACCTCAGGGACCCGCCCTGGTGGCCTCCGGAGAGGCCAGTCCCCATGCGAGTTGCTAGGGGGCCTCTCGGGATTCCTCTCCCGTCGATACCGGGGCCAAAAACCTTGTGTGGAGTCAGGGCCGGAACCGAGGATTCCTCTCAGGGGCTGACATGGATCTTTGGGTACTTCTGGAGTCTCCCAAGTGGAGTCAGGCCTCGTCTCGAGTGGGGGCATGCACGTGCGCTTTCCTTCCAGGCTGTAGCAGCAATGTCACGCTTCCCGTCGCGTGGATCAAAGGATCTGTGGTTTTCCCTCGAGGCTTTCCCTCGAGGCTTTCCCACAGGGCTGTCCCACGTGCCACCGTGGTGTGAGTCGATCCTCGGCGTGAAAGATGAGCCAGTGCAGGGCAAAGAGGTTCCTCTGGAATGGACTGAGACATCTGGGGGACTCTTGGAATGGTGGTATGACCATGGAGTTCCTCTCGCCTTTCCTGTTGAGAGTGCCTCCTCTTGAGATGCGACGGGAACGCCGGGAATTCTTTCCCGTTGAAAGCAGGGAAAGGATCCCTCATCTCGAGCTACGAGGGGGAAACGGGGCTCATCTGGATGTGGGCGGGACCATCGTGCTTCCTCTCGAGTGGAGACGGGTATGGCGGTGAACTTCTTGAGTCGCAGCAAGGGTGTTAAAGACCCTTTCGAAGTTCCAGAGGTTAGGTGTCATTAGTCTCCAGACGCCTCATCGGAAATAGGCCTCATCTCGCCTGGAAGGGAGAACTTCCTGGATTTTCTCGAGTTGCGGCAGGTGTTCTCGAGTTACGACGGGGACCTCAGGGACCCGCCCTGGTGGCCTCAGGAGAGGCCAGTCCCCATGCGAGTTGCTAGGGGGCCTCTCGGGATTCCTCTCCCGTCGATACCGGGGCCAAAAACTTTGTGTGGAGTCAGGGCCGGAACCGAGGATGCCTCTCAGGGGCTGACATGGATCTTTGGGTACTTCTGGAGTCTCCCCAGGGGAGTCAGGCCTCGTCTCGAGTGGGGGCATGCTCGTGCGCTTTCCTTCCAGGCTGTAGCAGCAATGTCACGCTTCCCGTCGCGTGGATCAAAGGATCTGTGGTTTTCCCTCGAGGCTTTCCCTCGAGGCTTTCCCACAGGGCTGTCCCACGTGGCACCGTGGTGTGAGTCGATCCTCGGCGTGAAAGATGAGCCAGTGCAGGGCAAAGAGGTTCCTCTGGAATGGACTGAGACATCTGGGGGACTCTTGGAATGGTGGTACGACCATGGAGTTCCTCTCGCCTTTCCTGTTGAGAGTGCCTCCTCTTGAGATGCGACGGGAACGCCGGGAATTCTTTCCCGTTGAAAGCAGGGAAAGGATCCCTCATCTCGAGCTCCGAGGGGGAAACGGGGCTCCTTTGGATGTTGTCGGGACCATCGTGCTTCCTCTCGAGTGGAGACGGGTATGGTGGTGAACTTCTTGAGTTGCAGCAAGGGTGTGAAAGACCCTTTCGAAGTTCCAGAGGTTAGGTGTCATTAGTCTCCAGACGCCTCATCGGAAATAGGCCTCATCTCGCCTGGAAGGGAGAACTTCCTGGATTTTCTCGAGTTGCGGCAGGTGTTCTCGAGTTACGACGGGGACCTCAGGGACCGGCCCTGGTGGCCTCAGGAGAGGCCAGTCCCCATGCGAGTTGCTAGGGGCCCTCTCGGGATTCCTCTCCCGTCGATACCGGGGCCAAAATCCTTGTGTGGAGTCAGGGCCGGAACCGAGGATTCCTCTCAGGGGCTGATATGGATCTTTGGATACTTCTGGAGTCTCGCCAGGGGAGACAGGCCTCGTTTCGTGAGGGGGCATGCACGTGCACTTTCCTTCCAGGCTGTAGCAGCAATGTCACGCTTCCCGTCGCGTGGATCAAAGGATCTGTGGTTTTCCCTCGAGGCTTTCGCTCGAGGCTTTCCCACATGGCTGTCCCACGTGCCACCGTGGTGTGAGTCGATCCTCGGCGTGAAAGATGAGCCAGTGCAGGGCAAAGAGGTTTCTCTGGAATGGACTGAGACATCTGGGGGACTCTTTGAATGGTGGTACGACCATGGAGTTCCTCTCGCCTTTCCTGTTGAGAGTGCCTCCTCTTGAGATGCGACGGGAACGCCGGGAATTCTTTCCCGTTGAAAGCAGGGAAAGGATCCCTCATCTCGAGCTCCGAGGGGGAAACGGGGCTCCTCTGGATGTGGGCGGGACCATCGTGCTTCCTCTCGAGTGGAGACGGGTATGGCGGTAAACTTCTTGAGTTGCAGCAAGGGTGTGAAAGACCCTTTCGAAGTTCCAGAGGTTTGGTGTCATTAGTCTCCAGAGGCCTCATCGGAAATAGGCCTCATCTCGCCTGGAAGGGAGAACTTCCTGGATTTTCTCGAGTTGCGGCAGGTGTTCTCGAGTTACGACGGGGACCTCAGGGACCCGCCCTGGTGGCCTCAGGAGAGGCCAGTCCCCATGCGAGTTGCTAGGGGGCCTCTCGGGATTCCTCTCCCGTCGATACCGGGGCCAAAAACCTTGTGTGGAGTCAGGGCCGGAACCGAGGATTCCTCTCAGGGGCTGACATGGATCTTTGGGTACTCCTGGAGTCTCCCCAGGGGAGTCAGGCCTCGTCTCGAGTAGGGGCATGCACGTGCGCTTTCCTTCCAGGCTGTAGCAGCAATGTCACGCTTCCCGTCGCGTGGATCAAAGGATCTGTGGTTTTCCCTCGAGGCTTTCCCTCGAGGCTTTCCCACAGGGCTGTCCCACGTGCCACCGTGGTGAGAGTCGATCCTCGGCGTGAAAGATGAGCCAGTGCAGGGCAAAGAGGTTCCTCTGGAATGGACTGAGACATCTGGGGGACTCTTGGAATGGTGGTACGACCATGGAGTTCCTCTCGCCTTTCCTGTTGAGAGTGCCTCCTCTTGAGATGCGACGGGAACGCAGGGAATTCTTTCCCGTTGAAAGCAGGGAAAGGATCCCTCATCTCGAGCTACGAGGGGGAAACGGGGCTCCTCTGTATGTGGGCGGGACCATCGTGCTTCCTCTCGAGTGGAGACGGGTATGGTGGTGAACTTCTTGAGTTGCAGCAAGGGTGTGAAAGACCCTTTCGAAGTTCCAGAGGTTAGGTGTCATTAGTCTCCAGACGCCTCATCGGAAATAGGCCTCATCCCGCCTGGAAGGGAGAACTTCCTGGATTTTCTCGAGTTGCGGCAGGTGTTCTCGAGTTACGACGGGGACCTCAGGGACCGGCCCTGGTGGCCTCAGGAGAGGCCAGTCCCCATGCGAGTTGCTAGGGGGCCTCTCGGGATTCCTCTCCCGTCGATACCGGGGCCAAAAACCTTGTGTGGAGTCAGGGCCGGAACAGAGGATTCCTCTCAGGGGCTGATATGGATCTTTGGATACTTCTGGAGTCTCGCCAGGGGAGACAGGCCTCGTTTCGTGAGGGGGCATGCACGTGCACTTTCCTTCCAGGCTGTAGCAGCAATGTCACGCTTCCCGTCGCGTGGATCAAAGGATCTGTGGTTTTCCCTCGAGGCTTTCCCTCGAGGCTTTCCCACAGGGCTGTCGTACGTGCCACCGTGGTGTGAGTCGATCCGCGGCGTGAAAGATGAGCCAGTGCAGGGAAAGAGGTTCCTCTGGAATGGACTGAGACATCTGGGGGACTCTTGGAATGGTGGTACGACCATGGAGTTCCTCTCGCCTTTCCTGTTGAGAGTGCCTCCTCTTGAGATGCGACGGGAACGCCGGGAATTCTTTCCTGTTGAAAGCAGGGAAAGGATCCCTCATCTCGAGCTACGAGGGGGAAACGGGGCTCTTCTGGATGTGGGCGGGACCATCGTGCTTCCTCTCGAGTGGAGACGGGTATGGCGGTGAACTTCTTGAGTCGCAGCAAGGGTGTGAAAGACCCTTTCGAAGTTCCAGAGGTTAGGTGTCATTAGTCTCCAGACGCCTCATCGGAAATAAGCCTCATCTCGCCTGGAAGGGAGAACTTCCTGGATTTTCTCGAGTTGCGGCAGGTGTTCTCGAGTTACGACGGGGACCTCAGGGACCCGCCCTGGTGGCCTCAGGAGAGGCCAGTCCCCATGCGAGTTCTAGGGGGCCTCGCGGGATTCCTCTCCCGTCGATACCGGGGCCAAAAACCTTGTGTGGAGTCAGGGCCGGAACCGAGGATTCCTCTCAGGGGCTGACATGGATCTTTGGGTACTCCTGGAGTCTCCCCAGGTGAGTCAGGCCTCGTCTCGAGTAGGGGCATGCACGTGCGCTTTCCTTCCAGGCTGTAGCAGCAATGTCACGCTTCCCGTCGCGTGGATCAAAGGATCTGTGGTTTTCCCTCGAGGCTTTCCCTCGAGGCTTTCCCACAGGGCTGTCCCACGTGCCACCGTGGTGAGAGTCGATCCTCGGCGTGAAAGATGAGCCAGTGCAGAGCAAAGAGGTTCCTCTGGAATGGACTGAGACATCTGGGGGACTCTTGGAATGGTGGTACGACCATGGAGTTCCTCTCGCCTTTCCTGTTGAGAGTGCCTCCTCTTGAGATGCGACGGGAAAGCAGGGAATTCTTTCCCGTTGAAAGCAGGGAAGGATCCCTCATCTCGAGCCACGAGGGGGAAACGGGGCTCCTTTGGATGTTGTCGGGACCATCGTGCTTCCTCTCGAGTGGAGACGGGTATGGTGGTGAACTTCTTGAGTTGCAGCAAGGGTGTGAAAGACCCTTTCGAAGTTCCAGAGGTTAGGTGTCATTAGTCTCCAGACGCCTCATCGGAAATAGGCCTCATCTCGCCTGGAAGGGAGAACTTCCTGGATTTTCTCGAGTTGCGGCAGGTGTTCTCGAGTTACGACGGGGACCTCAGGGACCGGCCCTGGTGGCCTCAGGAGAGGCCAGTCCCCATGCGAGTTGCTAGGGGGCCTCTCGGGATTCCTCTCCCGTCGATACCGGGGCCAAAAACCTTGTGTGGAGTCAGGGCCGGAACCGAGGATTCCTCTCAGGGGCTGATATGGATCTTTGGATACTTCTGGAGTCTCGCCAGGGGAGACAGGCCTCGTTTCGTGAGGGGGCATGCACGTGCACTTTCCTTCCAGGCTGTAGCAGCAATGTCACGCTTCCCGTCGCGTGGATCAAAGGATCTGTGGTTTTCCCTCGAGGCTTTCCCTCGAGGCTTTCCCACAGGGCTGTCCCACGTGCCACCGTGGTGTGAGTCGATCCTCGGCGTGAAAGATGAGCCAGTGCAGGGCAAAGAGTTTCCTCTGGAATGGACTGAGACATCTGGGGGACTCTTGGAATGGTGGTACGACCATGGAGTTCCTCTCGCCTTTCCTGTTGAGAGTGCCTCATCTTGAGATGCGACGGGAACGCCGGGAATTCTTTCCCGTTGAAACCAGGGAAAGGATCCCTCATCTCGAGCTACGAGGGGGAAACGGGGCTCCTCTGGATGTGGGCGGGACCATCGTGCTTCCTCTCTAGTGGAGACGGGTATGGCGGTGAACTGCTTGAGTTGCAGCAAGGGTGTGAAAGACCCTTTCGAAGTTCCAGAGGTTTGGTGTCATTAGTCTCCAGAGGCCTCATCGGAAATAGGCCTCATCTCGCCTGGAAGGGAGAACTTCCTGGATTTTCTCGAGTTGCGGCAGGTGTTCTCGAGTTACGACGGGGACCTCAGGGACCCGCCCTGGTGGCCTCCGGAGAGGCCAGTCCCCATGCGAGTTGCTAGGGGGCCTCTAGGGATTCCTCTCCCGTCGATACCGGGGCCAAAAACCTTGTGTGGAGTCAGGGCCGGAACCGAGGATTCCTCTCAGGGGCTGACATGGATCTTTGGGTACTTCTGGAGTCTCCCCAGTGGAGTCAGGCCTCGTCTCGAGTGGGGGCATGCACGTGCGCTTTCCTTCCAGGCTGTAGCAGCAATGTCACGCTTCCCGTCGCGTGGATCAAAGGATCTGTGGTTTTCCCTCGAGGCTTTCCCTCGAGGCTTTCCCACAGGGCTGTCCCACGTGCCACCGTGGTGTGAGTCGATCCTCAGCGTGAAAGATGAGCCAGTGCAGGGCAAAAAGGTTCCTCTGGAATGGACTGAGACATCTGGGGGACTCTTGGAATGGTGGTACGACCATGGAGTTCCTCTCGCCTTTCCTGTTGAGACTGCCTCCTCTTGAGATGCGACGGGAACGCCGGGAAATCTTTCCCGTTTAAAGCAGGGAAAGGATCCTTCATCTCGAGCTACGAGGGGGAAACGGGGCTCCTCTGGATGTGGGCGGGACCATCGTGCTTACTCTCGAGTGGAGACGGGTATGGCGGTGAACTTCTTGAGTCGCAGCAAGGGTGTGAAAGACCCTTTCGAAGTTCCAGAGGTTAGGTGTCATTAGTCTCCAGACGCCTCATCGGAAATAGGCCTCATCTCGCCTGGAAGGGAGAACTTCCTGGATTTTCTCGAGTTGCGGCAGGTGTTCTCGAGTTACGACAGGGACCTCAGGGACCCGCCCTGGTGGCCTCAGGAGAGGCCAGTCCCCATGCGAGTTGCTAGGGGGCCTCTCGGGATTCCTCTCCCGTCGATACCGGGGCCAAAAACCTTGTGTGGAGTCAGGGCCGGAACCGAGGATGCCTCTCAGGGGCTGACATGGATCTTTGGGTACTTGTGGAGTCTCCCCAGGGGAGTCAGGCCTCGTCTCGAGTGGGGGCATGCACGTGCGCTTTCCTTCCAGGCTGTAGCAGCAATGTCACGCTTCCCGTCGCGTGGATCAAAGGATCTGCGGTTTTCCCTCGAGGCTTTCCCTCGAGGCTTTCCCACAGGGCTGTCCCACGTGCCACCGTGGTGAGAGTCGATCCTCGGCGTGAAAGATGAGCCAGTGCAGGGCAAAGAGGTTCCTCTGGAATGGACTGAGACATCTGGGGGACTCTTGGAATGGTGGTACGACCATGGAGTTCCTCTCGCCTTTCCTGTTGAGAGTGCCTCCTCTTGAGATGCGACGGGAACGCAGGGAATTCTTTCCCGTTGAAAGCAGGGAAACGCTCCCTCATCTCGAGCTACGAGGGGGAAACGGGGCTCCTTTGGATGTTGTCGGGACCATCGTGCTTCCTCTCGAGTGGAGACGGGTATGGTGGTGACCTTCTTGAGTTGCAGCAAGGGTGTGAAAGACCCTTTCGAAGTTCCAGAGGTTAGGTGTCATTAGTCTCCAGACGCCTCATCGGAAATAGGCCTCATCTCGCCTGGAAGGGAGAACTTCCTGGATTTTCTCGAGTTGCGGCAGGTGTTCTCGAGTTACGACGGGGACCTCAGGGACCGGCCCTGGTGGCCTCAGGAGAGGCCAGTCCCCATGCGAGTTGCTAGGGGGCCTCTAGGGATTCCTCTCCCGTCGATACCGGGGCCAAAAACCTTGTGTGGAGTCAGGGCCGGAACCGAGGATTCCTCTCAGGGGCTGATATGGATCTTTGGATACTTCTGGAGTCTCGCCAGGGGAGACAGGCCTCGTTTCGTGAGGGGGCATGCACGTGCACATTCCTTCCAGGCTGTAGCAGCAATGTCACGCTTCCCGTCGCGTGGATCAAAGGATCTGTGGTTTTCCCTCGAGGCTTTCCCTCGAGGCTTTCCCACAGGGCTGTCCCACGTGCCACCGCGGTGTGAGTCGATCCTCGGCGTGAAAGATGAGCCAGTGCAGGGCAAAGAGGTTCCTCTGGAATGGACTGAGACATCTGGGGGACTCTTGGAATGGTGGTACGACCATGGAGTTCCTCTCGCCTTTCCTGTTGAGAGTGCCTCCTCTTGAGATGCGACGGGAACGCCGGGAATTCTTTCCCGTTGAAAGCAGGGAAAGGATCCCTCATCTCGAGCTACGAGGGGGAAACGGGGCTCTTCTGGATGTGGGCGGGACCATCGTGCTTCCTCTCGAGTGGAGACGGGTATGGCGGTGAACTTCTTGAGTAGCAGCAAGGGTGTGAAAGACCCTTTAGAAGTTCCAGAGGTTAGGTGTCATTAGTCTCCAGACGCCTCATCGGAAATAAGCCTCATCTCGCCTGGAAGGGAGAACTTCCTGGATTTTCTCGAGTTGCGGCAGGTGTTCTCGAGTTACGACGGGGACCTCAGGGACCCGCCCTGGTGGCCTCAGGAGAGGCCAGTCCCCATGCGAGTTGCTAGGGGGCCTCTCGGGATTCCTCTCCCGTCGATACCGGGGCCAAAAACCTTGTGTGGAGTCAGGGCCGGAACCGAGGATTCCTCTCAGGGGCTGACATGGATCTTTGGGTACTTCTGGAGTCTCCCCAGGGGAGTCAGGCCTCGTCTCGAGTGGGGGCATGCACGTGCGCTTTCCTTCCAGGCTGTAGCAGCAATGTCACGCTTCCCGTCGCGTGGATCAAAGGATCTGTGGTTTTCCCTCGAGGCTTTCCCTCGAGGCTTTCCCACAGGGCTGTCCCACGTGCCACCGTGGTGTGAGTCGATCCTCGGCATGAAAGATGAGCCAGTGCAGGGCAAAGAGGTTCCTCTGGAATGGACTGAGACATCTGGGGGACTCTTGGAATGGTGGTACGACCATGGAGTTCCTCTCGCCTTTCCTGTTGAGAGTTCCTCCTCTTGAGATGCGACGGGAACGCAGGGAATTCTTTCCCGTTGAAAGCAGGGAAAGGATCCCTCATCTCGAGCTACGAGGGGGAAACGGGGCTCCTTTGGATGTGGTCGGGACCATCGTGCTTCCTCTCGAGTGGAGACGGGTATGGTGGTGAACTTCTTGAGTTGCAGCAAGGGTGTGAAAGACCCTTTCGAAGTTCCAGAGGTTAGGTGTCATTAGTCTCCAGACGCCTCATCGGAAATAGGCCTCATCTCGCCTGGAAGGGAGAACTTCCTGGATTTTCTCGAGTTGCGTCAGGTGTTCTCGAGTTACGACGGGGACCTCAGGGACCGGCCCTGGTGGCCTCAGGAGAGGCCAGTCCCCATGCGAGTTGCTAGGGGGCCTCTCGGGATTCCTCTCCCGTCGATACCGGGGCCAAAAACCTTGTGTGGAGTCAGGGCCGGAACCGAGGATTCCTCTCAGGGGCTGATATGGATCTTTGGATACTTCTGGAGTCTCGCCAGGGGAGACAGGCCTCGTTTCGTGAGGGGGCATGCACGTGCACTTTCCTTCCAGGCTGTAGCAGCAATGTCACGCTTCCCGTCGCGTGGATCAAAGGATCTGTGGTTTTCCCTCGAGGCTTTGCCTCGAGGCTTTCCCACAGGGCTGTCCCACGTGCCACCGTGGTGTGAGTCGATCCTCGGCGTGAAAGATGAGCCAGTGCAGGGCAAAGAGGTTCCTCTGGAATGGACTGAGACATCTGGGGGACTCTTGGAATGGTGGTACGACCATGGAGTTCCTCTCGCCTTTCCTGTTGAGAGTGCCTCCTCTTGAGATGCGACTGGAACGCCGGGAATTCTTTCCCGTTGAAACCAGGGAAAGGATCCCTCATCTCGAGCTACGAGGGGGAAACGGGGCTCTTCTGGATGTGGGCGGGACCATCGTGCTTCCTCTCGAGTGGAGACGGGTATGGCGGTGAACTTCTTGAGTTGCAGCAAGGGTGTGAAAGACCCTTTCGAAGTTCCAGAGGTTTGGTGTCATTAGTCTCCAGAGGCCTCATCGGAAATAGCCCTTATCTCGCCTGGAAGGGAGAACTTCCTGGATTTTCTCGAGTTGCGGCAGGTGTTCTCGAGTTACGACGGGGACCTCAGGGACCCGCCCTGGTGGCCTCAGGAGAGGCCAGTCCCCATGCGAGTTGCTAGGGGGCCTCTCGGGATTCCTCTCCCGTCGATACCGGGGCCAAAAACCTTGTGTGGAGTCAGGGCCGGAACCGAGGATTCCTCTCAGGGGCTGACATGGATCTTTGGGTACTTCTGGAGTCTCCCCAGTGGAGTCAGGCCTCGTCTCGAGTGGGGGCATGCACGAGCGCTTTCCTTCCAGGCTGTAGCAGCAATGTCACGCTTCCCGTCGCGTGGATCAAAGGATCTGTGGTTTTCCCTCGAGGCTTTCCCTCGAGGCTTTCCCACAGGGCTGTCCCACGTGCCACCGTTGTGTGAGTCGATCCTCGGCGTGAAAGATGAGCCAGTGCAGGGAAAAGAGTTTCCTCTGGAATGGACTGAGACATCTGGGGGACTCTTGGAATGGTGGTACGACCATGGAGATCCTCTCGCCTTTCCTGTTGAGAGTGCCTCCTCTTGAGATGCGACGGGAACGCAGGGAATTCTTTCCCGTTGAAAGCAGGGAAAGGATCCCTCATCTCGAGCTACGAGGGGGAAACGGGGCTCCTTTGGATGTGGTCGGGACCATCGTGCTTCCTCTCGAGTGGAGACGGGTATGGTGGTGAACTTCTTGAGTTGCAGCAAGGGTGTGAAAGACCCTTTCGAAGTTCCAGAGGTTAGGTGTCATTAGTCTCCAGACGCCTCATCGGAAATAGGCCTCATCTCGCCTGGAAGGGAGAACTTCCTGGATTTTCTCGAGTTGCGGCAGGTGTTCTCGAGTTACGACGGGGACCTCAGGGACCGGCCCTGGTGGCCTCAGGAGAGGCCAGTCCCCATGCGAGTTGCTAGGGGGCCTCTCGGGATTCCTCTCCCGTCGATACCGGGGCCAAAAACCTTGTGTGGAGTCAGGGCCGGAACCGAGGATTCCTCTCAGGGGCTGATATGGATCTTTGGATACTTCTGGAGTCTCGCCAGGGGAGACAGGCCTCGTTTCGTGAGGGGGCATGCACGTGCACTTTCCTTCCAGGCTGTAGCAGCAATGTCACGCTTCCCGTCGCGTGGATCAAAGGATCTGTGGTTTTCCCTCGAGGCTTTCCCTCGAGGCTATCCCACAGGGCTGTCCCACGTGCCACCGTGGTGTGAGTCGATCCTCGGCGTGAAAGATGAGCCAGTGCAGGGCAAAGAGGTTCCTCTGGAATGGACTGAGACATCTGGGGGACTCTTGGAATGGTGGTACGACCATGGAGTTCCTCTCGCCTTTCCTGTTGAGAGTGCCTCCTCTTGAGATGCGACGGGAACGCCGGGAATTCTTTCCCGTTGAAAGCAGGGAAAGGATCCCTCATCTCGAGCTACGAGGGGGAAACGGGGCTCCTCTGGATGTGGGCGGGACCATCGTGCTTCCTCTCGAGTGGAGACGGGTATGGCGGTGAACTTCTTGAGTTGCAGCAAGGGTGTGAAAGACCCTTTCGAAGTTCCAGAGGTTTGGTGTCATTAGTCTCCAGAGGCCTCATCGGAAATAGCCCTCATCTCGCCTGGAAGGGAGAACTTCCTGGATTTTCTCGAGTTGCGGCAGGTGTTCTCGAGTTACGACGGGGACCTCAGGGACCCTCCCTGGTGGCCTCAGGAGAGGCCAGTCCCCATGCGAGTTGCTAGGGGGCCTCTCGGGATTCCTCTCCCGTCGATACCGGGGCCAAAAACCTTGTGTGGAGTCAGGGCTGGAACCGAGGATTCCTCTCAGGGGCTGACATGGATCTTTGGGTACTTCTGGAGTCTCCCCAGGGGAGTCAGGCCTCGTCTCGAGTGGGGGCATGCACGTGCGCTTTCCTTCCAGGCTGTAGCAGCAATGTCACGCTTCCCGTCGCGTGGATCAAAGGATCTGTGGTTTTCCCTCGAGGCTTTCCCTCGAGGCTTTCCCACAGGGCTGTCACACGTGCCACCGTGGTGTGAGTCGATCCTCGGCGTGAAAGATGAGCCAGTGCAGGGCAAAGAGGTTCCTCTGGAATTGACTGAGACATCTGGTGGACTCTTGGAATGGTGGTACGACCATGGAGTTCCTCTCGCCTTTCCTGTTGAGAGTGCCTCCTCTTGAGATGCGACGGGAACGCCGGGAATTCTTTCCCGTTGAAAGCAGGGAAAGGATCCCTCATCTCGACCTACGAGGGGGAAACGGGGATCCTCTGGATGTGGGCGGGACCATCGTGCTTCCTCTCGAGTGGAGACGGGTATGGCGGTGAACTTCTTGAGTCGCAGCAAGGGTGTGAAAGACCCTTTCGAAGTTCCAGAGGTTAGGTGTCATTAGTCTCCAGACGCCTCATCGGAAATAGGCCTCATCTCGCCTGGAAGGGAGAACTTCCTGGATTTTCTCGAGTTGGGGCAGGTGCTCTCGAGTTACGACGAGGACCTCAGGGACACGCCCTGGTGGCCTCAGGAGAGGCCAGTCCCCATGCGAGTTGCTAGGGGGCCTCTCGGGATTCCTCTCCCGTCGATACCGGGGCCAAAAACCTTGTGTGGAGTCAGTGCTGGAACCGAGGATTCCTCTCAGGGGCTGACATGGATCTTTGGGTACTTCTGGAGTCTCCCCAGGGGAGTCAGGCCTGTCTCGAGTGGGGGCATGCACGTGCGCTTTCCTTCCAGGCTGTAGCAGCAATGTCACGCTTCCCGTCACGTGGATCAAAGGATCTGTGGTTTTCCCTCGAGGCTTTCCCTCTAGGCTTTCCCACAGGGCTGTCCCACGTGCCACCGTGGTGTGAGTCGATCCTCGGCGTGAAAGATGAGCCAGTGCAGGGCAAAGAGGTTCCTCTGGAATGGACTGAGACATCTGGGGGACTCTTGGAATGGTGGTACGACCATGGAGTTCCTCTCGCCTTTCCGGTTGAGAGTGCCTCCTCTTGAGATGCGACGGGAACGCCGGGAATTCTTTCCCGTTGAAAGCAGGGAAAGGTTTCCTCATCTCGAGCTTCGAGGGGGATACGGGGATCCTATGGATGTGGGCGGGACCATCGTGCTTCCTCTCGAGTGGAGACGGGTATGGCGGTGAACTTCTTGAGTCGCAGCAAGGGTGTGAAAGACCCTTTCGAAGTTCCAGAGGTTAGGTGTCATTAGTCTCCAGACGCCTCATCGGAAATAGGCCTCATCTCGCCTGGAAGGGAGAACTTCCTGGATTTTCTCGAGTTGCGGCAGGTGCTCTCGAGTTACGATGAGGACCTCAGCGACCCGCCCTGGTGGCCTCAGGAGAGGCCAGTCCCCATGAGAGTTGCTAGGGGGCCTCTCGGGATTCCTCTCCCGTCGATACCGGGGCCAAAAACCTTGTGTGGAGTCAGGGCCGGAACCGAGGATTCCTCTCAGGGGCTGACATGGATCTTTGGGTACTTCTGGAGTCTCCCCAGGGGAGTCAGGCCTCGTCTCGAGTGGGGGCATGCACGTGCGCTTTCCTTCCAGGCTGTAGCAGCAATGTCACGCTTCCCGTCGCGTGGATCAAAGGATCTGTGGTTTTCCCTCGAGGCTTTCCCACAGGGCTGTCCCACGTGCCACTGTGGTGTGAGTCGATCCTCGGCGTGAAAGATGAGCCAGTGCAGGGCAAAGAGGTTCCTCTGGAATGGACTGAGACATCTGGGGGACTCTTGGAATGGTGGTACGACCATGGAGTTCCTCTCGCCTTTCCTGTTGAGAGTGCCTCCTCTTCAGATGCGACGGGAACGCTGGGAATTCTTTCCCGTTGAAAGCAGGGAAAGGATCCCTCCTCTCGAGCTACGAGGTGGAAACGGAGCTCCTCTGGATGTGGGCGGGACCATCGTGCTTCCTCTCGAGTGGAGACGGGTATGGCGGTGAACTTCCTTAGTTGCAGCAAGGGTGTGAAAGACCCTTTCGAAGTTCCAGAGGTTAGGTGTCATTAGTCTCCAGAGGCCTCATCGGAAATAGGCCTCATCTCGCCTGGAAGGGAGAACTTCCTGGATTTTCTCGAGCTGCGGCAGGTGTTCTCGAGTTACGACGGGGACCTCAGGGACCCGCCCTGGTGGCCTCAGGAAAGGCTAGTCCCCTGGAGAGTTGCTAGGGGGCCTCTCCGGATTCCTCTCCCATCGACACCGGGGCTAAAATCCTTCTGAGGAGTCAGGGCCGGAACTGAGGATTCCTCTCAGGTGTTGACATGGATCTCTGGGTCTGTCTGGAGTCTCCCCAGGGGAGTCAAGCCTCGTCTCGAGGGGGGGCATGCACGTGCGCTTTCCTTCCAGGCTGTAGCAGCAATGTCACGCTTCCCGTCGCGTGGATCAAAGGATCTGTGGTTTTCCCTCGAGGCTTTCCCTCGAGGCTTTCCCACAGGGCTGTCCCACATGCCACGGTGGTGGGAGTCGATCATCGGCGTGAAAGATGAGCCAGTGCAGGGCAAAGAGGTTCCTCTGGAATGGACTGAGACTTCTGGGGGACTCTTGGAATGGTGGTACGACCATGGAGTTCCTCTCGCCTTTCCTGTTGAGAGTGCCTCCTCTTGAGATGCGACGGGAACACCGGGAATTCGTTCCCGTTGAAAGCAGGGCAAGGATCCCTCATCTCGAGCTACGAGGGGGAAACGGGGCTCCTCTGGATGTGGGCGGGACCATCGTGCTTCCTCTCGAGTGGAGACGGGTATGGCGGTGAACTTCTTGAGTTGCAGCAAGGGTGTGAAAGACCCTTTCGAAGTTCCAGAGGTTAGGTGTCATTAGTCTCCAGAGGCCTCATCGGAAATAGGCCTCATCTCGCCTGCAAGGGAGAACTTCCTGGATTTTCTCGAGTTGCGGCAGGTGTTCTCGAGTTACGACGGGTATCTCAGGGACCCGCCCTGGTGGCCTCAGGAGAGGCCAGTCCCCATGCGAGTTGCTAGGGGGCCTCTCGGGATTCCTCTCCCGTCGATACCGGGGCCAAAAACCTTGTGCGGAGTCAGGGCCAGAACCGAGGATTCCTCTCAGGGGCTGACATGGATCTTTGTGTACTTAAGAGTCTCCCCAGGGGAGTCAGGCTTCGTCTCGAGTGGGGGCATGCATGTGCGCTTTCCTTCCAGGCTGTAGCAGCAATGTCACGCTTCCCGTCGCGTGGATCAAAGGATCTGTGGTTTTCCCTCGAGGCTTTCCCACAGGGCTGTACCTCGTGCCACCGTGGTGTGAGTCGATCCTCGGCGTGAAAGATGAGCCAGTGCAGGGCAAAGAGGTTCCTCTGGAATGGACTGAGACATCTGGGGGACTCTTGGAATGGTGGTACGACCATGGAGTTCCTCTCGCCTTTCCTGTTGAGAGTGCCTCCTCTTGAGATGCGACGTGAACGCCGGGAATTCTTTCCCGTTGAAAGCAGGGAAAGGATCCCTCATCTCGAGCTACGAGGGGGAAACGGGGCTCCTCTGGATGTGGGCGGGACGATCGTGCTTCCTCTCGAGTGGAGACGGGTATGGCGGTGAACTTCTTGAGTTGCAGCAAGGCTGTGAAAGACCCTTTCGAAGTTCCAGAGGTTAGGTGTCATTAGTCTCCAGAGGCCTCATCGGAAATAGGCCTCATCTCGCCTGCAAGGGAGAACTTCCTGGATTTTCTCGAGTTGCGGCAGGTGTTCTCGTGTTACGACGGGTACCTCAGGGACCCGCCCTGGTGGCCTCAGGAGAGGCCAGTCCCCATGCGAGTTGCTAGGGGGCCTCTCTGGATTCCTCTCCCGTCGATACCGGGGCCAAAAACCTTGTGTGGAGTCAGGGCCGGATCCGAGGATTCCTCTCAGGGGCTGACATGGATCTTTGGGTACTTGTGGAGTCTCCCCAGGGGAGTCAGGCCTCGTCTCTAGTGGGGGCATGCACGTTCGCATTCCTTCCAGGCTGTAGCAGCAATGTCACGCTTCCCGTTGCGTGGATCAAAGGATCTGTGGTTTTCCCTCGAGGCTTTCCCTCGAGGCTTTCCCACAGGGCTGTTCCACGTGCCACCGTGATGTGAGTCGATCCTCGGCATGAAAGATGAGCCAGTGCAGGGCAAAGAGGTTCCTCTGGAATGGACTGAGACATCTGGGGGACTCTTGGAATGGTGGTACGACCATGGAGTTCCTCTCGCCTTTCCTGTTGAGAGTGCCTCCTCTTGAGATGCGACGGGAACGCCGGGAATTCGTTCCCGTTGAAAGCAGGGAAAGGATCCCTCATCTCGAGCTACGATGGGGAAACGGGGCTCCTCTGGATGTAGGCGGGACCATCGTGCTTCCTCTCGAGTGGAGACGGGTATGGCGGTGAACTTCTTGAGTTGCAGCAAGGGTGTGAAAGACCCTTTCGAAGTTCCAGACGTTAGGTGTCATTAGTCTCCAGACGCCTCATCGGAAATAGGCCTCATCTCGCCTTGAAGGGAGAACTTCCTGGATTTTCTCGAGTTGCGGCAGGTGTTCTCGAGTTACGACGCGGACCTCAGGGACCCGCCCTGGTGGACTCAGGAGAGGCCAGTCCCCATGCGAGGTGCTAGGGGGCCTCACGGGATTCCTCTCCCGTCGATACCGGGGCCAAAAACCTTGTTCGGAGTTAGGGCCAGAACCGAGGATTCCTCTCAGGGGCTGACATGGATCTTTGTGTACTTGTGGAGTCTCCCCAGGGGAGTCAGGCCTCGTCTCGAGTGGGGGCATGCATGTGCGCATTCCTTCCAGGCTGTAGCAGCAATGTCACGCTTCCCGTTGCGTGGATCAAAGGATCTGTGGTTTTCCCTCGAGGCTTTCCCTCGAGGCTTTCCCACAGGGCTGTCACACGTGCCACCGTGGTGTGAGTCCATCCTCGGCGTGAAAGATGAGCCAGTGCAGGGCAAAGAGGTTCCTCTGGAATGGACTGAGACATCTGGGGGACTCTTGGAATGGTGGTACGACCATGGAGTTCCTCTCGCCTTTCCTGTTGAGAGTGCCTCCTCTTGAGATGCGACGGGAACGCCGGGAATTCGTTCCCGTTGAAAGCAGGGAAAGGATCCCTCATCTCGAGCTACGAGGGGGAAACGGGGCTCCTCTGGATGTGGGCGGGACCATCGTGCTTCCTCTCGAGTGGAGACGGGTATGGCGGTGAACTTCTTGAGTTGCAGCAAGGGTGTGAAAGACCCTTTCGAAGTTCCAGACGTTAGGTGTCATTAGTCTCCAGAGGCCTCATCGGAAATAGGCCTCATCTCGCCTGGAAGGGAGAACTTCCTGGATTTTCTCGAGTTGCGGCAGGTGTTCTCGAGTTACGACGCGGACTTCAGGGACCCGCCCTGGTGGCCTCAGGAGAGGCCAGTCCCCATGCGAGGTGCTAGGGGGCCTCTCGGGATTCCTCTCCCGTCGATACCGGGGCCAAAAACCTTGTGCGGAGTCAGGGCCAGAACCGAGGATTCTTCTCAGGGGCTGACATGGATCTTTGTGTACTTGTGGAGTCTCCCCAGGGGAGTCAGGCCTCGTCTCGAGTGGGGGCATGCATGTGCGCTTTCCTTCCAGGCTGTAGCAGCAATGTCACGCTTCCCGTCGCGTGGATCAAAGGATCTGTGGTTTTCCCTCGAGGCTTTCCCTCGAGGCTTTCCCACAGGGCTGTCCCACGTGCCACCGTGGTGTGAGTCGATCCTCGGCGTGAAAGATGAGCCAGTGCAGGGCAAAGAGGTTCCTCTGGAATGGACTGAGACATCTGGGGGACTCTTGGAATGGTGGTACGACCATGGAGTTCCTCTCGCCTTTCCTGTTGAGAGTGCCTCCTCTTGAGATGCGACGTGAACGCCGGGAATTCTTTCCCGTTGAAACCAGGGAAAGGATCCCTCATCTCGAGCTACGAGGGGGAAACGGGGCTCCTCTGGATGTGGGCGGGACCATCGTGCTTCCTCTCGAGTGGAGACGGGTATGGCAGTGAACTTCTTGAGTTGCAGCAAGGGTGTGAAAGACCCTTTCGAAGTTCCAGAGGTTAGGTGTCATTAGTCTCCAGACGCCTCATTGGAAATAGGCCTCATCTCGCCTGGAAGGGAGAACTTCCTGGATTTTCTCGAGTTGCGGCAGGTGTTCTCGAGTTACAACGGGGACCTTAGGGTTCCGCCCTGGTGGCCTCAGGAGAGGCCAGTCCCCATGCGATGTGCTAGGGGGCCTCTCGAGATTCCTCTCCCGTCGATACCGGGGCCAAAAACCTTGTGTGGAGTCAGGGCCGGAACCGAGGATTCCTCTCAGGGGCTGACATGGATCTTTGGGTACTTCTGGAGTCTCCCCAGGGGAGTCAGGCCTCGTCTCGAGTGGGGGCATGCACGTGCGCTTTCCTTCCAGGCTGTAGCAGCAATGTCACGCTTCCCGTGGCGTGGATCAAAGGATCTGTGGTTTTCCCTCGAGGCTTTCCCTCGAGGCTTTCCCACAGGGCTGTCCCACGTGCCACCGTGGTGTGAGTCGATCCTCGGCGTGAAAGATGAGCCAGTGCAGGGCAAAGAGGTTCCTCTGGAATGGACTGAGACATCTGGGGGACTCTTGGAATGGTGCTACGACCATGGAGTTCCTCTCGACTTTCCTGTTGAGAGTGCCTCCTCTTGAGATGCGACGGGAACGCCGGGAATACTTTCCCGTTGAAAGCAGGGAAAGGATCCATCATCTCGAGCTACGAGGGGGAAACGGGGCTCCTCTGGATGTGGGCGGGACCATCGTGCTTCCTCTCGAGTGGAGACGGGTATGGCGGTGAACTTCTTGAGTTGCAGCAAGGGTGTGAAAGACCCTTTCGAAGTTCCAGAGGTTAGGTGTCATTAGTCTCCAGACGCCTCATCGGAAATAGGCCTCATCTCGCCTGGAAGGGAGAACTTCCTGGATTTTCTCGAGTTGTGGCAGGTGTTCTCGAGTTACGACGGGGACCTCAGGGACCCGCCCTGGTGGCCTCAGGAGTGGCCAGTCCCCATGCGAGGTGCTAGGGGGCCTCTCGGGATTACTCTCCCGTCGATACCGGGGCCAAAAACCTTGTGTGGAGTCAGGGCCGGAACCGAGGATTCCTCTCACGGGCTGACATGTATTTTGTGTACTTCTGGAGTCTCCCCAGGGAAGTCAGGCCTCGTCTCGAGTGGGGGCATGCACGTGCGCTTTCCTTCCAGGCTGTAGCAGCAATGTCACGCTTCCCGTGGCGTGGATCAAATGATCTGTGGTTTTCCCTCGAGGCTTTCCCTCGAGGCTTTCCCACAGGGCTGTCCCACGTGCCACCGTGGTGTGAGTCGATCCTCGGCGTGAAAGATGAGCCAGTGCAGTGCAAAGAGGTTCCTCTGGAATGGACTGAGACATCTGGGGGACTCTTGGAATGGTGCTACGACCATGGAGTTCCTCTCGACTTTCCTGTTGAGAGTACCTCGTCTTGAGATGCGACGGGAACGCCAGGAATTCTTTCCAGTTGAAAGCAGGGAAAGGATCCATCATCTCGAGCTACGAGGGGGAAACGGGGCTCCTCTGGATGTGGGCGGGACCATCGTGCTTCCTCTCGAGTGGAGACGGATATGGCGGTGAACTTCTTGAATTGCAGCAAGGGTGTGAAAGACCCTTTCGAAGTTCCAGAGGTTAGGTGTCATTAGTCTCCAGACGCCTCATCGGAAATAGGCCTCATCTCGCCTGGAAGGGAGAACTTCCTGGATTTTCTCGAGTTGTGGCAGGTGTTCTCGAGTTACGACGGGGACCTCAGGGACCCGCCCTGGTGGCCTCAGGAGTGGCCAGTCCCCATGCGAGGTGCTAGGGGGCCTCTCGGGATTCCTCTCCCGTCGATACCGGGGCCAAAAACCTTGTGTGGAGTCAGGGCCGGAACTGAGGATTCCTCTCAAGGGCTGACATGGATCTTTGGGTACTTGTGGAGTCTCCCCAGGGGAGTCAGGCCTCGACTCGAGTTGGGGCATGCATGTGCGCATTCCTTCCAGGCTGTAGCAGCAATGTCACGCTTCCCGTTGCGTGGATCAAAGGATCTGTGGTTTTCCCTCGAGGCTTTCCCTCGAGGCTTTCCCACAGGGCTGTCCCACGTGCCACCGTGGTGTGAGTCGATCCTCGGCGTGAAAGATGAGCCAGTGCAGGGCAAAGAGGTTCCTCTGGAATGGACTGAGACATCTGGGGGACTCTTGGAATGGTGGTACGACCATGGAGTTCCTCTCGCCTTTCCTGTTGAGAGTGCCTCCTCTTGAGATGCGACGGGAACGCCGGGAATTCGTTCCCGTTGAAAGCAGGGAAATGATCCCTCATCTCGAGCTACGAGGTGGAAACGGGGCTCCTCTGGATGTGGGCGGGACCATCGTGCTTCCTCTCGAGTGGAGACGGGTATGGCGGTGAACTTCTTGAGTTGCAGCAAGGGTGTGAAAGACCCTTTCGAAGTTCCAGAGGTTAGGTGTCATTAGTCTCCAGAGGCCTCATCGGAAATAGGCCTCATCTCGCCTGGAAGGGAGAACTTCCTGGATTTTCTCGAGTTGCGGCAGGTGTTCTCGAGTTACGACGCGGACCTCAGGGACCCGCCCTGGTGGCCTCAGGAGAGGCCAGTCCCCATGCGAGGTGCTAGGGGGCCTCTCGGGATTCCTCTCCCGTCGATACCGGGGCCAAAAACCTTGTGCGGAGTCAGGGCCAGAACCGAGGATTCCTCTCAGGGGCTGACATGGATCTTTGTGTACTTGTGGAGTCTCCCCAGGGGAGTCAGGCCTCGTCTCGAGTGGGGGCATGCATGTGCGCTTTCCTTCCAGGCTGTAGCAGCAATGTCACGCTTCCCGTCGCGTGGATCAAAGGATCTGTGGTTTTCCCTTGAGGCTTTCCCTCGAGGCTTTCCCACAGGGCTGTCCCACATGCCACCGTGGTGTGAGTCGATCCTCGGCGTGAAAGATGAGCCAGTCCAGGGCAAAGAGGTTCCTCTGGAATGGACTGAGACATCTGGGGGACTCTTGGAATGGTGGTACGACCATGGAGTTCCTCTCGCCTTTCCTGTTGAGAGTGCCTCCTCTTGAGATGCGACGTGAACGCCGGGAATTCTTTCCCGTTGAAACCAGGGAAAGGATCCCTCATCTCGAGCTACGAGGGGGAAACGGGGCTCCTCTGGATGTGGGCGGGACCATCGTGCTTCCTCTCGAGTGGAGACGGGTATGGCAGTGAACTTCTTGAGTTGCAGCAAGGGTTTGAAAGACCCTTTCGAAGTTCCAGAGGTTAGGTGTCATTAGTCTCCAGATGCCTCATCGGAAATAGGCCTCATCTCGCCTGGAAGGGAGAACTTCCTGGATTTTCTCGAGTTGCGGCAGGTGTTCTCGTGTTACGACGGGGACCTCAGGGACCCGCCCTGGTTGCCTCAGGAGAGGCCAGTCCCCATGCGAGGTGCTAGGGGGCCTCTCGGGATTCCTCTCCCATCGATACCGGGGCCAAAATCCTTGTGTGCAGTCAGGGCCGGAACCGAGGATTCCTCTCAGCGGCTGACATGGATCTTTTGGTACGTCTGGAGTCTCCCCAGGGGAGGCAGGCCTCGTCTCGAGTGGGGGCATGCACGTGCGCTTTCCTTCCAGGCTGTGGCAGCAATGTCACGCTTCCCGTCTCGTGGATCAAAGGATCTGTGGTTTTCCCTCGAGGCTTTCCCACAGGGCTGTCCCACGTGCCACCGTGGTGTGAGTCGATCCTCGGCGTGAAAGATGAGCCAGTGCAGGGCAAAGAGGTTCCTCTGGAATGGACTGAGACATCTGGGGGACTCTTGGAATGGTCGTACGACCATCGAGTTCCTCTTGCCTTTCCTGTTGAGAGTACCTCCTCTTGAGATGCAACGGGAACGCCAGGAATTCTTTCCCGTTGAAAGCAGGGAAAGGATCCCTCATCTCGAGCTACGAGGGGGAATCGGGGCTCCTCTGGATGTGGGCGGGACCATCGTGCTTCCTCTCGAGTGGAGACGGGTATGGCGGTGAAATTCTTCAGTTGCAGCAAGGGTGTGAAAGACCCTTTCGAAGTTCCAGAGGTTAGGTGTCATTAGTCTCCAGACGCCTCATCGGAAATAGGCCTCATCTCGCCTGGAAGGGAGAACTTCCTGGATTTTCTCGAGTTGCGGCAGGTGTTCTCGAGTTACGACGGGGACCTCAGGGACCGGCCTGGTGGCCTCAGGAAAGTCCAGTCCCCATGCGAGGTGCTAGGGGGCCTCTCGGGATTACTCTTCCGTCGATACCGGGGCCAAAAACCTTGTGTGGAGTCAGGGCCGGAACCGAGGATTCCTCTCCGGGCTGACATGGATCTTGGGGTACTTCTGGAGTCTCCCCAGGGGAGTCAGGCCTCGTCTCGACTGGGGGCATGCACGTGCGCTTTCCTTCCAGGCTGTAGCAGCAATGTCACGCTTCCCGCCGCGTGGATCAAAGGATCTGTGGTTTTCAATCGAGGCTTTCCCTTGAGGCTTTCCCACAGGGCTGTCCCACGTGCCACCGTGGTGTGATTCGATCCTCGGCGTGAAAGATGAGCCAGTGTAGGGCAAAGAGGTTCCTCTGGAATGGACTGAGACATCTGGGGGACTCTTGGAATGGTGGTACGACCATGGAGTTCCTCTCGCCTTTCCTGTTGAGAGTGCCTCCTCTTGAGATGTGACGGGAACGCCGGGAATTCTTTCCCGTTGAAAGCAGGGAAAGGATCCCTCATCTCGAGCTACGAGGGGGAAACGGGGCTCCTCTGGATGTGGGCGGGACCATCATGCTTCCTCTCGAGTCGACACGGGTATGGCGGTGAACTTCTTGTGTTGCAGCAAGGGTGTGAAAGACCCTTTCGAAGTTCCAGAGGTTAGGTGTCATTAGTGTCCAGATGCCTCATCGGAAATAGGCCTCATCTCGCCTGGAAGGGAGAACTTCCTGGATTTTCTCGAGTTGCGGCAGGTGTTCTCCAGTTACGACGGGGACCTCAGGGACCGGCCTGGTGGCCTCAGGAAAGGCCAGTCCCCATGCGAGGTGCTAGGGGGCCTCTCGGGATTCCTCTCACGTCGATAACGGGGCCAAAAACTTTGTGTGGAGTCAGGGCCAGAAACGAGGATTCCTCTCAGGGGCTGACATGGATCTTGGGGTACTTCTGGAGTCTCCCCAGGGGAGTCAGTCCTCGTCTCGAGTGGGGGCATGCACGTGCGCTTTTCTTCCAGGCTGTAGCCGCAATGTCACGCTTCCCGTGGCGTGCATCAAAGGATCTGTGGTTTTCCATCGAGGCTTTCCCTTGAGGCTTTCCCACAGGGCTGTCCCACGTGACACCGTGGTGTGAGTCGATCCTCGTCGTGAAAGATGAGCCAGTGCAGGGCAAAGAGGTTCCTCTGGAGTGGACTGAGACATCTGGGGGACTCTTGGAATGGTGGTACGACCATGGAGTTCCTCTCGCCTTTCCTGTTGAGAGTGCCTCCTCTTGAGATGTGACGGGAACGCCGGGAATTCTTTCCCGTTGAAAGCAGGGAAAGGATCCCACATCTCGAGCTCCGAGGGGGAAACGGGGCACCTCTGGATGTGGGCGGGACCATCGTGCTTCCTCTCGAGTGGAGACGGGTATGGCGGTGATCTTCTTGAGTTGCAGCAAGGGTGTGAAAGACCCTTTCGAAGTTCCAGAGGTTAGGTGTCATTAGTCTCCAGACGCCTCATCGGAAATAGGCCTCATCTCGCCTGGAAGGGAGAACTTCCTGGATTTTCTCGAGTTGCGGCTGGTGTTCTCGAGTTAAGACGGGGACGTCAGGGACCCGCCCTGGTGGCCTCAGGAGAGGCCAGTCCCCATGCGATTTGCTAGGGGCCCTCTCAGGACTCCTCTCCCGTCGATACCGGGGCCAAAAACCTTGTGTGGAGTCAGGGCCGGAACCGAGCATTCCTCTCAGGGGCTGACATGGATCTTTGGGTACTTCTGGAGTCTCCCCAGGGGAGTCAGGCCTCGTCTCGAGTGGGAGCATGCACGTGTGCTTTCCTTCCAGGCTGTAGCAGCATTGTCACGCTTCCCGTGGCGTGGATCAAAGGATCTGTGGTTTTCCCTCGAGGCTTTCCCTCGAGGCTTTCCCACAGGGCTGTCCCACGTGCCACCGTGGTGTGAGTCGATTCTCGGCGTGAAAGATGAGCCAGTGCAGGGCAAAGAGGTTCCTCTGGATTGGACTGAGACATCTGGGGGACTCTTGGAATGGTGGTACGACCATGGAGTTCCTCTCGCCTTTCCTGTTGAGAGTGCCTCCTCTTGAGATGCGACGGGAACGCCGGGAATTCTTTCCCGTTGAAAGCATGGAAAGGATCCCTCATCTCGAGCTACGGGGGGAAACGGGGCTCCTCTGGATGTGGGCGGGACCATCGTGCTTCCTCTCGAGTGGAGACGGGTATGGTGGTGAACTTCTTGAGTTGCAGCAACGGTGTGAAAGACCCTTTCGAAGTTCCAGAGGTTAGGTGTCATTAGCCCCCAGACGCCTCATCGGAAATAAGCCTCATCTCGCCTGGAAGGGAGAACTTGCTGGATTTTCTCGAGTTGCGGCAGGTGTTCTCGAGTAACGACGGGGACCTCAGGGACCGGCCCTGGTGGCCTCAGGAGAGGCCAGTCCCCATGCGAGTTGCTAGGGGGCCTCTCGGGATTCCTCTCCCGTCGATACCGGGGCCAAAAAGCTAGTGTGGAGTCAGGGCCGGAACCGAGGATTCCTCTCAGGGGCTGACATGGATCTTTGGGTACTTCTGGAGTCTCCCCAGGGGAATCAGGCCTGGTCTCGAGTGGGGGCATGCACGTGCGCTTTCCTTCCAGGCTGTAGCAGCAATGTCACGCTTCCCGTCGCGTGGATCAAAGGATCTGTGGTTTTCCCTCGAGGCTTTCCCTCGAGGCTTTCCCACAGGGCTGTCCCACGTACCACCGTGGTGTGAGTCGATCCTCAGCGTGAAAGATGAGCCAGTGCAGGGCAAAGAGGTTCCTCTGGAATGGACTGAGACATCTGGGGGACTCTTGGAATGGTGGTACGACCATGGAGTTCCTCTCGCCTTTCCTGTTGAGAGTGCCTCCTCTTGAGATGCGACGGGAACGCCGGGAATACTTTCCCGTTGAAACCAGGGAAAGGATCCCTCATCTCGAGCTACGAGGGGGAAACGGGGCTCCTCTGGATGTGGGCGGGACCATCGTGCTTCCTTTCGAGTGGAGACGGGTATGGCGGTGAACTTCTTGAGTTGCAGCAAGGGTGTGAAAGACCCTTTCGAAGTTCCAGAGGTTTGGTGTCAATAGTCTCCAGAGGCCTCATCGGAAATAGGCCTCATCTCGCCTGGAAGGGAGAACTTCCTGGATTTTCTCGAGTTGCGGCAGGTGTTCTCGAGTTACGACGGGGACCTCAGGGACCCGCCCTGGTGGCCTCAGGAGAGGCCAGTCCCCATGCGAGTTGCTAGGGGGTCTTTCGGGATTCCTCTCCCGTCGATACCGGGGCCAAAAAGCTTGTGTGGAGTCAGGGCTGGAACCGAGGATTCTTCTCAGGGGCTGACATGGATCTTTGGGTACTTCTGGAGTCTCCCCAGGGGAGTCAGGCCTCGTCTCGAGTGGGGAATGCATGTGCGCTTTCCTTCCAGGCTGTAGCAGCAATGTCACGCTTCCCGTCGCGTGGATCAAAGGATCTGTGGTTTTCCCTCGAGGCTTTCCCTCGAGGCTTTCCCACAGGGCTGTCCCACGTGCCACCGTGTTGTGAGTCGATCCTCGGAGTGAAAGATGAGCCAGTGCAGGGCAAAGAGATTCCTCTGAAATGGACTGAGACATCTGGGGGACTCTTGGAATGGTGGTACGACCATGGAGTTCCTCTCGCCTTTCCTGTTAAGAGTGCCTCCTCTTGAGATGCGACGGGAACGCCGGGAATTCTTTCCCGTTGAAAGCAGGGAAAGGATCCCTCATCTCGAGCTACGAGGGGGAAACGGGGCTCCTCTCGATGTGGGCGGGACCATCGTGCTTCCTCTCGAGTGGAGACGGGTATGGCGGTGAACTTCTTGAGTTGCACCAAGGGTGTGAAAGACCCTTTCGAAGTTCCAGAGGTTTGGTGTCATTAGTCTCCAGAGGCCTCATCGGAAATAGGCCTCATCTCGCCTGGAAGGGAGAACTTCCTGGATTTTCTCGAGTTGCGGCAGGTGTTCTCGAGTTACGACGGGGACCTCAGGGACCCGCCCTGGTGGCCTCAGGAGAGGCCAGTCCCCATGAGAGTTGCTAGGGGGCCTCTCGGGATTCCTCTCCCGTCGATACCGGGGCCAAAAACCTTGTGTGGAGTCAGGGCCGGAACCGAGGATTCCTCTCAGGGGCTGACATGGATCTTTGGGTACTTCTGGAGTCTCCCCAGTGGAGTCAGACCTCGTCTCGAGTGGGGGCATGCACGTGCGCTTTCCTTCCAGGCTGTAGTAGCAATGTCACGCTTCCCGTCGCGTGGATCAAAGGATCTGTGGTTTTCCCTCGAGGCTTTCCCTCGAGGCTTTCCCACAGGGCTGTCCCACGTGCCACCGTGGTGTGAGTCGATCCTCGGCGTGAAAGATGAGCCAGTGCAGGGCAAAGAGGTTCCTCTGGAATGGACTGAGACATCTGGGGGACTCTTGGAATGGTGGTACGACCATGGAGATCCTCTCGCCTTTCCTGTTGAGAGTGCCTCCTCTTGAGATGCGACGGGAACGCCGGGAATTCTTTCCCGTTGAAAGCAGGGAAAGGTTCCCTCATCTCGAGCACCGAGGGGAAAACGGGGCTCCTCTGGATGTGGGCGGGACCATCGTGCTTCCTCTCGAGTGGAGACGGGTATGGCGGAGAACTTCTTGAGTTGCAGCAAGGGTGTGAAAGACCCTTTCAAAGTTCCAGAGGTTAGGTGTCATTAGTCTCCAGAGGCCTCATCGGAAATAGGCCTCATCTCGCCTGGAAGGGAGAACTTCCTGGATTTTCTCGAGTTGCGGCAGGTGTTCTCGAGTTACGACGGGGACCTCAGGGACCCGCCCTGGTGGCCTCAGGAGAGGCCAGTCCCCATGCGAGTTGCTAGGGGGCCTCTCGGGATTCCTCTCCCGTCGATACCGGGGCCAAAAACCTTGTGTGGAGTCAGGGCCGGAACCGAGGATTCCTCTCAGGGGCTGACATGGATCTTTGGGTACTTCTGGAGTCTCCCCAGGGGAGTCAGGCCTCGTCTCGAGTGGGGGCATGCGCGTGCGCTTTCCTTCCAGGCTTTAGCAGCAATGTCACGCTTCCCGTCGCTTGGATCAAAGGATCTGTGGTTTTCCCTCGAGGCTTTCCCTCGAGGCTTTCCCACAGGGCTGTCCCACGTGCCACCGTGGTGTGAGTCGATCCTCGGCGTGAAAGATGAGCCAGTGCAGGGCAAAGAGGTTCCTCTGGAATGGACTGAGACATCTGGGGGACTCTTGGAATGGTGGTACGACCATGGAGTTCCTCTCGCCTTTCCTGTTGAGAGTGCCTCCTCTTGAGATGCGACGGGAACGCCGGGAATTCTTTGCCGTTGAAAGCAGGGAAAGGATCCCTCATCTCGAGCTACGAGGGGGAAACGGGGCTCCTCTGGATGTGGGCGGGACCATCGTGCTTCCTCTCTAGTGGAGACGGGTATGGCGGTGAACTTCTAGAGTTGCAGCAAGGGTGTGAAAGACCCTTTCGAAGTTCCAGAGGTTAGGTGTCATTAGTCTCCAGAGGCCTCATCGGAAATATGCCTCATCTCGCCTGGAAGGGAGAACTTCCTGGATTTTCTCGAGTTGCGGCCGGTGTTCTCGAGTTACGACGGGGACCTCAGGGACCCGCCCTGGTGGCCTCAGGAGAGGCCAGTCCCTAGGCGAGTTGCTAGGGGGCCTCTCGGGATTCCTCTCCCGTTGATACCGGGGCCAAAAACCTTGTGTGGAGTCAGGGCCGGAACCGAGGATTACTCTCAGGGGCTGACATGGAACTTTGGGTACTTCTGGAGTCTTCCCAGGGGAGTCAGGCCTCGTCTCGAGTGGGGGCATGCACGTGCGCTTTCCTTCCAGGCTGTAGAAGCAATGTCACGCTTCCCGTCGCGTGGATCAAAGGATCTGTGGTTTTACCTCGAGGCTTTCCCTCGAGGCTTTCCCACAGGGCTGTCCCACGTGCCACCGTGGTGTGAGTCGATCCTCGGCGTGAAAGATGAGCCAGTGCAGGGCAAAGAGGTTCCTCTGGAATGGACTGAGACATCTGGGGGACTCTTGGAATGGTGGTACGACCATGGAGTTCCTCTCGCCTTTCCTGTTGAGAGTGCCTCCTCTTGAGACGCGACGGGAACGCCGGGAATTCTTTCCCGTTGAAAGCAGGGAAAGGATCCCTCATCTCGAGCTACGAGGGGGAAACGGGGCTCCTCTGGATGTGGGCGGGACCATCGTGCTTCCTCTGTAGTGGAGACGGGTATGGCGGTGAACTTCTTGAGTTGCAGCAAGGGTGTGAAAGACCCTTTCGAAGTTCCAGAGGTTAGGTGTCATTAGTCTCCAGATGCCTCATCGGAAATAGGCCTCATCTCGCCTGGAAGGGAGAACTTCCTGGATTTTCTCGAGTTGCGGCAGGTGTTCTCGAGTTACGACGGGGACCTCAGGGACCCGCCCTGGTGGCCTCAGGACAGGCCAGTCCCTATGCGAGTTGCTAGGGGGCCTCTCGGGATTCCTCTCCCGTCGATACCGGGGCCAAAAACCTTGTGTGGAGTCAGGGCCGGAACCGAGGATTCCTCTCAGGGGCTGACATGGATCTTTGGGTACTTCTGGAGTCTCCCCAGTGGAGTCAGGCCTCGTCTCGAGTGGGGGCATGCACGTGCGCTTTCCTTCCAGCATGTAGCAGCAATGTCACGCTTCCTGTCGCGTGGATCAAAGGATCTGTGGTTTTCCCTCGAGGCTTTCCCTCGAGGCTTTCCCACAGGGCTGTCCCACGTGCCACCGTGTTGTGAGTCGATCCTCGGCGTGAAAGATGAGCCAGTGCAGGGCAAAGAGGTTCCTCTGGAATGGACTGAGACATCTGGGGGACTCTTGGAATGGTGGTACGACCATGGAGTTCCTCTCGCCTTTCCTGTTGAGAGTGCCTCCTCTTGAGATGCGACGGGAACGCCGGGAATTCTTTCCCGTTGAAACCAGGGAAAGGATCCCTCATCTCGAGCTACGAGGCGGAAACGGGGCTCCTCTGGATGTGGGCGGGACCATCGTGCTTCCTCTCGAGTGGAGGTGGGTATGGCGGTGAACTTCTTGAGTTGCAGTAAGTGTGTGAAAGACCCTTTCGAAGTTCCAGAGGTTTGGTGTCATTAGTCTCCAGAGGCCTCATCGGAAATAGGCCTCATCTCGCCTGGAAGGGAGAACTTCCTGGATTTTCTCGAGTTGCGGCAGGTGTTCTCAAATTACGACGGGGACCTCAGGGACCCGCCCTGGTGGCCTCCGGAGAGGCCAGTCCCCATGCGAGTTGCTAGGGGGCCTCTCGGGATTCCTCTCCCGTCGATACCGGGGCCAAAAACCTTGTGTGGAGTCAGGGCCGGAACCGAGGATTCCTATCAGGGGCTGACATGGATCTTTGGGTACTCCTGGAGTCTCCCCAGGGGAGTCAGGCCTCGTCTCGAGTAGGGGCATGCACGTGCGCTTTCCTTCCAGGCTGTAGCAGCAATGTCACGCTTCCCGTCGCGTGGATCAAAGGATCTGTGGTTTTCCCTCGAGGCTTTCCCTCGAGGCTTTCCCACAGGGCTGTCCCACGTGCCACCGTGGTGAGAGTCGATCCTCGGCGTGAAAGATGAGCCAGTGCAGGGCAAAGAGGTTCCTCTGGAATGGACTGAGACATCTGGGGGACTCTTGGAATGGTGGTACGACCATGGAGTTCCTCTCGCCTTTCCTGTTGAGAGTGCCTCCTCTTGAGATGCGACGGGAACGCAGGGAATTCTTTCCCGTTGAAAGCAGGGAAAGGATCCCTCATCTCGAGCTACGAGGGGGAAACGGGGCTCCTTTGGATGTTGTCGGGACCATCGTGCTTCCTCTCGAGTGGAGACGGGTATGGTGGTGAACTTCTTGAGTTGCAGCAAGGGTGTGAAAGACCCTTTCGAAGTTCCAGAGGTTAGGTGTCATTAGTCTCCAGACGCCTCATCGGAAATAGGCCTCATCTCGCCTGGAAGGGAGAACTTCCTGGATTTTCTCGAGTTGCGGCAGGTGTTCTCGAGTTACGACGGGGACCTCAGGGACCGGCCCTGGTGGCCTCAGGAGAGGCCAGTCCCCATGCGAGTTGCTAGGGGTCCTCTCGGGATTCCTCTCCCGTCGATACCGGGGCCAAAAACCTTGTGTGGAGTCAGGGCCGGAACCGAGGATTCCTCTCAGGGGCTGATATGGATCTTTGGATACTTCTGGAGTCTCGCCAGGGGAGACAGGCCTCGTTTCGTGAGGGGGCATGCACGTGCACTTTCCTTCCAGGCTGTAGCAGCAATGTCACGCTTCCCGTCGCGTGGATCAAAGGATCTGTGGTTTTCCCTCGAGGCTTTCCCTCGAGGCTTTCCCACAGGGCTGTCCTACGTGCCACCGTGGTGTGAGTCGATCCTCGGCGTGAAAGATGAGCCAGTGCAGGGCAAAGAGGTTCCTCTGGAATGGACTGAGACATCTGGGGGACTCTTGGAATGGTGGTATGACCATGGAGTTCCTCTCGCCTTTCCTGTTGAGAGTGCCTCCTCTTGAGATGCGACGGGAACGCCGGGAATTCTTTCCCGTTGAAAGCAGGGAAAGGATCCCTCATCTCGAGCTACGAGGGGGAAACGGGGCTCTTCTGGATGTGGGCGGGACCATCGTGCTTCCTCTCGAGTGGAGACGGGTATGGCGGTGAACTTCTTGAGTCGCAGCAAGGGTGTGAAAGACCCTTTCGAAGTTCCAGAGGTTAGGTGTCATTAGTCTCCAGACGCCTAATCGGAAATAAGCCTCATCTCGCCTGGAAGGGAGAACTTCCTGGATTTTCTCGAGTTGCGGCAGGTGTTCTCGAGTTACGACGGGGACCTCAGGGACCCGCCCTGGTGGCCTCAGGAGAGGCCAGTCCCCATGCGAGTTGCTAGGGGGCCTCTCGGGATTCCTCTCCCGTCGATACCGGGGCCAAAAACCTTGTGTGGAGTCAGGGCCGGAACCGAGGATTCCTCTCAGGGGCTGACATGGATCTTTGGGTACTTCTGGAGTCTCCCCAGTGGAGTCAGGCCTCGTCTCGAGTGGGGGCATGCACGTGCGCTTTCCTTCCAGGCTGTAGCAGCAATGTCACGCTTCCCGTCGCGTGGATCAAAGGATCTGTGGTTTTCCCTCGAGGCTTTCCCTCGAGGCTTTCCCACAGGGCTGTCCCACGTGCCACCGTGGTGTGAGTCGATCCTCGGCATGAAAGATGAGCCAGTGCAGGGCAAAGAGGTTCCTCTGGAATGGACTGAGACATCTGGGGGACTCTTGGAATGGTGGTACGACCATGGAGTTCCTCTTGCCTTTCCTGTTGAGAGTACCTCCTCTTGAGATGCAACGGGAACGCCAGGAATTCTTTCCCGTTGAAAGCAGGGAAAGGATCCCTCATCTCGAGCTACGAGGGGGAAACGGGGCTCCTCTGGATGTGGGCGGGACCATCGTGCTTCCTCTCGAGTGGAGACGGGTATGGCGGTGAAATTCTTGAGTTGCAGCAAGGGTGTGAAAGACCCTTTCGAAGTTCCAGAGGTTAGGTGTCATTAGTCTCCAGACGCCTCATAGGAAATAGGCCTCATTTCGCCTGGAAAGGAGAACTTCCTGGATTTTCTCGAGTTGCGGCAGGTGTTCTCGAGTTACGACTGGGACCTCAGGGACCCGCCCTGGTGGCCTCAGGAACGGCCAGTCCCCATGCTAGTTGCTAGGGGGCCTCTCGGGATTCCTCTCCCGTCGATACCGGGGCCAAAAACCTTGTGTGGAGTCAGGGCCGGAACCGAGGATTCCTCTCAGGGGCTGACATGGATCTTTGGGTACTTCTGGAGTCTCCCCAGGGGAGTCAGGCCTCGTCTCGAGTGGGGGCATGCACGTGCGCTTTCCTTCCAGGCTGTAGCAGCAATGTCATGCTTCCCGACGCATGGATCAAAGGATCTGTGGTTTTCCCTCGAGGCTTTCCCTCGAGGCTTTCCCACAGGGCTGTCCCACGTGCCACCGAGGTGTGAGTCGATCCTCGGCGTGAAAGATGAGCCAGTACAGGGCAAAGAGGTACCCCTGGAATGGACTGAGACATCTGCGGGACTCTTGGAATGGTGGTACGACCATGGAGCTCCTCTCGCCTTTCCTGTTGAGAGTGCCTCCTCTTGAGATGCGACGGAAACGCCGGGAATTCTGTCCCGTTGAAAGCAGGGAAAGGATCCCTCATCTGAGCTACGAGGGGCAAACGGGGCTCCTCTGGATGTGGGCGGGACCATCGTGCTTCCTCTCGAGTGGAAACGGGTATGGCGGTGAACTTCTTGAGTTGCAGCAAGGGTGTGAAAGACCCTTTTGAAGTTCCAGAGGTTAGGTGTCATTAGTCTGCAGACGCCTCATCGGAAATAGGCCTCATCTCGCCTGGAAGGGAGAACTTCCTGGATTTTCTCGAGTTGCGGCAGGTGTTCTCGAGTTACGACGGGGACCTCAGGGACCGGCCCTGGTGGCCTCAGGAGAGGCCAGTCCCCATGCGAGTTGCTAGGGGGCCTCTCGGGATTCCTCTCCCGTAGATACCGGGGCCAAAAACCTTGTGTGGAGTCAGGGCCGGAACCGAGGATTCCTCTCAGGGGCTGATATGGATCTTTGGATACTTCTGGAGTCTCGCCAGGGGAGACAGGCCTCGTTTCGTGAGGGGGCATGCACGTGCACTTTCCTTCCAGGCTGTAGCAGCAATGTCACGCTTCCCGTCGCGTGGATCAAAGGATCTGTGGTTTTCCCTCGAGGCTTTCCCTCGAGGCTTTCCCACAGGGCTGTCCCACGTGCCACCGTGGTGTGAGTCGATCCTCGGCGTGAAAGATGAGCCAGTGCAGGGCAAAGAGGTTCCTCTGGAATGGACTGAGACATCTGGGGGACTCTTGGAATGGTGGTACGACCATGGAGTTCCTCTCGCCTTTCCTGTTGAGAGTGCCTCCTCTTGAGATGCGACGGGAACGCCGGGAATTCTTTCCCGTTGAAAGCAGGGAAAGGATCCCTCATCTCGAGCTACGAGGGGGAAACGGGGCTCTTCTGGATGTGGGCGGGACCATCGTGCTTCCTCTCGAGTGGAGACGGGTATGGCGGTGAACTTCTTGAGTCGCAGCAAGGGTGTGAAAGACCCTTTCGAAGTTCCAGAGGTTAGGTGTCATTAGTCTCCAGACGCCTAATCGGAAATAAGCCTCATCTCGCCTGGAAGGGAGAACTTCCTGGATTTTCTCGAGTTGCGGCAGGTGTTCTCGAGTTACGACGGGGACCTCAGGGACCCGCCCTGGTGGCCTCAGGAGAGGCCAGTCCCCATGCGAGTTGCTAGGGGGCCTCTCGGGATTCCTCTCCCGTCGATACCGGGGCCAAAAACCTTGTGTGGAGTCAGGGCCGGAACCGAGGATTCCTCTCAGGGGCTGACATGGATCTTTGGGTACTTCTGGAGTCTCCCCAGTGGAGTCAGGCCTCGTCTCGAGTGGGGGCATGCACGTGCGCTTTCCTTCCAGGCTGTAGCAGCAATGTCACGCTTCCCGTCGCGTGGATCAAAGGATCTGTGGTTTTCCCTCGAGGCTTTCCCTCGAGGCTTTCCCACAGGGCTGTCCCACGTGCCACCGTGGTGTGAGTCGATCCTCGGCATGAAAGATGAGCCAGTGCAGGGCAAAGAGGTTCCTCTGGAATGGACTGAGACATCTGGGGGACTCTTGGAATGGTGGTACGACCATGGAGTTCCTCTTGCCTTTCCTGTTGAGAGTACCTCCTCTTGAGATGCAACGGGAACGCCAGGAATTCTTTCCCGTTGAAAGCAGGGAAAGGATCCCTCATCTCGAGCTACGAGGGGGAAACGGGGCTCCTCTGGATGTGGGCGGGACCATCGTGCTTCCTCTCGAGTGGAGACGGGTATGGCGGTGAAATTCTTGAGTTGCAGCAAGGGTGTGAAAGACCCTTTCGAAGTTCCAGAGGTTAGGTGTCATTAGTCTCCAGACGCCTCATAGGAAATAGGCCTCATTTCGCCTGGAAAGGAGAACTTCCTGGATTTTCTCGAGTTGCGGCAGGTGTTCTCGAGTTACGACTGGGACCTCAGGGACCCGCCCTGGTGGCCTCAGGAACGGCCAGTCCCCATGCTAGTTGCTAGGGGGCCTCTCGGGATTCCTCTCCCGTCGATACCGGGGCCAAAAACCTTGTGTGGAGTCAGGGCCGGAACCGAGGATTCCTCTCAGGGGCTGACATGGATCTTTGGGTACTTCTGGAGTCTCCCCAGGGGAGTCAGGCCTCGTCTCGAGTGGGGGCATGCACGTGCGCTTTCCTTCCAGGCTGTAGCAGCAATGTCATGCTTCCCGACGCATGGATCAAAGGATCTGTGGTTTTCCCTCGAGGCTTTCCCTCGAGGCTTTCCCACAGGGCTGTCCCACGTGCCACCGAGGTGTGAGTCGATCCTCGGCGTGAAAGATGAGCCAGTACAGGGCAAAGAGGTACCCCTGGAATGGACTGAGACATCTGCGGGACTCTTGGAATGGTGGTACGACCATGGAGCTCCTCTCGCCTTTCCTGTTGAGAGTGCCTCCTCTTGAGATGCGACGGAAACGCCGGGAATTCTGTCCCGTTGAAAGCAGGGAAAGGATCCCTCATCTGAGCTACGAGGGGCAAACGGGGCTCCTCTGGATGTGGGCGGGACCATCGTGCTTCCTCTCGAGTGGAAACGGGTATGGCGGTGAACTTCTTGAGTTGCAGCAAGGGTGTGAAAGACCCTTTTGAAGTTCCAGAGGTTAGGTGTCATTAGTCTGCAGACGCCTCATCGGAAATAGGCCTCATCTCGCCTGGAAGGGAGAACTTCCTGGATTTTCTCGAGTTGCGGCAGGTGTTCTCGAGTTACGACGGGGACCTCAGGGACCGGCCCTGGTGGCCTCAGGAGAGGCCAGTCCCCATGCGAGTTGCTAGGGGGCCTCTCGGGATTCCTCTCCCGTCGATACCGGGGCCAAAAACCTTGTGTGGAGTCAGGGCCGGAACCGAGGATTCCTCTCAGGGGCTGATATGGATCTTTGGATACTTCTGGAGTCTCGCCAGGGGAGACAGGCCTCGTTTCGTGAGGGGGCATGCACGTGCACTTTCCTTCCAGGCTGTAGCAGCAATGTCACGCTTCCCGTCGCGTGGATCAAAGGATCTGTGGTTTTCCCTCGAGGCTTTCCCTCGAGGCTTTCCCACAGGGCTGTCCCACGTGCCACCGTGGTGTGAGTCGATCCTCGGCGTGAAAGATGAGCCAGTGCAGGGCAAAGAGGTTCCTCTGGAATGGACTGAGACATCTGGGGGACTCTTGGAATGGTGGTACGACCATGGAGTTCCTCTCGCCTTTCCTGTTGAGAGTGCCTCCTCTTGAGATGCGACGGGAACGCCGGGAATTCTTTCCCGTTGAAAGCAGGGAAAGGATCCCTCATCTCGAGCTACGAGGGGGAAACGGGGCTCTTCTGGATGTGGGCGGGACCATCGTGCTTCCTCTCGAGTGGAGACGGGTATGGCGGTGAACTTCTTGAGTCGCAGCAAGGGTGTGAAAGACCCTTTCGAAGTTCCAGAGGTTAGGTGTCATTAGTCTACAGACGCCTAATCGGAAATAAGCCTCATCTCGCCTGGAAGGGAGAACTTCCTGGATTTTCTCGAGTTGCGGCAGGTGTTCTCGAGTTACGACGGGGACCTCAGGGACCCGCCCTGGTGGCCTCAGGAGAGGCCAGTCCCCATGCGAGTTGCTAGGGGGCCTCTCGGGATTCCTCTCCCGTCGATACCGGGGCCAAAAACCTTGTGTGGAGTCAGGGCCGGAACCGAGGATTCCTCTCAGGGGCTGACATGGATCTTTGGGTACTTATGGAGTCTCCCCAGTGGAGTCAGGCCTCGTCTCGAGTGGGGGCATGCACGTGCGCTTTCCTTCCAGGCTGTAGCAGCAATGTCACGCTTCCCGTCGCGTGGATCAAAGGATCTGTGGTTTTCCCTCGAGGCTTTCCCTCGAGGCTTTCCCACAGGGCTGTCCCACGTGCCACCGTGGTGTGAGTCGATCCTCGGCATGAAAGATGAGCCAGTGCAGGGCAAAGAGGTTCCTCTGGAATGGACTGAGACATCTGGGGGACTCTTGGAATGGTGGTACGACCATGGAGTTCCTCTTGCCTTTCCTGTTGAGAGTACCTCCTCTTGAGATGCAACGGGAACGCCAGGAATTCTTTCCCGTTGAAAGCAGGGAAAGGATCCCTCATCTCGAGCTACGAGGGGGAAACGGGGCTCCTCTGGATGTGGGCGGGACCATCGTGCTTCCTCTCGAGTGGAGACGGGTATGGCGGTGAAATTCTTGAGTTGCAGCAAGGGTGTGAAAGACCCTTTCGAAGTTCCAGAGGTTAGGTGTCATTAGTCTCCAGACGCCTCATAGGAAATAGGCCTCATTTCGCCTGGAAAGGAGAACTTCCTGGATTTTCTCGAGTTGCGGCAGGTGTTCTCGAGTTACGACGGGGACCTCAGGGACCCGCCCTGGTGGCCTCCGGAACGGCCAGTCCCCATGCTAGTTGCTAGGGGGCCTCTCGGGATTCCTCTCCCGTCGATACCGGGGCCAAAAACCTTGTGTGGAGTCAGGGCCGGAACCGAGGATTCCTCTCAGGGGCTGACATGGATCTTTGGGTACTTCTGGAGTCTCCCCAGGGGAGTCAGGCCTCGTCTCGAGTGGGGGCATGCACGTGCGCTTTCCTTCCAGGCTGTAGCAGCAATGTCATGCTTCCCGACGCATGGATCAAAGGATCTGTGGTTTTCCCTCGAGGCTTTCCCTCGAGGCTTTCCCACAGGGCTGTCCCACGTGCCACCGAGGTGTGAGTCGATCCTCGGCGTGAAAGATGAGCCAGTACAGGGCAAAGAGGTACCCCTGGAATGGACTGAGACATCTGCGGGACTCTTGGAATGGTGGTACGACCATGGAGCTCCTCTCGCCTTTCCTGTTGAGAGTGCCTCCTCTTGAGATGCGACGGAAACGCCGGGAATTCTGTCCCGTTGAAAGCAGGGAAAGGATCCCTCATCTGAGCTACGAGGGGCAAACGGGGCTCCTCTGGATGTGGGCGGGACCATCGTGCTTCCTCTCGAGTGGAAACGGGTATGGCGGTGAACTTCTTGAGTTGCAGCAAGGGTGTGAAAGACCCTTTTGAAGTTCCAGAGGTTAGGTGTCATTAGTCTGCAGACGCCTCATCGGAAATAGGCCTCATCTCGCCTGGAAGGGAGAACTTCCTGGATTTTCTCGAGTTGCGGCAGGTGTTCTCGAGTTACGACGGGGACCTCAGGGACCCGCCCTGGTGGCCTCAGGAGAGGCCAGTCCCCATGCGAGTTGCTAGGGGGCCTCTCGGGATTCCTCTCCCGTAGATACCGGGGCCAAAAACCTTGTGTGGAGTCAGGGCCGGAACCGAGGATTCCTCTCAGGGGCTGACATGGATCTTTGGGTACTTCTGGAGTCTCCCCAGGGGAGTCAGGCCTCGTCTCGAGTGGGGGCATGCACGTGCGCTTTCCTTCCAGGCTGTAGCAGCAATGTCACGCTTCCCATCGCGTGGATCAAGGGATCTGTGGTTTTCCCTCGAGGCTTTCCCTAGAGGCTTTCCCACAGGGCTGTCCCACGTGCCACCGTGGTGTGAGTCGATCCTCGGCGTGAAAGATGAGCCAGTGCAGGGCAAAGAGGTTCCTCTGGAATGGACTGAGACATCTGGGGGACTCTTGGAATGGTGGTACGACCATGGAGTTCCTCTCGCCTTTCCTGTTGAGAGTGCCTCCTCTTGAGATGCGAAGGGAACCCCGGAATTCTTTCCCATTTAAAGCAGTGAAAGGATCCCTCATCTTGAGCTACGAGGGGGAAACGGGGTTCCTCTGGTTATGGGTGGGACGATCGTGCTTCCTCTCGAGCGGAGACGGGTATGGCGGTGAACTACTTGAGTTGCAGCAAGGGTGTGAAAGACCCTTTCGAAGTTCCAGAGGTTAGGTGTCATTAGTCTCCAGACGCCTCATCAGAAATAGGCCTCATCTCGCCTGGAAGGGAGAACTTCCTGGATTTTCTCGAGTTGCGGCAGGTGTTCTCCAGTTACGACGGGGACCTCAGGGACCGGCCTGGTGGCCTCAGGAAAGTCCAGTCCCCATGCGAGGTGCTAGGGGGCCTCTCGGGATTACTCTTCCGTCGATACCGGGGCCAAAAACCTTGTGTGGAGTCAGGGCCGGAACCGAGGATTCCTCTCCGGGCTGACATGGATCTTGGGGTACTTCTGGAGTCTCCCCAGGGGAGTCAGGCCTCGTCTCGAGTGGGGGCATGCACGTGCGCTTTCCTTCCAGGCTGTAGCAGCAATGTCACGCTTCCCGTCGCGTGGATCAAAGGATCTGTGGTTTTCAATCGAGGCTTTCCCTTGAGGCTTTCCCACAGGGCTGTCCCACGTGCCACCGTGGTGTGATTCGATCCTCGGCGTGAAAGATGAGCCAGTGCAGGGCAAAGAGGTTCCTCTGGAATGGACTGAGACATCTGGGGGACTCTTGGAATGGTGGTACGACCATGGAGTTCCTCTCGCCTTTCCTGTTGAGAGTGCCTCCTCTTGAGATGTGACGGGAACGCCGGAATTCTTTCCCGTTGAAAGCAGGGAAAGGAACCCTCATCTCGAGCTACGAGGGGGAAACGGGGCTCCTCTGGATGTGGGCGGGACCATCATGCTTCCTCTCGAGTCGACACGGGTATGGTGGTGAACTTCTTGTGTTGCAGCAAGGGTGTGAAAGACCCTTTCGAAGTTCCAGAGGTTAGGTGTCATTAGTGTCCAGACGCCTCATCGGAAATAGGCCTCATCTCGCCTGGAAGGGAGAACTTCCTGGATTTTCTCGAGTTGCGGCAGGTGTTCTCCACTTACGACGGGGACCTCAGGGACCGGCCTGGTGGCCTCAGGAAAGGCCAGTCCCCATGCGAGGTGCTAGGGGGCCTCTCGGGATTCCTCTCACGTCGATAACGGGGCCAAAAACCTTGTGTGGAGTCAGGGCCGGAACCGAGGATTCCTCTCAGGGGCTGACATGGATCTTGGGGTACTTCTGGAGTCTCCCCAGGGGAGTCAGTCGTCGTCTCGAGTGGGGGCATGCACGTGCGCTTTCCTTCCAGGCTGTAGCAGCAATGTCACGCTTCCCGTCGCGTGGATCAAAGGATCTGTGGTTTACCCTCGAGGCTTTCCCACAGGGCTGTCCCACGAGCCACCGTGGTGTGAGTCGATCCTCGGCGTGATAGATGAGCCAGTGCAGGGCAAACAGGTTCCTCTGGAATGGACTGAGACATCTGGGGGACTCTTGGAATGGTGGTACGACCATGGAGTTCCTCTCGCCTTTCCTGTTGAGAGTGCCTCCTCTTGAGATGCGACAGGAACACCGGGAATTCTTTCCCATTTAAAGCAGGGAAAGGATCCCTCATCTCGAGCTACGAGGGGGAAACGGGGCTCCTCTGGATGTGGGCGGGACCATCGTGCTTCCTCTCGAGTGGAGACGGGTATGGCGGTGAACTTCTTGAGTTGCAGCAAGGGTGTGAAAGACCCCTTCGAAGTTCCAGAGGTTAGGTGTCATTTGTCTCCAGAGGCCTCATCGGAAATAGGCCTCATCTCGCCTGGAAGGGAGAACTTCCTGGATTTTCTCGAGTTGCGGCAGGTGTTCTCGAGTTACGACGGGGACCTCAGGGACCCGCCCTGGTGGCCTCAGGAGAGGCCAGTCCCCATGCGAGTTGCTAGGGGGCCTCTCGGGATTCCTCTCCCGTCGATACCGGGGCCAAAAACCTTGTGTGCAGTCAGGGCCGGAACCGAGGATTCCTCTCAGGGGCTGACATGGATCTTTGGGTACTTCTGGAGTCTCCCCAGGGGAGTCAGGCCTCGTCTCGAGTGGGGGCATGCACGTGCGCTTTCCTTCCAGGCTGTAGCAGCAATGTCACGCTTCCCGTCGCGTGGACCAAAGGATCTGTGGTTTTCCCTCGAGGCTTTCCCTCGAGGCTTTCCCACAGGGCTGTCCCACGTACCACCGTGGTGTGAGTCGATCCTCGGCGTGAAAGATGAGCCAGTGCAGGGCAAAGAGGCTCCTCTGGAATGGACTGAGACATCGGGGGACTCTTGGAATGGTGGTACGACCATGGAGTTCCTCTCGCCTTTCCTGTTGAGAGTGCCTCCTCTTGAGATGCGACGGGAACGCCGGGAATTATTTCCCGTTGATAGCAGGGAAAGGATCCCTCATCTCGAGCTACGAGGGGGAAACGGGGCTCCTCTGGATGTGGGCGGGACCATCGTGCTTCCTCTCGAGTGGAGACGGGTAAGGCGGTGAACTTCCTGAGTTGCAGCAAGGGTGTGAAAGACCCTTTCGAAGTTCCAGAGGTTCGGTGTCATTAGTCTCAAGACGCCTCATCGGAAATAGGCCTCATCTCGCCTGGAAGGGAGAACTTCCTGGATTTTCTCGAGTTGCGGCAGGTGTTCTCGAGTTACGACGGGGACCTCAGGGATCCGCCCTGGTGGCCTCAGGAAAGGCCAATCCCCATGCGAGTTGCTCGGGGGCCTCTCAGGAATCCTCTCCTGTCGATACCGGGGCCAAAAAACTTGTGTGGAGTCAGGGCCGGAACCGAGGATTCCTCTCAGGGGCTGACATGGATCTTTGGGTACTTCTGGAGTCTCCCCAGGGGAGTCAGGCCTTGTCTCGAGTGGGGGCATGCACGTGCGCTTTCCTTCCAGGCTGTAGCAGCAATGTCACGCTTCCCGTCGCGTGGATCAATGGATCTGTGGTTTTCCCTCGAGGCTTTCCCACAGGGCTGTCCCACGTGCCACCGTGGTGTGAGTCGATTCTCGGCGTGAAAGATGAGCCAGTGCAGGGCAAAGAGGTTCCTCTGGATTGGACTGAGACATCTGGGGGACTCTTGGAATGGTGGTAGGACCATGGAGTTCCTCTCGCCTTTCCTGTTGAGAGTGCCTCCTCTTGAGATGCGACGGGAACGCCGGGAATTCTTTCCCGTTGAAAGCAGGGAAAGGATCCCTCATCTCGAGCTACGAGGGGAAAACGGGGATCCTCTGGATGTGGGCGGGACCATCGTGCTTCCTCTCGAGTGGAGACGGGTATGGCGGTGAACTTCTTGAGTTGCAGCAAGGGTGTGAAAGACCCTTTCGAAGTTCCAGAGGTTCCGTGTCATTAGTCTCCAGACGCCTCATCGGAAATAGGCCTCATCTCGCCTGGAAGGGAGAACTTCCTGGATTTTCTCGAGTTGCGGCAGGTGTTCTCGAGTTACGACGGGGACCTCAGGGACCCGCCCTGGTGTCCTCAGGAAAGGCCAGTCCCCATGCGAGTTGCTCGGGTGCCTCTCGGGATTCCTCTCCCGTCGATACCGGGGCCAAAATCCTTCTGTGGAGTCAGGGCCGGAACCGAGGATTCCTCTCAGGGGCTGACATGGGTCTTTGGGTACTTCTGGAGTCTCCCCAGGGGGGTCAGGCCTCGTCTCGAGTGTGGGCATGCACGTGCGCCTTCCTTCCAGGCTGTAGCAGCAATGTCACGCTTCCCGTCGCGTGGATCAAAGGATCTGTGGTTTTCGCTCGAGGCTTTCCCTCGAGGCTTTCCCACAGGGCTGTCTCACGTGCCACCGTTGTGTGAGTCGATCCTCGGCGTGAAAGATGAGACAGTGCAGGGCAAACAGGTTCCTCTGGAATGGACTGAGACATCTGGGGGACTCTTGGAATGGTGGTACGACCATGGAGTTCCTCTCGCCTTTCCTGTTGAGAGTGCCTCCTCTTGAGATGCGACGGGAACGCCGGGAATTCTTTCCCGTTGAAAGCAGGGAAAGGACCCTCATCTCGAGCTACGAGGGGGAAACGGGGCTCCTCTGGATGTGGGCGGGACCATCGTGCTTCCTTTCGAGTGGAGACGGGTATGGCGGTGAAATTCTTGAGTTGCAGCAAGGGTGTGAAAGACCCTTTCGAAGTTCCAGAGGTTAGGTGTCATTAGTCTCCAGACGCCTCATCGGAAATAGGCCTCATTTCGCCTGGAAAGGAGAACTTCCTGGATTTTCTCGAGTTGCGGCAGGTGTTCTCGATTTACGACGGGGACCTCAGAGACCCGCCCTGGTGGCCTCAGGAACGGCCAGTCCCCATGCTAGTTGCTAGGGTGCCTCTCGGGATTCCTCTCCCGTCGATACCGGGGCCAAAAACCTTGTGTGGAGTCAGGGCCGGAACCGAGGATTCCTCTCAGGGGCTGACATGGATCTTTGGGTACTTCTGGAGTCTCCCCAGGGGAGTCAGGACTCGTCTCGAGTGGGGGCATGCACGTGCGCTTTCCTTCCAGGCTGTAGCAGCAATGTCACGCTTCCTGGCTCGTGGATCAAAGGATCTGTGGTTTTCCCTCGAGGCTTTCCCTCGAGGCTTTCCCACAGGGCTGACCCACGTGCCACCGTGGTGTGAGTCAATCCTCGGCGTGAAAGATGAGCCAGTGCAGGGCAAAGAGTTTCCTCTGGAATGGACTGAGAAATCTCGGGGACTCTTGGAATGGTGGTTCGACCATGGAGTTCCTCTCAGCTTTCCTATTGAGAGTGCCTCCTCTTGAGATGCGACGGGAACGCCGGGAATTCTTTCCCGTTGAAATCAGGGAAAGGATCCCTCATCTCGAGCTACGAGGGGGAAACGGGGCTCCTCTGGATGTGGGCGGGACCATCGTGTTTCCTCTCGAGTGGAGACGGGTATGGCGGTGAACTTCTTGAGTTGAAGCAAGGGTGTGAAAGACCCTTTCGAAGTTCCAGAGGTTCGGTGTCATTAGTCTCCAGACGTCTCATCGGAAATAGGCCTCATCTCGCCTGGAAGGGAGAACTTCCTGGATTTTCTCGAGTTGAGGCAGGTGTTCTCGAGTTACGACGGGGACCTCAGGGACCCGCCCTGGTGGCCTCAGGAAAGGCCAGTCCCCATGCGAGTTGCTCGGGGGCCTCTCGGGATTCCTCTCCCGTCGATACGGGGGCCAAAAACTTTGTGTGGAGTCAGGGCCGGAACCGAGGATTCCTCTCAGGGGCTGACATGGATCTTTGGGTACTTCTGGAGTCTCCCCAGGGGAGTCAGGCCTCGTCTCGAGTGGGGGCATGCACGTGCGCTTTCCTTCCAGGCTGTAGCAGCAATGTCACGCTTCCCGTCGCGTGGATCAAAGGATCTGTGGTTTTCCCTCGAGGCTTTCCCTCGAGGCTTTCCCACAGGGCTGTCCCACGTGCCACCGTGGTGTGTGTGGATCCTCGGCGTGAAAGATGAGCCAGTGCAGGGCAAAGAGGTTCCTCTGGAATGGACTGAGACATCTGGGGGACTCTTGGAATGGTGGTACGACCATGGAGTTCCTCTCGCCTTTCCTGTTGAGAGTGCCTCCTCTTGAGATGCGACGGGAACGCCGGGAATTCTTTCCCGTTGAAAGCAGGGAAAGGATCCGTCATCTCGAGCTCCGAGGGGGAAACGGGGATCCTCTGGATGTGGGCGGGACCATCGTGCTTCCTCTCGAGTGGAGACGGGTATGGCGGTGAACTTCTTGAGTTGCAGCAAGGGTGTGAAAGACCCTTTCGAAGTTCCAGAGGTTAGGTGTCATTAGTCTCCAGACGCCTCATTGGAAATAGGCCTCATCTCGCCTGGAAGGGAGAACTTCCTGGATTTTCTCGAGTTGCGGCAGGTGTTCTCGAGTTACGACGGGGACCTCAGGGACCCGCCCTGGTGGCCTCAGGAGAGGCCAGTCCCCATGCGAGTTGCTAGGGGGCCTCTCGGGATTCCTCTCCCGTCGATACCGGGGCCAAAAACCTTGGTGGAGTCAGGGCCGGAACCAAGGATTCCTCTCAGGGGCTGACATGGATCTTTGGGTACTTCTGGAGTCTCCCCAGGGGAGTCAGGCCTCGTCTCGAGTGGGGGCATGCACGTGCGCTTTCCTTCCAGGCTGTAGCAGCAATGTCACACTTCCCGTCGCGTGGATCAAAGGATCTGTGGTTTTCCCTCGAGGCTTTCCCTCGAGGCTTTCCCACAGGGCTGTCCCACGTGCCACCGTGGTGTGAGTCGATCCTCGGCGTGAAAGATGAGCCAGTGCAGGGCAAAGAGGTTCCTCTGGAATGGACTGAGACATCTGGGGGACTCTTGGAATGGTGGTACGACCATGGAGTTCCTCTCGCCTTTCCTGTTGAGTGCCTCCTCTTGAGATGCGACGGGAACGCCGGGAATTCTTTCCCGTTGAAAGCAGGGAAAGGATCCCTCATCTCGAGCTACGAGGGGGAAACGGGGCTCCTCTGGATGTGGGCGGGACCATCGTGCTTCCTCTCGAGTGGACACGGGTATGGCGGTGAACTTCTTGAGTTGAAGCAAGGATGTGAAAGACCCTTTCGAAGTTCCAGAGGTTAGGTGTCATTCGTCTCCAGACGCCTCATCGGAAATAGGCCTCATCTCGCCTGGAAGGTAGAACTTCCTGGATTTTCTCGAGTTGCGGCAGGTGTTGTCGAGTTACGACGGGGACCTCAGGGACCCGCCCTGGTGGCCTCAGGAGAGGCCAGTCCCCATGCGAGTTGCTAGGGGGCCTCTCGGGATTCCTCTCCCGTCGATACCGGGGCCAAAAACCTTGTGTGGAGTCAGGGCCGGAACCGAGGATTCCTCTCAGGGGCTGACATGGATCTTTGGGTACTTCTGGAGTCTCCCCAGGGGAGTCAGGCCTCGTCTCGAGTGGGGGCATGCACGTGCGCTTTCCTTCCAGGCTGTAGCAGCAATGTCACGCTTCCCGTCGCGTGGATCAAAGGATCTGTGGTTTTCCCTCGAGGCTTTCCCTCGAGGCTTTCCCACAGGGCTGTCCCACGTGCCACCGTGGTGTGAGTCGATCCTCGGCGTGAAAGATGAGCCAGTGCAGGGCAAAGAGGTTCCTCTGAAATGCACTGAGACATGTGGGGGACTCTTGGAATGGTGGTACGACCATGGAGTTCCTCTCGCCTTTCCTGTTGAGAGTGCCTCCTCTTGAGATGCGACGGGAACGCCGGGAATTCTTTCCCGTTGAAAGCAGGGAAAGGATCCCTCATCTCGAGCTACGAGGGGGAAACGGGGCTCCTCTGGATGTGGGCGGGACCATCGTGCTTCCTCTCGAATGGAGACGGGTATGGCGGTGAACTTCTTGAGTTGCAGCAAGGGTGTGAAAAACCCTTTCGAAGTTCCAGACGTTAGGTGTCATTAGTCTGCAGACGCCTCATCGGAAATAGGCCTCATCTCGCCTGGAATGGAGAACTTCCTGGATTTTCTCGAGTTGCGGCAGGTGTTCTCGACTAACGACGGGGACCTCAGGGACCCGCCCTGGTGGCCTCAGGAGAGGCCAGTCCCCATGCGAGTTGCTAGGGGTTCTCTCGGGATTCCTCTCCCGTCGATACCGGGGCCAAAACCCTTTGGTGGAGTCAGGACCGGAACCGAGGATTCCTCTCAGGGGCTGACATGGATCTTTGGGTACTTCTGGAGTCTCCCCAGGGGAGTCAGGCCTCGTATCGAGTGGGGGCATGCACGTGCGCTTTCCTTCCAGGCTGTAGCAGCAATCTCACGCTTCCCGTTGCGTGGATCAAAGGATCTGTGGTTTTCCCTCGAGGCTTTCCCTCGAGGCTTTCCCACAGGGCTGTCCCATGTGCCACCATGGTGTGAGTGGGTCCTCGGCGTGAAAGATGAGCCAGTGCAGGGCAAAGAGGTTCCTCTGGAATGGACTGAGACATCTGGGGGACTCTTGGAATGGTGGTACGACCATGGAGTTCCTCTCGCCTTTCCTGTTGAGAGTGCCTCCTCTTGAGATGCGACGGGAACGCCGGGAATTCTTTCCCGTTGAAAGCAGGGAAAGGATCCCTCATCTCGAGCTACGAGGGGGAAATGGTGCTCCTCTGGATGTGGGCGGGACCATCGTGCTTCTTCTTGAGTGGACACGGGTATGGCGGTGAACTTCTTGAGTGGCAGCAAGGGTGTGAAAGACCCTTTCGAAGTTCCAGAGGTTAGGTGTCATTAGTCTCCAGACGCCTCATCGGAAATAGGCCTCATCTCGCCTGGAAGGGAGAACTTCCTGGATTTTCTCGAGTTGCGGCAGGTGTTCTCGAGTTACGACGGGGACCTCAGGGACCCGCCCTGGTGGCCTCAGGAGAGGCCAGTCCCCATGCGAGTTGCTAGGGGGCCTCTCGGAATTCCTCTCCCGTCGATACCGGGGCCAAAAACCTTTGGTGGAGTCAGGGCCGGAACCGAGGATTCCTCTCAGGGGCTGACATGGATCTTTGGGTACTTCTGGAGTCTCCCCAGGGGAGTCAGGCCTCGTCTCGAGTGGGGGCATGCACGTGCGCTTTCCTTCCAGGCTGTAGCAGCAATGTCACGCTTCCCGTCGCGTGGATCAAAGGATCTGTGGTTTTCCCTCGAGGCTTTCCCTCGAGGCTTTCCCACAGGGCTGTCCCACGTGCCACCGTGGTGTGAGTCGATCCTCGGCGTGAAATATGAGCCAGTGCAGGGCAAAGAGCTTCCTCTGGAATGGACTGAGACATCTGGGGGACTATTGGAATGGTGGTACGACCATGGAGTTCCTCTCGCCTTTCCTGTTGAGAGTGCCTCCTCTTGAGATGCGTCGGGAACGCCGGGAATTTTTTCCCGTTGAAAGCAGGGAAAGGATCCCTCATCTCGAGCTCCGAGGGGGAAACGGGGCTCCTCTGGATGTGGGTGGGACCATTGTGCATCCTCTCGAGTGGAGACGGGTATGGCGGTGAACTTCTTGAGTTGCAGCAAGGGTGTGAAAGACCCTTTCGAAGTTCCAGACGTTAGGTGTCATTAGTCTCCAGACGCCTCATCGGAAATAGGCCTCATCTCGCCTGGAATGGAGAACTTCCTGGATTTTCTCGAGTTGCGGCAGGTGTTCTCGAGTTACGACGGGGACCTCAGGGACCCGCCCTGAGGGCCTCAGGAGAGGCCAGTCCCCATGCGAGTTGCTAGGGGGCCTCTCGGGATTCCTCTCCCGTCGATACCGGGGCCAAAACCCTTTGGTGGAGTCAGGGCCGGAACCGAGGATTCCTCTCAGGGGCTGACATGGATCTTTGGGTACTTCTGGAGTCTCCCCAGGGGAGTCAGGCCTCGTCTCGAGTGGGGGCATGCACGTGCGCTTTCCTTCCAGGCTGTAGCAGCAATCTCACACTTCCCGTGGCGTGGATCAAAGGATCTGTGGTTTTCCCTCGAGGCTTTCCCTCGAGGCTTTCCCACAGGGCTGTCCCACGTGCCACCGTATTGTGAGTGGATCCTCGGCGTGAAACATGAGCCTGTGCAGGGCAAAGAGCTTCCTCTGGAATGGACTGAGACATCTGGGGGACTCTTGGAATGGTGGTACGACCATGGAGTTCCTCTCGCCTATCCTGTTGAGAGTTCCTCCTCTTGAGATGCGTCGGGAACGCCGGGAATTCTTTCCCGTTGAAAGCAGGGAAAGGATCCCTCATCTCGAGCTCCGAGGGGGAAACGGGGCTCCTCTGGATGTGGGCGGGACCATCGTGCTTCCTCTTGAGTGGACACGGGTATGGCGGTGAACTTCTTGAGTTGCAGCAAGGGTGTGAAAGACCCTTTCGAAGTTCCAGAGGTTAGGTGTCATTAGTCTCCAGACGCCTTATCGGAAATAGGCCTCATCTCGCCTGGAAGGGAGAACTTCCTGGATTTTCTCGAGTTGCGGCAGGTGTTCTCGAGTTACGACGGGGACCTCAGGGACCCGCCCTGGTGGCCTCAGGAGAGGCCAGTCCCCATGCGAGGTGCTAGGGGGCCTCTCGGGATTCCTCTCCCGTCGATACCGGAGCCAAAAACCTTGTGTGGAGTCAGGGCCGGAACCGAGGATTCCTCTCAGGGGCTGACATGGATATTTGGGTACTTGTGGAGTCTCCCCAGGGGAGTCAGGCATCGTTTCGAGTGGGGGCATGCACGTGCGCTTTCCTTCCAGGCTGTAGCAGCAATGTCACGCTTCCCGCCACGTGGATCAAAGGATCTGTGGTTTTCCCTCGAGGCTTTCCCTCGAGGCTTTCCCACAGGGCTGTCCCACGTGCCACCGTGGTGTGAGTCGATCCTCGGCGTGAAAGATGAGCCAGTGCAGGGCAAAGAGGTTCCTCTGGAATGGACTGAGACATCTGGTGGACTCTTGGAATGGTGGTACGACCATGGAGTTCCTCTCGCCTTTCCTGTTGAGAGTGCCTCCTATTGAGATGCGACGGGAACGCCGGGAATTCTTTCCCGTTGAAAGCAGGGAAAGGATCCCTCATCTCGAGCTCCGAGGGGGAAACGAGGCTCCTCTGGATGTGGGCGGGACCATCGTGCTTCCTCTCGAGTGGAGACGGTTATGGCGGTGAACTTCTTGAGTTGCAGCAAGGATGTGAAAGACCCTTTCGAAGTTCCAGAGGTTAGGTGTCATTAGTCTCCAGACGCTTCATCGGAAATAGGCCTCATCTCGCCTGGAAGGGAGAACTTCCTGGATTTTCTCGAGTTGCGGCAGGTGTTCTCGAGTTACGACGGGGACCTCAGGGACCCGCCCTGGTGGCCTCAGGAGAGGCCAGTCCCCATGCGAGTTGCTAGGGGGCCTATCGGGATTCCTCTCCCGTCGATACTGGGGCCAAAAACCTTGTGTGGCGTCAGGGCCGGAACCGAGGATTCCTCTCAGGGGCTGACATGGATCTTTGGGTACTTCTGGAGTCTCCCCAGGGGAGTCAGGCCTCGTCTTGAGTGGGGGCATGCACGTGAGCTTTCCTTCCAGGCTGTAGCAGCAATGTCAAACTTCCCGTCGCGTGGATCAAAGGATCTGTGGTTTTCCCTCGAAGCTTTCCCTAGAGGTTTTCCCACAGGGCTGTCCCACGTGCCACCGTGGTGTGAGTCGATCTTCGGCGTGAAAGATGAGCCAGTGCAGGGCAAACAGGTTCCTCTGGAATGGACTGAGACATCTGGGGGACTCTTGGAATGGTGGTACGACCATGGAGTTCCTCTCGCCTTTCCTGTTGAGAGTGCCTCCTCTTGAGATGCGACGGGAACGCCGGGAATTCTTTCCCGTTGAAAGCAGGGAAAGGATCCCCCATTTCGAGCTCCGAGGGGAAAACGGGGCTCCTCTGCATGTGGGCGGGACCATCGTGCTTCCTCTCGAGTGGAGACGGGTATGGCGGTGAACTTCTTGAGTTGCAGCAAGGGTGTGAAAGACCCTTTCGAAGTTCCAGAGGTTAGGTGTCATTAGTCTCCAGACGCCTCATCAGAAATAGGCCTCATCTCGCCTGCAAGGGAGAACTTCCTGGATTTTCTCGAGTTGCGGCAGGTGTTCCCGAGTTACGACGGGAACCTCAGGGACCCGCCCTGGTGGCCTCAGGAGAGGCCAGTCCCCATGCGAGTTGCTAGGGGGCCTCTCGGGATTCCTCTCCCGTCGATACCGGGGCCAAAAACCTTGTGTGGAGTCAGGGCCGGAACCGAGGATTCCTCTCAGGGGCTGACATGGATCTTTGGGTACTTCTGGAGTCTCGCCAGGGGAGACAGGCCTCGTCTCGAGTGGGGGCATGCACGTGCGCTTTCCTTCCAGGCTGTAGCAGCAATGTCACGCTTCCCGTCGCGTGGATCAAAGGGTCTGTGGTTTTCCCTCGAGGCTTTCCCTCGAGGCTTTCCCACAGGGCTGTCCTACGTGCCACCGTGGTGTGAGTCGATCCTCGGCGTGAAAGATGAGCCAGTGCAGGGCAAAGAGGTTCCTCTGGAATGGACTGAGACATCTGGGGGACTCGTGGAATGGTGGTACGACCATGGAGTTCCTCTCGGCTTTCCTGTGGAGAGTGCCTCCTCTTGAGATGCGACGGGATCGCCGGGAATTCTTTCCCGTTGAAAGCAGGGAAAGGATCCCTCATCTCGAGCTCCGAGGGGGAAACGGGGCTCCTCTGCATGTGGGCGGGACCATCGTGCTTCCTCTCGAGTGGAGACGGGTATGGCGGTGAACTTCTTGAGTTGCAGCAAGGGTGTGAAAGACCCTTTCGAAGTTCCAGAGGTTAGGTGTCATTAGTCTCCAGACGCCTCATCGGAAATAGGCCTCATCTCGCCTGGAAGGGAGAACTTCCTGGATTTTCTCGAGTTGCGGCAGGTGTTCTCGAGTTACGACGGGGACCTCAGGGACCCGCCCTGGTGGCCTCAGGAGAGGCCAGTCCCCATGCGAGTTGCTAGGGGGCCTCTCGGGATTCCTCTCCCGTTGATACCAGGGCCAAAAACCATGTGTGGAGTCAGGGCCGGAAGCGAGGATTCCTCTCAGGGGCTGACATGGATCTTTGGGTACTTCTGCAATCTCCCCAAGGGAGTCAGGCCTCGTCTCGAGTGGGGGCATGCACGTGCGCTTTCCTTCCAGGCTGTAGCAGCAATGTCACGCTTCCCGTCGCATGGATCAAAGGATCTGTGGTTTTCCCTCGAGGCTTTCCCTCGAGGCTGTTCCACAGGGCTGTCCCACGTGCCATCGTGGTGTGAGTCGATCCTTGGCGTGAAAGATGAGCCAGTGCAGGGCAAAGAGGTTCCTCTGGAATGGACTGAGACATCTGGGGGACTCTTGGAATGGTGGTACGACCAGGGAGTTCCTCTCGCCTTTCCTGTTGAGAGTGCCTCCTCGAGATGCGACGGGAACGTCGGGAATTCTTTCCCGTTGAAAGCAGGGAAAGGATATCTCATCTCGAGCTCCGAGGGGGAAACGGGGCTCCTCTGGATGTGGGCGGGACCATCGTGCTTCCTCTCGAGTTGAGACGGGTATGGCGGTGAACTTCTTGAGTTGCAGCAAGGGAGTGAAAGACCCTTTCGAAGTTCCAGAGGTTAGGTGTCATTAGTCTCCAGACGCCTCATCGGAAATAGGCCTCATATCGCCTGGAAAGGAGAACTTCCTGGATTTTCTCGAGTTGCGGCAGGTGTTCTCGAGTTACGATGGGGACCTCAGGGACCCGCCCTGGTGGCCTCAGGAGAGGCTAGTCCCCATGCGAGTTGCTAGGGGGCCTCTCGGGATTCCCCTCCCGTCGATACCGGGGCCAAAAACCTTGTGTGGAGTCAGGGCCGGAACCGAGGATTCCTCTCAGGGGCTGACATGGATCTTTGGGTACTTCTGGAGTCTCCCCAGGGGAGTCAGGCCTCGTCTCGAGTGGGGGCATGCACGTGCGCTTTCCTTCCAGGCTTTAGCAGCAATGTCACGCTTCCCGTGGCCTGGATCAAAGGATCTGTGGTTTTCCCTCGAGGCTTTCCCTCGAGGCTTTCCCACAGGGCTGTCCCACGTGCCACCGTGGTGTGAGTCGATCCTCGGCGTGAAAGATGAGCCAGTGCTGGGCAAAGAGGTTGCTCTGGAATGGACTGAGACATCTGGGGGACTCTTGGAATGGTGGTACGACCATGGAGTTCCTCTCGCCTTTCCTGTTGAGAGTGCCTCCTTTTGAGATGCGACGGGAACGCCGGGAATTCTTTCCCGTTGAAAGCAGGGAAAGGATCCCTCATCTCGAGCTACGAGGGGGAAAGGGGGCTCCTCTGGATGTGGGCGGGACCATCGTGCTTCCTCTCGAGTGGAGACGGGTATGGCGGTGAACTTCTTGAGTTGCAGCAAGGGTGTGAAAGACCCTTTCGAAGTTCCAGAGGTTAGGTGTCATTAGTCTCCAGACGCCTCATCGGAAATAGGCCTCATCTCGCCTGGAAGGGAGAACTTCCTGGATTTTCTCGAGTTGCGGCAGGTGTTCTCGAGTTACGACGGGGACCTCAGGGACCCGCCCTGGTGGCCTCAGGAGAGGCCAGTCCCCATGCGAGTTGCTAGGGGGCCACTCGGGATTCCTCTCCCGTCGATATCGGGGCCAAAAACATTGTGTGGAGTCAGGGCCGGAACCGAGGATTCCTCTCAGGGGCTGATATGGATCTTTGGGTACTTCTGGAGTCTCCCCAGGGGAGTCAGGCCTCGTCTCGAGTGGGGGCATGCACGTGCGCTTTCCTTCCAGGCTGTAGCAGCAATGTCACGCTTCCCGTCGCGTGGATCAAAGGATCTGTGGTTTTCCCTCAAGGCTTTCCCTCGAGGCTTTCCCACAGGGCTGTCCCACGTGCCACCGTGGTGTGAGTCGATCCTCGGCGTGAAAGATGAGCCAGTGCAGGGCAAAGAGGTTCCTCTGGAATGGACTGAGACATCTGGGGGACTCTTGGAATGGTGGTACGACCATGGAGTTCCTCTCGCCTTTCCTGTTGAGAGTGCCTCCTCATGAGATGCGACGGGAACGCCGGGAATTCTTTCCCGTTGAAAGCAGGGAAAGGATCCCTCATCTCGAGCTACGAGGGGGAAACGGGGCTCCTCTGGATGTGGGCGGGACCATCGTGCTTCCTCTCGAGTGGAGACGGGTATGGCAGAGAACTTCTTGAGTTGCAGCAAGGGAGTGAAAGACCCTTTCGAAGTTCCAGAGGTTAGGTGTCATTAGTCTCCAGACGCCTCATCGGAAATAGGCCTCATCTCGCCAGGAAGGGAGAACTTCCTGGATTTTCTCGAGTTGCGGCAGGTGTTCTCGAGTTACGACGGGGACCTCAGGGACCCGCCCTGGTGGCCTCAGGAGAGGCCAGTCCCCATGCGAGGTGCTAGGGGGCCTCTCGGGATTCCTCTCCCGTCGATACCAAGGCCAAAAACCTTGTGTGGAGTCAGGGTCGGAACCGAGGATTCCTCTCAGGGGCTTATATGGATCTTTGGGTATTTCTGGAGTCTCGCCAGGGGAGTCAGGCCTCGTCTCGAGTGGGGGCATGCACGTGCGCTTTCCTTCCAGGCTGTAGCAGCAATGTCACGCTTCCCGTCGCGTGGATCAAAGGATCTGTGGTTTTCCCTCGAGGCTTTCCCTCGAGGCTTTCCCACAGGGCTGTCCCACGTGCCTCCGTGGTGTGAGTCGATCCTCGGCGTGAAAGATGAGCCAGTGCAGGGCAAAGAGGTTCCTCTGGAATGGACTGAGACATCTGGGGAACTCTAGGAATGGTGGTACGACCATGGAGTTCCTCTCGCCTTTCCTGTTGAGAGTGCCTCCTCTTGAGATGCGACGGGAATGCCGGGAATTCTTTCCCGTTGAAAGCAGGGAAAGGATCCCTCATCTCGAGCTACGAGGGGGAAACGGGGCTCCTCTGGATGTGGGCGGGACCATCGTGCTTCCTCTCGAGTGGAGACGGGTATGGCGGTGAACTTCTTGAGTTGCAGCAAGGGTGTGAAAGACCCTTTCGAAGTTCCAGAGGTTAGGTGTCATTAGTCTCCAGACGCCTCATCGGAAATAGGCCTCATCTCGCCTGGAAGGGAGAACTTCCTGGATTTTCTCGAGTTGCGGCAGGTGTTCTCGAGTTACGACGGGGACATCAGGGACCCGCCCTGGTGGCCTCAGGAGAGGCCAGTCCCCATGCGAGGTGCTAGGGGGCCTCTCGGGATTCCTCTCCCGTCGATACCGGGGCCAAAAAGCTTGTGTGGAGTCAGGGCCGGAACCGAGGATTCCTCTCAGGGGCTGACATGGATCTTTGGGTACTTCTGGAGTCTCCCCAGGGGAGTCAGGCCTCGTCTCGAGTGGGGGCATGCACGTGCGCTTTCCTTCCAGGCTGTAGCAGCAATGTCACGCTTCCCGTCCCGTGGATCAAGGTATCTGTGGTTTTCCCTCTAGGCTTTCCCTCGAGGCTTTCCCACAGGGCTGTTCCACGTGCCACCGTGGTGTGAGTCGATTCTCGGCGTGAAAGATGAGCCAGTGCAGGGCAAAGAGGTTCCTCTGGAATGGACTGAGACATCTGAGGGACTCTTGGAATGGTGGTACGACCATGGAGTTCCTCTCGCCTTTCCTGTTGAGAGTGCCTCCTCTTGAGATGCGACGGGAATGCCGGGAATTCTTTCCCGTTGAAAGCAGGGAAAGGATCCCTCATCTCGAGCTACGAGGGGGAAACGGGGCTCCTCTGGATGTGGGTGGGACCATCGTGCTTTCTCTCGTGTGGAGACGGGTATGGCGGTAAACTTCTTGAGTTGCAGCAAAGGTGTGAAAGACCCTTTCGAAGTTCCAGAGTTTGGGTGTCATTAGTCTCCAGACGCCTCATCGGAAATAGGCCTCATCTCGCCTGGAAGGGAGAACTTCCTGGATTTTCTCGAGTTGCGGCAGGTGTTCTCGAGTTACGACGGGGACCTCAGGGACCCGCCCTGGTGGCCTCAGGAGAGGCCAGTCCCCATGCGAGGTGCTAGGGGGCCTCTCGGGATTCCTCTCCCGTTGATACCGGTGCCAAAAACCTTGTGTGGAGTCAGGGCCAGAACCGAGGATTCCTCTCAGGGGCTGACATGGATCTTTGGGTACTTCTGGAGTCTCCCCAGGGGAGTCAGGCCTCGTCTCGAGTGGGGGCATGCACGTGCGCTTTCCTTCCAGGCTGTAGCAGCAATGTCACGCTTCCCGTCGCGTGGATCAAAGGATCTGTGGTTTTCCCTCGAGGCTTTCCCTCGAGGCTTTCCCACAGGCCTGTCCCACGTGCCACCGTGGTGTGAGTCGATCCTCGGCGCGAAAGATGAGCCAGTGCAGGGCAAAGAGGTTCCTCTGGAATGGACTGAGACATCTGGGGGACTCTTGGAATGGTGGTACGACCATGGAGTTCCTCTCGCCTTTCCTGTTGAGAGTGCCTCCTCTTTGGATGCGACGGGAACGCCGGGAATTCTTTCCCGTTGAAAGCAGGGAAAGGATCCCTCATCTCGAGCTACGAGGGGGAAACGGGGCTCCTCTGGATGTGGGCGGGACCATCGTGCTTCCTCTCGAGTGGACACGGGTATGGCGGTGAACTTCTTGAGTTGCAGCAAGGGTGTGAAAGACCCTTTCGAAATTCCAGAGGTTAGGTGTCATTAGTCTCCAGACGCCTCATCGGAAATAGGCCTCATCTCGCCTGAAAGGGAGAACTTCCTGGATATTCTCGATTTGCGGCAGGTGTTCTCGAGTTACGACGGGGACCTCAGGGACCCGCCCTGGTGGCCTCAGGAGAGGCCAGTCCCCATGCGAGTTGCTAGGGGGCCTCTCGGGATTCCTCTCCCGTCGATACCGGGGCCAAAAACCTTGTGTGGAGTCAGGGCCGGAACCGAGGATTCCTCTCAGGGGTGACATGGATCTTTGGGTACTTCTGGAGTCTCCCCAGGGGAGTCAGGCCTCGTCTCGACTGGGGGCATGCACGTGCGCTTTCCTTCCAGGCTGTAGCAGCAATGTCATGCTTCCCGTCGCGTGCATCAAAGGATCTGTGGTTTTCCCTCGAGGCTTTCCCTCGAGGCTTTCCCACAGGGCTGTCCCACGTGCCACCGTGGTGTGAGTCGATCCTCGGCGTGAAAGATGAGCCAGTGCAGGGCAAAGAGGTTCCTCTGGAATGGACTGAGACATCTGGGGGACTCTTGGAATGGTGGTACGACCATGGAGTTCCTCTCGCCTTTCCTGTTGAGAGTGCCTCCTCTTGAGATGCGACGGGAACGCCGGGAATTCTTTCCCGTTGAAAGCAGGGAAAGGATCCCTCATCTTGAGCTCCGAGGGGGAAACGGGGCTCCTCTGGATGTGGGCGGGACCATCGTGCTTCCTCTCGAGTGGAGACGGGTATGGCGGTGAACTTCTTGAGTTGCAGCAAGGGTGTGAAAGACCCTTTCGAAGTTCGAGAGGTTAGGTGTCATTAGTCTCCAGACGCCTCATCGGAAATAGGCCTCATCTCGCCTGGAAGGGAGAACTTCCTGGATTTTCTCGAGTTGCGGCAGGTGTTCTTGAGTTACGACGGGGACCTCAGGGACCCGCCCTGGTGGCCTCAGGAGAGGCCAGTCCCCATGCGAGGTGCTAGGTGGCCTCTCGGGATTCCTCTCCCGTCGATACCGGGGCCAAAAACCGTGTGTGCAGTCAGGGCCGGAACCGAGGATTCCTCTCAGGGGCTGACATGGATCTTTGGGTACTTCTGGAGTCTCCCCACGGGAGTCAGGCCTCGTCTCGAGTGGGGGCATGCACGTGCGCTTTCCTTCCAGGCTGTAGCAGCAATGTCACGCTTCCCGTCGCGTGGATCAAAGGATCTGTGGTATTCCCTCGAGGCTTTCCCTCGAGGCTTTCCCACAGGGCTGTCCCACGTGCCACCGTGGTGTGAGTCGATCCTCGGCGTGAAAGATGAGCCAGTGCAGGGCAAAGCGGTTCCTCTGGAATGGACTGAGACATCTGGGGGACTCCTGGAATGGTGGTACGACCATGGAGTTCCTCTCGCCTTTCCTGTTGAGAGTGCCTCCTCTTGAGATGCGACGGGAACGCCGGGAATTCTTTCCCGTTGAAAGCAGGGAAAGGTTCCCTCATCTCGAGCTACGAGGGGGAAACGGGGCTCCTCTGGATGTGGGCGGGACCATCGTGCTTCCTCTCGAGTGGAGACGGGTATGGCGGTGAACTTCTTGAGTTGCAGCAAGGGTGTGAAAGACCCTTTCGAAGTTCCAGAGGTTAGGTGTCATTAGTCTCCAGACGCCTCATCGGAAATAGGCCTCATCTCGCCTGAAAGGGAGAACTTCCTGGATTTTCTCGAGTTGCGGCAGGTGTTCTCGAGTTACGAAGGGGACCTCAGGGACCCGCCCTGGTGGCCTCAGGAGAGGCCAGTCCCCATGCAAGGTGCTAGGGGGCCTCTCGGGATTCCTCTCCCGTCGATACCGGGGCCAAAAACCTTGTGTGGAGTAAGGGCCGGAACCGAGGATTCCTCTCAGGGGCTGACATGGATCTTTGGGTACTTCTGGAGTCTCCCCAGGGGAGTCAGGCCTCGTCTCGAGTGGGGGCATGCACGTGCGCTTTCCTTCCAGGCTGTAGCAGCAATGTCACGCTTCCCGTGGCGTGGATCAAAGGATCTGTGGTTTTCCCTCGAGGCTTTCCCACAGTGCTGTCCCACGTGCCACCGTGGTGTGAGTCGATCCTCGGCGTGAAAGATGAGCCAGTGCAGGGCAAAGAGGTTCCTCTGGAATGGACTGAGACATCTGGGGGACTCTTGGAATGTTGGTACGACCATGGAGTTCCTCTCGCCTTTCCTGTTGAGAGTGCCTCCTCTTCAGATGCGACGGGAACGCCCTGAATTCTTCCCCGTTGAAAGCAGGGAAAGGATCCATCATCTCGAGCTCCGAGGGGGAAACGGGGCTCCTTTGGATGTGGGCGGGACCATCATGCTTCCTCTCGAGTGGAGACGGGTATGGCGGTGAACTTCTTGAGTTGCAGCAAGGGTGTGAAAGACCCTTTCGAAGTTCCAGAGGTTAGGTGTCATTAGTCTCCAGACGCCTCATCGGAAATAGGCCTCATCTCGCCTGGAAGGGAGAACTTCCTGGATTTTCTCGAGATGCGGCAGGTGTTCTCGAGTTACGACGGGTACCTCAGGGACCCGCCCTGGTGGCCTCAGGAGAGGCCAGTCCCCATGCGAGTTGCTAGGGGGCCTCTCGGGATTCCTCTCCCGTCGATACCGGGGCCAAAAACTTTGTATGGAGTCAGGGCCGGAACCGAGGATTCCTCTCAGGGGCTGACATGGATCTTTGGGTTCTTCTGGAGTCCCCCCAGGGGAGTCAGGCCTCGTCTCGAGTGGGGGCATGCACGTGCGCTTTCCTTCCAGGCTGTAGCAGCAATGTCACGCTTCCCGTCGCGTGGATCAAAGGATCTGTGGTTTTCCCTCGAGGCTTTCCCTCGAGGCTTTCCCACAGGGCTGTCCCACGTGCCACCGTGGTGTGAGTCGATCCTCGGCGTGAAAGATGAGCCAGTGCAGGGCAAAGAGGTTCCTCTGGAATGGACTGAGACATCTGGGGGACTCTTGGAATGGTGGTACGACCATGGAGTTCCTCTCGCCTTTCCTGTTGAGAGTGCCTCCTCTTGAGATGCGACGGGAACGCCGGGAATTCTTTCCCGTTGAAAGCAGGAAAAGGATCCCTCATCTCGAGCTACGAGGGGGAAACGGGGCTCCTCTGGATGTGGGCGGGACCATCGTGCTTCCTCTCTAGTGGAGACGGGTATGGTGGTGAACTTCTTGAGTTGCAGCAAGGGTGTGAAAGACCCTTTCGAAGTTCCAGAGGTTAGGTGTCATTAGTCTCCAGACGCCTCATAGGAAATAGGCCTCATCTCGCCTGGAAGGGAGAACTTCCTGGATTTTCTCGAGTTGCGGCAGGTGTTCTCGAGTTACGACGGGGACCTCAGGAACCCGCCCTGGTAGCCTCAGGAGAGGCCAGTCCCTATGCGAGGTGCTAGGGGGCCTCTCGGGATTCCTCTCCCGTCGATACCGGGGCCAAAAACCTTGTATGGAGTCAGGGCCGGAACCGAGGATTCCTCTCAGGGGCTGACATGGATCTTTGGGTACTTCTGGAGTCTCCCCAGGGGAGTCAGGCCTCGTCTCGAGTGGGGGCATGCACGTGCACTTTCCTTCCAGGCTGTAGCAGCAATGTCACGCTTCCCGTCCCGTGGATCAAAGGATCTGTGGATTTCCCTCGAGGCTTTCCCACAGTGCTGTCCCACGTGCCACCGTGGTGTGAGTCGATCCTCGGCGTGAAAGATGAGCCAGTGCAGGACAAAGAGGTTCCTCTGGAATGGACTGAGATATCTGGGGGACTCTTGGAATCGTGGTACGACCATGGAGTTCCTCTCGCCTTTCCTGTTGAGAGTGCCTCCTCTTGAGATGCGACGGGAACGCCGGGAACTCTTTCCCTTTGAAACCAGGGAAAGGATCCCTCATCTCGAGCTACGAGGGGAAAACGGGGCTCCTCTGGATGTGGGCGGGACCATCGTGCTTCCTCTCGAGTGGAGACGGGTATGGCGGTGAACTTCTTGAGTTGCAGCAAGGGTGTGAAAGACCCTTTCGAAGTTCCAGAGGTTAGGTGTCATTAGTCTCCAGACGCCTCATCAGAAATAGGCCTCATCTCGCCTGGAAGGGAGAACTTCCTGGATTTTCTCGAGTTGTGGCAGGTGTTCTCGAGTTACGACGGGGACCTCAGGGACCCGCCCTGGTGGCCTCAGGAGAGGCCAGCCCCTATGCGAGTTGCTAGGGGGCCTCTCGGGATTCCTCTCCCGTCGATACCGGGGCCAACAACCTTGTGTGGAGTCAGGGCCGTAACCGAGGATTCCTCTCATGGGCTGACATGGATCTTTGGGTACGTCTGGAGACTCCCCAGTGGAGTCAGGCCTCGTCTCGAGTGGGGGCATGCACGTGCGCTTTCCTTCCAGGCTGTAGCAGCAATGTCACGCTTCCCGTCGCGTGGATCATAGGATCTGTGGTTTTCCCTCGAGGCTTTCCCACAGGGCTGTCCCACGTGCCACCGTGGTGTGAGTCGATCCTCGGCGTTAAAGATGAGCCAGTGCAGGGCAAAGAGCTTCCTCTGGAATGGACTGAGACATCTGGGGGACTCTTGGAATGGTGGTACGACCATGGAGTTCCTCTCGCCTTTCCTGTTGAGAGTGCCTCCTCTTGAGATGCGACGGGAACGCCGGGAATTCTTTCCCGTTGAAAGCAGGCAAAGGATCCCTCATCTCGAGCTACGAGGGGGAAACCGGGCTCCTCTGGATGTGGGCGGGACCATCCTGCTTCCTCTCGAGTGGAGACGGGTATGGAAGTGAACTTCTTGAGTTGCAGCAAGGGTGTGAAAGACCCTTTCGAAGTTCCAGAGGTTAGGTGTCATTAGTCTCCAGACGCCTCATCGGAAATAGGCCTCATCTCGCCTGCAAGGGAGAACTTCCTGGATTTTCTCGAGATGCGGCAGGTGTTCTCGAGTTACGACGGGGACCTCAGGGACCCGCCCTGGTGGCCTCAGGAGAGGCCAGTCCACATGCGAGTTGCTAGGGGGCCTCGCGGGATTCCTCTCCCGTCGATACCGGGGCCAAAAACCTTGTGTGGAGTCAGGGCCGGAAACGAGGATTCCTCTCAGGGGCTGACATGGATCTTTGGGTACTTCTGGAGTCTCCGCAGGGGATTCAGGCCTCGTCTCGAGTGGGGGCATGCACGTGCGTTTTCTTTCCAGGCTGTAGCAGCAATGTCACGCTTCCCGTCGCGTGGATCAAAGGATCTGTGGTTTTCCCTCGAGGCTTTCCCACAGGGCTGTCCCACGTTCCACCGTGGTGTGAGTCGATCCTCGGCGTGAAAGATGAGCCAGTGCAGGGCACAGAGGTTCCTCTGGAATGGACTGAGACATCTGGGGGACTCTTGGAATGGTGGTACGACCATGGAGTTCCTCTCGCCTTTCCTGTTGAGAGTGCCTCCTCTTGAGATGCGACGGGAACGCCGGGAATTCTTTCCCGTTGAAAGCAGGGAAAGGATCCCTTATCTCGAGCTACGAGGGGGAAACGGGGCTCCTCTGGATGTGGGCGGGACCATCGTGCTTCCTCTCGAGTGGAGACGGGTATGGCGGTGAACTTCTTGAGTTGCAGCAAGGGTGTGAAAGACCCTTTCGAAGTTCCAGAGGTTAGGTGTCATTAGTCTCCAGACGCCTCATCGGAAATAGGCCTCATCTCGCCTGGAAGGGAGAACTTCCTGGATTTTCTCGAGTTGCGGCAGGTGTTCTCGAGTTACGACGGGGACCTCAGGGACCCGCCCTGGTGGCCTCAGGAGAGGCCAGTCCCTAGGCGAGTTGCTAGGGGGCCTCTCGGGATTCCTCTCCCGTTGATACCGGGGCCAAAAAGCTTGTGTGGAGTCAGGGCCGGAACCGAGGATTCCTCTCAGGGGCTGACATGGATCTTTGGGTACTTCTGGAGTCTCCCCAGGGGAGTCAGGCCTCGTCTCGAGTGGGGGCATGCACGTGCGCTTTCCTTCCAGGCTGTAGCAGCAATGTCACGCTTCCCGTCGCGTGGATCAAAGGATCTGTGGTTTTCCCTCGAGGCTTTCCCTCGAGGCTTTCCCACAGGGCTGTCCCACGTGCCACCGTGGTGTGAGTCGATCCTCGGCATGAAAGATGAGCCAGTGCAGGGCAAAGAGGTTCCTCTGGAATGGACTGAGACATCTGGGGGACTCTTGGAATGGTGGTACGACCATGGAGTTCCTCTCGCCTTTCCTGTTGAGAGTGCCTCCTCTTGAGATGCGACGGGAACGCCGGGAATTCTTTCCCGTTGAAAGCAGGGAGAGGATCCCTCATCTCGAGCTACGAGGGGGAAACGGGGCTCCTCTGGATGTGGGCGGGACCATCGTGCTTCCTCTCTAGTGGAGACGGGTATTGCCGGGGTCCAGCCCCGGTGGATCCAGGGAATTCGAAGGGTGGACGGCGTTGGCGTGGAAAGACTTGTTTATTTATTAATATAAGATTAGATTAAGAAACTGTAGTGCAGTAGGAAGATTAAGTGGAGAAAGAGGGCTGAATAGCTTGGTTTACGCGGAAGACCAATAAAATTCCAGACAAGGAATTTGCACCATCTACGTTGGGCCACCGGTGCCCGCTTGAATATCTAAGGGTGCCTCGCCTTAAGCTCCCTTTCTCGCGGATCTTAATAACCAGGGCAAATAAGTAGACCTGGCGAGCCTCCGCGCCCCAGATGGAAATTCAGCCTGAAATTAAAGTAAAGAGCAGAGGGAAGAAAAGGGAGAGAAAAAGAGAGAGAGAGAGAGACACGGGGGGAGCCAGATTCCCAAGACACCAGGCCGAGACTAGTCCAAGAAACTGGTCTGAGAATCTGGTCCCGTCCTTTATTGTTCAGAAGGCCTTTTATACTTTTGATAAAACATGGAGATCAATGGGTAACACAAAGTTATGCAGCGTTAGCAGTCCAGACTCTTATCAAAACCAGGCTTTTCTCTCTGCATACCTAATTGTATACACAAGTCTTAGGTAATTTACATCATCTTCCAACCAAAAGGGCCAATTAACATTTTACAGCCTTTTTTCTGATAAGGGTTTGTCAACCACAAGACTTATTTGTGTTGATCTTCCCAAGGTCTGGTGCCACTCTCGGAAAGCACTAAAGAAAGTTACATTCTTAGACAGCAAGGATACAGCAACTTATAACAAGTAGAGGGAGTGCAGTGATTTATAGCAAAAGAGAAGCAATTAACTCAAAAGTCTAGTGTTGCTAACATCAAAACTACTATGTATCTTTTTCTACATCCTGCTTACATTAACATCCTTCCAGGTGCCTAAAAGATAAAGAATAAGGAGGTCTGGCAGCAATCCTTGAGTCAACAGTGAAAACCCTCTACCAATATAATTTTTAACTCTTTAGAAAAGGCTCTGTATCTTTAAGATGCTTTTAAGCTTTGTGCCTCCCGCAGTTGGGGGGCTATAAGCAATTCACAAGCTGTAAGCTTTGTGCCTCTCGCGGTTGGGGGGCTGTAAGCAATTCACAAGCTGTAAGAGGTCTGGGGAACCTGTTAGGCAGACTAGAGAGCTATCAGAGGGGTTTAACTGAAACATCCCTTTCAAATGCAGAAGACTAAAACCCTGAATTGACTTTTTTCCAGAGAATATCAGAAAAGTGGAAAAGCAGAGCACAAAAGCCAGCAGATTTTTGCTGGGGTACATGCTTAGGAATATCCAGAGGGGTCCCTGAAGTCTGAGCACGCCTTGCGTATGTCAGCTTCCTTCCTCATGACCTTGTCACGGGCGGGATTCCTCACACTGGCTTCCGGCAGGGTATGGTGGTGAACTTCTTGAGTTGCAGCAAGGCTGTGAAAGACCCTTTCGAAGTTCCAGAGGTAAGGTGTCATTAGTCTCCAGACGCCTCATCGGAAATAGGCCTCATCTCGCCTGGAAGGGAGAACTTCCTGGATTTTCTCGAGTTGCGGCAGGTGTTCTCGAGTTACGACGGGGACCTCAGGGACCCGCCCTGGTGGCCTCAGGAGAGGCCAGTCCACATGCGAGTTGCTAGGGGGCCTCTCGGAATTCCTCTCCCGTCGATACCGGGGCCAAAAACCTTGTGTGGAGTCAGGGCCGGAAACGAGGATTCCTCTCAGGGGCTGACATGGATCTTTGGGTACTTCTGGAGTCTCCGCAGGGGAGTCAGGCCTCGTCTCGAGTGGGGGCATGCACGTGTGCTATCCTTCCAATCTGTAGCAGCAATGTCACGCTTCTCGACCCATGGATCAAAGGATCTGTGGTTTTCCCTCCAGGCTTTCCCACAGGGCTGTCCCACGTGCCACCGTGGTGTGAGTCGATCTTCGGCGTGAAAGATGAGCCAGTGCAGGGCAAAGAGGTTCCTCTGGAATGGACTGATACATCTGGGGGACTCTTGGAATGGTGGTACGATCATGGAGTTCCTCTCGCCTTTCCTGTTGAGAGTGCCTCCTCTTGAGATGCGACGGGAACGCCTGGAATTCTTTCCCGTTGAAAGCAGGGAAAGGATCCCTCATCTCGAGCTACGAGGGGGAAACGGGGCTCCTCTGGATGTGGGCGGGACCATCGTGCTTCCTCTCGAGTGGAGACGGGTATGGCGGTTAACTTCTTGAGTTGCAGCAAGGGTGTGAAAGACCCTTTCGAAGTTCCAGAGGTTAGGTGTCATTAGTCTCCAGAAGCCTCATCGGAAATAGGCCTCATCTCGCCTGGAAGGGAGAACTTCCTGGATTTTCTCGAGTTGCAGCAGGTGTTCTCGAGTTACGACGTGGACCTCAGGGACCCTCCCTGGTGGCCTCAGGAAAGGCCAGTCCCCATGCGAGTTGCTAGGGGGCCTCTCGGGATTCCTCTCCCGTCGATACCGGTGCCAAATACCTTGTGTGGAGTCAGGGCCGGAACCGAGGATTCCTCTCAGGGGCTGACATGGATCTTTGGGTACTTCTGGAGTCTCCCCAGGGGAGTCAGGCCTCGTCTCGAGTGGGGGCATGCACGTGTGCTTTCCTTCCAGGCTGTAGCAGCAATGTCACGCTTCCCGTCGCGTGGATCAAAGGATCTGTGATTTTCCCTCGAGGCTTTCCCTCGAGGCTTTCCCACAGGGCTGTCCCACGTGCCTCCGTGGTGTGAGTCGATCCTCTGCGTGAAAGATGAGCCAGTGCAGGGCAAAGAGCTTCCTCTGGAATGGACTGAGACATCGGGGGACTCTTGGAATGGTGGTACGACCATGGAGTTCCTCTCGCCTTTCCTGTTGAGAGTGCCTCCTCTTGAGATGCGACGGGAACGCCGGGAATTCTTTCCCGTTGAAAGCAGGCAAAGGATCCCTCATCTCGAGCTACGAGGGGGAAACGGGGCTCCTCTGGATGTGGGCGGGACCATCCTGCTTCCTCTCTAGTGGAGACGGGTATGGAAGTGAACTTCTTGAGTTGCAGCAAGGGTGTGAAAGACCCTTTCGAAGTTCCAGAGGTTAGGTGTCATTAGTCTCCAGACGCCTCATCGGAAATAGGCCTCATCTCGCCTGGAAGGGAGAACTTCCTGGATTTTCTCGAGATGCGGCAGGTGTTCTCGAGTTACGACGGGGACCTCAGGGACCCGCCCTGGTGGCCTCAGGAGAGGCCAGTCCACATGCGAGTTGCTAGCGGGCCTCGCGGGATTCCTATCCCGTCGATACCGGGGCCAAAAACCTTGTGTGGAGTCAGGGCCGGAAACGAGGATTCCTCTCAGGGGCTGACATGGATCTTTGGGTACTTCTGGAGTCTCCGCAGGGGAGTCAGGCCTCGTCTCGAGTGGGGGCATGCACGTGCGTTTTCTTTCCAGGCTGTAGCAGCAATGTCACGCTTCCCTTCGCGTGGATCAAAGGATCTGTGGTTTTCCCTCGAGGCTTTCCCACAGGGCTGTCCCACGTGCCACCGTGGTGTGAGTCGATCCTCGGCGTGAAAGATGAGCCAGTGCAGGGCAAAGAGGTTCCTCTGGAATGGACTGAGACATCTGGGGGACTCTTGGAATGGTGGTACGACCATGGAGTTCCTCTCGCCTTTCCTGTTTAGAGTGCCTCCTCTTGAAATGCGACGGGAACTCCGGGAATTCTTTCCCGTTGAAAGCAGGCAAAGGATCCCTCATCTCGAGCTACGAGGGGGAAACGGGGCTCCTCTGGATGTGGGCGGGACCATCGTGCTTCCTCTCGAGTGGAGACGGGTATGGCAGTGAACTTCTTGAGTTGCAGCAAGGGTGTGAAAGACCCTTTCGAAGTTCCAGAGGTTAGGTATCATTAGTCTCCAGACGCCTCATCGGAAATAGGCCTCATCTCGCCTGGAAGGGAGAACTTCCTGGATTTTCTCGAGTTGCGGCAGGTGTTCTCGAGTTACGACGGGGACCTCAGGGACCCGCCCTGGTGGCCTCAGGAGTGGCCACTCACCATGCGAGTTGCTAGGGGGCCTCTCGGGATTCCTCTCCCGTCGATACCGGGGCCAAAAACCTTGTGTGGAGTCAGGGCCGGAACCGAGGATTCCTCTCAGGGGCTGACATGGATCTTTGGGTACTTCTGGAGTCTCCCCAGGGGAGTCAGGCCTCGTCTCGAGGGGGGCATGCACGTGCGCTTTCCTTCCAGGCTGTAGCAGCAATGTCACGCTTCCCGTCGCGTGGATCATAGGATCTGTGGTTTTCCCTCGAGGCTTTCCCTCGAGGCTTTCCCACAGGGCTGTCCCACGTGCCACCGTGATGTGAGTCGATCCTCGGCGTGAAAGATGAGCCAGTGCAGGGCAAAGAGCTTCCTCTGGAATGGACTGAGACATCTGGGGGACTCTTGGAATGGTGGTACGACCATGGAGTTCTTCTCGCCTTTCCTGTTGAGAGTGCCTCCTCTTGAGATGCGACGGGAACGCCGGGAATTCTTTCCCGTTGAAAGCAGGGAAAGGATCCCTCATCTCGAGCTCCGAGGGGGAAACGGGGCTCCTCTGGATGTGGGCGGGACCATCGTGCTTCCTCTCTAGTGGAGACGGGTATTGCCGGGGTCCAGCCCCGGTGGATCCAGGGAATTCGAAGGGTGGACGGCGTTGGCGTGGAAAGACTTGTTTATTTATTAATATAAGATTAGATTAAGAAACTGTAGTGCAGTAGGAAGATTAAGTGGAGAAAGAGGGCTGAATAGCTTGGTTTACGCGGAAGACCAATAAAATTCCAGACAAGGAATTTGCACCATCTACGTTGGGCCACCGGTGCCCGCTTGAATATCTAAGGGTGCCTCGCCTTAAGCTCCCTTTCTCGCGGATCTTAATAACCAGGGCAAATAAGTAGACCTGGCGAGCCTCCGCGCCCCAGATGGAAATTCAGCCTGAAATTAAAGTAAAGAGCAGAGGGAAGAAAAGGGAGAGAAAAAGAGAGAGAGAGAGAGACACGGGGGGAGCCATATTCCCAAGACACCAGGCCGAGACTAGTCCGAGAAACTGGTCTGAGAATCTGGTCCCGTCCTTTATTGTTCAGAAGGCCTTTTATACTTTTGATAAAACATGGAGATCAATGGGTAACACAAAGTTATGCAGCGTTAGCAGTCCAGACTCTTATCAAAACCAGGCTTTTCTCTCTGCATACCTAATTGTATACACAAGTCTTAGGTAATTTACATCATCTTCCAACCAAAAGGGCCAATTAACATTTTACAGCCTTTTTTCTGATAAGGGTTTGTCAACCACAAGACTTATTTGTGTTGATCTTCCCAAGGTCTGGTGCCACTCTCGGAAAGCACTAAAGAAAGTTACATTCTTAGACAGCAAGGATACAGCAACTTATAACAAGTAGAGGGAGTGCAGTGATTTATAGCAAAAGAGAAGCAATTAACTCAAAAGTCTAGTGTTGCTAACATCAAAACTACTATGTATCTTTTTCTACATCCTGCTTACATTAACATCCTTCCAGGTGCCTAAAAGATAAAGAATAAGGAGGTCTGGCAGCAATCCTTGTGTCAACAGTGAAAACCCTCTACCAATATAATTTTTAACTCTTTAGAAAAGGCTCTGTATCTTTAAGATGCTTTTAAGCTTTGTGCCTCCCGCGGTTGGGGGGCTGTAAGCAATTCACAAGCTGTAAGCTTTGTGCCTCTTGCGGTTGGGGGGCTGTAAGCAATTCACAAGCTGTAAGAGGTCTGGGGAACCTGTTAGGCAGACTAGAGAGCTATCAGAGGGGTTTAACTGAAACATCCCTTTCAAATGCAGAAGACTAAAACCCTGAATTGACTTTTTTCCAGAGAATATCAGAAAAGTGGAAAAGCAGAGCACAAAAGCCGGCAGATTTTTGCTGGGGTACATGCTTAGGAATATCCAGAGGGGTCCCTGAAGTCTGAGCACGCCTTGCGTATGTCAGCTTCCTTCCTCATGACCTTGTCACGGGCGGGATTCCTCACACTGGCTTCCGGCAACTCCCCCTTCTTTATTAGTTTTTTAAAAAAATTAGGTGCAGTTCAGTCGCGAGATTCCGAATGCTCTGCCGAAGAGTCCTGACAACACAAGGAAGCACGATTACAAGGAGCAGGATTATGGCACCCACAGCAGCATAGCTAGAGACAGTAGTCAGAAGAGTTTTTCCAGAAATGAAGTCAGAGAAGGTGTGGAAAAAGTCATTGGCTTCTCCTGCGGCGGTAAAATCTAATCGGGAGTGTTCCAAGGTCTGAATCTGATTATGAAGTTTCCCTAAATCTAAACTAATATCTGAGCTGTTCCAGACACCTAAAATATGATTTTTGACCCTCTCCCATTTAAAATCTGTCTCATTTACTTTCAGGGATGTAACACATATCCACCGGTAATCGGCATGACATGAAAGAGCCAATTTCATTTTCAGACTCTGTAATTCATTCCCAATATGCATTACTGCTTCTTCTAAGGCATCAATCCTTATTTCTAGCTTCCTATCTATAATTTCCTGGGTTGCCAGCGTTAGAGAAACATTTTTGGATACGGTGTCAACATATTGGGCAGTATACACTTGTTGAGACAATGATAATGCCGCCACAGTAACAGAAGTAATTGCGGTTATCAAAGCTGATATTCCCAAAACAAGTAAGCCCACAAACCGTCGTGTTCGCATTAAATCTTGTAGCTGTTGCAGTACAGCTAGGCCATGGTTATCATACCAATACGTGGCTACAGTTACAGGTACCATGAGATAGGGCGGACGTTTTAAAACCATGAAAGAGCAAACTTTATATTGAGGAGTTAAACAGGATGAAAGCATACATTGTTCACAAGACACTACATGGGGTCCACCTGTATAATTCAATTGTATGTTAAGTCTTTCAGAATCATTAGTGAAAAGAAAAACATAAGGAGAGAGTAGACAAGCTAAAATAGAGTAAATAGAGGTATTTTTTGGTCGGATTAAAATAATAGGGGCGGTAGCCGCAAGGGCTCTCCAAATTTCTGGCTGCCAAAAGGTTTTACCTCTAGTTATATAAGACAGCATAGGGGGAACAAATTGGTTATGATGCCGTCTGGTGGCAACTAACGGCCAAGAAATTGAATATTCTTTCCAATTATCCAATCTATTGATAAAGTCATCGTCAGACTCAGGGTCTTGACCTGGATTTGGGTTGCTCCAGTCCTGAATCGCACAATTTCTTCCTCCCGGCATATTGTAATCTACTCTCGAATTATAAATACAAGATTTCCAAATCGGATATCCTGAATGATCATCTATAGTTTTCCAAATAACATCTGAGGGAGCAACATCATCACAATTTGGATATTCTGATGGAGTTTTGAGAGACAAAGACTTATAGGGGCCAAGGACCCCAGGCATACGGGCTCGTAATATCCAAGCAGACCGATCCCCTATAGATGCAAATTTAGAGGTTGGGGAATCTGTCATAACTGCTTTTGTGGAGGCTCCAACGCATCCTGTCTTGGTAAAGAAGTCTCCTGTAAGGCCAGGAGGAAAATTAAAGCAGACAGGAAAATCATCTGCTAGTCCTTTAAAGGTATAATTGAAATTAATAGGGTATTGGTCTTTTGTATAGGAAGTATAAGATCCTCCCAAAAGGCGAGGCTGGTCTGTACTAACTCGTATGGGGTCACTGTTCCAAGTAACAACTTGGAAAGTTGGAGGATCCGGGAGAAACGCCCAATATTTGGTTGGAATGGGAGCAGCGCTTACCTGGCAAGAGAGCAAGGCAAGCATGGCAATAAACACCTTTTCAGGAGAGACTGACGATCCCTGTAGGGTAGCTATCCCCTGTGCCTGGCGACAGAGAGCTTTAATCTGTCCCCAGGTGGGCAAGGAGGCTTGTTGGGTTGACTGAGCTGGGCGTCCTAATGGATTCCTGCGAGGCAAAAAATCAGGGGGTGCAATATCCTGTATCTGAAGTCGTGACATCTGTCCAGTGGGTGGCTCCGATCCGCGCCTATCCGGGATCTCCAATGTCAGCTGTCCTGGGGTCAGCGGCGTTTCCCGTGCTGGCGGAGGGAGCGGGGGAAGAGGGAGTTTCTTCCTTTTTAGAGATCGCGGTGGCGGGGGATTCTGGTATCCGGGGAGCTGAGACATGGCGAATTAGTCTGTCTGGAACCCAAATCGGAGCGTCCGCGTCCTGTGGAAAAACACAAGCATACCCTCGCCCATTGGTTAATAAGGGGTCAGGACCTTTCCATTGTCCGGAAAGAAGGTCCCTCCATTTTACTAATGGTTTTGCATTCAATTGCTCTGGGCACCAATGGCGAAGCATTGCAGTGTTTCCGGATGAATCAGCATTTAAGTTATTTATTACGAAAAGAGCATGTTGCAAAATCTGATGGGGGGAACTATATTTAAATTCCCCTTCTTTTAGTTTTTGAATATGGATTTTCAGTGTTTGATGTGCTCTTTCCACAATGGCTTGTCCTTGTGGGTTATAAGGGATGCCGGTGTTATGTTTAATTTGAAATCTTGTACAGAATTGCTGAAAAGATTTAGAAGTGTAAGCAGGAGCATTATCAGTTTTTAAAGCTTTTGGCAAGCCCAGATAGGAAAAGCATGTAAAAAGATGTTGTATTACATCTTTAACTGCTTCCCCTGTACGAGCAGTGGCAATAATAACATGAGAGAAGGTATCTACAGTTACATGAACAAAAGACAGTTTTCCAAATGAAGAGACATGGGTTACATCCATTTGCCAGAGTGCATTAGGTTTGAGACCGCGAGGGTTAACTCCCAGAGGCAAAGCATTCACGGTAGTAGGACAATGTGAACAAGAACGAACAATCTCTCGGGCAGATTCTCGAGGAATTTGAAACTGGTATCGTAAGGCAGTGGCATTTTGGTGATGAAGTGAGTGAGAAGCTCGAGCTTCTTCAAAAACAGAAGCCACTGAAATCCTGGTTAACGAATCTGCCAATTCATTGAGAGCATTTAAAGGGCCAGGCAGGCCGGAATGAGCCCGAATGTGGCCGATAAAGAACGCCCGATTTCTTTTCCATATTTGCTGCTGCAGTTTAGTTAACAAATGGAAGATAGCAGTTTTGTTTTCAGGCAAAACTGCAGTCTCAATGTGTGGAAACAGCCTGACCACATACTGAGAGTCAGAATAAAGGTTAAATTCTTTCTCCGCAAACATAACAAAGGCCTCAATAACAGCTGTGATTTCAGCCCTTTGAGCTGAAGTTTCTTGTGTTTCCAAAAGTTTTTGATGATCTCTTGTGACTATAGAGGCTCTACCGTTAGCCGATCCATCAGTAAAGACTACCTGAGCATCTGAAATAGGGAACTGTTTACACCGGACAGGAAAAATAACTGGATGGTTAGACATAAAATTTAGTAAAACATGCGAGGGTAAATGATGCAAAATTTGACCACAGTAATTCCCTATGGCAATCTGCCAGTCTTCATCAAACATTAAAAGAGCATCAAGCTGCTCCTTATTATATGGAATTACAATCTCTGATGGCTCTTTACCAAACAATTCAATGCTCCGCTTCCTTCCTTTTAGCATTAATGTGGCAATTAAACCAGGATAAGAAGCCACGACTTTTTTAGCTTGGGTAGGAAGATGGATCCATTCTAAAGGGCCGCGTTGCCACAGAACTCCCGTAGGCGCCGTTGGAGTAGCTAGGCAAAGGAACTGCCACGTCATCGTCAAATCAATTCTTTTTACATAGCTATTTGATAAGGCTGCTTCTACTTTGCCTAGGGCTTCTTGAGCCTCAGCTGTTAATTGTCTTTTTGAGGTTGGATCAGGATCCCCGCGTAAAGTGTTAAAAAGAGGTTTTAATTCGGCAGTGGTTAATTTTAAATATGGTCTAATCCAATTAATATCACCTAAGAGTTTTTGATAATCATTTAAAGTAATAAGATGGTCTTTTCTCAATTGCAGCGGGGTATGAGTCACCGTTTCCGAATTTATGACTCTTCCTAAGTAAGTTATGGGCGGATTGATTTGAATTTTTTCTGGGGCAATTTTTAGGCCTCTGTCTGTCAATGCCTGGGTCAGGTCCTGGAGCACAGTCTGCAGGTGAACTCTATCAGGATGAGCTATTAAAATATCATCCATATAGTGAATCATATACACGTGTTCATATTTAGCCCTAGTATCTTCTAGAGCGGCATTAACAAATTTTTGGCATAAAGTAGGGCTATTTTTCATTCCCTGAGGCAGAACCTTCCACTGAAACCGTAAATAAGGCTGTTTAAGATTTTCTGATGGCAGACTAAAGGCAAATCGCTTTTTATCCTCAGGATTTAAGGGAATAGTGAAAAAACAATCTTGTAAATCAATAACAATTATATTATATCCCTCTGGAACGGCTACTGGGGAAGGGAGCCCAGGCTGTAAGGCCCCCATGTCCTCCATGGTGGCATTAATAGCTCTCAAATCCTGTAAAAGTCGCCATTTACCAGATTTTTTCTTAATGACAAAAATAGGAGTGTTCCAGGGGCTATTGGAGGGCTCAATATGTCCCAATTCTAATTGTTCAAAGATTAATGCTTTAGCTGCCAATAATTTTTCCTTATGCAGAGGCCACTGTTCTACCCACACCGGATCTTGAGATTTCCATGTGATGGGGTCGGCAGCAAAAACAATGGCCTCAATTATAAATTTGGATATCCCAATCCAGCACGTAGCTTGCGAGGAGTTGGGCAAATTGGCTCAATTATTCCTGTCTGTTGTTTACCCAATCCTTTTGATGGATCATAGCCCATCTGCAACATCTGAGAGGTCACTTTATCATCAGGGCTAAAAAGTAACACTCCCATTTGAGATAGCACGTCCCTCCCCCACAGGGTAAGGGGGAGCGAAGGAACGACATAAGGTTGGAAAGTTCCACGGGTATCCTCAAATTGCCAATCTAAAATTTTTGCACTTTTGGCTATTGTGGGGGCTCTTCCTATCCCCACCAAGTTATTTTCAGTAGTATGTGTGGGCCAGGAGCTGGGCCAGTCTTTTCCTGAAATGCAAGAAACATCTGCTCCTGTGTCTAATAACCCCACAATAGACTTGCCATTAATCAGGATAGTCTTCATAGGACGTTTCTGAGTAATTTCTGTTATCCAAAAAACCATATCACTAGACCCAAATCCTTTATCCTGCCTTTCATTTTGAGTAGCTGTGCGCCCAATTGCAGTGTGGTAAGGCAAAAGCAAAAGTTGGGCTATTCTTTGTCCCTGATGTATTTGGAAAGTTTTAGTTGGGGGTGAAATCATTATCTGGATTTCTCCTGTATAATCTGAGTCAATTACTCCAGGGATGATTGTGAGACCTTGCATAGCTAAGGAACTTCTGCCTAGTATAATTCCTACTAAACCTGTTGGTAATGGGCCTTTAACTCCTGTAGGTATTTTTACAGTGGGGCTATCTGGTGTTAATATTGCTGAGGTGGTGGAACTGAGGTCCAGTCCTGCGCTGCCTGGGGTTGCTCTGATGAGTTCTGCGATGGGACGAAGGGAATGAATGGGTTCAGTGAGGCTGCCCCAATTGTTGTCGGGGCCTGAGGCTGGCCCCTCAATCCGTTTCCCGACTGCTGGTCGGGGCCCAAAAAGGCTCCATTTCTATGGAATTGTGACCTACATTCTTTTGCCCAGTGATATCCTTTTTGACAACGAGGGCAGAGAGATCTAGGGAGATTAGTAGGCACAGCCGGGGAGGGAGAATTCGGCAGAGAAGAACCGGCTGCTTTTTGGGGACAAGCTCGCATAAGGTGCCCTTCCCGTCCGCAAGAGAAGCAGGCCTTGGATAAACCAATATTCTGGCCTGGACTACTGGAATGACTCTTTGACGGGTTATTTCTATTTGTAAAAAAGGACTGTACTGCCTGCTGGTAAGAATTTCCCTTTATGGCTGCAGCTATGGCAACGCCCTGCATCATCGCTGGTCCTACATCTGCACATTGCCTGATATAATCTATTATTTCCCCAGTTTTTTTAATAGGACGTAAAATGGCCTGGCAGGTAGAATTAGCATTTTCAAATGCCAGTTGTTTTATCAATATACTAGCTGCCTCAGTGTTGGAAATTACTCTGTTGACTGCCTCTGCAAGTCTTGATATAAAGTCTTCATATGGCTCTTCTGGTTTTTGTTTAACATTTGAGAAGGAAGAGGTAGATTCTTTCCCTTCAGGCAACAAACGCCAAGCCCCAAGGGCGCAGGCGGTTACTTGATCTAAAGTGGTTTTATCTAATCCCATTTGATCTCTAAGTGTTCCAAAATCATTAGTCCCTGCCAACATATTTTTTATAATATATCTTGGGCCATATTTTTGGTTAGCATCAGCCTGTTTTTGGGCTAGATCTTCATATTCAGTTCTCCAAAGTACATATTGACCTCCAGACAGACAAGCTTTAGCGACTGTCTTCCAGTCATGGGGTGTCATCCATCTGCCCGCTAAAGCTTCCACCAATGATACAGTGTACGGGGCTTTAGGCCCATACAAAGCACAAGCCTGTTTGAGTTCTTTAATCATTTTCATTGGAATGGGTTCCCAGTGGGGGGCTGTTCTCCCACCACTTCCACCAAATATTATGGGGAAACAAGCCTCAAGGTGGGGATCAAGTTCATCATCTGGGATAGAGAAAACTCTTCTTCGGGGAGCTTCTAGTGGAGGCCCCTCACCCTTATAGGGAGGGGGGGGCAAGGGGTGTCCTATGTCACTTTCTTCGTACTTTGGGAATTTTTTATCCGTTCTGTGTTTAGGTCTTACGGATGTTTTATCTGGGGAATCTGGCCTTAAACTCTCAGGTGCATATAATCTGATGGGGGACATTTGTCTTGAGCCTCTGGAAGCAGAAGGCTTAATTAAGGAAATTTCTCTTGAATTTGTGGAAGCAGGTGGTCTGGTTGGGGAAGTTTTTATTAAGCTCTTTGGAGCAGATAATCTAATTGGAGAAGTTTCTCTTAAACTCCTTGGAGCATCTTTATTTAATAAAGACCAGTCCTCATCAGAATGATCTTGACTTACTTCCTCTTCCAAATCTTCCTCATCTGAAAGCTGCTCTTTTTTGTCATCTCTATCTATTACCTTTTCTTGGGCAGTCATTGCAGCTATCATTTGACTCAACTGCCGATAGTTAGGTGTAGCCTCCTTTTCATCACTCTCCTCTTCGATAGATACCTTTTTCTCTGCACTTTCCTCTTTAAGATGTACCTTTTCAGATTCAGGGGCAGGGTCTAGAGCGTCCCTAATTATATTCCATAAGGAAAAGGCGTCAGTAGGCACCTTTTGTGAGCCATGTTCAGCATGGTAAGTTTTTAGTTGTTTTCCTACTCTCTCCCAGGTGTCTAAGTTAACAGTGCCTTCTTCTGGAAACCAGGGACACTGTTCTTGTACAAAGGAAAAAAAATGAATGAATATTGGATTTTTTAACTTTAATTCCTCGTTTAGTTAGTAACTGCAAGATTACTCCTGTAAAAAGCTGTCTTTCTTTTGATTCACTGTTACCCATGTCAGAAAATTAAGTCTTATAGAAAAGTCTACCTCAACAAAAAGGTTTTACCTTTGGCGAGGGGGGTTTTGTTTTCAACCCTAAGATAGCAGGTTTCTTTTCAACCTCTAGAGCACCAGGTTTCTCTTAAACCCTTGAACACTTCCCACTCCTCCTCACCCTGTCTATCCTACAGGGGGGTCCGCGGCACCCTGAGTGGGGTCCTAGCCGTCCCGAACACTCAACACTGGGGGAGTACCCGAAAGTACTCCGGGGGGAGTGATTAAGTCACTCCGGGGGGGAGCAACAGAGAGTGCTCCGGGGGGAGCAACAGAGAGTGCTCCGGGGGGAGCTACAGAGAGTGCTCCGGGGGGAGCTTTTGCTCCGAGGAACCTACCTTCGAATAGCCTGTTCCGGGCGCCACTTGCCGGGGTCCAGCCCCGGTGGATCCAGGGAATTCGAAGGGTGGACGGCGTTGGCGTGGAAAGACTTGTTTATTTATTAATATAAGATTAGATTAAGAAACTGTAGTGCAGTAGGAAGATTAAGTGGAGAAAGAGGGCTGAATAGCTTGGTTTACGCGGAAGACCAATAAAATTCCAGACAAGGAATTTGCACCATCTACGTTGGGCCACCGGTGCCCGCTTGAATATCTAAGGGTGCCTCGCCTTAAGCTCCCTTTCTCGCGGATCTTAATAACCAGGGCAAATAAGTAGACCTGGCGAGCCTCCGCGCCCCAGATGGAAATTCAGCCTGAAATTAAAGTAAAGAGCAGAGGGAAGAAAAGGGAGAGAAAAAGAGAGAGAGAGAGAGACACGGGGGGAGCCAGATTCCCAAGAAACCAGGCCGAGACTAGTCCGAGAAACTGGTCTGAGAATCTGGTCCCGTCCTTTATTGTTCAGAAGGCCTTTTATACTTTTGATAAAACATGGAGATCAATGGGTAACACAAAGTTATGCAGCGTTAGCAGTCCAGACTCTTATCAAAACCAGGCTTTTCTCTCTGCATACCTAATTGTATACACAAGTCTTAGGTAATTTACATCATCTTCCAACCAAAAGGGCCAATTAACATTTTACAGCCTTTTTTCTGATAAGGGTTTGTCAACCACAAGACTTATTTGTGTTGATCTTCCCAAGGTCTGGTGCCACTCTCGGAAAGCACTAAAGAAAGTTACATTCTTAGACAGCAAGGATACAGCAACTTATAACAAGTAGAGGGAGTGCAGTGATTTATAGCAAAAGAGAAGCAATTAACTCAAAAGTCTAGTGTTGCTAACATCAAAACTACTATGTATCTTTTTCTACATCCTGCTTACATTAACATCCTTCCAGGTGCCTAAAAGATAAAGAATAAGGAGGTCTGGCAGCAATCCTTGAGTCAACAGTGAAAACCCTCTACCAATATAATTTTTAACTCTTTAGAAAAGGCTCTGTATCTTTAAGATGCTTTTAAGCTTTGTGCCTCCCGCGGTTGGGGGGCTGTAAGCAATTCACAAGCTGTAAGCTTTGTGCCTCTCGCGGTTGGGGGGCTGTAAGCAATTCACAAGCTGTAAGAGGTCTGGGGAACCTGTTAGGCAGACTAGAGAGCTATCAGAGGGGTTTAACTGAAACATCCCTTTCAAATGCAGAAGACTAAAACCCTGAATTGACTTTTTTCCAGAGAATATCAGAAAAGTGGAAAAGCAGAGCACAAAAGCCAGCAGATTTTTGCTGGGGTACATGCTTAGGAATATCCAGAGGGGTCCCTGAAGTCTGAGCACGCCTTGCGTATGTCAGCTTCCTTCCTCATGACCTTGTCACGGGCGGGATTCCTCACACTGGCTTCCGGCAGGGTATGGTGGTGAACTTCTTGAGTTGCAGCAAGGCTGTGAAAGACCCTTTCGAAGTTCCAGAGGTAAGGTGTCATTAGTCTCCAGACGCCTCATCGGAAATAGGCCTCATCTCGCCTGGAAGGGAGAACTTCCTGGATTTTCTCGAGTTGCGGCAGGTGTTCTCGAGTTACGACGGGGACCTCAGGGACCCGCCCTGGTGGCCTCAGGAGAGGCCAGTCCCTATGCGAGTTGCTAGGGGGCCTCTCGGGATTCCTCTCCCGTCGATACCGGGGCCAAAAACCTTGTGTGGAGTCAGGGCCGGAACCGAGGATTCCTCTCAGGGGCTGACATGGATCTTTGGGTACTTCTGGAGTCTCCCCAGGGGAGTCAGGCCTCGTCTCGAGTGGGGGCATGCACGTGCACTTTCCTTCCAGGCTTTAGGAGTAATGTCACGCTTCCCGTCGCGTGGATCAAAGGATCTGTGGTTTTCCCTCGAGGCTTTCCCTCGAGGCTTTCCCACAGGGCTGTCCCACGTGCGACCGTGGTGTGAGTCGATCCTCGGCGTGAAAGATGAGCCAGTGCAGGGCAAAGAGGTTCCTCTGCAATGGACTGAGACATCTGGGGGACTCTTGGAATGGTGGAACGACCATGGAGTTCCTCTCGCCTTTCCTGTTGAGAGTGCCTCCTCTTGAGATGCGACGGGAACGCCGGGAATTCTTTCCCGTTGAAAGCAGGGAAAGGATCCCTCATCTCGAGCTCCGAGGGGGAAACGGGGCTCCTCTGGATGTGGGCGGGACCATCGTGCTTCCTCTCGAGTGGAGACGGGTATGGCGGTGAACTTCTTGAGTTGCAGCAAGGGTGTGAAAGACCCTTTCGAAGTTCCAGAGTTTAGGTGTCATTAGTCTCCAGACGCCTCATCGGAAATAGGCCTCATCTCGCCTGGAAGGGAGAACTTCCTGGATTTTCTCGAGTTGCGGCAGGTGTTCTCGAGTTACGACGGGGACCTCAGGGACCCGCCCTGGTGGCCTCAGGAGAGGCCAGTCCCCATGCGAGTTGCTAGGGGGCCTCTCGGGATTCCTCTCCCGTCGATACCGGGGCCAAAAACCTTGTGTGGAGTCAGGGCCGGAACCGAGGATTCCTCTCAGTGGCTGACATGGATCTTTGGGTACTTCTGGAGTCTCCCCAGGGGAGTCAGGCCTCGTCTCGAGTGGGTGCATGCACGTGCGCTTTCCTTCCAGGCTGTAGCAGCAATGTCACGCTTCCCGTCGCGTGGATCAAAGGATCTGTGGTTTTCCCTCGAGGCTTTCCCTCGAGGCTTTCCCACAGGGCTGTCCCACGTGCCACCGTGTTGTGAGTCGATCCTCGGCGTGAAAGATGAGCCAGTGCAGGGCAAAGAGGTTCCTCTGGAATGGACTGAGACATCTGGGGGACTCTTGGAATGGTGGTACGACCATGGAGTTCCTCTCGCCTTTCCTGTTGAGAGTGCCTCCTCTTGAGATGCGACGGGAACGCCTGGAATACTTTCCCGTTGAAAGCAGGGAAAGGATCCCTCATCTCGAGCTACGAGGGGGAAACGGGGCTCCTCTGGATGTGGGCGGGACCATCGTGCTTCCTCTCGAGTGGAGACGGGTATGGCGGTGAACTTCTTGAGTTGCAGCAAGGGTGTGAAAGACCCTTTCGAAGTTCCAGAGGTTAGGTGTCATTAGCGTCCACAGGCCTCATCGGAAATAGGCCTCATCTCGCCTGGAAGGGAGAACTTCCTGGATTTTCTCGAGTTGCGGCAGGTGTTCTCGAGTTACGACGGGGACCTCAGGGACCCGCCCTGGTGGCCTCAGGAGAGGCCAGTCCCCATGCGAGTTGCTAGGGGGCCTCTCGGGATTCCTCTCCCGTCGATACCGGGGCCAAAAAGCTTGTGTGGAGTCAGGGCCGGAACCGAGGATTCCTCTCAGGGGCTGACATGGATCTTTGGGTACTTCTGGAGTCTCCCCAGGGGAGTCAGGCCTCGTCTCGAGTGGGAGCATGCACGTGCGCTTTCCTTCCAGGCTGTAGCAGCAATGTCACGCTTCCCGTCGCGTGGATCAAAGGATCTGTGGTTTTCCCTCGAGGCTTTCCCTCGAGGCTTTCCCACAGGGCTGTCCCACGTGCCACCGTGTTGTGAGTCGATCCTCGGCGTGAAAGATGAGCCAGTGCAGGGCAAAGAGGTTCCTCTGGAATGGACTGAGACATCTGTGGGACTCTTGGAATGGTGGTACGACCATGGAGTTCCTCTCGCCTTTCCTGTTGAGAGTGCCTCCTCTTGAGATGCGACGGGAACGCCGGGAATACTTTCCCGTTGAAAGCAGGGAAAGGATCCCTCATCTCTAGCTACGAGGGGGAAACGGGGCTCCTCTGAATGTGGGCGGGACCATCGTGCTTCCTCTCGAGTGGAGACGGGTATGGCGGTGAACTTCTTGAGTTGCAGCAAGGGTGTGAAAGACCCTTTCGAAGTTCCAGAGGTTAGGTGTCATTAGTGTCCACAGGCCTCATCGGAAATAGGCCTCATCTCGCCTGGAAGGGAGAACTTCCTGGATTTTCTCGAGTTGCGGCAGGTGTTCTCGAGTTACGACGGGGACCTCAGGGACCCGCCCTGGTGGCCTCAGGAGAGGCCAGTCCCCATGCGAGTTGCTAGGGGGCCTCTCGGGATTCCTCTCCCGTCGATACCGGGGCCAAAAAGCTTGTGTGGAGTCAGGGCCGGAACCGAGGATTCCTCTCAGGGGCTGACATGGATCTTTGGGTACTTCTGGAGTCTCCCCAGGGGAGTCAGGCCTCGTCTCGAGTGGGGGCATGCACGTGCGCTTTCCTTCCAGGCTGTAGCAGCAATGTCACGCTTCCCGTCGCGTGGATCAAAGGATCTGTGGTTTTCCCTCGAGGCTTTCCCTCGAGGCTTTACCACAGGGCTGTCCCACGTGCCACTGTGTTGTGAGTCGATCCTCGGCGTGAAAGATGAGCCAGTGCAGGGCAAAGAGGTTCCTCTGGAATGGACTGAGACATCTGTGGGACTCTTGGAATGGTGGTACGACCATGGAGTTCCTCTCGCCTTTCCTGTTGAGAGTGCCTCCTCTTGAGATGCGACGGGAACGCCGGGAATACTTTCCCGTTGAAAGCAGGGAAAGGATCCCTCATCTCGAGCTACGAGGGGGAAACGGGGCTCCTCTGAATGTGGGCGGGACCATCGTGCTTCCTCTCGAGTGGAGACGGGTATGGCGGTGAACTTCTTGAGTTGCAGCAAGGGTGTGAAAGACCCTTTCGAAGTTCCAGAAGTTTGGTGTCATTAGTCTCCAGAGGCCTCATCGGAAATAGGCCTCATCTCGCCTGGAAGGGAGAACTTCCTGGATTTTCTCGAGTTGCGGCAGGTGTTCTCGAGTTACGACGGGGACCTCAGGGACCCGCCCTGGTGGCCTCCGGAGAGGCCAGTCCCCATGCGAGTTGCTAGGGGGCCTCTCGGGATTCCTTTCCCGTCGATACCGGGGCCAAAAACCTTGTGTGGAGTCAGGGCCGGAACCGAGGATTCCTCTCAGGGGCTGACATGGATCTTTGGGTACTTCTGGAGTCTCCCCAGTGGAGTCAGGCCTCGTCTCGAGTGGGGGCATGCACGTGCGCTTTCCTTCCAGGCTGTAGCAGCAATGTCACGCTTCCCGTCGCGTGGATCAAAGGATCTGTGGTTTTCCCTCGAGGCTTTCCCTCGAGGCTTTCCCACAGGGCTGTCCCACGTGCCACCGTGGTGTGAGTCGATCCTCGGCGTGAAAGATGAGCCAGTGCAGGGCAAAGAGGTTCCTCTGGAATGGACTGAGACATCTGGGGGACTCTTGGAATGGTGGTACGACCATGGAGTTCCTCTCGCCTTTCCTGTTGAGAGTGCCTCCTCTTGAGATGCGACGGGAACGCAGGGAATTCTTTCCCGTTGAAAGCAGGGAAAGGATCCCTCATCTCGAGCTACGAGGGGGAAACGGGGCTCCTCTGGATGTGGGCGGGACCATCGTGCTTCCTCTCGAGTGGAGACGGGTATGGCGGTGAACTTCTTGAGTTGCAGCAAGGGTGTGAAAGACCCTTTCGAAGTTCCAGAGGTTTGGTGTCATTAGTCTCCAGAGGCCTCATCGGAAATAGGCCTCATCTCGCCTGGAAGGGAGAACTTCCTGGATTTTCTCGAGTTGCGGCAGGTGTTCTCGAGTTACGACGGGGACCTCAGGGACCCGCCCTGGTGGCCTCAGGAGAGGCCAGTCCCCATGCGAGTTGCTACGGGGCCTCTCGGGATTCCTCTCCCGTCGATACCGGGGCCAAAAACCTTGTGTGGAGTCAGGGCCGGAACCGAGGATTCCTCTCAGGGGCTGACATGGATCTTTGGGTACTTCTGGAGTCTCCCCAGTGGAGTCAGGCCTCGTCTCGAGTGGGGGCATGCACGTGCGCTTTCCTTCCAGGCTGTAGCAGCAATGTCACGCTTCCCGTCGCGTGGATCAAAGGATCTGTGGTTTTCCCTCGAGGCTTTCCCTCGAGGCTTTCCCACAGGGCTGTCCCACGTGCCACCGTGGTGTGAGTCGATCCTCGGCGTGAAAGATGAGCCAGTGCAGGGCAAAGAGGTTCCTCTGGAATGGACTGAGACATCTGGGGGACTCTTGGAATGGTTGTACGACCATGGAGATCCTCTCGCCTTTCCTGTTGAGAGTGCCTCCTCTTGAGATGCGACGGGAACGCCGGGAATTCTTTCCCGTTGAAAGCAGGGAAAGGATCCCTCATCTCGAGCACCGAGGGGGAAACGGGGCTCCTCTAGATGTGGGCGGGACCATCGTGCTTCCTCTCGAGTGGAGACGGGTATGGCGGAGAACTTCTTGAGTTGCAGCAAGGGTGTGAAAGACCCTTTCAAAGTTCCAGAGGTTAGGTGTCATTAGTCTCCAGACGCCTCATCGGAAATAGGCCTCATCTCGCCTGGAAGGGAGAACTTCCTGGATTTTCTCGAGTTGCGGCAGGTGTTCTTAAGTTACGACGGGGAACTCAAGCACCCGCCCTGGTGGCCTCAGGAGAGGCCAGTCCCCATGCGAGTTGCTAGGGGGCCTCTCGGGATTCCTCTCCCGTCGATACCGGGGCCAAAAACCTTGAGTGGAGTCAGGGCCGGAACCGAGGATTCCTCTCAGGGGCTGACATGGATCTTTGGGTACTTCTGGAGTCTCCCCAGGGGAGTCAGGCCTCGTCTCGAGTGGGGGCATGCACGTGCGCTTTACTTCCAGGCTGTAGCAGCAATATCACGCTTCCCGTCACGTGGATCAAAGGATCTGTGGTTTTCCCTCGATGCTTTCCCTCGAGGCTTTCCCACAGGGCTGTCCCACGTGCCACCGTGGTGTGAGTCGATCCTCGGCGTGAAAGATGAGCCAGTGTAGGGCAAAGAGTTTCCTCTGGAATGGACTGAGACATCTGGGGGACTCTTGGAATGGTTGTAAGACCATGGAGTTCCTCTCGCCTTTCCTGTTGAGAGTGCCTACTCTTGAGATGCGACGGGAACGCCGGGAATTCTTTCCCGTTGAAAGCAGGGAAAGGATCCCTAATCTTGAGCTACGAGGGGGAAACGGGGCTCCTCTGGATGTGGACGGGACCATCGTGCTTCCTATCGAGTGGAGACGGGTATGGCGGTGAACTTCTTGAGTTGCAGCAAGGGTGTGAAAGACCCTTTCGAAGTTCCAGAGGTTAGGTGTCATTAGTCTCCAGACGCCTCATCGGAAATAGGCCTCATCTCGCCTGGAAGGGAGAACTTCCTGGATTTTCTCGAGTTGCGGCAGGTGTTCTCGAGTTACGACGGGGACCTCAGGGACCCGCCCTGGTGGCCTCAGGAGAGGCCAGTCCCCATGCGAGTTGCTAGGGGGCCTCTCGGGATTCCTCTCCCGTCGATACCGGGTCCAAAAAGCTTGTGTGGAGTCAGGGCCGGAACCGAGGATTCCTCTCAGGGGCTGACATGGATCTTTGGGTACTTCTGGAGTCTCCCCAGGGGAGTCAGGCCTCGTCTCGAGTGGGGGCATGCACGTGCGCTTTCCTTCCAGGCTGTAGCAGCAATGTCACGCTTCCCGTCGCGTGGATCAAAGGATCTGTGGTTTTCCCTCGAGGCTTTCCCACAGGGCTGTCCCACGTGCCACCGTGGTGTGAGTCGATCCTCGGCGTGAAAGATGAGCCAGTGCAGGGCAAAGAGGTTCCTCTGGAATGGACTGAGACATCTGGGGGACTCTTGGAATGGTGGTACGACCATGGAGTTCCTCTCGCCTTTCCTGTTGAGAGTGCCTCCTCTTGAGATGCGACGGGAACGCCGGGAATTCTTTCCCGTTGAAAGCAGGGAAAGGATCCCTCATCTCGAGCTACGAGGGGGAAACGGGGCTCCTCTGGATGTGGGCGGGACCATCGTGCTTCCTCTCTAGTGGAGACGGGTATGGCGGTGAACTTCTTGAGTTGCAGCAAGGGTGTGAAAGACCCTTTCGAAGTTCCAGAGGTTAGGTGTCATTAGTCTCCAGAGGCCTCATCGGAAATAGGCCTCATCTCGCCTGGAGGGGAGAACTTTCTGGATTTTCTCGAGTTGTGGCAGGTGTTCTCGAGTTACGACGGGGACCTCAGGGACCCGCCCTGGTGGCCTCAGGAGAGGCCAGTCCCTAGGCGAGTTGCTAGGGGGCCTCTCGGGATTCCTCTCCCATTGATACCGGGGCCAAAAACCTTGTGTGGAGTCAGGGCCGGAACCGAGGATTCCTCTCAGGGGCTGACATGGATCTTTGGGTACTTCTGGAGTCTCCCCAGGGGAGTCAGGCCTCGTCTCGAGTGGGGGCATGCACGTGCGCTTTCCTTCCAGGCTGTAGCAGCAATGTCACGCTTCCCGTCGCGTGGATCAAAGGATCTGTGGTTTTCCCTCGAGGCTTTCCCTCGAGCCTTTCCCACAGGGCTGTCCCACGTGCCACCGTGGTGTGAGTCGATCCTCGGCGTGAAAGATGAGCCAGTGCAGGGCAAAGAGGTTCCTCTGGAATGGACTGAGACATCTGGGGGACTCTTGGAATGGTGGTACGACCATGGAGTTCCTCTCTCCTTTCCTGTTGAGAGTGCCTCCTCTTGAGATGCGACGGGAACGCCGGGAATTCTTTCCCGTTGAAAGCAGGGAAAGGATCCCTCATCTCGAGCTACGAGGGGGAAACGGGGCTCCTCTGGATGTGGGCAGGACCATCGTGCTTCCTCTCGAGTGGAGACGGGTATGGCGGTGAACTTCTTGAGTAGCAGCAAGGGTGTGAAAGACCCTTTCGAAGTTCCAGAGGTTAGGTGTCATTAGTCTCCAGACGCCTCATAGGAAATAGGCCTCATCTCGCCTGGAAGGGAGAACTTCCTGGATTTTCTCGAGTTGCGGCAGGTGTTCTCGAGTTACGACGGGGACCTCAGGGACCCGCATGGTGGCCTCAGGAAAGGCCAGTCCCCATGCGAGTTGCTAGGGGGCCTCTCGGGATTCCTCTCCCGTCGATACCGGGGCCAAAAACCTTGTGTGGAGTAAGGGCCGGAACCGAGGTTTTCTCTCAGGGGTGACATGGAACTTTGGGTATTTCTGGAGTCTCCCCAGGGGAGTCAGGCCTCGTCTCGAGTGGGGGCATGCACGTGCGCTTTCCTTCCAGGCTGTAGCAGCAATGTCACGCTTCCCGTCGCGTGGATCAAAGGATCTGTGGTTTTCCCTCGAGGCTTTCCCACAGGGCTGTCCCACGTGCCACCGTGGTGTGAGTCGATCCTCGGCGTGAAAGATGAGCCAGTGCAGGGCAAAGAGGTTCCTCTGGAATGGACTGAGACATCTGGGGGACTCTTGGAATGGTGGTACGACCATGGAGATCCTCTCGCCTTTCCTGTTGAGAGTGCCTCCTCTTGAGATGCGACGGGAACGCCGGGAATTCTTTCCCGTTGAAAGCAGGGAAAGGATCCCTCATCTCGAGCTACGAGGGGAAAACGGGGCTCCTCTGGATGTGGGCGGGACCATCGTGCTTCCTCTCGAGTGGAGACGGATATGGTGGTGAACTTCTTGAGTAGCAGCAAGGGTGTGAAAGACCCTTTCGAAGTTCCAGAGGTTAGGTGTCATTAGTCTTCAGACGCCTCATTGGAAATAGGCCTCATCTGACCTGGAAGGGAGAACTTCCTGGATTTTCTCGAGTTGCGGCAGGTGTTCTCGAGTTACGACGGGGACCTCAGGGACCCGCCCTGGTGGCCTCAGGAGAGGCCAGTCCCCATGCGAGTTGCTAGGGGGCCTCTCGGGATTCCTCTCCCGTCGATACCGGGGCCAAAAAGCTTGTGTGGAGTCAGGGCCGGAACCGAGGATTCCTCTCAGGGGCTGACATGGATCTTTGGGTACTTCTGGAGTCTCCCCAGGGGAGTCAGGCCTCGTCTCGAGTGGGGGCATGCACGTGCGCTTTCCTTCCAGGCTGTAGCAGCAATGTCACGCTTCCCGTCGCGTGGATCAAAGGATCTGTGGTTTTCCCTCGAGGCTTTCCCTCGAGGCTTTCCCACAGGGCTGTCCCACGTGCCACCGTGTTGTGAGTCGATCCTCGGCGTGAAAGATGAGCCAGTGCAGGGCAAAGAGGTTCCTCTGGAATGGACTGAGACATCTGTGGGACTCTTGGAATGGTGGTACGACCATGGAGTTCCTCTCGCCTTTCCTGTTGAGAGTGCCTCCTCTTGAGATGCGACGGGAACGCCGGGAATACTTTCCCGTTGAAAGCAGGGAAAGGATCCCTCATCTCGAGCTACGAGGGGGAAACGGGGCTCCTCTGAATGTGGGCGGGACCATCGTGCTTCCTCTCGAGTGGAGACGGGTATGGCGGTGAACTTCTTGAGTTGCAGCAAGGGTGTGAAAGACCCTTTCGAAGTTCCAGAAGTTTGGTGTCATTAGTCTCCAGAGGCCTCATCGGAAATAGGCCTCATCTCGCCTGGAAGGGAGAACTTCCTGGATTTTCTCGAGTTGCGGCAGGTGTTCTCGAGTTACGACGGGGACCTCAGGGACCCGCCCTAGTGGCCTCCGGAGAGGCCAGTCCCCATGCGAGTTGCTAGGGGGCCTCTCGGGATTCCTCTCCCGTCGATACCGGGGCCAAAAACCTTGTGTGGAGTCAGGGCCGGAACCGAGGATTCCTCTCAGGGGCTGACATGGATCTTTGGGTACTTCTGGAGTCTCCCCAGTGGAGTCAGGCCTCGTCTCGAGTGGGGGCATGCACGTGCGCTTTCCTTCCAGGCTGTAGCAGCAATGTCACGCTTCCCGTCGCGTGGATCAAAGGATCTGTGGTTTTCCCTCGAGGCTTTCCCACAGGGCTGTCCCACGTGCCACCGTGGTGTGAGTCGATCCTCGGCGTGAAAGATGAGCCAGTGCAGGGCAAAGAGGTTCCTCTGGAATGGACTGAGACATCTGGGGGACTCTTGGAATGGTGGTACGACCATGGAGTTCCTCTCGCCTTTCCTGTTGAGAGTGCCTCCTCTTGAGATGCGACGGGAACGCAGGGAATTCTTTCCCGTTGAAAGCAGGGAAAGGATCCCTCATCTCGAGCTACGAGGGGGAAACGGGGCTCCTCTGGATGTGGGCGGGACCATCGTGCTTCCTCTCGAGTGGAGACGGGTATGGCGGTGAACTTCTTGAGTTGCAGCAAGGGTGTGAAAGACCCTTTCGAAGTTCCAGAGGTTTGGTGTCATTAGTCTCCAGAGGCCTCATCGGAAATAGGCCTCATCTCGCCTGGAAGGGAGAACTTCCTGGATTTTCTCGAGTTGCGGCAGGTGTTCTCGAGTTACGACGGGGACCTCAGGGACCCGCCCTGGTGGCCTCAGGAGAGGCCAGTCCCCATGCGAGTTGCTACGGGGCCTCTCGGGATTCCTCTCCCGTCGATACCGGGGCCAAAAACCTTGTGTGGAGTCAGGGCCGGAACCGAGGATTCCTCTCAGGGGCTGACATGGATCTTTGGGTACTTCTGGAGTCTCCCCAGTGGAGTCAGGCCTCGTCTCGAGTGGGGGCATGCACGTGCGCTTTCCTTCCAGGCTGTAGCAGCAATGTCACGCTTCCCGTCGCGTGGATCAAAGGATCTGTGGTTTTCCCTCGAGGCTTTCCCTCGAGGCTTTCCCACAGGGCTGTCCCACGTGCCACCGTGGTGTGAGTCGATCCTCGGCGTGAAAGATGAGCCAGTGCAGGGCAAAGAGGTTCCTCTGGAATGGACTGAGACATCTGGGGGACTCTTGGAATGGTTGTACGACCATGGAGATCCTCTCGCCTTTCCTGTTGAGAGTGCCTCCTCTTGAGATGCGACGGGAACGCCGGGAATTCTTTCCCGTTGAAAGCAGGGAAAGGATCCCTCATCTCGAGCACCGAGGGGGAAACGGGGCTCCTCTGGATGTGGGCGGGACCATCGTGCTTCCTCTCGAGTGGAGACGGGTATGGCGGAGAACTTCTTGAGTTGCAGCAAGGGTGTGAAAGACCCTTTCAAAGTTCCAGAGGTTAGGTGTCATTAGTCTCCAGACGCCTCATCGGAAATAGGCCTCATCTCGCCTGGAAGGGAGAACTTCCTGGATTTTCTCGAGTTGCGGCAGGTGTTCTTAAGTTACGACGGGGAACTCAAGCACCCGCCCTGGTGGCCTCAGGAGAGGCCAGTCCCCATGCGAGTTGCTAGGGGGCCTCTCGGGATTCCTCTCCCGTCGATACCGGGGCCAAAAACCTTGAGTGGAGTCAGGGCCGGAACCGAGGATTCCTCTCAGGGGCTGACATGGATCTTTGGGTACTTCTGGAGTCTCCCCAGGGGAGTCAGGCCTCGTCTCGAGTGGGGGCATGCACGTGCGCTTTACTTCCAGGCTGTAGCAGCAATATCACGCTTCCCGTCACGTGGATCAAAGGATCTGTGGTTTTCCCTCGAGGCTTTCCCTCGAGGCTTTCCCACAGGGCTGTCCCACGTGCCACCGTGGTGTGAGTCGATCCTCGGCGTGAAAGATGAGCCAGTGCAGGGCAAAGAGGTTCCTCTGGAATGGACTGAGACATCTGGGGGACTCTTGGAATGGTTGTAAGACCATGGAGTTCCTCTCGCCTTTCCTGTTGAGAGTGCCTACTCTTGAGATGCGACGGGAACGCCGGGAATTCTTTCCCGTTGAAAGCAGGGAAAGGATCCCTAATCTTGAGCTACGAGGGGGAAACGGGGCTCCTCTGGATGTGGACGGGACCATCGTGCTTCCTATCGAGTGGAGACGGGTATGGCGGTGAACTTCTTGAGTTGCAGCAAGGGTGTGAAAGACCCTTTCGAAGTTCCAGAGGTTAGGTGTCATTAGTCTCCAGACGCCTCATCGGAAATAGGCCTCATCTCGCCTGGAAGGGAGAACTTCCTGGATTTTCTCGAGTTGCGGCAGGTGTTCTCGAGTTACGACGGGGACCTCAGGGACCCGCCCTGGTGGCCTCAGGAGAGGCCAGTCCCCATGCGAGTTGCTAGGGGGCCTCTCGGGATTCCTCTCCCGTCGATACCGGGTCCAAAAAGCTTGTGTGGAGTCAGGGCCGGAACCGAGGATTCCTCTCAGGGGCTGACATGGATCTTTGGGTACTTCTGGAGTCTCCCCAGGGGAGTCAGGCCTCGTCTCGAGTGGGGGCATGCACGTGCGCTTTCCTTCCAGGCTGTAGCAGCAATGTCACGCTTCCCGTCGCGTGGATCAAAGGATCTGTGGTTTTCCCTCGAGGCTTTCCCACAGGGCTGTCCCACTTGCCACCGTGGTGTGAGTCGATCCTCGGCGTGAAAGATGAGCCAGTGCAGGGCAAAGAGGTTCCTCTGGAATGGACTGAGACATCTGGGGGACTCTTGGAATGGTGGTACGACCATGGAGTTCCTCTCGCCTTTCCTGTTGAGAGTGCCTCCTCTTGAGATGCGACGGGAACGCCGGGAATTCTTTCCCGTTGAAAGCAGGGAAAGGATCCCTCATCTCGAGCTACGAGGGGGAAACGGGGCTCCTCTGGATGTGGGCGGGACCATCGTGCTTCCTCTCTAGTGGAGACGGGTATGGCGGTGAACTTCTTGAGTTGCAGCAAGGGTGTGAAAGACCCTTTCGAAGTTCCAGAGGTTAGGTGTCATTAGTCTCCAGAGGCCTCATCGGAAATAGGCCTCATCTCGCCTGGAGGGGAGAACTTTCTGGATTTTCTCGAGTTGTGGCAGGTGTTCTCGAGTTACGACGGGGACCTCAGGGACCCGCCCTGGTGGCCTCAGGAGAGGCCAGTCCCTAGGCGAGTTGCTAGGGGGCCTCTCGGGATTCCTCTCCCATTGATACCGGGGCCAAAAACCTTGTGTGGAGTCAGGGCCGGAACCGAGGATTCCTCTCAGGGGCTGACATGGATCTTTGGGTACTTCTGGAGTCTCCCCAGGGGAGTCAGGCCTCGTCTCGAGTGGGGGCATGCACGTGCGCTTTCCTTCCAGGCTGTAGCAGCAATGTCACGCTTCCCGTCGCGTGGATCAAAGGATCTGTGGTTTTCCCTCGAGGCTTTCCCTCGAGCCTTTCCCACAGGGCTGTCCCACGTGCCACCGTGGTGTGAGTCGATCCTCGGCGTGAAAGATGAGCCAGTGCAGGGCAAAGAGGTTCCTCTGGAATGGACTGAGACATCTGGGGGACTCTTGGAATGGTGGTACGACCATGGAGTTCCTCTCTCCTTTCCTGTTGAGAGTGCCTCCTCTTGAGATGCGACGGGAACGCCGGGAATTCTTTCCCGTTGAAAGCAGGGAAAGGATCCCTCATCTCGAGCTACGAGGGGGAAACGGGGCTCCTCTGGATGTGGGCAGGACCATCGTGCTTCCTCTCGAGTGGAGACGGGTATGGCGGTGAACTTCTTGAGTAGCAGCAAGGGTGTGAAAGACCCTTTCGAAGTTCCAGAGGTTAGGTGTCATTAGTCTCCAGACGCCTCATAGGAAATAGGCCTCATCTCGCCTGGAAGGGAGAACTTCCTGGATTTTCTCGAGTTGCGGCAGGTGTTCTCGAGTTACGACGGGGACCTCAGGGACCCGCATGGTGGCCTCAGGAAAGGCCAGTCCCCATGCGAGTTGCTAGGGGGCCTCTCGGGATTCCTCTCCCGTCGATACCGGGGCCAAAAACCTTGTGTGGAGTAAGGGCCGGAACCGAGGTTTTCTCTCAGGGGTGACATGGAACTTTGGGTATTTCTGGAGTCTCCCCAGGGGAGTCAGGCCTCGTCTCGAGTGGGGGCATGCACGTGCGCTTTCCTTCCAGGCTGTAGCAGCAATGTCACGCTTCCCGTCGCGTGGATCAAAGGATCTGTGGTTTTCCCTCGAGGCTTTCCCACAGGGCTGTCCCACGTGCCACCGTGGTGTGAGTCGATCCTCGGCGTGAAAGATGAGCCAGTGCAGGGCAAAGAGGTTCCTCTGGAATGGACTGAGACATCTGGGGGACTCTTGGAATGGTGGTACGACCATGGAGATCCTCTCGCCTTTCCTGTTGAGAGTGCCTCCTCTTGAGATGCGACGGGAACGCCGGGAATTCTTTCCCGTTGAAAGCAGGGAAAGGATCCCTCATCTCGAGCTACGAGGGGAAAACGGGGCTCCTCTGGATGTGGGCGGGACCATCGTGCTTCCTCTCGAGTGGAGACGGATATGGTGGTGAACTTCTTGAGTAGCAGCAAGGGTGTGAAAGACCCTTTCGAAGTTCCAGAGGTTAGGTGTCATTAGTCTCCAGACGCCTCATTGGAAATAGGCCTCATCTGACCTGGAAGGGAGAACTTCCTGGATTTTCTCGAGTTGCGGCAGGTGTTCTCGAGTTACGACGGGGACCTCAGGGACCCGCCCTGGTGGCCTCAGGAGAGGCCAGTCCCCATGCGAGTTGCTAGGGGGCCTCTCGGGATTCCTCTCCCGTCGATACCGGGGCCAAGAACCTTGTGTGGAGTCAGGGCCCGAACCGAGGATTCCTCTCAGGGGCTGACATGGATCTTTGGGTACTTCTGGAGTCTCCCCACTGGAGTCAGGCCTCGTATCGAGTGGGGGCATGCACGAGCGCTTTTCTTCCAGGCTGTAGCAGCAATGTCACGCTTCCCGTTGCGTGGATCAAAGGATCTGTGGTTTTCCCTCGAGGCTTTCCCTCGAGGCTTTGCCACAGGGCTGTCCCACGTGCCACCGTGGTGTGAGTCGATCCTCGGCGTGAAAGATGAGCCAGTGCAGGGCAAAGAGGTTCCTCTGGAATGGACTGAGACATCTGGGGGACTCCTGGAATGGTGGTACGACCATGGAGTTCCTCTCGCCTTTCCTGTTGAGAGTGCCTCCTCTTGAGATGCGACGGGAACGCCGGGAATTCTTTCCCGTCTAAAGCAGGGAAAGGTTCCCTCATCTCGAGATACGAGGAGGAAACGGGGCTCCTCTGGATGTGGGCGGGACCATCGTGCTTCCTCTCGAGTGGAGACGGGTATGGCGGTGAACTTCTTGAGTTGCAGCAAGGGTGTGAAAGACCCTTTCGAAGTTCCAGAGGTTAGGTGTCATTAGTCTCCAGACGCCTCATCGGAAATAGGCCTCATCTCGCCTGAAAGGGAGAACTTCCTGGATTTTCTCGAGTTGCGGCAGGTGTTCTCGAGTTACGACGGGGACCTCAGGGACCCGCCCTGGTGGCCTCAGGAGAGGCCAGTCCCCATGCGAGGTGCTAGGGGGCCTCTCGGGATTCCTCTCCCGTCGATACCGGGGCCAAAAACCTTGTGTGGAGTCAGGGCCGGAACCGAGGATTCCTCTCAGGGGCTGACATGGATCTTTGGGTACTTCTGGAGTCTCCCCAGGGGAGTTAGGACTCTTCTCGAGTGGGGGCATGCACGTGCGCTTTCCTTCCCGGCTGTAGCAGCAATGTCACGCTTCCCGTCGCGTGGATCAAAGGATCTGTGGTTTTCCCTCGAGGCTTTCCCACAGGGCTGTCCCACGTGCCACCGTGGTGTGACTCGATCCTCGGCGTGAAAGATGAGCCAGTGCAGGGCAAAGAGGTTCCTCTGGAATGGACTGAGACATCTGGGGGACACTTGGAATGGTGGTACGACCATGGAGTTCCTCTCGCCTTTCCTGTTGAGAGTGCCTCCTCTTGTGATGCGACGGGAACGCCGGGAATTCTTCCCCGTTGAAAGCAGGGAAAGGATCTATCATCTCGAGCTCCGAGGGGGAAACGGGGCTCCTTTGGATGTGGGTGGGACCATCATGCTTCCTCTCGAGTGGAGACGGGTATGGCGGTGAACTTCTTGAGTTGCAGCAAGGGTGTGAAAGACCCTTTCGAAGTTCCAGATGTTAGGTGTCATTAGTCTCCAGACGCCTCATCGGAAATAGGCCTCATCTCGCCTGGAAGGGAGAACTTCCTGGATTTTCTCGAGTTGGGGCAGGTGTTCTCGAGTTACGACGGGGACCTCAGGGACCCGCCCTGGTGGCCTCAGGAGAGGCCAGTCCCCATGCGACTTGCTAGGGGGCCTCTCGGGATTCCTCTCCCGTCGATACCGGGGCCAAAAACTTTGTATGGAGTCAGGGCCGGAACCGAGGATTCCTCTCAGGGGCTGACATGGATCTTTGGGTTCTTCTGGAGTCCCCCCAGGGGAGTCAGGCCTCGTCTCGAGTGGGGGCATGCACTTGCGCTTTCCTTCCAGGCTGTAGCAGCAATGTCACGCTTCCCGTCGCGTGGATCAAAGGATCTGTGGTTTTCCCTCGAGGCTTTCCCTCGAGGCTTTCCCACAGGGCTGTCCCACGTGCCACCGTGGTGTGAGTCGATCCTCGGCGTGAAAATGAGCCAGTGCAGGGCAAAGAGGTTCCTCTGGAATGGACTGAGACATCTGGGGGACTCTTGGAATGGTGGTACGACCATGGAGTTCCTCTCGCCTTTCCTGTTGAGAGTGCCTCCTCTTGAGATGCGACGGGAACGCCGGGAATTCTTTCCCGTTGAAAGCAGGAAAAGGATCCCTCATCTCGAGCTACGAGGGGGAAACGGGGCTCCTCTGGATGTGGGCGGGACCATCGTTCTTCCTCTCTAGTGGAGACAGGTATGGTGGTGAACTTCTTGAGTTGCAGCAAGGGTGTGAAAGACCCTTTCGAAGTTCCAGAGGTTAGGTGTCATTAGTCTCCAGACGCCTCATAGGAAATAGGCCTCATCTCGCCTGGAAGGGAGAACTTCCTGGATTTTCTCGAGTTGCGGCAGGTGTTCTCGAGTTATGACGGGGACCTCAGGAACCCGCCCTGGTGGCCTCAGGAGAGGCCAGTCCCTATGCGAGTTGCTAGGGGGCCTCTCGGGATTCCTCTCCCGTCGATACCGGGGCCAAAAACCTTGTATGGAGTCAGGGCCGGAACCGAGGATTCCTCTCAGGGGCTGACATGGATCTTTGGGTACTTCTGGAGTCTCCCCAGGGGAGTCAGGCCTCGTCTCGAGTGGGGGCATGCACGTGCACTTTCCTTCCAGGCTGTAGCAGCAATGTCACGCTTCCCGTCGCGTGGATCAAAGGATCTGTGGTTTTCCCTCGAGGCTTTCCCACAGGGCTCTCCCACGTGCCACCGTGGTGTGAGTCGATCCTCGGCGTGAAAGATGAGCCAGTGCAGGACAAAGAGGTTCCTCTGGAATGGACTGAGATATCTGGGGGACTTTTGGAATGGTGGTACGACCATGGAGTTCCTCTCGCCTTTCCTGTTGAGAGTGCCTCCTCTTGAGATGCGACGGGAACGCCGGGAACTCTTTCCCTTTGAAACCAGGGAAAGGATCCCTCATCTCGAGCTACGAGGGGAAAACGGGGCTCCTCTGGATGTAGGCGGGACCATCGTGCTTCATCTCGAGTGGAGACGGGTATGGCGGTGAACTTCTTGAGTTGCAGCAAGGGTGTGAAAGACCCTTTCGAAGTTCCAGAGGTTAGGTGTCATTAGTCTCCAGAGGCCTCATCAGAAATAGGCCTCATCTCGCCTGGAAGGGAGAACTTCCTGGATTTTCTCGAGTTGCGGCAGGTGTTCTCGAGTTACGACGGGGACCTCAGGGACCCGCCCTGGTGGCCTCAGGAGAGGCCAGTCCCTATGCGAGTTGCTAGGGGGCCTCTCGGGATTCCTCTCCCGTCGATACCGGGGCCAACAACCTTGTGTGGAGTCAGGGCCGTAACCGAGGATTCCTCTCATGGGCTGACATGGAATTTTGGGTACGTCTGGAGACTCCCCAGTGGAGTCAGGCCTCGTCTCCAGTGGGGGCATGCACGTGCGCTTTCCTTCCAGGCTGTAGCAGCAATGTCACGCTTCCCGTCGCGTGGATCAAAGGATCTGTGGTTTTCCCTCGAGGCTTTCCCTCGAGGCTTTCCCACAGGGCTGTCCCACGTGCCACCGTGGTGTGAGTCGATCCTCGGCGTGAAAGATGAGCCAGTGCAGGGCAAAGAGGTTCCTCTGGAATGGACTGAGACATCTGGGGGACTCTTGGAATGGTGGTACGACCATGGAGTTCCTCTCGCCTTTCCTGTTGAGAGTGCCTCCTCTTGAGATGCGTCGGGAACGCCGGGAATTCTTTCCCGTTGAAAGCAGGCAAAGGATCCCTCATCTCGAGCTACGAGGGGGAAACGGGGCTCCTCTGGATGTGGGCGGGACCATCGTGCTTCCTCTCGAGTGGAGACGGGTATGGCGGTGAACTTCTTGAGTTGCAGCAAGGGTGTGAAAGACTCTTTCGAAGTTCCAGAGGTTAGGTGTCATTAGTCTCCAGACGCCTCATCGGAAATAGGCCTCATCTCGCCTGGAAGGGAGAACTTCCTGGATTTTCTCGAGTTGGGGCAGGTGTTCTCGAGTTACGACGGGGACCTCAGGGACCCGCCCTGGTGGCCTCAGTAGAGGCCAGTCCCCATGCGAGTTGCTAGGGGGCCTCTCGGGATTCCTCTCCCGTCGATACCGGGGCCAAAAACCTTGTGTGGAGTCAGGGCCGGAACCGAGGATTCCTCTCAGGGGCTGACATGGATCTTTGGGTACTTCTGGAGTCTCCCCAGGGGAGTCAGGCCTCGTCTCGAGTGGGGGCATGCACGTGCGCTTTCCTTCCAGGCTGTAGCAGCAATGTCACGCTTCCCTTCGCGTGGATCAAAGGATCTGTGGATTTCCCTCGAGGCTTTCCCTCGAGGCTTTCCCTCAGGGCTGTCCCACGTGCCACCGTGGTGTGAGTCGATCCTCGGCATGAAAGATGAGCCAGTGCAGGGCAAAGAGTTTCCTCTGGAATGGACTGAGACATCTGGGGGACTCTCGGAATGGTGGTACGACCATGGAGTTTCTCTCGCCTTTCCTGTTGAGAGTGCCTCCTCTTGAGATGCGACGGGAATGACGGGAATACTTTCCCGCTGAAAACAGGGAAAGGATCCCTCATCTCGAGCTACGAGGGGGAAACGGGGCTCCTCTGGATGTGGGCGGGACCATCGTGCTTCCTCTCGAGTGGAGACGGGTATGGCGGTGAACTTCTTGAGTTGCAGCAAGGGTGTGAAAGACCCTTTCGAAGTTCCAGAGGTTAGGTGTCATTAGTCTCCAGACGCCTCATCGGAAATAGGCCTCATCTCGCCTGGAAGGGAGAACTTCCTGGATTTTCTCGAGTTGCGGCAGGTGTTCTCGAGTTACGACGGGGACCTCAGGGACCCGCCCTGGTGGCCTCAGGAAAGGCCAGTCCCCATGCGAGTTGCTAGGGGGCCTCTCGGGATTCCTCTCCCGTCGATACCGGGGCCAAAAACCTTGTGTGGAGTCAGGGCCGGAACCGAGGATTCCTCTCAGGGGCTGACATGGATCTTTGGGTACTTCTGGAGTCTCCCCAGGGGAGTCAGGCCTCGTCTCGAGTGGGGGCATGCACGTGCGCTTTCCTTCCAGGCTGTAGCAGCAATGTCACGCTTCCCGAAGCGTGGATCATAGGATCTGTGGTTTTCCCTCGAGGCTTTCCCTCGAGGCTTTCCCACAGGGCTGTCCCACGTGCCACCGTGGTGTGTGTGGATCCTCGGCGTGAAAGATGAGCCAGTGCAGGGCAAAGAGGTTCCTCTGGAATGGACTGAGACATCTGGGGGACTCTTGGAATGGTGGTACGACCATGGAGTTCCTCTCGCCTTTCCTGTTGAGAGTGCCTCCTCTTGAGATGCGACGGGAACGCCGGGAATTCTTTCCCGTTGAAAGCAGGCAAAGGATCCCTCATCTCGAGCTACGAGGGGGAAACGGGGCTCCTCTGGATGTGGGCGGGACCATCGTGCTTCCTCTCGAGTGGAGACGGGTATGGCGGTGAACTTCTTGAGTTGCAGCAAGGGTGTGAAAGACCCTTTCGAAGTTCCAGAGGTTAGGTGTCATTAGTCTCCAGACGCCTCATCGGAAATAGGCCTCATCTCGCCTGGAAGGGAGAACTTCCTGGATTTTCTCGAGATGCGGCAGGTGTTCTCGAGTTACGACGGGGACCTCAGGGACCCGCCCTGGTGGCCTCAGGAGAGGCCAGTCCACATGCGAGTTGCTAGGGGGCCTCTCGGGATTCCTCTCCCGTCGATACCGGGGCCAAAAACCTTGTGTGGAGTCAGGGCCGGAAACGAGGATTCTTCTCAGGGGCTGACATGGATCTTTGGGTACTTCTGGAGTCTCCGCAGGGGAGTCAGGCCTCGTCTCGAGTGGGGGCATGCACGTGCGTTTTCTTTCCATGCTGTAGCAGCAATGTCACGCTTCCCGTCGCGTGGATCAAAGGATCTGTGGTTTTCCCTCGAGGCTTTCCCACAGGGCTGTCCCACGTGCCACCGTGGTGTGAGTCGATCCTCGGCGTGAAAGATGAGCCAGTGCAGGGCAAAGAGGTTCCTCTGGAATGGACTGAGACATCTGGGGGACTCTTGGAATGGTGGTACGACCATGGAGTTCCTCTCGCCTTTCCTGTTGAGAGTGCCTCCTCTTGAGATGCGACGGGAACTCCGGGAATTCTTTCCCGTTGAAAGCAGGCAAAGGATCCCTCATCTCGAGCTACGAGGGGGAAACGGGGCTCCTCTGGATGTGGGCGGGACCATCGTGCTTCCTCTCGAGTGGAGACGGGTATGGCGGTGAACTTATTGAGTTGCAGCAAGGGTGTGAAAGACCCTTTCGAAGTTCCAGAGGTTAGGTGTCATTAGTCTCCAGACGCCTCATCGGAAATAGGCCTTATCTCGCCTGGAAGGGAGAACTTCCTGGATTTTCTCGAGTTGCGGCAGGTGTTCTCGAGTTACGACGGGGACCTCAGGGACCCGCCTTGGTGGCCTCAGGAGTGGCCAGTCACCATGCGAGTTGCTAGGGGGCCTCTCGGGATTCCTCTCCCGTCGATACCGGGGCCAAAACCCTTGTGTGGAGTCAGGGCCAGAACCGAGGATTCCTCTCAGGGGCTGATATGGATCTTTGGGTACTTCTGGAGTCTCGCCAGGGGAGACAGGCCTCGTCTCGTGAGGGGGCATGCACGTGCACTTTCCTTCCAGGCTGTAGCAGCAATGTCACGCTTCCCGTCGCGTGGATCATAGGATCTGTGGTTTTCCCTCGAGACTTTCCCTCGAGGCTTTCCCACAGGGCTGTCCCACGTGCCACCGTGGTGTGAGTCGATCCTCGGCGTGAAAGATGAGCCAGTGCAGGGCAAAGATCTTCCTCTGGAATGTACTGAGACATCTGGGGGACTCTTGGAATGGTGGTACCACCATGGAGTTCCTCTCGCCTTTCCTGTTGAGAGTGCCTCCTCTTGAGATGCGATGGGAACGCCGGGAATTCTTTCCCGTTGAAAGCAGGCAAAGGATCCCTCATCTCGAGCTACGAGGGGGAAACGGGGCTCCTCTGGATGTGGGCGGGACCATCCTGCTTCCTCTCGAGTGGAGACGGGTATGGAAGTGAACTTCTTGAGTTGCAGCAAGGGTGTGAAAGACCCTTTCGAAATTCCAGAGGTTAGGTGTCATTAGTCTCCAGACGCCTCATCGGAAATAGGATTCTTCTCGCCTGGAAGGGAGAACTTCCTGGATTTTCTCGAGATGCGGCAGGTGTTCTCGAGTTACGACGGGGACCTCAGGGACCCGCCCTGGTGGCCTCAGGAGAGGCCAGTCCACATGCGAGTTGCTAGGGGGCCTCTCGGAATTCCTCTCCCGTCGATACCGGGGCCAAAAACCTTGTGTGGATTCAGGGCCGGAAACGAGGATTCCTCTCAGGGGCTGACATGGATCTTTGGGTACTTCTGGAGTCTCCGCAGGGGAGTCAGGCCTCGTCTCGAGTGGGGGCATGCACGTGTGCTATCCTTCCAATCTGTAGCAGCAATGTCACGCTTCTCGACCCATGGATCAAAGGATCTGTGGTTTTCCCTCCAGGCTTTCCCACAGGGCTGTCCCACGTGCCTCCGTGGTGTGAGTCGATCCTCTGCGTGAAAGATGAGCCAGTGCAGGGCAAAGAGCTTCCTCTGGAATGGACTGAAACATCTGGGGGACTCTTGGAATGGTGGTACGACCATGGAGTTCCTCTCGCCTTTCCTGTTGAGAGTGCCTCCTCTTGAGATCCGACGGGAACGCCGGGAATTCTTTCCCGTTGAAAGCAGGCAAAGGATCCCTCATCTCGAGCTACGAGGGGGAAACGGGGCTCCTCTGGATGTGGGCGGGACGATCCTGCTTCCTCTCTAGTGGAGACGGGTATGGAAGTGAACTTCTTGAGTTGCAGCAAGGGTGTGAAAGACCCTTTCGAAGTTCCAGAGGTTAGGTGTCATTAGTCTCCAGACGCCTCATCGGAAATAGGCCTCATCTCGCCTGGAAGGGAGAACTTCCTGGATTTTCTCGAGATGCGGCAGGTGTTCTCGAGTTACGACGGGGACCTCAGGGACCCGCCCTGGTGGCCTCAGGAGAGGCCAGTCCACATGCGAGTTGCTAGGGGGCCTCGCGGGATTCCTCTCCCGTCGATACCGGGGCCAAAAACCTTGTGTGGAGTCAGGGCCGGAAACGAGGATTCCTCTCAGGGGCTGACATGGATCTTTGGGTACTTCTGGAGTCTCCGCAGGGGAGTCAGGCCTCGTCTCGAGTGGGGGCATGCACGTGCGTTTTCTTTCCAGGCTGTAGCAGCAATGTCACGCTTCCCTTCGCGTGGATCAAAGGATCTGTGGTTTTCCCTCGAGGCTTTCCCACAGGGCTGTCCCACGTGCCACCGTGGTGTGAGTCGATCCTCGGCGTGAAAGATGAGCCAGTGCAGGGCAAAGAGGTTCCTCTGGAATGGACTGAGACATCTGGGGGACTCTTGGAATGGTGGTACGACCATGGAGTTCCTCTCGCCTTTCCTGTTGAGAGTGCCTCCTCTTGAGATGCGACGGGAACTCCGGGAATTCTTTCCCGTTGAAAGCAGGCAAAGGATCCCTCATCTCGAGCTACGAGGGGGAAACGGGGCTCCTCTGGATGTGGGCGGGACCATCGTGCTTCCTCTCGAGTGGAGACGGGTATGGCAGTGAACTTCTTGAGTTGCACAAAGGGTGTGAAAGACCCTTTCGAAGTTCCAGAGGTTAGGTGTCATTAGTCTCCAGACGCCTCATCGGAAATAGGCCTCATCTCGCCTGGAAGGGAGAACTTCCTGGATTTTCTCGAGTTGCGGCAGGTGTTCTCGAGTTACGACGGGGACCTCAGGGACCCGCCCTGGTGGCCTCAGGAGTGGCCACTCACCATGCGAGTTGCTAGGGGGCCTCTCGGGATTCCTCTCCCGTCGATACCGGGGCCAAAAGCCTTGTGTGGAGTCAGGGCCAGAACCGAGGATTCCTCTCAGGGGCTGATATGGATCTTTGGGTACTTCTGGAGTCTCGCCAGGGGAGACAGGCCTCGTCTCGTGAGGGGGCATGCACGTGCACTTTCCTTCCAGGCTGTAGCAGCAATGTCACGCTTCCCGTCGCGTGGATCAAAGGATCTGTGGTTTTCCCTCGAGGCTTTCCCTCGAGGCTTTCCCACAGGGCTGTCCCACGTGCCACCGTGGTGTGAGTCGATCCTCGGCGTGAAAGATGAGCCAGTGCAGGGCAAAGAGGTTCCTCTGGAATGGACTGAAACATCTGGGGGACTCTTGGAATGGTGGTACGACCATGGAGTTCCTCTCGCCTTTCCTGTTGAGAGTGCCTCCTCTTGAGATGCGACGGGAACTCCGGGAATTCTTTCCCGTTGAAAGCAGGCAAAGGATCCCTCATCTCGAGCTACGAGGGGGAAACGGGGCTCCTCTGGATGTGGGCGGGACCATCGTGCTTCCTCTCGAGTGGAGACGGGTATGGCGGTGAACTTCTTGAGTTGCAGCAAGGGTGTGAAAGACCCTTTCGAAGTTCCAGAGGTTAGGTGTCATTAGTCTCCAGACGCCTCATCGGAAATAGGCCTTATCTCGCCTGGAAGGGAGAACTTCCTGGATTTTCTCGAGTTGCGGCAGGTGTTCTCGAGTTATGACGGGGACCTCAGGGACCCGCCTTGGTGGCCTCAGGAGTGGCCAGTCACCATGCGAGTTGCTAGGGGGCCTCTCGGGATTCCTCTCCCGTCGATACCGGGGCCAAAACCCTTGTGTGGAGTCAGGGCCAGAACCGAGGATTCCTCTCAGGGGCTGATATGGATCTTTGGGTACTTCTGGAGTCTCGCCAGGGGAGACAGGCCTCGTCTCGTGAGGGGGCATGCACGTGCACTTTCCTTCCAGGCTGTAGCAGCAATGTCACGCTTCCCGTCGCGTGGATCATAGGATCTGTGGTTTTCCCTCGAGACTTTCCCTCGAGGCTTTCCCACAGGGCTGTCCCACGTGCCACCGTGGTGTGAGTCGATCCTCGGCGTGAAAGATGAGCCAGTGCAGGGCAAAGAGCTTCCTCTGGAATGTACTGAGACATCTGGGGGACTCTTGGAATGGTGGTACCACCATGGAGTTCCTCTCGCCTTTCCTGTTGAGAGTGCCTCCTCTTGAGATGCGATGGGAACGCCGGGAATTCTTTCCCGTTGAAAGCAGGCAAAGGATCCCTCATCTCGAGCTACGAGGGGGAAACGGGTCTCCTCTGGATGTGGGCGGGACCATCCTGCTTCCTCTCGAGTGGAGACGGGTATGGAAGTGAACTTCTTGAGTTGCAGCAAGGGTGTGAAAGACCCTTTCGAAATTCCAGAGGTTAGGTGTCATTAGTCTCCAGACGCCTCATCGGAAATAGGATTCTTCTCGCCTGGAAGGGAGAACTTCCTGGATTTTCTCGAGATGCGGCAGGTGTTCTCGAGTTACGACGGGGACCTCAGGGACCCGCCCTGGTGGCCTCAGGAGAGGCCAGTCCACATGCGAGTTGCTAGGGGGCCTCGCGGAATTCCTCTCCCGTCGATACCGGGGCCAAAAACCTTGTGTGGAGTCAGGGCCGGAAACGAGGATTCCTCTCAGGGGCTGACATGGATCTTTGGGTACTTCTGGAGTCTCCGCAGGGGAGTCAGGCCTCGTCTCGAGTGGGGGCATGCACGTGCGTTTTCTTTCCAGGCTGTAGCAGCAATGTCACGCTTCCCTTCGCGTGGATCAAAGGATCTGTGGTTTTCCCTCGAGGCTTTCCCACAGGGCTGTCCCACGTGCCACCGTGGTGTGAGTCGATCCTCGGCGTGAAAGATGAGCCAGTGCAGGGCAAAGAGGTTCCTCTGGAATGGACTGAGACATCTGGGGGACTCTTGGAATGGTGGTACGACCATGGAGTTCCTCTCGCCTTTCCTGTTGAGAGTGCCTCCTCTTGAGATGCGACGGGAACTCCGGGAATTCTTTCCCGTTGAAAGCAGGCAAAGGATCCCTCATCTCGAGCTACGAGGGGGAAACGGGGCTCCTCTGGATGTGGGCGGGACCATCGTGCTTCCTCTCGAGTGGAGACGGGTATGGCAGTGAACTTCTTGAGTTGCACCAAGGGTGTGAAAGACCCTTTCGAAGTTCCAGAGGTTAGGTGTCATTAGTCTCCAGACGCCTCATCGGAAATAGGCCTCATCTCGCCTGGAAGGGAGAACTTCCTGGATTTTCTCGAGTTGCGGCAGGTGTTCTCGAGTTACGACGGGGACCTCAGGGACCCGCCCTGGTGGCCTCAGGAGTGGCCACTCACCATGCGAGTTGCTAGGGGGCCTCTCGGGATTCCTCTCCCGTCGATACCGGGGCCAAAAGCCTTGTGTGGAGTCAGGGCCAGAACCGAGGATTCCTCTCAGGGGCTGATATGGATCTTTGGGTACTTCTGGAGTCTCGCCAGGGGAGACAGGCCTCGTCTCGTGAGGGGGCATGCACGTGCACTTTCCTTCCAGGCTGTAGCAGCAATGTCACGCTTCCCGTCGCGTGGATCAAAGGATCTGTGGTTTTCCCTCGAGGCTTTCCCTCGAGGCTTTCCCACAGGGCTGTCCCACGTGCCACCGTGGTGTGAGTCGATCCTCGGCGTGAAAGATGAGCCAGTGCAGGGCAAAGAGGTTCCTCTGGAATGGACTGAAACATCTGGGGGACTCTTGGAATGGTGGTACGACCATGGAGTTCCTCTCGCCTTTCCTGTTGAGAGTGCCTCCTCTTGAGATGCGACGGGAACTCCGGGAATTCTTTCCCGTTGAAAGCAGGCAAAGGATCCCTCATCTCGAGCTACGAGGGGGAAACGGGGCTCCTCTGGATGTGGGCGGGACCATCGTGCTTCCTCTCGAGTGGAGACGGGTATGGCGGTGAACTTCTTGAGTTGCAGCAAGGGTGTGAAAGACCCTTTCTAAGTTCCAGAGGTTAGGTGTCATTAGTCTCCAGACGCCTCATCGGAAATAGGCCTTATCTCGCCTGGAAGGGAGAACTTCCTGGATTTTCTCGAGTTGCGGCAGGTGTTCTCGAGTTACGACGGGGACCTCAGGGACCCGCCTTGGTGGCCTCAGGAGTGGCCAGTCACCATGCGAGTTGCTAGGGGGCCTCTCGGGATTCCTCTCCCGTCGATACCGGGGCCAAAACCCTTGTGTGGAGTCAGGGCCAGAACCGAGGATTCCTCTCAGGGGCTGATATGGATCTTTGGGTACTTCTGGAGTCTCGCCAGGGGAGACAGGCCTCGTCTCGTGAGGGGGCATGCACGTGCACTTTCCTTCCAGGCTGTAGCAGCAATGTCATGCTTCCCGTCGCGTGGATCATAGGATCTGTGGTTTTCCCTCGAGACTTTCCCTCGAGGCTTTCCCACAGGGCTGTCCCACGTGCCACCGTGGTGTGAGTCGATCCTCGGCGTGAAAGATGAGCCAGTGCAGGGCAAAGAGCTTCCTCTGGAATGTACTGAGACATCTGGGGGACTCTTGGAATGGTGGTACCACCATGGAGTTCCTCTCGCCTTTCCTGTTGAGAGTGCCTCCTCTTGAGATGCGATGGGAACGCCGGGAATTCTTTCCCGTTGAAAGCAGGCAAAGGATCCCTCATCTCGAGCTACGAGGGGGAAACGGGGCTCCTCTGGATGTGGGCGGGACCATCCTGCTTCCTCTCGAGTGGAGACGGGTATGGAAGTGAACTTCTTGAGTTGCAGCAAGGGTGTGAAAGACCCTTTCGAAATTCCAGAGGTTAGGTGTCATTAGTCTCCAGACGCCTCATCGGAAATAGGATTCTTCTCGCCTGGAAGGGAGAACTTCCTGGATTTTCTCGAGATGCGGCAGGTGTTCTCGAGTTACGACGGGGACCTCAGGGACCCGCCCTGGTGGCCTCAGGAGAGGCCAGTCCACATGCGAGTTGCTAGGGGGCCTCTCGGAATTCCTCTCCCGTCGATACCGGGGCCAAAAACCTTGTGTGGAGTCAGGGCCGGAAACGAGGATTCCTCTCAGGGGCTGACATGGATCTTTGGGTACTTCTGGAGTCTCCGCAGGGGAGTCAGGCCTCGTCTCGAGTGGGGGCATGCACGTGTGCTATCGTTCCAATCTGTAGCAGCAATGTCACGCTTCTCGACCCATGGATCAAAGGATCTGTGGTTTTCCCTCCAGGCTTTCCCACAGGGCTGTCCCACGTGCCTCCGTGGTGTGAGTCGATCCTCTGCGTGAAAGATGAGCCAGTGCAGGGCAAAGAGCTTCCTCTGGAATGGACTGAGATATCTGGGGGACTCTTGGAATGGTGGTACCACCATGGAGTTCCTCTCGCCTTTCCTGTTGAGAGTGCCTCCTCTTGAGATCCGACGGGAACGCCGGGAATTCTTTCCCGTTGAAAGCAGGCAAAGGATCCCTCATCTCGAGCTACAAGGGGGAAACGGGGCTCCTCTGGATGTGGGCGGGACCATCCTGCTTCCTCTCTAGTGGAGACGGGTATGGAAGTGAACTTCTTGAGTTGCAGCAAGGGTGTGAAAGACCCTTTCGAAGTTCCAGAGGTTAGGTGTCATTAGTCTCCAGACGCCTCATCGGAAATAGGCCTCATCTCGCCTGGAAGGGAGAACTTCCTGGATTTTCTCGAGATGCGGCAGGTGTTCTCGAGTTACGACGGGGACCTCAGGGACCCGCCCTGGTGGCCTCAGGAGAGGCCAGTCCACATGCGAGTTGCTAGGGGGCCTCGCGGAATTCCTCTCCCGTCGATACCGGGGCCAAAAACCTTGTGTGGAGTCAGGGCCGGAAACGAGGATTCCTCTCAGGGGCTGACATGGATCTTTGGGTACTTCTGGAGTCTCCGCAGGGGAGTCAGGCCTCGTCTCGAGTGGGGGCATGCACGTGCGTTTTCTTTCCAGGCTGTAGCAGCAATGTCACGCTTCCCTTCGCGTGGATCAAAGGATCTGTGGTTTTCCCTCGAGGCTTTCCCACAGGGCTGTCCCACGTGCCACCGTGGTGTGAGTCGATCCTCGGCGTGAAAGATGAGCCAGTGCAGGGCAAAGAGGTTCCTCTGGAATGGACTGAGACATCTGGGGGACTCTTGGAATGGTGGTACGACCATGGAGTTCCTCTCGCCTTTCCTGTTGAGAGTGCCTCCTCTTGAGATGCGACGGGAACTCCGGGAATTCTTTCCCGTTGAAAGCAGGCAAAGGATCCCTCATCTCGAGCTACGAGGGGGAAACGGGGCTCCTCTGGATGTGGGCGGGACCATCGTGCTTCCTCTCGAGTGGAGACGGGTATGGCAGTGAACTTCTTGAGTTGCACCAAGGGTGTGAAAGACCCTTTCGAAGTTCCAGAGGTTAGGTGTCATTAGTCTCCAGACGCCTCATCGGAAATAGGCCTCATCTCGCCTGGAAGGGAGAACTTCCTGGATTTTCTCGAGTTGCGGCAGGTGTTCTCGAGTTACGACGGGGACCTCAGGGACCCGCCCTGGTGGCCTCAGGAGTGGCCACTCACCATGCGAGTTGCTAGGGGGCCTCTCGGGATTCCTCTCCCGTCGATACCGGGGCCAAAAGCCTTGTGTGGAGTCAGGGCCAGAACCGAGGATTCCTCTCAGGGGCTGATATGGATCTTTGGGTACTTCTGGAGTCTCGCCAGGGGAGACAGGCCTCGTCTCGTGAGGGGGCATGCACGTGCACTTTCCTTCCAGGCTGTAGCAGCAATGTCACGCTTCCCGTCGCGTGGATCAAAGGATCTGTGGTTTTCCCTCGAGGCTTTCCCTCGAGGCTTTCCCACAGGGCTGTCCCACGTGCCACCGTGGTGTGAGTCGATCCTCGGCGTGAAAGATGAGCCAGTGCAGGGCAAAGAGTTTCCTCTGGAATGGACTGAGACATCTGGGGGACTCTTGGAATGGTGGTACGACCATGGAGTTCCTCTCGCCTTTCCTGTTGAGAGTGCCTCCTCTTGAGATGCGACGGGAACGCCGGGAATTTTTTCCCGTTGAAAGCAGGAAAAGGATCCCTCATCTCGAGCTACGAGGGGGAAACGGGGCTCCTCTGGATGTGGGCGGGACCATCGTGCTTCCTCTCGAGTGGAGACGGGTATGGCGGTGAACTTCTTGAGTTGCAGCAAGGGTGTGAAAGACGCTTTCCAAGTTCCAGAGGTTAGGTGTCATTAGTCTCCAGACGCCTCATCAGAAATAGGCCTCATCTCGCCTGGAAGGGAGAACTTCCTGGATTTTCTCGAGTTGCGGCAGGTGTTCTCGAGTTACGACGGGGACCTCTGGGACCCGCCCTGGTGGCCTCAGGAGAGGCCAGTCCCTATGCGAGTTGCTAGGGGGCCTCTCGGGATTCCTCTCCCGTCGATACCGGGGCCAAGAACCTTGTGTGGAGTCAGGGCCGGAACCGAGGATTCCTCTCAGGGGCTGACATGGATCTTTGGGTACTTCTGGAGTCTCCCCAGGGGAGTCAGGCCTCATCTCGAGGGGGGCATGCACGTGCGCTTTCCTTCCAGGCTGTAGCAGCAATGTCACGCTTCCCGTCGCGTGGATCATAGGATCTGTGGTTTTCCCTCGAGGCTTTCCCTCGAGGCTTTCCCACAGGGCTGTCCCACGTGCCACCGTGGTGTGAGTCGATCCTCGGCGTGAAAGATGAGCCAGTGCAGGGCAAAGAGCTTCCTCTGGAATGGACTGAGACATCTGGGGGACTCTTGGAATGGTGGTACGACCATGGAGTTCCTCTCGCCTTTCCTGTTGAGAGTGCCTCCTCTTGAGATGCGACGGGAACGCCGGGAATTCTTTCCCGTTGAAAGCAGGCAAAGGATCCCTCATCTCGAGCTACGAGGGGGAAACGGGGCTCCTCTGGATGTGGGCGGGACCATCCTGCTTCCTCTCGAGTGGAGACGGGTATGGAAGTGAACTTCTTGAGTTGCAGCAAGGGTGTGAAAGACCCTTTCGAAGTTCCAGAGGTTAGGTGTCATTAGTCTCCAGACGCCTCATCGGAAATAGGCCTCATCTCGCCTGGAAGGGAGAACTTCCTGGATTTTCTCGAGATGCGGCAGGTGTTCTCGAGTTACGACGGGGACCTCAGGGACCCGCCCTGGTGGCCTCAGGAGAGGCCAGTCCACATGCGAGTTGCTAGGGGGCCTCTCGGGATTCCTCTCCCGTCGATACCGGGGCCAAAAACCTTGTGTGGAGTCAGGGCCGGAAACGAGGATTCCTCTCAGGGGCTGACATGGATCTTTGGGTACTTCTTGAGTCTCCGCAGGGGAGTCAGGCCTCGTCTCGAGTGGGGGCATGCACGTGCGTTTTCTTTCCAGGCTGTAGCAGCAATGTCACGCTTCCCGTCGCGTGGATCAAAGGATCTGTGGTTTTCCCTCGAGGCTTTCCCACAGGGCTGTCCCACGTTCCACCGTGGTGTGAGTCGATCCTCGGCGTGAAAGATGAGCCAGTGCAGGGCAAAGAGGTTCCTCTGGAATGGACTGAGACATCTGGGGGACTCTTGGAATGGTGGTACGACCATGGAGTTCCTCTCGCCTTTCCTGTTGAGAGTGCCTCCTCTTGAGATGCGACGGGAACGCCGGGAATTCTTTCCCGTTGAAAGCAGGGAAAGGATCCCTCATCTCGAGCTCCGAGGGGGAAACGGGGCTCCTCTGGATGTGGGCGGGACCATCGTGCTTCCTCTCTAGTGGAGACGGGTATTGCCGGGGTCCAGCCCCGGTGGATCCAGGGAATTCGAAGGGTGGACGGCGTTGGCGTGGAAAGACTTGTTTATTTATTAATATAAGATTAGATTAAGAAACTGTAGTGCAGTAGGAAGATAAGTGGAGAAAGAGGGCTGAATAGCTTGGTTTACGCGGAAGACCAATAAAATTCCAGACAAGGAATTTGCACCATCTACGTTGGGCCACCGGTGCCCGCTTGAATATCTAAGGGTGCCTCGCCTTAAGCTCCCTTTCTCGCGGATCTTAATAACCAGGGCAAATAAGTAGACCTGGCGAGCCTCCGCGCCCCAGATGGAAATTCAGCCTGAAATTAAAGTAAAGAGCAGAGGGAAGAAAAGGGAGAGAAAAAGAGAGAGAGAGAGAGACACGGGGGGAGCCAGATTCCCAAGACACCAGGCCGAGACTAGTCCGAGAAACTGGTCTGAGAATCTGGTCCCGTCCTTTATTGTTCAGAAGGCCTTTTATACTTTTGATAAAACATGGAGATCAATGGGTAACACAAAGTTATGCAGCGTTAGCAGTCCAGACTCTTATCAAAACCAGGCTTTTCTCTCTGCATACCTAATTGTATACACAAGTCTTAGGTAATTTACATCATCTTCCAACCAAAAGGGCCAATTAACATTTTACAGCCTTTTTTCTGATAAGGGTTTGTCAACCACAAGACTTATTTGTGTTGATCTTCCCAAGGTCTGGTGCCACTCTCGGAAAGCACTAAAGAAAGTTACATTCTTAGACAGCAAGGATACAGCAACTTATAACAAGTAGAGGGAGTGCAGTGATTTATAGCAAAAGAGAAGCAATTAACTCAAAAGTCTAGTGTTGCTAACATCAAAACTACTATGTATCTTTTTCTACATCCTGCTTACATTAACATCCTTCCAGGTGCCTAAAAGATAAAGAATAAGGAGGTCTCGCAGCAATCCTTGAGTCAACAGTGAAAACCCTCTACCAATATAATTTTTAACTCTTTAGAAAAGGCTCTGTATCTTTAAGATGCTTTTAAGCTTTGTGCCTCCCGCGGTTGGGGGGCTGTAAGCAATTCACAAGCTGTAAGCTTTGTGCCTCTCGCGGTTGGGGGGCTGTAAGCAATTCACAAGCTGTAAGAGGTCTGGGGAACCTGTTAGGCAGACTAGAGAGCTATCAGAGGGGTTTAACTGAAACATCCCTTTCAAATGCAGAAGACTAAAACCCTGAATTGACTTTTTTCCAGAGAATATCAGAAAAGTGGAAAAGCAGAGCACAAAAGCCAGCAGATTTTTGCTGGGGTACATGCTTAGGAATATCCAGAGGGGTCCCTGAAGTCTGAGCACGCCTTGCGTATGTCAGCTTCCTTCCTCATGACCTTGTCACAGGCGGGATTCCTCACACTGGCTTCCGGCAACTCCCCCTTCTTTATTAGTTTTTTAAAAAAATTAGGTGCAGTTCAGTCGCGAGATTCCGAATGCTCTGCCGAAGAGTCCTGACAACACAAGGAAGCACGATTACAAGGAGCAGGATTATGGCACCCACAGCAGCATAGCTAGAGACAGTAGTCAGAAGAGTTTTTCCAGAAATGAAGTCAGAGAAGGTGTGGAAAAAGTCATTGGCTTCTCCTGCGGCGGTAAAATCTAATCGGGAGTGTTCCAAGGTCTGAATCTGATTATGAAGTTTCCCTAAATCTAAACTAATATCTGAGCTGTTCCAGACACCTAAAATATGATTTTTGACCCTCTCCCATTTAAAATCTGTCTCATTTACTTTCAGGGATGTAACACATATCCACCGGTAATCGGCATGACATGAAAGAGCCAATTTCATTTTCAGACTCTGTAATTCATTCCCAATATGCATTACTGCTTCTTCTAAGGCATCAATCCTTATTTCTAGCTTCCTATCTATAATTTCCTGGGTTGCCAGCGTTAGAGAAACATTTTTGGATACGGTGTCAACATATTGGGCAGTATACACTTGTTGAGACAATGATAATGCCGCCACAGTAACAGAAGTAATTGCGGTTATCAAAGCTGATATTCCCAAAACAAGTAAGCCCACAAACCGTCGTGTTCGCATTAAATCTTGTAGCTGTTGCAGTACAGCTAGGCCATGGTTATCATACCAATACGTGGCTACAGTTACAGGTACCATGAGATAGGGCGGACGTTTTAAAACCATGAAAGAGCAAACTTTATATTGAGGAGTTAAACAGGATGAAAGCATACATTGTTCACAAGACACTACATGGGGTCCACCTGTATAATTCAATTGTATGTTAAGTCTTTCAGAATCATTAGTGAAAAGAAAAACATAAGGAGAGGGTAGACAAGCTAAAATAGAGTAAATAGAGGTATTTTTTGGTCGGATTAAAATAATAGGGGCGGTAGCCGCAAGGGCTCTCCAAATTTCTGGCTGCCAAAAGGTTTTACCTCTAGTTATATAAGACAGCATAGGGGGAACAAATTGGTTATGATGCCGTCTGGTGGCAACTAACGGCCAAGAAATTGAATATTCTTTCCAATTATCCAATCTATTGATAAAGTCATCGTCAGACTCAGGGTCTTGACCTGGATTTGGGTTGCTCCAGTCCTGAATCGCACAATTTCTTCCTCCCGGCATATTGTAATCTACTCTCGAATTATAAATACAAGATTTCCAAATCGGATATCCTGAATGATCATCTATAGTTTTCCAAATAACATCTGAGGGAGCAACATCATCACAATTTGGATATTCTGATGGAGTTTTGAGAGACAAAGACTTATAGGGGCCAAGGACCCCAGGCATACGGGCTCGTAATATCCAAGCAGACCGATCCCCTATAGATGCAAATTTAGAGGTTGGGGAATCTGTCATAACTGCTTTTGTGGAGGCTCCAATGCATCCTGTCTTGGTAAAGAAGTCTCCTGTAAGGCCAGGAGGAAAATTAAAGCAGACAGGAAAATCATCTGCTAGTCCTTTAAAGGTATAATTGAAATTAATAGGGTATTGGTCTTTTGTATAGGAAGTATAAGATCCTCCCAAAAGGCGAGGCTGGTCTGTACTGACTCGTATGGGGTCACTGTTCCAAGTAACAACTTGGAAAGTTGGAGGATCCGGGAGAAACGCCCAATATTTGGTTGGAATGGGAGCAGCGCTTACCTGGCAAGAGAGCAAGGCAAGCATGGCAATAAACACCTTTTCAGGAGAGACTGACGATCCCTGTAGGGTAGCTATCCCCTGTGCCTGGCGACAGAGAGCTTTAATCTGTCCCCAGGTGGGCAAGGAGGCTTGTTGGGTTGACTGAGCTGGGCGTCCTAATGGATTCCTGCGAGGCAAAAAATCAGGGGGTGCAATATCCTGTATCTGAAGTCGTGACATCTGTCCAGTGGGTGGCTCCGATCCGCGCCTATCCGGGATCTCCAATGTCAGCTGTCCTGGGGTCAGCGGCGTTTCCCGTGCTGGCGGAGGGAGCGGGGGAAGAGGGAGTTTCTTCCTTTTTAGAGATCGCGGTGGCGGGGGATTCTGGTATCCGGGGAGCTGAGACATGGCGAATTAGTCTGTCTGGAACCCAAATCGGAGCGTCCGCGTCCTGTGGAAAAACACAAGCATACCCTCGCCCATTGGTTAATAAGGGGTCAGGACCTTTCCATTGTCCGGAAAGAAGGTCCCTCCATTTTACTAATGGTTTTGCATTCAATTGCTCTGGGCACCAATGGCGAAGCATTGCAGTGTTTCCGGATGAATCAGCATTTAAGTTATTTATTACGAAAAGAGCATGTTGCAAAATCTGATGGGGGGAACTATATTTAAATTCCCCTTCTTTTAGTTTTTGAATATGGATTTTCAGTGTTTGATGTGCTCTTTCCACAATGGCTTGTCCTTGTGGGTTATAAGGGATGCCGGTGTTATGTTTAATTTGAAATCTTGTACAGAATTGCTGAAAAGATTTAGAAGTGTAAGCAGGAGCATTATCAGTTTTTAAAGCTTTTGGCAAGCCCAGATAGGAAAAGCATGTAAAAAGATGTTGTATTACATCTTTAACTGCTTCCCCTGTACGAGCAGTGGCAATAATAACATGAGAGAAGGTATCTACAGTTACATGAACAAAAGACAGTTTTCCAAATGAAGAGACATGGGTTACATCCATTTGCCAGAGTGCATTAGGTTTGAGACCGCGAGGGTTAACTCCCAGAGGCAAAGCATTCACGGTAGTAGGACAATGTGAACAAGAACGAACAATCTCTCGGGCAGATTCTCGAGGAATTTGAAACTGGTATCGTAAGGCAGTGGCATTTTGGTGATGAAGTGAGTGAGAAGCTCGAGCTTCTTCAAAAACAGAAGCCACTGAAATCCTGGTTAACGAATCTGCCAATTCATTGAGAGCATTTAAAGGGCCAGGCAGGCCGGAATGAGCCCGAATGTGGCCGATAAAGAACGCCCGATTTCTTTTCCATATTTGCTGCTGCAGTTTAGTTAACAAATGGAAGATAGCAGTTTTGTTTTCAGGCAAAACTGCAGTCTCAATGTGTGGAAACAGCCTGACCACATACTGAGAGTCAGAATAAAGGTTAAATTCTTTCTCCGCAAACATAACAAAGGCCTCAATAACAGCTGTGATTTCAGCCCTTTGAGCTGAAGTTTCTTGTGTTTCCAAAAGTTTTTGATGATCTCTTGTGACTATAGAGGCTCTACCGTTAGCCGATCCATCAGTAAAGACTACCTGAGCATCTGAAATAGGGAACTGTTTACACCGGACAGGAAAAATAACTGGATGGTTAGACATAAAATTTAGTAAAACATGCGAGGGTAAATGATGCAAAATTTGACCACAGTAATTCCCTATGGCAATCTGCCAGTCTTCATCAAACATTAAAAGAGCATCAAGCTGCTCCTTATTATATGGAATTACAATCTCTGATGGCTCTTTACCAAACAATTCAATGCTCCGCTTCCTTCCTTTTAGCATTAATGTGGCAATTAAACCAGGATAAGAAGCCACGACTTTTTTAGCTTGGGTAGGAAGATGGATCCATTCTAAAGGGCCGCGTTGCCACAGAACTCCCGTAGGCGCCGTTGGAGTAGCTAGGCAAAGGAACTGCCACGTCATCGTCAAATCAATTCTTTTTACATAGCTATTTGATAAGGCTGCTTCTACTTTGCCTAGGGCTTCTTGAGCCTCAGCTGTTAATTGTCTTTTTGAGGTTGGATCAGGATCCCCGCGTAAAGTGTTAAAAAGAGGTTTTAATTCGGCAGTGGTTAATTTTAAATATGGTCTAATCCAATTAATATCACCTAAGAGTTTTTGATAATCATTTAAAGTAATAAGATGGTCTTTTCTCAATTGCAGCGGGGTATGAGTCACCGTTTCCGAATTTATGACTCTTCCTAAGTAAGTTATGGGCGGATTGATTTGAATTTTTTCTGGGGCAATTTTTAGGCCTCTGTCTGTCAATGCCTGGGTCAGGTCCTGGAGCACAGTCTGCAGGTGAACTCTATCAGGATGAGCTATTAAAATATCATCCATATAGTGAATCATATACACGTGTTCATATTTAGCCCTAGTATCTTCTAGAGCGGCATTAACAAATTTTTGGCATAAAGTAGGGCTATTTTTCATTCCCTGAGGCAGAACCTTCCACTGAAACCGTAAATAAGGCTGTTTAAGATTTTCTGATGGCAGACTAAAGGCAAATCGCTTTTTATCCTCAGGATTTAAGGGAATAGTGAAAAAACAATCTTGTAAATCAATAACAATTATATTATATCCCTCTGGAACGGCTACTGGGGAAGGGAGCCCAGGCTGTAAGGCCCCCATGTCCTCCATGGTGGCATTAATAGCTCTCAAATCCTGTAAAAGTCGCCATTTACCAGATTTTTTCTTAATGACAAAAATAGGAGTGTTCCAGGGGCTATTGGAGGGCTCAATATGTCCCAATTCTAATTGTTCAAAGATTAATGCTTTAGCTGCCAATAATTTTTCCTTATGCAGAGGCCACTGTTCTACCCACACCGGATCTTGAGATTTCCATGTGATGGGGTCGGCAGCAAAAACAATGGCCTCAATTATAAATTTGGATATCCCAATCCAGCACGTAGCTTGCGAGGAGTTGGGCAAATTGGCTCAATTATTCCTGTCTGTTGTTTACCCAATCCTTTTGATGGATCATAGCCCATCTGCAACATCTGAGAGGTCACTTTATCATCAGGGCTAAAAAGTAACACTCCCATTTGAGATAGCACGTCCCTCCCCCACAGGGTAAGGGGGAGCGAAGGAACGACATAAGGTTGGAAAGTTCCACGGGTATCCTCAAATTGCCAATCTAAAATTTTTGCACTTTTGGCTATTTGGGGGCTCTTCCTATCCCCACCAAGTTATTTTCAGTAGTATGTGTGGGCCAGGAGCTGGGCCAGTCTTTTCCTGAAATGCAAGAAACATCTGCTCCTGTGTCTAATAACCCCACAATAGACTTGCCATTAATCAGGATAGTCTTCATAGGACGTTTCTGAGTAATTTCTGTTATCCAAAAAACCATATCACTAGACCCAAATCCTTTATCCTGCCTTTCATTTTGAGTAGCTGTGCGCCCAATTGCAGTGTGGTAAGGCAAAAGCAAAAGTTGGGCTATTCTTTGTCCCTGATGTATTTGGAAAGTTTTAGTTGGGGGTGAAATCATTATCTGGATTTCTCCTGTATAATCTGAGTCAATTACTCCAGGGATGATTGTGAGACCTTGCATAGCTAAGGAACTTCTGCCTAGTATAATTCCTACTAAACCTGTTGGTAATGGGCCTTTAACTCCTGTAGGTATTTTTACAGTGGGGCTATCTGGTGTTAATATTGCTGAGGTGGTGGAACTGAGGTCCAGTCCTGCGCTGCCTGGGGTTGCTCTGATGAGTTCTGCGATGGGACGAAGGGAATGAATGGGTTCAGTGAGGCTGCCCCAATTGTTGTCGGGGCCTGAGGCTGGCCCCTCAATCCGTTTCCCGACTGCTGGTCGGGGCCCAAAAAGGCTCCATTTCTATGGAATTGTGACCTACATTCTTTTGCCCAGTGATATCCTTTTTGACAACGAGGGCAGAGAGATCTAGGGAGATTAGTAGGCACAGCCGGGGAGGGAGAATTCGGCAGAGAAGAACCGGCTGCTTTTTGGGGACAAGCTCGCATAAGGTGCCCTTCCCGTCCGCAAGAGAAGCAGGCCTTGGATAAACCAATATTCTGGCCTGGACTACTGGAATGACTCTTTGACGGGTTATTTCTATTTGTAAAAAAGGACTGTACTGCCTGCTGGTAAGAATTTCCCTTTATGGCTGCAGCTATGGCAACGCCCTGCATCATCGCTGGTCCTACATCTGCACATTGCCTGATATAATCTATTATTTCCCCAGTTTTTTTAATAGGACGTAAAATGGCCTGGCAGGTAGAATTAGCATTTTCAAATGCCAGTTGTTTTATCAATATACTAGCTGCCTCAGTGTTGGAAATTACTCTGTTGACTGCCTCTGCAAGTCTTGATATAAAGTCTTCATATGGCTCTTCTGGTTTTTGTTTAACATTTGAGAAGGAAGAGGTAGATTCTTTCCCTTCAGGCAACAAACGCCAAGCCCCAAGGGCGCAGGAGGTTACTTGATCTAAAGTGGTTTTATCTAATCCCATTTGATCTCTAAGTGTTCCAAAATCATTAGTCCCTGCCAACATATTTTTTATAATATATCTTGGGCCATATTTTTGGTTAGCATCAGCCTGTTTTTGGGCTAGATCTTCATATTCAGTTCTCCAAAGTACATATTGACCTCCAGACAGACAAGCTTTAGCGACTGTCTTCCAGTCATGGGGTGTCATCCATCTGCCCGCTAAAGCTTCCACCAATGATACAGTGTACGGGGCTTTAGGCCCATACAAAGCACAAGCCTGTTTGAGTTCTTTAATCATTTTCATTGGAATGGGTTCCCAGTGGGGGGCTGTTCTCCCACCACTTCCACCAAATATTATGGGGAAACAAGCCTCAAGGTGGGGATCAAGTTCATCATCTGGGCTAGAGAAAACTCTTCTTCGGGGAGCTTCTAGTGGAGGCCCCTCACCCTTATAGGGAGGGGGGGGCAAGGGGTGTCCTATGTCACTTTCTTCGTACTTTGGGAATTTTTTATCCGTTCTGTGTTTAGGTCTTACGGATGTTTTATCTGGGGAATCTGGCCTTAAACTCTCAGGTGCATATAATCTGATGGGGGACATTTGTCTTGAGCCTCTGGAAGCAGAAGGCTTAATTAAGGAAATTTCTCTTGAATTTGTGGAAGCAGGTGGTCTGGTTGGGGAAGTTTTTATTAAGCTCTTTGGAGCAGATAATCTAATTGGAGAAGTTTCTCTTAAACTCCTTGGAGCATCTTTATTTAATAAAGACCAGTCCTCATCAGAATGATCTTGACTTACTTCCTCTTCCAAATCTTCCTCATCTGAAAGCTGCTCTTTTTTGTCATCTCTATCTATTACCTTTTCTTGGGCAGTCATTGCAGCTATCATTTGACTCAACTGCCGATAGTTAGGTGTAGCCTCCTTTTCATCACTCTCCTCTTCGATAGATACCTTTTTCTCTGCACTTTCCTCTTTAAGATGTACCTTTTCAGATTCAGGGGCAGGGTCTAGAGCGTCCCTAATTATATTCCATAAGGAAAAGGCGTCAGTAGGCACCTTTTGTGAGCCATGTTCAGCATGGTAAGTTTTTAGTTGTTTTCCTACTCTCTCCCAGGTGTCTAAGTTAACAGTGCCTTCTTCTGGAAACCAGGGACACTGTTCTTGTACAAAGGAAAAAAAATGAATGAATATTGGATTTTTTAACTTTAATTCCTCGTTTAGTTAGTAACTGCAAGATTACTCCTGTAAAAAGCTGTCTTTCTTTTGATTCACTGTTACCCATGTCAGAAAATTAAGTCTTATAGAAAAGTCTACCTCAACAAAAAGGTTTTACCTTTGGCGAGGGGGGTTTTGTTTTCAACCCTAAGATAGCAGGTTTCTTTTCAACCTCTAGAGCACCAGGTTTCTCTTAAACCCTTGAACACTTCCCACTCCTCCTCACCCTGTCTATCCTACAGGGGGGTCCGCGGCACCCTGAGTGGGGTCCTAGCCGTCCCGAACACTCAACACTGGGGGAGTACCCGAAAGTACTCCGGGGGGAGTGATTAAGTCACTCCGGGGGGGAGCAACAGAGAGTGCTCCGGGGGGAGCAACAGAGAGTGCTCCGGGGGGAGCTACAGAGAGTGCTCCGGGGGGAGCTTTTGCTCCGAGGAACCTACCTTCGAATAGCCTGTTCCGGGCGCCACTTGCCGGGGTCCAGCCCCGGTGGATCCAGGGAATTCGAAGGGTGGACGGCGTTGGCGTGGAAAGACTTGTTTATTTATTAATATAAGATTAGATTAAGAAACTGTAGTGCAGTAGGAAGATTAAGTGGAGAAAGAGGGCTGAATAGCTTGGTTTACGCGGAAGACCAATAAAATTCCAGACAAGGAATTTGCACCATCTACGTTGGGCCACCGGTGCCCGCTTGAATATCTAAGGGTGCCTCGCCTTAAGCTCCCTTTCTCGCGGATCTTAATAACCAGGGCAAATAAGTAGACCTGGCGAGCCTCCGCGCCCCAGATGGAAATTCAGCCTGAAATTAAAGTAAAGAGCAGAGGGAAGAAAAGGGAGAGAAAAAGAGAGAGAGAGAGAGACACGGGGGGAGCCAGATTCCCAAGACACCAGGCCGAGACTAGTCCGAGAAACTGGTCTGAGAATCTGGTCCCGTCCTTTATTGTTCAGAAGGCCTTTTATACTTTTGATAAAACATGGAGATCAATGGGTAACACAAAGTTATGCAGCGTTAGCAGTCCAGACTCTTATCAAAACCAGGCTTTTCTCTCTGCATACCTAATTGTATACACAAGTCTTAGGTAATTTACATCATCTTCCAACCAAAAGGGCCAATTAACATTTTACAGCCTTTTTTCTGATAAGGGTTTGTCAACCACAAGACTTATTTGTGTTGATCTTCCCAAGGTCTGGTGCCACTCTCGGAAAGCACTAAAGAAAGTTACATTCTTAGACAGCAAGGATACAGCAACTTATAACAAGTAGAGGGAGTGCAGTGATTTATAGCAAAAGAGAAGCAATTAACTCAAAAGTCTAGTGTTGCTAACATCAAAACTACTATGTATCTTTTTCTACATCCTGCTTACATTAACATCCTTCCAGGTGCCTAAAAGATAAAGAATAAGGAGGTCTGGCAGCAATCCTTGAGTCAACAGTGAAAACCCTCTACCAATATAATTTTTAACTCTTTAGAAAAGGCTCTGTATCTTTAAGATGCTTTTAAGCTTTGTGCCTCCCGCGGTTGGGGGGCTGTAAGCAATTCACAAGCTGTAAGCTTTGTGCCTCTCGCGGTTGGGGGGCTGTAAGCAATTCACAAGCTGTAAGAGGTCTGGGGAACCTGTTAGGCAGACTAGAGAGCTATCAGAGGGGTTTAACTGAAACATCCCTTTCAAATGCAGAAGACTAAAACCCTGAATTGACTTTTTTCCAGAGAATATCAGAAAAGTGGAAAAGCAGAGCACAAAAGCCAGCAGATTTTTGCTGGGGTACATGCTTAGGAATATCCAGAGGGGTCCCTGAAGTCTGAGCACGCCTTGCGTATGTCAGCTTCCTTCCTCATGACCTTGTCACGGGCGGGATTCCTCACACTGGCTTCCGGCAGGGTATGGTGGTGAACTTCTTGAGTTGCAGCAAGGCTGTGAAAGACCCTTTCGAAGTTCCAGAGGTAAGGTGTCATTAGTCTCCAGACGCCTCATCGGAAATAGGCCTCATCTCGCCTGGAAGGGAGAACTTCCTGGATTTTCTCGAGTTGCGGCAGGTGTTCTCGAGTTACGACGGGGACCTCAGGGACCCGCCCTGGTGGCCTCAGGAGAGGCCAGTCCCTATGCGAGTTGCTAGGGGGCCTCTCGGGATTCCTCTCCCGTCGATACCGGGGCCAAAAACCTTGTGTGGAGTCAGGGCCGGAACCGAGGATTCCTCTCAGGGGCTGACATGGATCTTTGGGTACTTCTGGAGTCTCCCCAGGGGAGTCAGGCCTCGTCTCGAGTGGGGGCATGCACGTGCACTTTCCTTCCAGGCTGTAGCAGCAATGTCACGCTTCCCGTCGCGTGGATCAAATGATCTGTGGTTTTCCCTCGAGGCTTTCCCACAGGGCTGTCCCACGTGCCACCGTGGTGTGAATCGATCCTCGGCGTGAAAGATGAGCCAGTGCAGGGCAAAGAGGTTCCTCTGGAATGGACTGAGACATCTGGAGGACTCTTGGAATGGTGGTACGACCATGGAGTTCCTCTCGCCTTTCCTGTTGAGAGTGCCTCCTCTTGAGATGCGACGGGAACGCCGGGAATATTTTCCCGTTGAAAGCAGGGAAAGGATCCCTCATCTCGAGCTACGAGGGGGAAACGGGGCTCCTCTGGATGTGGGCGGGACCATCGTGCTTTCTCTCGAGTGGAGACGGGTATGGCGGTGAACTTCTTGAGTTGCAGCAAGGGTGTGAAAGACCCTTTCGAAGTTCCAGAGGTTAGGTGTCATTAGTCTCCAGACGCCTCATCGGAAATAGGCCTCATCTCGCCTGGAAGGGAGAACTTCCTTGATTTTCTCGAGTTGCGGCAGGTGTTCTCGAGTTACGACGGGGACCTCAGGGACCCGCCCTGTTGGCCTCAGGAGAGGCCAGTCCCTAAGCGTGTTGCTAGGGGGCCCCTCGGGATTCCTCTCCCGTCGATACCGGGGCCAAAAACTTTGTGTGGAGACAGGGCTGGAACCGAGGATTCCTCTCAGGGACGGATATGGATCTTTGGGTACTTCTGGAGTCTCGCCAGGGGAGACAGGCCTCGTCTCGTGTGGGGGCATGCACGTGCACTTTCCTTCCAGGCGGTAGCAGCAATGTCACGCTTCCCGTCGCGTGGATCAAAGGATCTGCGGTTTTCCCTCGAGGCTTTCCCTCGAGGCTTTCCCACAGGGCTGTCCCACGTGACACCGTGGTGTGAGTCGATTCTCGGTGTGAAAAATGAGCCAGTGCAGGGCAAAGAGGTTCCTCTGGAATGGACTGAGACATCTGGGGGACTCTTGGAATGGTGGTACGACCATGGAGTTCCTCTCGCCTTTCCTGTTGAGAGTGCCTCCTCTTGAGATGCGACGGGAACGCCGGGAATTCTTTCCCGTTGAAAGGAGGGAAAGGATCCCTCATCTCGAGCTACGAGGGGGAAACGGGGCTCCTCTGGATGTGGGCGGGACCATCGTGCTTCCTCTCGAGTGGAGACGGGTATGGCGGTGAACTTCTTGAGTTGCAGCAAGGGTGTGAAAGACCCTTTCGAAGTTCCAGAGGTTAGGTGTCATTAGTCTCCAGACGCCTCATCGGAAATAGGCCTCATCTCGCCTGGAATGGTGAACTTCCTGGATTTTCTCGAGTTGCGGCAGGTGTTCTCGAGTTACGACGGGGACCTCAGGGACCCGCCCTGGTGGCCTCAGGAGAGGCCAGTCCCCATGCGAGTTGCTAGGGGGCCTCTCGGGATTCCTCTCCCGTCGATACCGGGGCCAAAAACCTTGTGTGGAGTCAGGGCCGGAACCGAGGATTCCTCTCAGAGGCTGACATGGATCTTTGGGTACTTCTGGAGTCTCCCCAGGGGAGTCAGGCCTCGTCTCGAGTGGGGGCATGTACGTGTGATTTCCTTCCATGCTGTAGCAGCAATGTCACGCTTCCCATCGCGTGGATCAAATGATCTGTTTTTTTCCCTCGAGGCTTTCCCACAGGGCTGTCCCACGTGCCACCGTGGTGTGAGTCGATCCTCGGCGTGAAAGATGAGCCAGTGCAGGGCAAAGAGGTTCCTCTGGAATGGACTGAGACATCTGGGGGACTCTTGGAATGGTGGTACGACCATGGAGTTCCTCTCGCCTTTCCTGTTGAGAGTGCCTCCTCTTGAGATTCGACGGGAACGCCGGGAATTCTTTCCCGTTGAAAGCAGGGAAAGGATCCCTCATCTCGAGCTACGAGGGGGAAACGGGGCTCCTCTGGATGTGGGCGGGACCATCGTGCTTCCTCTCGAGTCGAGACGGGTATGGCGGTGAACTTCTTGAGTTGCAGCAAGGGTGTGAAAGACCCTTTCGAAGTTCCAGAGGTTAGGTGTCATTAGTCTCCAGACGCCTCATCGGAAATAGGCCTAATCTCGCCTGGAAGGGAGAACTTCCTGGATTTTCTCGAGTTGCGGCAGCTGTTCTGGAGTTACGACGGGGACCTCAGGGACCCGCACTGGTGGCCTCAGGAGAGGCCAGTCCCCATGCGAGTTGCTAGGGGGCCTCTCGGGATTCCTCTCCCGTCGATACCGGGGCCAAAAACCTTGTGTGGAGTCAGGGCCGGAACGGAGGATTCCTCTCAGGGGCTGACATGGATCTTTGGGTACTTCTGGAGTCTCCACAGGGGAGTCAGGCCTCGTCTCGAGTGGGGGCATGCACGTGCGCCTTCCTTCCAGGCTGTAGCAGCAATGTCACGCTTCCCTTCGCGTGGATCAAAGGATCTGTGGTTTTCCCTCGAGGCTTTCCATCGAGGCTTTCCCACAGGGCTGTCCCACGTGCCACCGTGGTGTGAGTCGATCCTGGCGTGAAAGATGAGCCAGTGCAGGGCAAAGAGGTTCCGCTGGAATGGACTGAGACATCTGGGGGACTCTTGGAATGGTGGTACGACCATGGAGTTCCTCTCGCCTTTCCTGTTGAGAATGCCTCCTTTTGAGATGCGACGGGAACGCCGGGAATTCTTTCCCGTTGAAAGCAGGGAAAGGATCCCTCATCTCGAGCTACGAGGGGGAAACGGGGCTCCTCTGGATGTGGGCGGGACCATCGTGCTTCCTCTCGAGTGGAGACGGGTATGGCGGTGAACTTCTTGAGTTGCAGCAAGGGTGTGAAAGACCCTTTCGAAGTTCCAGAGGTTAGGTGTCATTAGTCTCCAGACGCCTCATCGGAAATAGGCCTCATCTCGCCTGGAAGGGAGAACTTCCTGGATTTTCTCGAGTTGCGGCAGGTGTTCTCGAGTTACGACGGGGACCTCAGGGACCCGCCCTGGTGGCCTCAGGAGAGGCCAGTCCCCATGCGAGTTGCTAGGGGGCCTCTCGGGATTCCTCTCCCGTCGATACCGGGGCCAAAAACCTTGTGTGGAGTCAGGGCCGGAACCGAGGATTCCTCTCAGGGGCTGACATGGATCTTTGGGTACTTCTGGAGTCTCCACAGGGGAGTCAGGCCTCGTCTCGAGTCGGGGCATGCACGTGCGCTTTCCTTCCAGGCTGTAGCAGCAATGTCACGCTTCCCTTCGCGTGGATCAAAGGATCTGTGGTTTCCCTCGAGGCTTTCCCTCGAGGCTTTCCCACAGGGATGTCCCACGTGCCACCGTGGTGTGAGTCGATCCTGGCGTGAAAGATGAGCCAGTGCAGGGTACAGAGGTTCCGCTGGAATGGACTGAGACATCTGGGGGACTCTTGGAATGGTGGTACGACCATGGAGTTCCTCTCGCCTTTCCTGTTGAGAGTGCCTCCTTTTGAGATGCGACGGGAACGCCGGGAATTCTTTCCCGTTGAAAGCAGGGAAAGGATCGCTCATCTCGAGCTACGAGGGGGAAACGGGGCTCCTCTGGATGTGGGCGGGAACATCGTGCTTCCTCTCGAGTGGAGACGGGTATGGCGGTGAACTTCTTGAGTTGCAGCAAGGGTGTGAAAGACCCTTTCGAAGTTCCAGAGGTTAGGTCTCATTAGTCTCCAGACGCCTCATCGGAAATAGGCCTAATCTCGCCTGGAAGGGAGAACTTCCTGGATTTTCTCGAGTTGCGGCAGGTGTTCTCGAGTTACGACGGGGACCTCAGGGACCCGCCCTGGTGGCCTCAGGAGAGGCCAGTCCCCATGCGAGTTGCTAGGGGGCCTCTCGGGATTCCTCTCCCGTCGATACCGGGGCCAAAAACCTTGTGTGGAGTAAGGGCCGGAACGGAGGATTCCTCTCAGGGGCTGACATGGACCTTTGGGTACTTCTGGAGTCTCCCCAGGGGAGTCAGGCCTCGTCTCGAGTGGGGGCATGCACGTGCGCTTTCCTTCCAGGCTGTAGCAGCAATGTCACGATTCCCGTCGCGTGCATCAAAGGATCTGTGGTTTTCCCTCGAGGCTTTCCCACAGGGCTGTCGCACGTGCCACTGTGGTGTGAGTCGATCCTCGGCGTGAAAGATGAGCCAGTGCAGGGCAAAGAGGTTCCTCTGGAATGGACTGAGACATCTGGGGGACTCTTGGAATGGTGGTACGACCATGGAGTTCCTCTCGCCTTTCCTGTTGAGAGTGCCTCCTCTTGAGATGCGACGGGAACGCCGGGAATTCTTTCCCGTTGAAAGCAGGGAAAGGATCCCTCATCTTGATCTACGAGGGGGAAACGGGGCTCCTCTGGATGTGGGCGGGACCATCGTGCTTCCTCTCGAGTGGAGACGGGTATGGCGGTGAACTTCTTGAGTTGCAGCAAGGGTGTGAAAGACCCTTTCGAAGTTCCAGAGGTTAGGTGTCATTAGTCTCCAGACGCCTCATCGGAAATAGGCCTCATCTCGCCTGGAAGGGAGAACTTCCTGGATTTTCTCGAGTTGCGGCAGGTGTTCTCGAGTTACGACGGGGACCTCAGGGACCCGCCCTGGTGGCCTCAGGAGAGGCCAGTCCCCATGCGAGTTGCTAGGGGGCCTCTCGGGATTCCTCTCCCGTCGATACCGGGGCCAAAAACCTTGTGTGGAGTCAGGGCCGGAACCGAGGATTCCTCTCAGGGGCTGACATGGATCTTTGGGTACTTGTGGAGTCTCCCCAGGGGAGTCAGGCCTCGTCTCGAGTGGGGGCATGCATGTGCGCTTTCCTTCCAGGCTGTAGCAGCAATGTCACGCTTCCCGTCGCGTGGATCAAAGGATCTGTGGTTTTCCCTCGAGGCTTTCCCACAGGGCTGTCCCACGTGCCACCGTGGTGTGAGTCGATCCTCGGCGTGAAAGATGAGCCAGTGCAGGGCAAAGAGGTTCCTCTGGAATGGACTGAGACATCTGGGGGACTCTTGGAATGGTGGTACGACCATGGAGTTCCTCTCGCCTTTCCTGTTGAGAGTGCCTCCTCTTGAGATGCGACGGGAACGCCGGGAATTCTTTCCCGTTGAAAGCAGGGAAAGGATCCCTCATCTTGATCTACGAGGGGAAACGGGGCTCCTCTGGATGTGGGCGGGACCATTGTGCTTCCTCTCGAGTGGAGACGGGTATGGCGGTGAACTTCTTGAGTTGCAGCAAGGGTGTGAAAGACCCTTTCGAAGTTCCAGAGGTTAGGTGTCATTAGTCTCCAGACGCCTCATCGGAAATAGGCCTCATATCGCCTGGAAGGGAGAACTTCCTGGATTTTCTCGAGTTGCGGCAGGTGTTCTCGAGTTACGACGGTGACCTCAGGGACCCGACCTGGTGGCCTCAGGAGAGGCCAGTCCCCATGCGAGGTGCTAGGGGACCTCTTGGGGTTCCTCTCCCGTCAATTCCGGGGCCAAAAACCTTGTGTGTAGTCAGGGCCGGAACCGAGGATTCCTCTCAGGGGCTGACATGGATCTTTGGGTACTTCTGGAGTCTCCCCAGGGGAGTCAGGCCTCGTCTCGAGTGGGGGCATGCACGTGCGCTTTCCTTCCAGGCTGTAGCAGCAATGTCACGCTTCCCGTCGCGTGGATTAAAGGGTCTGTGGTTTTCCCTCGAGGCTTTCCCTCGAGGCTTTCCCACAAGCCTCTCCCACGTGCCACCGTGGTGTGAGTCGATCCTCGGCGTGAAAGATGAGCCAGTGCAGGGCAAAGAGGTTCCTCTGGAATGGACTGAGACATCTGGGGGACTCTTGGAATGGTGGTACGACCATGGAGTTCCTCTCGCCTTTCCTGTTGAGAGTGCCTCCTCTTGAGATGCGACGGGAACGCCGGGAATTCTTTCCCGTTGAAAGCAGGGAAAGGATCCCTCATCTCGAGCTACGAGGGTGAAACGGGGCTCCTCTGGATTTGGGAGGGACCATCGTGCTTCCTCGCGAGTGGAGACGGGTATGGCGGTGAACTTCTTGAGTTGCAGCAAGGGTGTGAAAGACCCTTTCGAAGTTCCAGAGGTTAAATGTCATTAGTCTCCAGACACCTCATCGGAAATAGGCCTCATCTAGCCTGCAAGGGAGAATTTCCTGGATTTTCTCGAGTTGCAGCCGGTGTTCTCGAGTTACGATGGGGACCTCAGGGACCCGCCCTGGTGGCCTCAGGAGAGGCCAGTCCCCAGGCGAGTGGCTAGGGGGCCTCTCGGGATTCCTCTCCCTTCGATACCGGGGCCAAAAACCTTGTGTGGAGTCAGGGCCGGAACCGAGGATTCCTCTCAGGGGCTGACATGGATCTTTGGGTACTTGTGGAGTCTCCACAGGGGAGTCAGGCCTCGTCTCGAGTGGGGGCATGCACGTGTGCTTTCCTTCCAGGCTGTAGCAGTAATGTCACGCTTCCCGTGGCCTGTATCAAAGGATCTGTGGTTTTCCCTCGAGGCTTTCCCTCGAGGCTTTCCCACAGGGCTGTCCCACGTGCCACCGTGGTGTGAGTCGATCCTCGGCGTGAAAGATGAGCCAGTGCAGGGCAAAGAGGTTCCTCTGGAATGGACTGAGACTTCTGGGGGACTCTTAGAATGGTGGTACGACCATGGAGTTCCTCTCGCCTTTCCTGTTGAGAGTGCCTCCTCTTGAGATGCGACGGGAACGCCGGGAATTCTTTCCCGTTGAAAGCAGGGAAAGGATCCCTCATCTCGAGCTACGAGGGGGAAACGGGGATCCTCTGGATGTGGGCGGGACCATCGTGCTTCCTCTCCAGTGGAGACGGGTATGGCGGTGAACTTCTTGAGTCGCAGCAAGGGTGTGAAAGACCCTTTCGAAGTTCCAGAGGTTAGGTGTCATTAGTCTCCAGACGCCTCATCGGAAATACGCCTCATCTCGCCTGGAAGGGAGAACTTCCTGGATTTTCTCGAGTTGCGGCAGGTGCTCTCGAGTTACGACGGGAACCTCAGGGACCCGCTCTGGTGGCCTCAGGAGAGGCCAGTCCCCATGCGAGTTGCTAGGGGGCCTCTCGGGATTCCTCTCCCGTCGATACCGGGGCCAAAAACTTTGTGTGGAGTCAGGGCCGGAAACGAGGATTCCTCTCAGGGGCTGACATGTATCTTTGGGTACTTCTGGAGTCTCCCCAGGGGAGTCAGGCCTCGTCTCGAGTGGGGGCATGCACGTGCGCTTTCCTTCCAGGCTGTAGCAGCAATGTCACGCTTCCCGTCGCGTGGATCAAAGGATCTGTGATTTTCCCTCGAGGCATTCCCTCGAGGCTTTCCCACAGGGCTGTCCCACGTGCCACCGTGGTGTGAGTCGATCCTCGGCGTGAAAGATGAGCCAGTGCAGGGCAAAGAGGTTCCTCTGAAATGGACTGAGACATCTGGGGGACTCTTGGAATGGTGGTACGACCATGGAGTTCCTCTCGCCTTTCCTGTTGAGAGTTCCTCCTCTTGAGATGCGACGGGAACACCGGGAATTCTTTCCCGTTGAAAGCAGGGAAAGGATCCCTCATCTCGTGCTACGAGGGGGAAACGGGTCTCCTCTGGATGTGGGCGGGACCATCGTGCTTCCTCTCGAGTGGAGACGGGTATGGCGGTGAACTTCTTGAGTTTCAGCAAGGGTGTGAAAGACCCTTTCGAAGTTCCAGAGGTTAGGTGTCATTAATCTCCGGACGCCTCATCGGAAATAGGCCTCATCTCGCCTGGAAAGGAGAACTTCCTGGATTTTCTCGAGTTGCGGCAGGTGTTCTCGAGTTACGACGGGGACCTCAGGGACCCGCCCTGGTGGCCTCAGGAGAGGCCAGTCCCCATGCGAGTTGCTAGGGGGCCTCTCGGGATTCCTCTCCCGTCGATACCGGGGCCAAAAACCTTGTGTGGAGTCAGGGCCGGAACCGAGGATTCCTCTCAGGGGCTGACATGGATCTTTGGGTACTTCTGGAGTCTCCCCAGGGGAGTCAGGCCTCGTCTCGAGTGGGGGCATGCACGTGCGCTTTCCTTCCAGGCTGTAGCAGCAATGTCACGCTTCCCGTCGCGTGGATCAAAGGATCTGTGGTTTTCCCTCGAGGCTTTCCCACAGGGCTGTCCCACGTGCCACCGTGGTGTGAGTCGATCCTCGGCGTGAAAGATGAGCCAGTGCAGGGCAAAGAGGTTCCTCTGGAATGGACTGAGACATCTGGGGGACTCTTGGAATGGTGGTACGACCATGGAGTTCCTCTCGCCTTTCCTGTTGAGAGTGCCTCCTCTTGAGATGCGACGGGAACGCCGGCAATTCTTTCCCGTGGAAAGCAGGGAAAGGATCCCTCATCTCGAGCTACGAGGGGGTCACGGGGCTCCTCTGGATCTGGGCGGGACCATCGTGCTTCCCTTCGAGTGGAGACGGGTATGGCGGTGAACTTCTTGAGTTGCAGCAAGGGTGTGAAAGACCCTTTCGAAGTTCCAGAGGTTAGGTGTCATTAGTCTCCAGACGCCTCATCGGAAATAGGCCTAATCTCGCCTGGAAGGGAGAACTTCCTGGATTTTCTCGAGTTGCGGCAGGTGTTCTCGAGTTACGACGGGGACCTCAGGGACCCGCCCTGGTGGCCTCAGGAGAGGCCAGTCCCCATGCGAGTTGCTAGGGGGCCTCTTGGGGTTCCTCTCCCGTCAATTCCGGGGCCATAAACCTTGTGTGTAGTCAGGGCCGGAACCGAGGATTCCTCTCAGGGGCTGACATGGATCTTTGGGTACTTCTGGAGTCTCCCCAGGGGAGTCAGGCCTCGTCTCGAGTGGGGGCATGCACGTGCGTTTTCCTTCCAGGCTGTAGCAGCAATGTCACGCTTCTTGTGGCGTGGATCAAAGGATCTGTGGTTTTCCCTCGAGGCTTTCCCTCGAGGATTTCCCACAGGGCTGTCCCACGTGCCACCGTGGTGTGAATCGATCCTCGGGGTGAAAGATGAGCCAGTGAAGGGCAAAGAAGTTCCTCTGGAATGGACTGAGACATCTGGGGGACTCTTGGAATGGTGGTACGACCATGGAGTTCCTCTCGCCTTTCCTGTTGAGAATGCCTCCTCTTGAGATGCGATGGGAACGCCGGGAATTCTTTCCCGTTGAAAGCAGGGAAAGGATCCGTCTTCTCGAGCTCCGAGGAGGAAACGGGGCTCCTATAGATGTGGGCGGGACCATCGTGCTTCCTCTCGAGTGGAGACGGGTATGGCGGTGAACTTCTTGAGTTGCAGCAAGGGTGTGAAAGACCCTTTCGAAGTTCCAAACGTTAGGGGTCATTAGTCTCCAGACGCCTCATCGCAAATAGGCCTCATCTCGCCTGGAAGGGAGAACTTCCTGGATTTTCTCGAGTTGCGGCAGGTGTTCTCGAGTTACGACGGGGACCTCAGGGACCCGCCCTGGTGGCCTCAGGAGAGGCCAGTCCCCATGCGAGGTGATAGGGGGCCTCTCGGGATTCCTCTCCCGTCGATACCGGGGCCAAAAACTTTGTGTGGAGTCAGGGCCGGAACCGAGGATTCTTCTCAGGGGCTGAGATGGATCTTTGTGTACTTCTGAGGTCTCCCCAGGGGAGTCAGGCCTCGTCTCGAGTGGTGGCATGCACGTGCTCTTTCCTTCCAGGCTGTAGCAGCAATGTCACGCTTCCCGTGGCGTGGATCAAAGGATCTGTGGTTTTCCCTCGAGGCTTTCCCTCGAGGCTTTCCCACAGGGCTGTCCCACGTGCCACCGTGGTGTGAGTCGATCCTAGGCGTGAAAGATGAGCCAGTGCAGGGCAAAGAGGTTCCTCTGGAATGGACTGAGACATCTGGGGGACTCTTGGAATGATGGTACGACCATGGAGTTCCTCTCGCCTTTCCTGTTGAGAGTGCCTCCTCTTGAGATGCGACGGGAACGCCGGGAATTCTTTCCCGTTGAATGCAGGGAAAGGATCCCTCATCTCGAGCTACGAGGGGGAAACGGGGCTCCTCTGGATGTGGGCGGGACCGTCGTGCTTCCTCTCGAGTGGAGACGGGTATGGCGGTGAACTTCTTGAGTTGCAGCAAGGGTGTGAAAGACCCTTTCGAAGTTCCAGAGGTTAGGTGTCATTAGTCTCCAGATGCCTCATCGGAAATAGGCCTCATCTCGCCTGGAAGGGAGAACTTCCTGGATATTCTCGAGTTGCGGCAGGTGTTCTCGAGTTACGACGGGGACCTCAGGGACCCGCCCTGATGGCCTCAGGAGAGGCCAGGCCCATGCGAGTTGCTACGGGGCCTCTCGGGATTCCTCTCCCGTGGATACCGGGGCCAAAAACCTTGTGTGGATTCAGGGCCGGAACCGAGGATTCCTCTCAGGGGTGACATGGATCTTTGGGTACTTCTGGAGTCTCCCCAGGGGAGTCAGGCCTCGTCTCGAGTGGAGGCATGCACGTGCGCTTTCCTTCCAGGCTGTAGCAGCAATGTCACGCTTCCCGTCGCGTGGATCAAAGTATCTGTGGTTTTCCCCCGAGGCTTTCCCACAGGGCTGTCCCACGTGCCACCGTGGTGTGAGTCGATCCTCGGCGTGAAAGATGAGCCAGTGCATGGAAAAGAGGTTCCTCTGGAATGGACTGAAACATCTGGGGGACTCTTGGAATGGTGGTACGACCATGGAGTTCCTCTCGCCTTTCCTGTTGAGAGTGCCTCCTCTTGAGATGCGACGGGAACGCCGGGAATTCTTTCCCGTTGAAAGCAGGGAAAGGATCCCTCATCTCGAACTCCGAGGGGGAAACGGGGCTCCTCTGGATGTGGGCGGGACCATCGTGCTTCCTCTGGAGTGGAGACGGGTATGGCGGTGAATTTCTTGAGTTGCAGCAAGGGTGTGAAAGACCCTTTCGAAGTTCCATAGGTTAGGTGTCATTAGTCTCCAGATGCCTCATCGGAAATAGGCCTCATCTCGCCTGGAAGGGAGAACTTCCTGGATATTCTCGAGTCGCGGCAGGTGTTCTCGAGTTACGACGGGGACCTCAGGGACCCGCCCTGGTGGCCTCAGGAGAGGCCAGTCCCCATGCGAGTTGCTAGGGGGCCTCTCGGGATTCCTCTCCCGTCGATACCGGGGCCAAAAACCTTGTGTGGATTCAGGGCCGGAACCGAGGATTCCTCTCAGGGGTGACATGGATCTTTGGGTACTTCTGGAGTCTCCCCAAGGGAGTCAGGCCTCGTCTCGAGTGGGAGCATGCACGTGCGCTTTCCTTCCAGGCTGTAGCAGCAATGTCACGCTTCCCGTCGCGTGGATCAAAGTATCTGTGGTTTTCCCCCGAGGCTTTCCCACAGGGCTGTCCCACGTGCCACCGTGGTGTGAGTCGATCCTCGGCGTGAAAGATGAGCCAGTGCATGGCAAAGAGGTTCCTCTGGAATGGACTGAAACATCTGGGGGACTCTTGGAATGGTGGTACGACCATGGAGTTCCTCTCGCCTTTCCTGTTGAGAGTGCCTCCTCTTGAGATGCGACGGGAACGCCGGGAATTCTTTCCCGTTGAAAGCAGGGAAAGGATCCCTCATCTCGAACTCCGAGGGGGAAACGGGGCTCCTCTGGATGTGGGCGGGACCATCGTGCTTCCTCTGGAGTGGAGACGGGTATGGCGGTGAACTTCTTGAGTTGCAGCAAGGGTGTGAAAGACCCTTTCCAAGTTCCAGAGGTTAGGTGTCATTAGTCTCCAGATGCCTCATCGGAAATAGGCCTCATCTCGCCTGGAAGGGAGAACTTCCTGGATATTCTCGAGTTGCGGCAGGTGTTCTCGAGTTACGACGGGGACCTCAGGGACCCGCCCTGGTGGCCTCAGGAGAGGCCAGTCCCCATGCGAGTTGCTAGGGGGCCTCTCGGGATTCCTCTCCCATGGATACCGGGGTCAAAAACCTTGTGTGGAGTCAGGGCCGGAACCGAGGATTCCTCTCAGGGGTGACATGGATCTTTGGGTACTTCTGGAGTCTCCCCAGGGGAGTCAGGCCTCGTCTCGAGTGGGGGCATGCACGTGCGCTTTCCTTCCAGGCTGTAGCAGCAATGTCACGCTTCCCGTCGCGTGGATCAAAGGATCTGTGGTTTTCCCTCGAGGCTTTCCCTCGAGGCTTTCCCACAGGGCTGTCCCACGTGCCACCGTGGTGTGAGTCGATCCTAGGCGTGAAAGATGAGCCAGTGCAGGGCAAAGAGGTTCCTCTGGAATGGACTGAGACATCTGGGGGACTCTTGGAATGATGGTACGACCATGGAGTTCCTCTCGCCTTTCCTGTTGAGAGTGCCTCCTCTTGAGATGCGACGGGAACGCCGGGAATTCTTTCCCGTTGAATGCAGGGAAAGGATCCCTCATCTCGAGCTACGAGGGGGAAACGGGGCTCCTCTGGATGTGGGCGGGACCGTCGTGCTTCCTCTCGAGTGGAGACGGGTATGGCGGTGAACTTCTTGAGTTGCAGCAAGGGTGTGAAAGACCCTTTCGAAGTTCCAGAGGTTAGGTGTCATTAGTCTCCAGACGCCTCATCGGAAATAGGCCTCATCTCGCCTGGAAGGGAGAACTTCCTGGATTTTCTCGAGTTGCGGCAGGTGTTCTCGAGTTACGACGGGGACCTCAGGGACCCGTCCTGATGGCCTCAGGAGAGGCCAGGCCCATGCGAGTTGCTAGGGGGCCTCTCGGGATTCCTCTCCCGTGGATACCGGGGCCAAAAACCTTGTGTGGATTCAGGGCCGGAACCGAGGATTCCTCTCAGGGGTGACATGGATCTTTGGGTACTTCTGGAGTCTCCCCAGGGGAGTCAGGCCTCGTCTCGAGTGGGGGCATGCACGTGCGCTTTCCTTCCAGGCTGTAGCAGCAATGTCACGCTTCCCGTCGCGTGGATCAAAGTATCTGTGGTTTTCCCCCGAGGCTTTCCCACAGGGCTGTCCCACGTGCCACCGTGGTGTGAGTCGATCCTCGGCGTGAAAGATGAGCCAGTGCATGGCAAAGAGGTTCCTCTGGAATGGACTGAAACATCTGGGGGACTCTTGGAATGGTGGTACGACCATGGAGTTCCTCTCGCCTTTCCTGTTGAGAGTGCCTCCACTTGAGATGCGACGGGAACGCCGGGAATTCTTTCCCGTTGAAAGCAGGGAAAGGATCCCTCATCTCGAACTCCGAGGGGGAAACGGGGCTCCGCTGGATGTGGGCCGGACCATCGTGCTTCCTCTGGAGTGGAGACGGGTATGGCGGTGAACTTCTTGAGTTGCAGCAAGGGTGTGAAAGACCCTTTCGAAGTTCCATAGGTTAGGTGTCATTAGTCTCCAGACGCCTCATCGGAAATAGGCCTCATCTCGCCTGGAAGGGAGAACTTCCTGGGTTTTCTCGAGTTGCGGGAGGTGTTCTCGAGTTAAGACGGGGACCTCAGGGACCCGTCCTGGTGGCCTCAGGAGAGGCCAGTCCCCATGCGAGTTGCTAGGGGGCCTCTCGGGATTCCTCTCCCGTCGATACCGGGGCCAAAAACCTTGTGTGGAGTCAGGGCGGGAACCGAGGATTCCTCTCAGGGGTGACATGGATCTTTGGGTACTTCTGGAGTCTCCCCAGGGGAGTCAGGCCTCGTCTCGAGTGGGGGCATGCACGTGCGCTTTCCTTCCAGGCTGTAGCTGCAATGTCACGCTTCCCGTCGCGTGGATCAAAGGATCTGTGGTTTTCCCTCGAGTCTTTCCCTCGACGCTTTCCCACTGGGCTGTCCCACGTGCCACCGTGGTGTGAGTCGATCCTAGGCGTGAAAGATGGGCCAGTGCAGGGCAAAGAGGTTCCTCTGGAATGGACTGAGACATCTTGGGGACTCTTGGCATGGTGGTACGACCTTGGAGTTCCTCTCGCCTTTCCTGTTGAGAGTGCCTCCTCTTGAGATGCGATGGGAACGCTGGGAATTCTTTCCCGTTGAAAGCAGGGAAAGGATCCCTCATCTCGAGCTAAGAGGGGGAAACGGGGCTCCTCTGGATGTGGGCGGGACCATCGTGCTTCCTCTCAAGTGGAGATGGGTATGGCGGTGAACTTCTTGAGTTGCAGCAAGGGTGTGAAAGATCCTTTCGAAGTTCCAGAGGTTAGGTGTCATTAGTCTCCAGATGCCTCATCGGAAATAGGCCTCATCTCGCCTGGAAGGGAGAACTTCCTGGATATTCTCGAGTTGCGGCAGGTGTTCTCGAGTTACGACGGGGACTTCAGGGACCCGCCCTGGTGGCCTCAGGAGAGGCCAGTCCCCATTCGAGTTGCTAGGGGGCCTCTCGGTATTCCTCTCCCGCCGATACCGGGGCCAAAAACCATGTGTGGAGTCAGGGCCGGATCCGAGGATTCCTCTCAGGGGCTGACATGGATCTTTGGGTACTTCTGGAGTCTCCCCAGGGGAGTCAGGCCTCGTCTCGAGTGGGGGCATGCACGTGCGCTTTCCTTACAGGCTGTAGCAGCAATGTCACGCTTCCCGTGGCGTGGATCAAAGGATCTGTGGTTTTCCCTCGAGGCTTTCCCACAGGGCTGTCCCACGTGCCACCGTGGTGTGAGTCGATCCTCGGCGTGAAAGATGAGCCAGTGCAGGGCAAAGAGGTTCCTCTGGAATGGACTGAGACATCTGGGGGACTCTTGGAATGGTGGTACAACCATGGAGTTCCTCTCGCCTTTCCTGTTGAGAGTGCCTCCTCTTGAGATGCGACGGGAACGCCGGGAATTCTTTCCCGTTGAAAGCAGGGAAAGGATTCCTCATCTCGAGCTACGAGGGGGAAACGGGGCTCCTCTGGATATGGGCGGTACCATCGTGCTTCCTCTAGAGTGGAGACGGGTATGGCGGTGAACTTCTTGAGTTGCAGCAAGGGTGTGAAAGACCCTTTCGAAGTTCCAGAGGTTAGGTGTCATTAGTCTCCAGACGCCTCATCGGAAATAGGCCTCATCTCGCCTGGAAGGGAGAACTTCCTGGATTTTCTCGAGTTGCGGCAGGTGTTCTCGAGTTACGACGGGGACCTCAGGGACCCGCCCTGGTGGCCGCAGGAGAGGCCAGTCCCCATGCGAGTTGCTAGGGGGCCTCTCGGGATTGCTCTCCCGTCGATACCGGGGCCAAAAACCTTGTGTGGAGTCAGGGCCGGAACCGAGGATTCCTCTCAGTGGCTGACATGGATCTTTGGGTACTTCTGGAGTCTCCCCAGGGGAGTCAGGCCTCGTCTCAAGTGGGGGCATGCACGTGCGCTTTCCTTCAAGGCTGTAGCAGCAATGTCACGCTTCCCGTGGCGTGAATCAAACGATCTGTGGTTCTCCCTTGAGGCTTTCCCTCGAGGCTTTCCCACAGGGCTGTCCCACGTGCCACCGTGGTGTGAGTCGATCCTCGGCGTGAAAGATGAGCCAGTGCAGGGCAAACAGGTTCCTCTGGAATGGACTGAGACATCTGGGGGACTCTTGGAATGGTGGTACGACCATGGAGTTCCTCTCGCCTTTCCTGTTGAGAGTGCCTCCTCTTGAGATGCGACGGGAACGCCGGGAATTCTTTCCCATTGAAAGCAGGGAAAGGATCCCTCATCTCGAGCTACGAGGGGGAAACGGGGCTCCTCTGGATGTGGGCGGGACCATTGTGCTTCCTCTCGAGTGGAGACGGGTATGGCGGTGAACTTCCTGAGTTGCAGCAAGGGTGTGAAAGACCCTTTCGAAGTTCCAGAGGTTAGGTGTCATTAGTCTCCAGACGCCTCATCGGAAATAGGCCTCATCTCGCCTGGAAGGGAGAACTTCCTGGATTTTCTCGAGTTGCGGCAGGTGTTTTCGAGTTACGACGGGGACCTCAGGGACCCGCCCTGGTGGCCTCAGGAGAGGCCAGTCCCCATGCGAGTTGCTAGGGGCCCTCTCGGGATTCCTCTCCCGTCGATACCGGGGCCAAAAACCTTGTGTGGAGTCAGGGCCGGATCCGAGGATTCCTCTCAGTGGCTGACATGGATCTTTGGGTACTTCTGGAGTCTCCCCAGGGGAGTCAGGCCTCGTCTCGAGTCGGGGCATGCACGTGCGCTTTCCTTCCAGGCTGTAGCAGCAATGTCACGCTTCCCGTGGCGTGGATCAAAGGATCTGTGGTTTTCCCTCGAGGCTTTCCCTCGAGGCTTTCCCATAGGGCTGTCCCACGTGCCACCGTGGTGTGAGTCGATCCTCGGCATGAAAGATGAGCCAGTGTAGGGCAAAGAGCTTCCTCTGGAATGGACTGAGACATCTGGGGGACTCTTGGAATGGTGGTACGACCATGGAGTTCCTCTCGCCTTTCCTGTTGAGAGTGCCTCCTCTTGAGATGAGACGGGAACGCCGGGAAGTCTTTCCCGTTGAAAGCAGGGAAAGGATCCCTCATCTCGAGCTACGAGGGGGAAACGGGGCTCCTCTGGATGGGGGCGGGACTATCGTGCTTCCTCTTGAGTGGAGACGGGTATGGCGGTGAACTTCTTGAGTTGCAGCAAGGGTGTGAAAGACCCTTTCGAAGTTCCAGAGGTTAGGTGTCATTAGTCTCCATACGCCTCATCTGAAATAGGCCTCATCTCGCCTGGAAGGGAGAACTTCCTGGATTTTCTCGAGTTGCGGCAGGTGTTCTCGAGTTACGACGGGGACCTCAGGGAACCGCCCTGGTGGCCTCAGGAGAGGCCAGTCCCCATGCGAGTTGCTAGGGGGCCTCTCGGGATTCCTCTCCCGTCGATACCGGGGCCAAAAACCTTGTGTGGCGTCAGGGCCGGAACCGAGGATTCCTCTCAGGGGCTGATATGGATCTTTGGGTACTTCTGGAGTCTCGCCAGGGGAGACAGGCCTCATCTCGAGTGGGGGCATGCACGTGCGCTTTCCTTCCAGGCTGTAGCAGCAATGTCACGCTTCCCATCGCGTGGATCAAAGGATCTGTGGTTTTCCCTCTAAGCTTTCCCTCGAGGCTTTCCCACAGGGCTGTCCCACGTGCCACCGTGGTGTGAGTCGATCCTCGGCGTGAAAGATGAACCAGTGCAGGGCAAAGAGGTTCCTCTGGAATGGACTGAGACATCTGGGGGACTCTTGGAATGGTGGTACAACCATGGAGTTCCTCTCGCCTTTCCTGTTGAGAGTGCCTCCTCTTGAGATGCGACGGGAACGCCGGGAATTCTTTCCCGTTGAAAGCAGGGAAAGGATCGCTCATCTCGAGCTAGGAGGGGGAAACGGGGCTCCTCTGGATGTGGGCGGGACCATCGTGCTTCCTCTCGAGTGGAGACGGGTATGGCGGTGAACTTCTTGAGTTGCAGCAAGGGTGTGAAAGACCCTTTCGAAGTTCCAGAGGTTAGGTGTCATTAGTCTCCAGACGCCTCATCGGAAATAGGCCTCATCTCGCCTGGAAGGGAGAACTTCCTGGATTTTCTCGAGTTGCGGCAGGTGTTCTCGAGTTACGACGGGGACCTCAGGGACCCGCCCTGGTGGCCTCAGGAGAGGCCAGTCCCCATGCGAGTTGCTAGGGGGCCTCTCGGGATTCCTCTCCCGTCGATACCGGGGCCAAAAACCTTGTGTGGAGTCAGGGCCGGAACCGAGGATTCCTCTCAGGGGCTGACATGGATCTTTGGGTACTTCTGGAGTCTCCCCAGGGGAGTCAGGCCTCGTCTCGAGTCTGGGCATGCACGTGCACTTTCCTTCCAGGCTGTAGCAGCAATGTCACGCTTCCCGTCGCGTGGATCAAAGGATCTGTGGTTTTCCCTCGAGGCTTTCCCTCGAGGCTTTCCCACAGGGCTGTCCCACGTGCCACCGTGGTGTGAGTCGATCCTCGGCGTGAAAGATGAGCCAGTGCAGGGCAAAGAGGTTCCTCTGGAATGGACTGAGACATCTGGGGGACTCTTGGAATGGTGGTACAACCATGGAGTTCCTCTCGCCTTTCCTGTTGAGAGTGCCTCCTCTTGAGATGCGACGGGAACGCCGGGAATTCTTTCCCGTTGAAAGCAGGGAAAGGATTCCTCATCTCGAGCTACGAGGGGGAAACGGGGCTCCTCTGGATGTGGGCGGTACCATCGTGCTTCCTCTAGAGTGGAGACGGGTATGGCGGTGAACTTCTTGAGTTGCAGCAAGGGTGTGAAAGACCCTTTCGAAGTTCCAGAGGTTAGGTGTCATTAGTCTCCAGACGCCTCATCGGAAATAGGCCTCATCTCGCCTGGAAGGGAGAACTTCCTGGATTTTCTCGAGTTGCGGCAGGTGTTCTCGAGTTACGACGGGGACCTCAGGGACCCGCCCTGGTGGCCTCAGGAGAGGCCAGTCCCCATGCGAGTTGCTAGGGGGCCTCTCGGGATTGCTCTCCCGTCGATACCGGGGCCAAAAACCTTGTGTGGAGTCAGGGCCGGAACCGAGGATTCCTCTCAGTGGCTGACATGGATCTTTGGGTACTTCTGGAGTCTCCCCAGGGGAGTCAGGCCTCGTCTCAAGTGGGGGCATGCACGTGCGCTTTCCTTCAAGGCTGTAGCAGCAATGTCACGCTTCCCGTGGCGTGAATCAAACGATCTGTGGTTCTCCCTTGAGGCTTTCCCTCGAGGATTTCCCACAGGGCTGTCCCACGTGCCACCGTGGTGTGAGTCGATCCTCGGCGTGAAAGATGAGCCAGTGCAGGGCAAAGAGGTTCCTCTGGAATGGACTGAGACATCTGGGGGACTCTTGGAATGGTGGTACGACCATGGAGTTCCTCTCGCCTTTCCTGTTGAGAGTGCCTCCTCTTGAGATGCGACGGGAACGCCGGGAATTCTTTCCCATTGAAAGCAGGGAAAGGATCCCTCATCTCGAGCTACGAGGGGGAAACGGGGCTCCTCTGGATGTGGCCGGGACCATTGTGCTTCCTCTCGAGTGGAGACGGGTATGGCGGTGAACTTCCTGAGTTGCAGCAAGGGTGTGAAAGACCCTTTCGAAGTTCCAGAGGTTAGGTGTCATTAGTCTCCAGACGCCTCATCGGAAATAGGCCTCATCTCGCCTGGAAGGGAGAACTTCCTGGATTTTCTCGAGTTGCGGCAGGTGTTTTCGAGTTACGACGGGGACCTCAGGGACCCGCCCTGGTGGCCTCAGGAGAGGCCAGTCCCCATGCGAGTTGCTAGGGGCCCTCTCGGGATTCCTCTCCCGTCGATACCGGGGCCAAAAACCTTGTGTGGAGTCAGGGCCGGAACCGAGGATTCCTTTCAGTGGCTGACATGGATCTTTGGGTACTTCTGGAGTCTCCCCAGGGGAGTCAGGCCTCGTCTCGAGTCGGGGCATGCACGTGCGCTTTCCTTCCAGGCTGTAGCAGCAATGTCACGCTTCCCGTGGCGTGGATCAAAGGATCTGTGGTTTTCCCTCGAGGCTTTCCCTCGAGGCTTTCCCACAGGGCTGTCCCACGTGCCACCGTGGTGTGAGTCGATCCTCGGCGTGAAAGATGAGCCAGTGCAGGGCAAAGAGGTTCCTCTGGAATGGACTGAGACATCTGGGGGACTCTTGGAATGGTGGTACAACCATGGAGTTCCTCTCGCCTTTCCTGTTGAGAGTGCCTCCTCTTCAGATGCGACGGGAACGCCGGGAATTCTTTCCCGTTGAAAGCAGGGAAAGGATTCCTCATCTCGAGCTACGAGGGGGAAACGGGGCTCCGCTGGATGTGGGCGGGACCATCGTGCTTCCTCTAGAGTGGAGACGGGTATGGCGGTGAACTTCTTGAGTTGCAGCAAGGGTGTGAAAGACCCTTTCGAAGTTCCAGAGGTTAGGTGTCATTAGTCTCCAGACGCCTCATCGGAAATAGGCCTCATCTCGCCTGGAAGGGAGAACTTCCTGGATTTTCTCGAGTTGCGGCAGGTGTTCTCGAGTTACGACGGGGACCTCAGGGACCCGCCCTGGTGGCCTCAGGAGAGGCCAGTCCCCATGCGAGTTGCTAGGTGCCCTCTCGGGATTCCTCTCCCGTCGATACCGGGGCCAAAAACCTTGTGTGGTGTCAGGGCCGGAACCGAGAATTTCTCTCAGGGGCTGACATGGATCTTTGGGTACTTCTGGAGTCTCCCCATGGGAGTCAGGCTTTGTCTCGAGTCGGGGCATGCACGTGCGCTTTCCTTCCAGGCTGTAGCAGCAATGTCACGCTTCCCGTCGCGTGGATCAAAGGATCTGTGGTTTTCCCTCGAGGCTTTCCCTCGAGGCTTTCCCACAGGGCTGTCCCACGTGCCACCGTGGTGTGAGTCGATCCTCGGCGTGAAAGATGAGCCAGTGTAGGGCAAAGAGCTTCCTCTGGAATGGACTGAGACATCTGGGGGACTCTTGGAATGGTGGTACGACCATGGAGTTCCTCTCGCCTTTCCTGTTGAGAGTGCCTCCTCTTGAGATGCGACGGGAACGCCGGGAATTCTTTCCCGTTGAAAGCAGGGAAAGGATCCCTCATCTCGAGCTACGAGGGGGAAACGGGGCTCCTCTGGATGGGGGCGGGACTATCGTGCTTCCTCTCGAGTGGAGACGGGTATGGCGGTGAACTTCTTGAGTTGCAGCAAGGGTGTGAAAGACCCTTTCGAAGTTCCAGAGGTTAGGTGTCATTAGTCTCCAGACGCCTCATCGGAAATAGGCCTCATCTCGCCTGGAAGGGAGAACTTCCTGGATTTTCTCGAGTTGCGGCAGGTGTTCTCGAGTTACGACGGGGACCTCAGGGACCGGCCCTGGTGGCCTCAGGAGAGGCCAGTCCCCATGCGAGTTGCTAGGGGGCCTCTCGGGATTCCTCTCCCGTCGATACCCGGGTCAAAAACCTTGTGTGGAGTCAGGGCCGGAACCGAGGATTCCTCTCACGGGCTGATATGGATCTTTGGGTACTTCTGGAGTCTCGCCAGGGGAGACAGGCCTCATCTCGAGTGGGGGCATGCATGTGCGCTTTCCTTCCAGGCTGTAGCAGCAATGTCACGCTTCCCATCGCGTGGATTAAAGGATCTGTGGTTTTCTCTCGAGGCCTTCCCTCGAGGCTTCCCACAGGGCTGTCCCACGTGCCACCGTGGTGTGAGTCGATCCTCGGCGTGAAAGATGAGCCAGTGCAGGGCAAAGAGGTTCCTCTGGAAAGGACTGAGACATCTCCGGGACTCTTGGAATGGTGGTACGACCATGGAGTTCCTCTCGCCTTTCCTGTTGAGAGTGCCTCCTCTTGAGATGCGACGGGAACGCCGGGAATTCTTTCCCGTTGAAAGCAGGGAAAGGATCGCTCATCTCGAGCTAGGAGGGGGAAACGGGGCTCCTCTGGATGTGGGCGGGACCATCGTGCTTCCTCTCGAGTGGAGACGGGTATGGCGGTGAACTTCTTGAGTTGCAGCAAGGGTGTGAAAGACCCTTTCGAAGTTCCAGAGGTTAGGTGTCATTAGTCTCCAGACGCCTCATCGGAAATAGGCCTCATCTCGCCTGGAAGGGAGAACTTCCTGGATTTTCTCGAGTTGCGGCAGGTGTTCTCGAGTTACGACGGGGACCTCAGGGACCCGCCCTGGTGGCCTCAGGAGAGACCTGTCCCCATGTGAGTTGCTAGGGGGCCTCTCGGGATTCCTCTCCCGTCGATACCGGGGCCAAAAACCTTGTGTGGAGTCAGGGCCGGAACCGAGGATTCCTCTCAGGGGCTGACATGGATCTTTGGGTCCTTCTGGAGTCTCCCCATGGGAGTTTGGCCTCGTCTCGAGTGGGGGCATGCACGTGCGCTTTCCTTCCAGGCTGTAGCAGCAATGTCACGCTTCCCATCGCGTGGATCAAAGGATCTGTGGTTTTCCCTCGAGGCTTTCCCTCGAGGCTTTCCCACAGGGCTGTCCCACGTGCCACCGTGGTGTGAGTCGATCCTCGGAGTGAAAGATGAGCCAGTGCAGGGCAAAGAGGTTCCTCTGGAATGGACTGAGACATCTGGGGGACTCTTGGAATGGTTGTACGACCATGGAGTTCCTCTCGCCTTTCCTGTTGAGAGTGCCTCCTCTTGAGATGCGACGGGAACACCGGGAATTCTTTCCCGTTGAAAGCAGGGAAAGGATCGCTCATCTCGAGCTAGGAGGGGGAAACGGGGCTCCTCTGGATGTGGGCGGGACCATCGTGCTTCCTCTAGAGTGGAGACGGGTATGGCGGTGAACTTCTTGAGTTGCAGCAAGGGTGTGAAAGACCCTTTCGAAGTTCCAGAGTTTAGGTGTCATTTGTCTCCAGACGCCTCATCGGAAATAGGCCTCATCTCGCCTGGAAGGGAGAACTTCCTGGATTTTCTCGAGTTGCGGCAGGTGTTCTCGAGTTACGACGGGGACCTCAGGGACCCGCCCTGGTGGCCTCAGGAGAGGCCAGTCCCCATGCGAGTTCCTAGGGGGCCTCTCGGGATTCCTCTCCCGTCGATACCGGGGCCAAAAACCTTGTGTGGAGTCAGGGCCGGAACCGAGGATTCCTCTCAGTGGCTGACATGGATCTTTGGGTACTTCTGGAGTCTCCCCAGGGGAGTCAGGCGTCGTCTCGAGTCGGGGCATGCACGTGCACTTTCCTTCCAGGCTGTAGAGCAATGTCACGCTTCCCGTGGCGTGGATCAAAGGATCTGTGGTTTTCCCTCGAGGCTTTCCCTCGAGGCTTTCCCACAGGGCTGTCCCACGTGCCACCGTGGTGTGAGTCGATCCTCGGCGTGAAAGATGAGCCAGTGCAGGGCAAAGAGGTTCCTCTGGAATGGACTGAGACATCTGGGGGACTCTTGGAATGGTGGTACGACCATGGAGTTCCTCTCGCCTTTCCTGTTGAGAGTGCCTCCGCTTCAGATGCGACGGGAACGCCGGGAATTCTTTCCCATTGAAAGCAGTGAAAGGATTCCTCATCTCGAGCTACGAGGGGGAAAGGGGGCTCCTCTGGATGTGGGCGGGACGATCGTGCTTCCTCTCGAGTGGAGCCGGGTATGGCGGTGAACTTCTTGAGTTGCAGCAAGGGTGTGAAAGACCCTTTCGAAGTTCCAGAGGTTAGGTGTCATTAGTCTCCAGACGCCTCATCGGAAATAGGCCTCATCTCGCCTGGAAGGGGGAACTTCCTGGAATATCTCGAGTTGCGGCAGGTGTTCTCGAGTTAAGACGGGGACCTCAGGGACCCGCCCTGGTGGCCTCAGGAGAGGCCAGTCCCCATGCGAGTTGCTAGGGGGCCTCTCGGGATTCCTCTCCCGTCGATACCGGGGCCAAAAACCTTGTGTGGAGTCAGGGCCGTAACCGAGGATTCCTCTCAGGGGCTGACATGGATCTTTGGGTACTTCTGGAGTCTCCCCTGGGGAGTCAGGCCTCGTCTCGAGTGGGGGCATGCACGTGCGCTTTCCTTCCAGGCTGTAGCAGAAATGTCACACTTACCGTGGCGTGAATCAAAGGATCTGTGGTTTCCCTCGAGGCTTTCCCTCGAGGCTTTCCCACAGGGTTGTCCCACGTGCCACCGTGGTGTGAGTCGATCCTCGGCGTGAAAGATGAGCCAGTGCAGGGCAAAGAGGTTCCTCTGGAATGGACTGAGACATCTGGGGGACTCTTGGAATGGTGGTACGACCATGGAGTTCCTCTCGCCTTTCCTTTGAGAGTGCCTCCTCTTGAGATGCGACGGGAATGCCGGGAATTCTTTCCCGTTGAAAGCAGGGAAAGGATCCCTCATCTCGAGCTACGAGGGGGAAACGGGGCTCCTCTGGATGTGGGCGGGACCATCGTGCTTCCTCTCGAGTGGAGACGGGTGTGGCGGTGAACTTCTTGAGTTGCAGCAAGGGTGTGAAAGACCCTTTCGAAGTTCCAGAGGTTAGGTGTCATTAGTCTCCAGACGCCTCATCGGAAATAGGCCTCATTTCGCCTGGAAGGGGGAACTTCCTGGAATTTCTCGAGTTGTGGCAGGTGTTCTCGAGTTACTACGTGGACCTCAGGGACCCGCCCTGGTGGCCTCAGTAGAGGCCAGTCCCCATGCGAGTTGCTAGGGGGCCTCTCGGGATTCCTCTCCCGCCGATACCGGGGCCAAAAACCTTGTGTGGAGTCAGGGCCTGAACCGAGTATTCCTCTCAGGGGCTGACATGGAACTTTGGGTACTTCTGGAGTCTCCCCAGGGGAGTCAGGCCTCGTCTCGAGTCGGGGCATGCACGTGCACTTTCCTTCCAGGCTGTAGCAGCAATGTCACGCTTCCCGTGGCGTGGATCAAAGGATCTGTGGTTTTCCCTCGAGGCTTTCCCTCGAGGCTTTCCCACAGGGCTCTCCCACGTGCCACTGTGGTGTGAGTCGATCCTCGGCGTGAAAGATGAGCCAGTGCAGGGCAAAGAGGTTCCTCTGGAATGGACTGAGACATCTGGGGGACTCTTGGAATGGTGGTACGACCATGGAGTTCCTCTCGCCTTTCCTGTTGAGAGTGCCTCCGCTTGAGATGCGACGGGGACGCCGGGAATTCTTTCCCATTGAAAGCAGGGAAAGGATTTCTCGTCTCGAGCTACGAGGGGGAAAGGGGGCTCCTCTGGATGTGGGCGGGACGATCGTGCTTCCTCTCGAGTGGAGCCGGGTATGGCGGTGAACTTCTTGAGTTGCAGCAAGGGTGTGAAAGACCCTTTCGAAGTTCCAGAGGTTAGGTGTCATTAGTCTCCAGACGCCTCATCGGAAATAGGCCTCATCTCGCCTGAAAGGGGGAACTTCCTGGAATATCTCGAGTTGCGGCAGGTGTTCTCGAGTTAAGACGGGGACCTCAGGGACCCGCCCTGGTGGCCTCAGGAGAGGCCAGTCCCAATGCGAGTTGCTAGGGGGCCTCTCGGGATTCCTCTCCCGTCGATACCGGGGCCAAAAACCTTGTGTGGAGTCAGGGCCGTAACCGAGGATTCCTCTCAGGGGCTGACATGGATCTTTGGGTACTTCTGGAGTCTCCCCAGTGGAGTCAGGCCTCGTCTCGAGTCGGCCATGCACGTGCACTTTCCTTCCAGGCTGTAGCAGCAATGTCACGCTTCCCGTGGCGTGGATCAAAGGATCTGTGGTTTTCCCTCGAAGCTTTCCCTCGAGGCTTTCCCACAGGGCTGTCCCACGTGCCACCGTGGTGTGAGTCGATCCTCGGCGTGAAAGATGAGCCAGTGCAGGGCAAAGAGCTTTCTCTGGAATGGACTGAGACATCTGGGGGACTCTTGGAATGGTGGTACGACCATGGAGTTCCTCTCGCCTTTCCTGTTGAGAGTGCCTCCGCTTGAGATGCGATGGGAACGCCGGGAATACTTTCCCATTGAAAGCAGGGAAAGAATTCCTCATCTCGAGCTACGAGGGGGAAAGGGAGCTTCTCTGGATGTGGGCGGAACGATCGTGCTTCCTCTCGAGTGGAGACGGGTATGGCGGTGAACTTCTTGAGTTGCAGCAAGGGTGTGAAAGACCCTTTCGAAGTTCCAGAGGTTAGGTGTCATTAGTCTCCAGACGCCTCATCGGAAATAGGCCTCATCTCGCCTGGAAGGGAGAACTTCCTGGATTTTCTCGAGTTGCGGCAGGTGTTCTCGAGTTACGACGGGAACCTCAGGGACCGGCCCTGGTGTCCTCAGGAGAGGCCAGTCCCCATGCGAGTTGCTAGGGGGCCTCTCGGGATTCCTCTCCCGTCGATACCGGGGCCAAAAACCTTGTGTGGAGTCAGGGCCGGAACCGAGGATTCCTCTCACGGGCTGATATGGATCTTTGGGTACTTCTGGAGTCTCGCCAGGGGAGACAGGCCTCATCTCGAGTGGGGGCATGCACGTGCGCTTTCCTTCCAGGCTGTAGCAGCAATGTCACTCTTCCCATCGCGTGGATCAAAGGATCTGTGGTTTTCCCTCGAGGCTTTCCCTCGAGGCTTTCCCACAGGGCTGTCCCACGTGCCACCGTGGTGTGAGTCGATCCTCGGCGTGAAAGATGAGCCAGTGCAGGGCAAAGAGGTTCCTCTGGAATGGACTGAGACATCTGCGGGACTCTTGGAATGGTTGTACGACCATGGAGTTCCACTCGCCTTTCCTGTTGAGAGTGCCTCCTCTTGAGATGCGACGGGAACGCCGGGAATTCTTTCCCGTTGAAAGCAGGGAAACGATCGCTCATCTCGAGCTAGGAGGGGGAAACGGGGCTCCTCTGGATGTGGGCGGGACCATCGTGCTTCCTCTAGAGTGGAGACGGGTATGGCGGTGAACTTCTTGAGTTGCAGCAAGGGTGTGAAAGACCCTTTCGAAGTTCCAGAGTTTAGGTGTCATTAGTCTCCAGACGCTTGATCGGAAATAGGCCTCATCTCGCCTGGAAGGGAGAACTTCCTGGATTTTCTCGAGTTGCGGCAGGTGTTCTCGAGTTACGACGGGGACCTCAGGGACCCGCCCTGGTGGCCTCAGGAGAGGCCAGTCCCCATGCGACTTGCTAGGGGGCCTCTCGGGATTCCTCTCCCGTCGATACCGGGGCCAAAAACCTTGTGTGGAGTCAGGGCCGGAAACGAAGATTCCTCTCAGGGGCTGACATGGATCTTTGGGTACTTCTGGAGTCTCCCCAGGGGAGTCAGGCCTCGTCTCGAGTCGGGGCATGCACGTGCACTTTCCTTCCAGGCTGTAGCAGCAATGTCACGCTTCCCGTGGCCTGGATCAATGGATCTGTGGTTTTCCCTCGAGGCTTTCCCTCGAGGCTTTCCCACAGGGCTGTCCCACGTGCCACCGTGGTGTTAGTCGATCCTCGGCGTGAAAGATGAGCCAGTGCAGGGCAAAGAGGTTCCTCTGGAATGGACTGAGACATCTGGGGGACTCTTGGAATGGTGGTACGACCATGGAGTTCCTCTCGCCTTTCCTGTTGAGAGTGCCTCCCCTTGAGATGCGACGGGAACGCCGGGAATTCTTTCCCATTGAAAGCAGGGAAAGGATTCCTCATCTCGAGCTACGAGGGGGAAAGGGGGCTCCTCTGGATGTGGGCGGGACGATCGTGCTTCCTCTCGAGTGGAGACGGGTATGGCGGTGAACTTCTTGAGTTGCAGCAAGGGTGTGAAAGACCCTTTCGAAGTTCCAGAGGTTAGATGTCATTAGTCTCCAGACGCCTCATCGGAAATAGGCCTCATCTCGCCTGGAAGGGAGAACTTCCTGGATTTTCTCGAGTTGCGGCAGGTGTTCTCGAGTTACGACGGGGACCTCAGGGACCCGCCCTGGTGGCCTCAGGAGAGGCCAGTCCCCATGCGAGTTGCTAGGGGGCCTCTCGGGATTCCTCTCCCGTCGATACCCGGGCCAAAAACCTTGTGTGGAGTCAGGGCCGGAACCGAGGATTCCTCTCACGGGCTGATATGGATCTTTGGGTACTTCTGGAGTCTCGCCAGGGGAGAGAGGCCTCATCTCGAGTGGGGGCATGCACGTGCGCTTTCCTTCCAGGCTGTAGCAGCAATGTCAAGCTTCCCATCGCGTGGATCAAAGGATCTGTGGTTTTCCCTCGAGGCTTTCCCTCGAGGCTTTCCCACAGGGCTGTCCCACGTGCCACCGTGGTGTGAGTCGATCCTCGGCGTGAAAGATGAGCCAGTGCAGGGCAAAGAGGTTCCTCTGGAATGGACTGAGACATCTGGGGGACTCTTGGAATGGTGGTACGACCATGGATTTCCTCTCGCCTTTCCTGTTGAGAGTGCCTCCTCTTGAGATGCGACGGGAACGCCGGGAATTCTTTCCCGTTGAAAGCAGGGAAAGGATCCCTCATCTCGAGCTCCGAGGGGGAAACGGGGCTCCTCTGGATGTGGGCGGGACCAACGTGCTTCCTCTCGAGTGGAGACGGGTATGGCGGTGAACTTCTTGAGTTGCAGCAAGGGTGTGAAAGACCCTTTCGAAGTTCCAGAGGTTAGGTGTCATTAGTCTCCAGACGCCTCATCGGAAATAGGCCTCATCTCGCCTGGAAGGGGGAACTTCCTGGAATTTCTCGAGTTGTGGCAGGTGTTCTCGAGTTACGACGGTGACCTCAGGGACCCGCCCTGGTGGCCTCAGGAGAGGCCAGTCCCCATGCGAGTTGCTAGGGGGCCTCTCGGGATTCCTCTCCCGTCGATACCGGGGCCAAAAACCTTGTGTGGAGTCAGGGCCTGAACCGAGGATTCCTCTCAGGGGCTGACATGGATCTTTGGGTACTTCTGGAGTCTCCCCAGGGGAGTCAGGCCTCGTCTCGAGTCGGGGCATGCACGTGCACTTTCCTTCCAGGCTGTAGCAGCAATGTCACGCTTCCCGTGGCGTGGATCAAAGGATCTGTGGTTTTCCCTCGAGGCTTTCCCTCGAGGCTTTCCCACAGGGCTGTCCCACGTGCCACCGTGGTGTGAGTCGATCCTCGGCGTGAAAGATGAGCCAGTGCAGGGCAAAGAGGTTCCTCTGGAATGGACTGAGACATCTGGAGGACTCTTGGAATGGTGGTACGACCATGGAGTTCCTCTCGCCTTTGCTGTTGAGAGTGTCTCCTCTTGAGATGGGACGGGAACACCGGGAATTCTTTCCCGTTGAAAGCAGGGAAAGGATCCCTCATCTCGAGCTACGAGGGGGAAACGGGGCTCCTCTGGATGTGGGCGGGACCATCGTGCTTCCTCTCGAGTGGAGACGGGTATGGCGGTGAACTTCTTGAGTTGCAGCAAGGGTGTGAAAGACCCTTTCGAAGTTCCAGAGGTTAGGTGTCATTAGTCTCCAGACGCCTCATCGGAAATAGGCCTCATCTCGCCTGGAAGGGAGAACTTCCTGGATTTTCTCGAGTTGCGGCAGGTGTTCTCGAGTTACGACGGGGACCTCAGGGACCCGCCCTGGTGGCCTCAGGAGAGGCTAGTCCCCATGCGACTTGCTAGTGGGCCTCTCGGGATTCCTCTCCCGTCGATACCGGGGCCAAAAACCTTGTGTGGAGTCAGGGCCGGAACCGAGGATTCCTGTCAGGGGCTGACATGGATCTTTGGTTACTTCTGGAGTCTCCCCAGGGGAGTCAGGCCTCGTCTCGAGTCGGGGCATGCACGTGCACTTTCCTTCCAGGCTGTAGCAGCAATGTCACGCTTCCCGTGGCGTGGATCAAAGGATCTGTGGTTTTCCCTCGAGGCTTTCCCTCGAGGCTTTCCCACAGGGCTGTCCTACGTGCCACCGTGGTGTGAGTCGATCCGCGGCGTGAAAGATGAGCCAGTGCAGGGCAATGAGCTTCCTCTGGAATGGACTGAGACATCTGGGGGACTCTTGGAATGGTGGTACGACCATGGAGTTCCTCTCTCCTTTCCTGTTGAGAGTGCCTCCGCTTCAGATGCGACGGGAACGCCGGGAATTCTTTCCCATTGAAAGCAGGGAAAGGATTCCTCATCTCGAGCTACGAGGGGGATAGGGGGCTCCTCTGGATGTGGGTGGGACGATCGTGCTTCCTCTCGAGTGGAGACGGGTATGGCGGTGAACTTCTTGAGTTGCAGCAAGGGTGTGAAAGACCCTTTCGAAGTTCCAGAGGTTAGGTGTCATTAGTCTCCAGACGCCTCATCGGAAATAGGCCTCATCTCGCCTGGAAGGGAGAACTTCCTGGATTTTCTCGAGTTGCGGCAGGTGTTCTCGAGTTACGACGGGGACCTCAGGGACCCGCCCTGGTGGCCTCAGGAGAGGCCAGTCCCCATGCGAGTTACTAGGGGGCCTCTCGGGATTCCTCTCCCGTCGATACCCGGGCCAAAAACCTTGTGTGGAGTCAGGGCCGGAACCGAGGATTCCTCTCACGGGCTGATATGGATCTTTGGGTACTTCTGGAGTCTCGCCAGGGGAGACAGGCCTCATCTCGAGTGGGGGCATGCACGTGCGCTTTCCTTCCAGGCTGTAGCAGCAATGTCACGCTTCCCATCGCGTGGATCAAAGGATTTGTGGTTTTCCCTCGAGGCTTTCCCTCGAGGCTTTCCCACAGGGCTGTCCCACGTGCCACCGTGGTGTGAGTCGATCCTCGGCGTGAAAGATGAGCCAGTGCAGGGCAAAGAGGTTCCTCTGGAATGGACTGAGACATCTGTGGGACTCTTGGAATGGTGGTACGACCATGGAGTTCCTCTCGCCTTTCCTGTTGAGAGTGCCTCCTCTTGAGATGCGACGGGAACGCCGGGAATTCTTTCCCGTTGAAAGCAGGGAAAGGATCGCTCATCTCGAGCTAGGAGATGGAAACGGGGCTCCTCTGGATGTGGGCGGGACCATCGTGCTTCCTCTAGAGTGGAGATGGGTATGGCGGTGAACTTCTTGAGTTGCAGCAAGGGTGTGAAAGACCCTTTCGAAGTTCCAGAGTTTAGGTGTCATTAGTCTCCAGACGCCTCATCGGAAATAGGCCTCATCTCGCCTGGAAGGGAGAACTTCCTGGATTTTCTCGAGTTGTGGCAGGTGTTCTCGAGTTACGACGGGGACCTCAGGGACCCGCCCTGGTGGCCTCAGGAGAGGCCAGTCCCCATGCGAGTTGCTAGGGGGCCTCTCGGGATTCCTCTCCCGTCGATACCGGGGCCAAAAACCTTGTGTGGAGTCAGGGCCGGAACCGAGGATTCCTCTCAGTGGCTGACATGTATCTTTGGGTACTTCTGAAGTCTCCCCAGGGGAGTCAGGCCTCGTCTCGAGTGGGGGCATGCACGTGTGCTTTCCTTCAAGGCTGTAGCAGCAATGTCACGCTTCCCGTGGCGTGAATCAAACGATCTGTGGTTTTCCCTCGAGGCTTTCCCTCGAGGCTTTCCCACAGGGCTGTCCTACGTGCCACCGTGGTGTGAGTCGATCCGCGGCGTGAAAGATGAGCCAGTGCAGGGCAATGAGCTTCCTCTGGAATGGACTGAGACATCTGGGGGACTCTTGGAATGGTGGTACGACCATGGAGTTCCTCTCTCCTTTCCTGTTGAGAGTGCCTCCGCTTCAGATGCGACGGGAACGCCGGGAATTCTTTCCCATTGAAAGCAGGGAAAGGATTCCTCATCTCGAGCTACGAGGGGGATAGGGGGCTCCTCTGGATGTGGGTGGGACGATCGTGCTTCCTCTCGAGTGGAGACGGGTATGGCGGTGAACTTCTTGAGTTGCAGCAAGGGTGTGAAAGACCCTTTCGAAGTTCCAGAGGTTAGGTGTCATTAGTCTCCAGACGCCTCATCGGAAATAGGCCTCATCTCGCCTGGAAGGGAGAACTTCCTGGATTTTCTCGAGTTGCGGCAGGTGTTCTCGAGTTACGACGGGGACCTCAGGGACCCGCCCTGGTGGCCTCAGGAGAGGCCAGTCCCCATGCGAGTTACTAGGGGGCCTCTCGGGATTCCTCTCCCGTCGATACCCGGGCCAAAAACCTTGTGTGGAGTCAGGGCCGGAACCGAGGATTCCTCTCACGGGCTGATATGGATCTTTGGGTACTTCTGGAGTCTCGCCAGGGGAGACAGGCCTCATCTCGAGTGGGGGCATGCACGTGCGCTTTCCTTCCAGGCTGTAGCAGCAATGTCACGCTTCCCATCGCGTGGATCAAAGGATTTGTGGTTTTCCCTCGAGGCTTTCCCTCGAGGCTTTCCCACAGGGCTGTCCCACGTGCCACCGTGGTGTGAGTCGATCCTCGGCGTGAAAGATGAGCCAGTGCAGGGCAAAGAGGTTCCTCTGGAATGGACTGAGACATCTGTGGGACTCTTGGAATGGTGGTACGACCATGGAGTTCCTCTCGCCTTTCCTGTTGAGAGTGCCTCCTCTTGAGATGCGACGGGAACGCCGGGAATTCTTTCCCGTTGAAAGCAGGGAAAGGATCGCTCATCTCGAGCTAGGAGATGGAAACGGGGTCCTCTGGATGTGGGCGGGACCATCGTGCTTCCTCTAGAGTGGAGATGGGTATGGCGGTGAACTTCTTGAGTTGCAGCAAGGGTGTGAAAGACCCTTTCGAAGTTCCAGAGTTTAGGTGTCATTAGTCTCCAGACGCCTCATCGGAAATAGGCCTCATCTCGCCTGGAAGGGAGAACTTCCTGGATTTTCTCGAGTTGTGGCAGGTGTTCTCGAGTTACGACGGGGACCTCAGGGACCCGCCCTGGTGGCCTCAGGAGAGGCCAGTCCCCTTGCGAGTTGCTAGGGGGCCTCTCGGGATTCCTCTCCCGTCGATACCGGGGCCAAAAACCTTGTGTGGAGTCAGGGCCGGAACCGAGGATTCCTCTCAGTGGCTGACATGTATCTTTGGGTACTTCTGAAGTCTCCCCAGGGGAGTCAGGCCTCGTCTCGAGTGGGGGCATGCACGTGTGCTTTCCTTCAAGGCTGTAGCAGCAATGTCACGCTTCCCGTGGCGTGAATCAAACGATCTGTGGTTTTCCCTCGAGGCTTTCCCTCGAGGCTTTCCCACAGGGCTGTCCCACGTGCCACCGTGGTGTGAGTCGATCCTCGGCGTGAAAGATGAGCCAGTGCAGGGCAAAGAGGTTCCTCTTGAATGGACTGAGACATCTGGCGGACTCTTGGAATGGTGGTACGACCATGGAGTTCCTCTCGCCTTTCCTGTTGAGAGTGCCTCCGCTTGAGATGCGAAGGGAACGCCGGGAATACTTTCCCGTTGAAAGCAGGGAAAGGATCCCTCATCTCGAGCTACGAGGGGGAAACGGGGCTCCTCTGGATGTGGGCGGGACCATTGTGCTTCCTCTCGAGTGGAGACGGGTATGGCGGTGAACTTCTTGAGTTGCAGCAAGGGTGTGAAAGACCCTTTCGAAGTTCCAGAGGTTAGGTGTCATTAGTCTCCAGACGCCTCATCGGAAATAGGCCTCATCTCGCCTGGAAGGGAGAACTTCCTGGATTTTCTCGAGTTGCAGCAGGTGTTTTCGAGTTACGACGGGGACCTCAGGGACCCGCCCTGGTGGCCTCAGGAGAGGCCAGTCCCCATGCGAGTTGCTAGGGGGCCTCTCGTGATTCCTCTCCCATCGATACCGGGGCCAAAAACCTTGTGTGGAGTTAGGGCCGGAAATGAGGATTCCTTTCAGGGGCTGATGTGGATCTTTGGGTACTTCTGGAGTCTCGCCAGGGGAGACAGGCCTCATCTCGAGTGGGGGCATGCACGTGCGCTTTCCTTCCAGGCAGTAGCAGCAATGTCACGCTTGCCATCGCGTGGATCAAAAGATCTGTGGTTTTCCCTCGAGACTTTCCCACAGGGCTGTCCCACGTGCCACCGTGGTGTGAGTCGATCCTCGGCGTGAAAGATGAGCCAGTGCAGGGCAAAGAGGTTCCTCTGGAATGGACTGAGACATCTGGGGGACTCTTGGAATGGTGGTACGACCATGGAGTTACTCTCGCCTTTGCTGTTGAGAATGACTCCTCTTGAGATGGGACGGGAACACCGGGAATTCTTTCCCGTTGAAAGCAGGGAAAGGATCCCTCATCTCGAGCTAGGAGGGGGAAACGGGGCTCCTCTGGATGTGGGCGGGACCATCGTGCTTCCTCTCGAGTGGAGACGGGTATGGCGGTGAACTTCTTGAGTTGCAGCAAGGGTGTGAAAGACCCTTTCGAAGTTCCAGATGTTAGGTGTCATTAGTCTCCAGACGCCTCATCGGAAATAGGCCTCATCTCGCCTGGAAGGGGGAACTTCCTGGAATTTCTCGAGTTGCGGCAGGTGTTCTCGAGTTACGACGGGGACCTCAGGGACCCGCCCTGGTGGCCTCAGGAGAGGCCAGTCCCCATGCGAGTTGCTAGGGGGCCTCTCGGGATTCCTCTCCCATCGATACCGGGGCCAAAAACCTTGTGTGGAGTTAGGGCCGGAACCGAGGATTCCTTTCAGGGGCTGATATGTATCTTTGGGTACTTCTGGAGTCTCGCCAGGGGAGACAGGCCTCATCTCGAGTGGGGGCATGCACGTGCGCTTTCCTTCCAGGCTGTAACAGCAATGTCACGCTTCCCATCGCGTGGATCAAAGGATCTGTGGTTTTCCCTCGAGGCTTTCCCACAGGGCTGTCCCACGTGCCACCGTGGTGTGAGTCGATCCTCGGCGTGAAAGATGAGCCAGTGCAGGGCAAAGAGGTTCCTCTGGAATGGACTGAGACATCTGGGGGACTCTTGGAATGGTGGTACGACCATGGAGTTCCTCTCGCCTTTCCTGTTGAGAGTGCCTCCCCTTGAGATGCCATGGGAACGCCGGGAATTCTTTCCCGTTGAAAGCAGGGAAAGGATCCCTCATCTCGAGCTACGAGGGGGAAACGGGGCTCCTCTGGATGTGGGCGGGACCAACGTGCTTCCTCTCGAGTGGAGACGGGTGTGGCGGTGAACTTCTTGAGTTGCAGCAAGGGTGTGAAAGACCCTTTCGAAGTTCCAGAGGTTAGGTTTCATTAGTCTCCAGACGCCTCATTGGAAATAGGCCTCATCTCGCCTGGAAGGGGGAACTTCCAGGAATTTCTCGAGTTGTGGCAGGTGTTCTCGAGTTACGACGGGGACCTCAGGGACCCGCCCTGGTGGCCTTAGGAGAGGCCAGTCCCCATGCGAGTTTCTAGGGGGCCTCTCGGGATTCCTCTCCCGTCGATACCAGGGCCAAAAACCTTGTGTGGAGTCAGGGCCGGAACCGAGGATTCCTCTCAGTGGCTGACATGTATCTTTGGGTACTTCTGGAGTCTCCCCAGGGGAGTCAGGCCTCGTCTCGAGTGGGGGCATGCACGTGTGCTTTCCTTCAAGGCTGTAGCAGCAATGTCACGCTTCCCGTGGCGTGAATCAAACGATCTGTGGTTTTCCCTCGAGGCTTTCCCTCGAGGCTTTCCCACAGGGCTGTCCCACGTGCCACCGTGGTGTGAGTCGATCCTCGGCGTGAAAGATGAGCCAGTGCAGGGCAAAGAGGTTCCTCTTGAATGGACTGAGACATCTGGGTGACTCTTGGAATGGTGGTACGACCGTGGAGTTCCTCTCGCCTTTCCTGTTGAGAGTGCCTCCTCTTGAGATGCGAAGGGAACGCCGGGAATTCTTTCCCGTTGAAAGCAGGGAAAGGATCCCTCATCTCGAGCTCCGAGGGGGAAACGGGGCTCCTCTGGATGTGGGCGGGACCATCGTGCTTCCTCTCGAGTGGAGACGGGTATGGCGGTGAACTTCTTGAGTTGCAGCAAGGGTGTGAAAGACCCTTTCGAAGTTCCAGAGGTTAGGTGTCATTAGTCTCCAGACGCCTCATCGGAAATAGGCCTCATCTCGCCTGGAAGGGAGAACTTCCTGGATTTTCTCGAGTTGCGGCAGGTGTTCTCGAGTTACGACGGGGACCTCAGGGACCCGCCCTGGTGGCCTCAGGAGAGGCCAGTCCCTATGCGAGTTGCTAGGGAGCCTCTCGTGATACCTCTCCCATCGATACCGGGGCCAAAAATCTTGTGTGGAGTTAGGGCCGGAACCGAGGATTCCTTTCAGGGGCTGATATGGATCTTTGGGTACTTCTGGAGTCTCGCCAGGGGAGACAGGCCTCATCTCGAGTGTGGGCATGCACGTGCGCTTTCCTTCCAGGCTGTAGCAGCAATGTCACGCTTCCCGTGGCGTGGATCAAAGGATCTGTGGTTTTCCCTCGAGGCTTTCCCACAGGGCTGTCCCACGTGCCACCGTGGTGTGAGTCGATCCTCGGCGTGAAAGATGAGCCAGTGCAGGGCAAAGAGCTTCCTCTGGAATGGACTGAGACATCTGGGGGACTCTTGGAATGGTGGTACGACCATGGAGTTCCTCTCGCCTTTCCTGTTGAGAGTGCGTCCTCTTGAGATGCGACGGGAACGCCGGGAATTCTTTCCCGTTGAAAGCAGGGAAAGGATCCCTCATCTCGAGCTACGAGGGGGAAACGGGGCTCCTCTGGATGTGGGCGGGACTATCGTGCTTCCTCTCGAGTGGAGACGGGTATGGCGGTGAACTTCTTGAGTTGCAGCAAGGGTGTGAAAGACCCTTTCGAAGTTCCAGAGGTTAGGTGTCATTAGTCTCCAGACGCCTCATCGGAAATAGGCCTCATCTCGCCTGGAAGGGAGAACTTCCTGGATTTTCTCGAGTTGCGGCAGGTGTTCTCGAGTTACGACGGGGACCTCAGGGACCCGCCCTGGTGGCCTCAGGAGAGGCCAGTCCCCATGCGAGTTGCTAGGGGGCCTCTCGGGATTCCTCTCCCATCGATACCGGGGCCAAAAACCTTGTGTGGAGTCAGGGCCGGAACCGAGGATTCCTCTCAGTGGCTGACATGGATCTTTGGGTACTTCTGGAGTCTCCCCAGGGGAGTCAGGCCTCGTCTCGAGTGGGGGCATGCACGTGCGCTTTCCTTCAAGGCTGTAGCAGCAATGTCATGCTTCCCGTGGCGTGAATCAAAGGATCTGTGGTTTTCCCTCGAGGCTTTCCCTCGAGGCTTTCCCACAGGGCTGTCCCACGTGCCACCGTGGTGTGAGTCGATCCTCGGCGTGAAAGATGAGCCAGTGCAGGGAAAGAGGTTCCTCTTGAATGGACTGAGACATCTGGGGGACTCTTGGAATGGTGGTAAGACCATGGAGTTCCTCTCGCCTTTCCTGTTGAGAGTGCCTCCTCTTGAGATGCGAAGGGAACGCCGGGAATTCTTTCCCGTTGAAAGCAGGGAAAGAATCCCTCATCTCGAGCTACGAGGGGGAAACGGGGCTCCTCTGGATGTGGGCGGACCATCGTGCTTCCTCTCGAGTGGAGATGGGTATGGCGGTGAACTTCTTGAGTTGCAGCAAGGGTGTGAAAGACCCTTTCGAAGTTCCAGAGGTTAGGTGTCATTAGTCTCCAGACGCCTCATCGGAAATAGGCCTCATCTCGCCTGGAAGGGAGAACTTCCTGGATTTTCTCGAGTTGCGGCAGGTGTTCTCGAGTTACGACGGGGACCTCAGGGACCCGCCCTGGTGGCCTCAGGAGAGGCCAGTCCCCAAGCGAGTTGCTAGGGGCCCTCTCGGGATTCCTCTCCCGTCGATACTGGGGCCAAAAACCTTGTGTGGTGTCAGGGCCGGAACCGAGGATTTCTCTCAGGGGCTGACATGGATCTTTGGGTACTTCTGGAGTCTCCCCAGGGGAGTCAGGCCTTGTCTCGAGTCGGGGCATGCACGTGCGCTTTCCTTCCAGGCTGTAGCAGCAATGTCACGCTACCCATCGCGTGGATCAAAGGATCTGTGGTTTTCCCTCGAGGCTTTCCCAGAGGGCTGTCCCACGTGCCACCGTGGTGTGAGTCGATCCTCGGCGTGAAAGATGAGCCAGTGCAGGGCAAAGAGGTTCCTCTGGAATGGACTGAGACATCTGGGGGACTCTTGGAATGGTGGTACGACCATGGAGTTCCTCTCGCCTTTCCTGTTGAGAGTGCCTCCTCTTGAGATGCGACGGGAACGCCTGGAATTCTTTCCCGTTGAAAGCAGGGAAAGGATCGCTCATCTCGAGCTAGGAGGGGGAAACGGGGCTCCTCTGGATGTGGGCGGGACCATCGTGCTTCCTCTCGAGTGGAGACGGGTATGGCGGTGAACTTCTTGAGTTGCAGCAAGGGTGTGAAAGACCCTTTCGAAGTTCCAGAGGTTAGGTGTCATTAGTCTCCAGACGCCTCATCGGAAATAGGCCTCATCTCGCCTGGAAGGGAGAACTTCCTGGATTTTCTCGAGTTGCGGCAGGTGTTCTCGAGTTACGACGGGGACCTCAGGGACCCGCCCTGGTGGCCTCAGGAGAGGCCAGTCCCCATGCGAGTTGCTAGGGGGCCTCTCGGGATTCCTCTCCCGTCGATAACAGAGCCAAAAACCTTGTGTGGAGTCAGGGCCGGAACCGAGGATTCCTCTCAGGGGCTGAAATGGATCTGTGGGTACTTCTGGAGTCTCCCCATGTTAGTCAGGCCTCGTCTCGAGTGGGGGCATGCACGTGCGCTTTCCTTCCAGGCTGTAGCAGCAATGTCACGCTTCCCGTGGCGTGGATCAAAGGATCTGTGGTTTTCCCTCGAGGCTTTCCCTCGAGGCTTTCCCACAGGGCTGTCCACGTGCCACCGTGGTGTGAGTCGATCCTCGGCGTGAAAGATGAGCCAGTGCAGGGCAAAGAGGTTCCTCTGGAATGGACTGAGACATCTGGGGGACTCTTGGAATGGTGGTACGACCATGGAGTTCCTCTCGCCTTTCCTGTTGAGAGTGCCTCCGCTTGAGATGCGATGGGAACGCCGGGAATTCTTTCCCATTGAAAGCAGGGAAAGAATTCCTCATCTCGAGCTACGAGGGGGAAAGGGAGCTTCTCTGGATGTGGGCGGAACGATCGGGCTTCCTCTCGAGTGGAGACGGGTATGGCGGTGAACTTCTTGAGTTGCAGCAAGGGTGTGAAAGACCCTTTCGAAGTTCCAGAGGTTAGGTGTCATTAGTCTCCAGACGCCTCATCGGAAATAGGCCTCATCTCGCCTGGAAGGGAGAACTTCCTGGATTTTCTCGAGTTGCGGCAGGTGTTCTCGAGTTACGACGGGGACCTCAGGGACCGGCCCTGGTGTCCTCAGGAGAGGCCAGTCCCCATGCGAGTTGCTAGGGGGCCTCTCGGGATTCCTCTCCCGTCGATACCCGGGCCAAAAACCTTGTGTGGAGTCAGGGCCGGAACCGAGGATTCCTCTCACGGGCTGATATGGATCTTTGGGTACTTCTGGAGTCTCGCCAGGGGAGACAGGCCTCATCTCGAGTGGGGGCATGCACGTGCGCTTTCCTTCCATGCTGTAGCAGCAATGTCACGCTTCCCATCGCGTGGATCAAAGGATCTGTGGTTTTCCCTCGAGGCTTTCCCTCGAGGCTTTCCCACAGGGCTGTCCCACGTGCCACCGTGGTGTGAGTCGATCCTCGGCGTGAAAGATGAGCCAGTGCAGGGCAAAGAGGTTCCTCTGGAATGGACTGAGACATCTGCGGGACTCTTGGAATGGTTGTACGACCATGGAGTTCCACTCGCCTTTCCTGTTGAGAGTGCCTCCTCTTGAGATGCGACGGGAACGCCGGGAATTCTTTCCCGTTGAAAGCAGGGAAACGATCGCTCATCTCGAGCTAGGAGGGGGAAACGGGGCTCCTCTGGATGTGGGCGGGACCATCGTGCTTCCTCTAGAGTGGAGACGGGTATGGCGGTGAACTTCTTGAGTTGCAGCAAGGGTGTGAAAGACCCTTTCGAAGTTCCAGAGTTTAGGTGTCATTAGTCTCCAGACGCTTGATCGGAAATAGGCCTCATCTCGCCTGGAAGGGAGAACTTCCTGGATTTTCTCGAGTTGCGGCAGGTGTTCTCGAGTTACGACGGGGACCTCAGGGACCCGCCCTGGTGGCCTCAGGAGAGGCCAGTCCCCATGCGACTTGCTAGGGGGCCTTTCGGGATTCCTCTCCCGTCGATACCGGGGCCAAAAACCTTGTGTGGAGTCAGGGCCGGAAACGAAGATTCCTCTCAGGGGTTGACATGGATCTTTGGGTACTTCTGGAGTCTCCCCAGGGGAGTCAGGCCTCGTCTCGAGTCGGGGCATGCACGTTCACTTTCCTTCCAGGCTGTAGCAGCAATGTCACGCTTCCCGTGGCCTGGATCAATGGATCTGTGGTTTTCCCTCGAGGCTTTCCCTCGAGGCTTTCCCACAGGGCTGTCCCACGTGCCACCGTGGTGTTAGTCGATCCTCGGCGTGAAAGATGAGCCAGTGCAGGGCAAAGAGGTTCCTCTGGAATGGACTGAGACATCTGGGGGACTCTTGAAATGGTGGTAAGACCATGCAGTTCCTCTCGCCTTTCTTGTTGAGAGTGCCTCCTCTTGAGATGCAACGGGAACGCCGGGAATTCTTTCCCGTTGAAAGCAGGGAAAGGATCCCTCATCTCGAGCTACGAGGGGGAAACGGGGCTCCTCTGGATGTGGGCGGGACCATCGTGCTTCCTCTCGAGTGGAGACGGGTATGGCGGTGAACTTATTGAGTTGCAGAAAGGGTGTGAAAGACCCTTTCGAAGGTCCAGATGTTAGGTGTCATTAGTCTCCAGACGCCTCATCGGAAATAGGCCTCATCTCGCCTGGAAGGGGAAACTTCCTGGAATTTCTCGAGTTGCGTCAGGTGTTCTTGAGTTACGACGGGGACCTCAGGGACCCGCCCTGGTGGCCTCAGGAGAGGCCAGTCCCCATGCGAGTTGCTAGGGGGCCTCTCGTGATTCCTCTCCCGTCGATACCGGGGCCAAAAACCTTGTGTGGAGTCAGGGCCGTAACCGAGGATTCCTCTCAGGGGCTGACATGGATCTTTGGGTACTTCTGGAGTCTCCCCAGGGGAGTCAGGCCTCGTCTCGAGTCGGGGCATGCACGTGCACTTTCCTTCCAGGCTGTAGCAGCAATGTCACGCTTCCCGTGGCGTGGATCAAAGGATCTGTGGTTTTCCCTCGAGGCTTTCCCTCGAGGCTTTCCCACAGGGCTGTCCAACGTGCCACCGTGGTGTAATTCGATCCTCGGCGTGAAAGATGAGCCAGTGCAGGGCAAAGAGGTTCCTCTGGAATGGACTGAGACATCTGGGGGACTCTTGGAATGGTGGTACGACCATGGAGTTCCTCTCGCCTTTCCTGTTGAGAGTGCCTCCCCTTGAGATGCGACGGGAACGCCGGGAATTCTTTCCCATTGAAAGCAGGGAAAGGATTCCTCATCTCGAGCTACGAGGCGGAAAGGGGGCTCCTCTGGATGTGGGCGGGACGATCGTGCTTCCTCTCGAGTGGAGACGGGTATGGCGGTGAACTTCTTGAGTTGCAGCAAGGGTGTGAAAGACCCTTTCGAAGTTCCAGAGGTTAGATGTCATTAGTCTCCAGACGCCTCATCGGAAATAGGCCTCATCTCGCCTGGAAGGGAGAACTTCCTGGATTTTCTCGAGTTGCGGCAGGTGTTCTCGAGTTACGACGGGGACCTCAGGGACCCGCCCTGGTGGCCTCAGGAGAGGCCAGTCCCCATGCGAGTTGCTAGGGGGCCTCTCGGGATTCCTCTCCCGTCGATACCCGGGCCAAAAACCTTGTGTGGAGTCAGGGCCGGAACCGAGGATTCCTCTCACGGGCTGATATGGATCTTTGGGTACTTCTGGAGTCTCGCCAGGGGAGAGAGGCCTCATCTCGAGTGGGGGCATGCACGTGCGCTTTCCTTCCAGGCTGTAGCAGCAATGTCAAGCTTCCCATCGCGTGGATCAAAGGATCTGTGGTTTTCCCTCGAGGCTTTCCCTCGAGGCTTTCCCACAGGGCTGTCCCACGTGCCACCGTGGTGTGAGTCGATCCTCGGCGTGAAAGATGAGCCAGTGCAGGGCAAAGAGGTTCCTCTGGAATGGACTGAGACATCTGGGGGACTCTTGGAATGGTGGTACGACCATGGATTTCCTCTCTCCTTTCCTGTTGAGAGTGCCTCCTCTTGAGATGCGACGGGAACGCCGGGAATTCTTTCCCGTTGAAAGCAGGGAAAGGATCCCTCATCTCGAGCTCCGAGGGGGAAACGGGGCTCCTCTGGATGTGGGCGGGACCAACGTGCTTCCTCTCGAGTGGAGACGGGTATGGCGGTGAACTTCTTGAGTTGCAGCAAGGGTGTGAAAGACCCTTTCGAAGTTCCAGAGGTTAGGTGTCATTAGTCTCCAGACGCCTCATCGGAAATAGGCCTCATCTCGCCTGGAAGGGGGAACTTCCTGGAATTTCTCGAGTTGTGGCAGGTGTTCTCGAGTTACGACGGTGACCTCAGGGACCCGCCCTGGTGGCCTCAGGAGAGGCCAGTCCCCATGCGAGTTGCTAGGGGGCCTCTCGGGATTCCTCTCCCGTCGATACCGGGGCCAAAAACCTTGTGTGGAGTCAGGGCCTGAACCGAGGATTCCTCTAAGGGGCTGACATGGATCTTTGGGTACTTCTGGAGTCTCCCCAGGGGAGTCAGGCCTCGTCTCGAGTCGGGGCATGCACGTGCACTTTCCTTCCAGGCTGTAGCAGCAATGTCACGCTTCCCGTGGCGTGGATCAAAGGATCTGTGGTTTTCCCTCGAGGCTTTCCCTCGAGGCTTTCCCACAGGGCTGTCCCACGTGCCACCGTGGTGTGAGTCGATCCTCGGCGTGAAAGATGAGCCAGTGCAGGGCAAAGAGGTTCCTCGGGAATGGACTGAGACATCTGGAGGACTCTTGGAATGGTGGTACGACCATGGAGTTCCTCTCGCCTTTGCTGTTGAGAGTGTCTCCTCTTGAGATGGGACGGGAACACCGGGAATTCTTTCCCGTTGAAAGCAGGGAAAGGATCCCTCATCTCGAGCTACGAGGGGGAAACGGGGCTCCTCTGGATGTGGGCGGGACCATCGTGCTTCCTCTCCAGTGGAGACGGGTATGGCGGTGAACTTCTTGAGTTGCAGCAAGGGTGTGAAAGACCCTTTCGAAGTTCCAGAGGTTAGGTGTCATTAGTCTCCAGACGCCTCATCGGAAATAGGCCTCATCTCGCCTGGAAGGGAGAACTTCCTGGATTTTCTCGAGTTGCGGCAGGTGTTCTCGAGTTACGACGGGGACCTCAGGGACCCGCCCTGGTGGCCTCAGGAGAGGCTAGTCCCCATGCGACTTGCTAGGGGGCCTCTCAGGATTCCTCTCCCGTCGATACCGGGGCCAAAAACCTTGTGTGGAGTCAGGGCCGGAACCGAGGATTCCTGTCAGGGGCTGACATGGATCTTTGGTTACTTCTGGAGTCTCCCCAGGGGAGTCAGGCCTCGTCTCGAGTCGGGGCATGCACGTGCACTTTCCTTTCAGGCTGTAGCAGCAATGTCACGCTTCCCGTGGCGTGGATCAAAGGATCTGTGGTTTTCCCTCGAGGCTTTCCCTCGAGGCTTTCCCACAGGGCTGTCCTACGTGCCACCGTGGTGTGAGTCGATCCGCGGCGTGAAAGATGAGCCAGTGCAGGGCAATGAGCTTCCTCTGGAATGGACTGAGACATCTGGGGGACTCTTGGAATGGTGGTACGACCATGGAGTTCCTCTCTCCTTTCCTGTTGAGAGTGCTTCCGCTTCAGATGCGACGGGAACGCCGGGAATTCTTTCCCATTGAAAGCAGGGAAAGGATTCCTCATCTCGAGCTACGAGGGGGATAGGGGGCTCCTCTGGATGTGGGTGGGACGATCGTGCTTCCTCTCGAGTGGAGCCGGGTATGGCGGTGAACTTCTTGAGTTGCAGCAAGGGTGTGAAAGACCCTTTCGAAGTTCCAGAGGTTAGGTGTCATTAGTCTCCAGACGCCTCATCGGAAATAGGCCTCATCTCGCCTGGAAGGGGGAACTTCCTGGAATTTCTCGAGTTGCGGCAGGTGTTCTCGAGTTACGACGGGGACCTCAGGGACCCGCCCTGGTGGCCTCAGGAGAGGCCAGTCCCCATGCGAGTTGCTAGGGGGCCTCTCGGGATTCCTCTCCCATCGATACCGGGGCCAAAAACCTTGTGTGGAGTTAGGGCCGGAACCGAGGATTCCTTTCAGGGGCTGATATGTATCTTTGGGTACTTCTGGAGTCTCGCCAGGGGAGACAGGCCTCATCTCGAGTGGGGGCATGCACGTGCGCTTTCCTTCCAGGCTGTAACAGCAATGTCACGCTTCCCATCGCGTGGATCAAAGGATCTGTGGTTTTCCCTCGAGGCTTTCCCACAGGGCTGTCCCACGTGCCACCGTGGTGTGAGTCGATCCTCGGCGTGAAAGATGAGCCAGTGCAGGGCAAAGAGGTTCCTCTGGAATGGACTGAGACATCTGGGGGACTCTTGGAATGGTGGTACGACCATGGAGTTCCTCTCGCCTTTCCTGTTGAGAGTGCCTCCTCTTGAGATGCCATGGGAACGCCGGGAATTCTTTCCCGTTGAAAGCAGGGAAAGGATCCCTCATCTCGAGCTAGGAGGGGGAAACGGGGCTCCTCTGGATGTGGGCGGGACCAACGTGCTTCCTCTCGAGTGGAGACGGGTGTGGCGGTGAACTTCTTGAGTTGCAGCAAGGGTGTGAAAGACCCTTTCGAAGTTCCAGAGGTTAGGTGTCATTAGTCTCCAGACGCCTCATTGGAAATAGGCCTCATCTCGCCTGGAAGGGGGAACTTCCAGGAATTTCTCGAGTTGTGGCAGGTGTTCTCGAGTTACGACGGGGACCTCAGGGACCCGCCCTGGTGGCCTTAGGAGAGGCCAGTCCCCATGCGAGTTTCTTGGGGGCCTCTCGGGATTCCTCTCCCGTCGATACCAGGGCCAAAAACCTTGTGTGGAGTCAGGGCCGGAACCGAGGATTCCTCTCAGTGGCTGACATGTATCTTTGGGTACTTCTGGAGTCTCCCCAGGGAAGTCAGGCCTCGTCTCGAGTGGGGGCATGCACGTGTGCTTTCCTTCAAGGCTGTAGCAGCAATGTCATGCTTCCCGTGGCGTGAATCAAACGATCTGTGGTTTTCCCTCGAGGCTTTCCCTCGAGGCTTTCCCACAGGGCTGTCCCACGTGCCACCGTGGTGTGAGTCGATCCTCGGCGTGAAAGATGAGCCAGTGCAGGGCAAAGAGGTTCCTCTTGAATGGACTGAGACATCTGGGGGACTCTTGGAATGGTGGTACGACCATGGAGTTCCTCTCGCCTTTCCTGTTGAGAGTGCCTCCTCTTGAGATGCGAAGGGAACGCCGGGAATTCTTTCCCGTTGAAAGCAGGGAAAGGATCCCTCATCTCGAGCTACGAGGGGGAAACGGGGCTCCTCTGGATGTGGGCGGGACCATCGTGCTTCCTCTCGATTGGAGACGGGTATGGCGGTGAACTTCTTGAGTTGCAGCAAGGGTGTGAAAGACCCTTTCGAAGTTCCAGAGGTTAGGTGTCATTAGTCTCCAGACGCCTCATCGGAAATAGGCCTCATCTCGCCTGGAAGGAAGAACTTCCTGGATTTTCTCGAGTTGCGGCAGGTGTTCTCGAGTTACGACGGGGACCTCAGGGACCCGCCCTGGTGGCCTCAGGAGAGGCCAGTCCCCAAGCGAGTTGCTAGGGGCCCTCTCGGGATTCCTCTCCCGTCGATACTGGGGCCAAAAACCTTGTGTGGTGTCAGGGCCGGAACCGAGGATTTCTCTCAGGGGCTGACATGGATCTTTGGGTACTTCTGGAGTCTCCCCAGGGGAGTCAGGCCTTGTCTCGAGTCGGGGCATGCACGTGCGCTTTCCTTCCAGGCTGTAGCAGCAATGTCACGCTACCCATCGCGTGGATCAAAGGATCTGTGGTTTTCCCTCGAGGCTTTCCCAGAGGGCTGTCCCACGTGCCACCGTGGTGTGAGTCGATCCTCGGCGTGAAAGATGAGCCAGTGCAGGGCAAAGAGGTTCCTCTGGAATGGACTGAGACATCTGGGGGACTCTTGGAATGGTGGTACGACCATGGAGTTCCTCTCGCCTTTCCTGTTGAGAGTGCCTCCTCTTGAGATGCGACGGGAACGCCGGGAATTTTTTCCCGTTGAAAGCAGGGAAAGGATCGCTCATCTCGAGCTAGGAGGGGGAAACGGGGCTCCTCTGGATGTGGGCGGGACCATCGTGCTTCCTCTAGAGTGGAGACGGGTATGGCGGTGAACTTCTTGAGTTGCAGCAAGGGTGTGAAAGACCCTTTCGAAGTTCCAGAGTTTAGGTGTCATTAGTCTCCAGACGCCTCATCGGAAATAGGCCTCATCTCGCCTGGAAGGGAGAACTTCCTGGATTTTCTCGAGTTGCGGCAGGTGTTCTCGAGTTACGACGGGGACCTCAGGGACCCGCCCTGGTGGCCTCAGGAGAGGCCAGTCCCCATGCGAGTTGCTAGGGGCCCTCTCGGGATTCCTCTCCCGTCGATACTGGGGCCAAAAACCTTGTGTGGTGTCAAGGCCGGAACCGAGGATTTCTCTCAGGGGCTGACATGGATCTTTGGGTACTTCTGGAGTCTCCCCAGGGGAGTCAGGCCTTGTCTCGAGTCGGGGCATGCACGTGCGCTTTCCTTCCAGGCTGTAGCAGCAATGTCACGCTTCCCGTCGCGTGGATCAAAGGATCTGTGGTTTTCCCTCGAGGCTTTCCCTCGAGGTTTTCCCACAGGGCTGTCCCACGTGCCACCGTGGTGTGAGTCGATCCTCGGCGTGAAAGATGAGCCAGTGCAGGGCAAAGAGGTTCCTCTGGAATGGACTGAGACATCTGGGGGACTCTTGGAATGGTGGTACGACCATGGAGTTCCTCTCGCCTTTCCTGTTGAGAGTGCCTCCGCTTGAGATGCGACGAGAACGCCGGGAATTCTTTCCCATTGAAAGCAGGGAAAGGATTCCTCATCTCGAGCTACGAGGGGGAAAGGGGGGTCCTCTGGATGTGGGCGGGACGATCGTGCTTCCTCTCGAGTGGAGACGGGTATGGCGGTGAACTTCTTGAGTTGCAGCAAGGGTGTGAAAGACCCTTTCGAAGTTCCAGAGGTTAGGTGTCATTAGTCTCCAGACGCCTCATCGGAAATAGGCCTCATCTCGCCTGGAAGGGAGAACTTCCTGGATTTTCTCGAGTTGCGGCAGGTGTTCTCGAGTTACGACGGGGACCTCAGGGACCCGCCCTGGTGGCCTCAGGAGAGGCCAGTCTCCATGCGAGTTGCTAGGGGGCCTCTCGGGATTCCTCTCCCGTCGATACCGGGGCCAAAAACCTTGTGTGGAGTCAGGGCCGGAACCGAGGATTCCTCTCACGGGCTGATATGGATCTTTGGGTACTTCTGGAGTCTCGCCAGGGGAGACAGGCCTCATCTCGAGTGGGGGCATGAACGTGCGCTTTCCTTCCAGGCTGTAACATCAATGTCACGCTTCCCGTGGCGTGGATCAAAGGATCTGTGGTTTTCCCTCGAGGCTTTCCCTCGAGGCTTTCCCACAGGGCTGTCCCACGTGCCACCGTGGTGTGAATCGATCCTCGGCGTGAAAGATGAGCCAGTGCAGGGCAAAGAGGTTCCTCTGGAATGGACTGAGACATCTGGGGGACTCTTGGAATGGTGGTACGACCATGGAGTTCCCCTCGCCTTTCCTGTTGAGAGTGCCTCCTCTTGAGATGCGACGGGAACGCCGGGAATTCTTTCCCGTTGAAAGAAGGGAAAGGATCCCTCATCTCGAGCTACGAGGGGGAAACGGGGCTCCTCTGGATGTGGGTGGGACCATCGTGCTTCCTCTCGAGTGGAGACGGGTGTGGCGGTGAACTTCTTGAGTTGCAGCAAGGGTGTGAAAGACCCTTTCGAAGTTCCAGAGGTTAGGTGTCATTAGTCTCCAGACGCCTAATCGGAAATAGGCCTCATCTCGCCTGGAAGGGGGAACTTCCTGGAATTTCTCGAGTTGTGGCAGGTGTTCTCGAGTTATGACGGGGACCTCAGGGACCCGCCCTGGTGGCCTCAGGAGAGGCCAGTCCCCATGCGAGTTGCTAGGGGGCCTCTCGGGATTCCTCTCCCGTCGATACCGGGGCAAAAACCTTGTGTGGAGTCAGGGCCGGAACCGAGGATTCCTCTCAGTTGCTGACATGGATCTTTGGGTACTTCTGGAGTCTCCCCAGGGGAGTCAGGCCTCGTCTCGAGTCGGGGCATGCACGTGCACTTTCCTTCCAGGCTGTAGCAGCAATGTCACGCTTCCGTGGCGTGGATCAAAGGATCTGTGGTTTTCCCTCGAGGCTTTCCCTCGAGGCTTTCCCACAGGGCTGTCCCACGTGCCACCGTGGTGTGAGTCGATCCTCGGCGTGAAAGATGAGCCAGTGCAGGGCAAAGAGGTTCCTCTGGAATGGACTGAGACATCTGGGGGACTCTTGGAATGGTGGTACGACCATGGAGTTCCTCTCGCCTTTCCTGTTGAGAGTGCCTCCGCTTGAGATGCGACGGGAACGCCGGGAATTCTTTCCCGTTGAAAGCAGGGAAAGGATTCCTCATCTCGAGCTACGAGGGGGATAGGGGGATCCTCTGGATGTGGGCGGGACGATCGTGCTTCCTCTCGAGTGGAGACGGGTATGGCGGTGAACTTCTTGAGTTGCAGCAAGGGTGTGAAAGACCCTTTCGAAGTTCCAGAGTTTAGGTGTCATTAGTCTCCAGACGCCTGATCGGAAATAGGCCTCATCTCGCCTGGAAGGGAGAACTTCTTGGATTTTCTCGAGTTGCGGCAGGTGTTCTCGAGTTACGACGGGGACCTCAGGGACCCGCCCTGGGGGCCTCAGGAGAGGCCAGTCCCCATGCGAGTTCCTAGGGGCCCTCTCGGGATTCCTCTCTCGTCGATACTGGGGCCAAAAACCTTGTGTGGTGTCAAGGCCGGAACCGAGGATTTCTCTCAGGGGCTGACATGGATCTTTGGGTACTTCTGGAGTCTCCCCAGGGGAGTCAGGCCTTGTCTCGAGTCGGGGCATGCACGTGCGCTTTCCTTCCAGGCTGTAGCAGCAATGTCACGCTTCCCGTCGCGTGGATCAAAGGATCTGTGGTTTTCCCTCGAGGCTTTCCCTCGAGGCTTTCCCACAGGGCTGTCCCACGTGCCACCGTGGTGTGAGTCGATCCTCGGCGTGAAAGATGAGCCAGTGTAAGGCAAAGAGGTTCCTCTGGAATGGACTGAGACATCTGGGGGACTCTTGGAATGGTGGTACGACCATGGAGTTCCTCTCGCCTTTCCTGTTGAGAGTGTCTCCTGTTGAGATGCGACGGAAACGCCGGGAATTCTTTCCCGTTGAAAGCAGGGAAAGGATCCCTCATCTCGAGCTACGAGGGGAAACGGGGCTCCTCTGGATGTGGGCGGGACTATCGTGCTTCCTCTCGAGTGGAGACGGGTATGGCGGTGAACTTCTTGAGTTGCAGCAAGGGTGTGAAAGACCCTTTCGAAGTTCCTGAGGTTAGGTGTCATTAGTCTCCAGACGCCTCATCGGAAATAGGCCTCATCTCGCCTGGAAGGGAGAACTTCCTGGATTTTCTCGAGTTGCGGTAGGTGTTCTCGAGTTACGACGGGGACCTCAGGGACCCGCCCTGGTGGCCTCAGAAGAGGCCAGTCCCCATGCGAGTTGCTAGGGGGCCTCTCGGTATTCCTCTCCCATCGATACCGGGGCCAAAAACCTTGTGTGGAGTTAGGGCCGGAACCGAGGATTCCTTACAGTGGCTGATATGGATCTTTGGGTACTTCTGGAGTCTCGCCAGGGGAGACAGGCCTCATCTCGAGTGGGGGCATGCACGTGCGCTTTCCTTCCAGGCTGTCGCAGCAATGTCACGCTTCCCATCGCGTGGATCAAAGGATCTGTGGTTTTCCCTCGAGGCTTTCCCACAGGGCTGTCCCACGTGACACCGTGGTGTGAGTCGATCCTCGGCGTGAAAGATGAGCCAGTGCAGGGCAAAGAGGTTCCTCTGGAATGGACTGAGATATCTGGGGGACTCTTGAAATGGTGGTACGACCATGCAGTTCCTCTCGCCTTTCTTGTTGAGAGTGCCTCCTCTTGAGATGCGACGGGAACGCCGTGAATTCTTTCCCGTTGAAAGCAGGGAAAGGATCCCTCATCTCGAGCTACGAGGGGGAAACGGGGCTCCTCTGGATGTGGGCGGGACCATCGTGCTTCCTCTCGAGTGAAGATGAGTATGGCGGTGAACTTCTTGAGTTGCAGCAAGGGTGTGAAAGACCCTTTCGAAGTTCCAGAGGTTAGGTGTCATTAGTCTCCAGACGCCTGATCGGAAATAGGCCTCATCTCGCCTGGAAGGGAGAACTTCCTGGATTTTCTCGAGTTGCGGCAGGTGTTCTCGAGTTACGACGGGGACCACAGGGACCCGCCCTGATGGCCTCAGGAGAGGCCAGTCCCCATGTGAGTTGCTAGGGGGCCTCTCGGGATTCCTCTCCCGTCGATACCGGGGCCAAAAACCTTGTGTGGAGTCAGGGCCGGAACCGAGGATTCCTCTCAGGGGCTGACATGGATGTTTGGGTACTTCTGGAGTCTCCCCAGGGGAGTCAGGCTTCGGCTTGAGTGGGGGCATGCACGTGCGCTTTCCTTCCAGGCTGTAGCAGCAATGTCACGCTTCCCGTGGCGTGGATCAAAGGATCTGTGGTTTTCCCTCGAGGCTTTCCCTCGAGGCTTTCCCACTGGGCTGTCCCACGTGCCACCGTGGTGTGAGTCGATCCTCGGCGTGAAAGATGAGCCAGTGCAGGGCAAAGAGGTTCCTCTGGAATGGACTGAGACATCTGGGGGACTCTTGGAATGGTGGTAAGACCATGGAGTTCCTCTCGCCTTTCCTGTTGAGAGTGCCTCCTCTTGAGATGCGACGGGAACGCCGGGAATTCTTTCCCGTTAAAAGCAGGGAAAGGATCGCTCATCTCGAGCTAGGAGGGGGAAAGGGGGCTCCTCTGGATGTGGGCGGGACGATCGTGCTTCCTCTCGAGTGGAGACGGGTATGGCGGTGAACTTCTTGAGTTGCAGCAAGGTTGTGAAAGACTCTTTCGAAGTTCCAGAGGTTAGGTGTCATTAGTCTCCAGACGCCTCATCGGAAATAGGCCTCATCTCGCCTGGAAGGGAGAACTTCCTGGATTTTCTCGAGTTGCGGCAGGTGTTCTCGAGTTACGACGGGGACCTCAGGGACCCGCCCTGGTGGCCTCAGGAGAGGCCAGTCCCCATGCGAGTTGCTAGGGGGCCTCTCGGGATTCCTCTCCCGTCGATACCCGGGCCAAAAACCTTGTGTGGAGTCAGGGCCGGAACCGAGGATTCCTCTCACGGGCTGATATGGATCTTTGGGTACTTCTGGAGTCTCGCCAGGGGAGACAGGCCTTATCTCGAGTGGGTGCATGCACGTGCGCTTTCCTTCCAGGCTGTAGCAGCAATGTCATGCTTCCCATCGCGTGGATCAAAGGATCTGTGGTTTTCCCTCGAGGCTTTCCCTCGAGGCTTTCCCACAGGGCTGTCCCACGTGCCACCGTGGTGTGAGTCGATCCTCGGCGTGAAAGATGAGCCAGTGCAGGGCAAAGAGGTTCCTCTGGAATGGACTGAGACATCTGGGGGACTCTTGGAATGGTGGTACGACCATGGAATTCCTCTCGCCTTTCCTGTTGAGAGTGCCTCCTCTTGAGATGCGACGGGAACGCCGGGAATTCTTTCCCGTTGAAAGCAGGGAAAGGATCGCTCATCTCGAGCTAGGAGGGGGAAACGGGGCTCCTCTGGATGTGGGCGGGACCATCGTGCTTCCTCTAGAGTGGAGACGGGTATGGCGGTGAACTTCTTGAGTTGCAGCAAGGGTGTGAAAGACCCTTTCGAAGTTCCAGAGGTTAGGTGTCATTAGTCTCCAGACGCCTCATCGGAAATAGGCCTCATCTCGCCTGGAAGGGAGAACTTCCTGGATTTTCTCGAGTTGCGGCAGGTGTTCTCTAGTTACGACGGGGACCTCAGGGACCCGCCCTGGTGGCCTCAGGAGAGGCCAGTCCCCATGCGAGTTGCTAGGGGGCCTCTCGGGATTCCTCTCCCGTCGATACCGGGGCCAAAAACCTTGTGTGGAGTCAGGGCCGGAACCGAGGATTCCTCTCAGGGGCTGACATGGATCTTTGGGTACTTCTGGAGTCTCCCGATGGGAGTATGGCCTCGTCTCGAGTGGGGGCATTCACGTGCGCTTTCCTTCCAGGCTGTAGCAGCAATGTCACGCTTCCCGTCGCGTGGATCAAAGGATCTGTGGTTTTCCCTCGAGGCTTTCCCTCGAGGCTTTCCCACAGGGCTGTCCCACGTGCCACCGTGGTGTGAGTCGATCCTCGGCGTGAAAGATGAGCCAGTGTAGGGCAAAGAGCTTCCTCTGGAATGGACTGAGACATCTGGGGGACTCTTGGAATGGTGGTACGACCATGGAGTTCCTCTCGCCTTTCCTGTTGAGAGTGCCTCCTCTTGAGATGCGACGGGAACGCCGGGAATTCTTTCCCGTTGAAAGCAGGGAAAGGATCCCTCATCTCGAGCTACGAGGGGGAAACGGGGCTCCTCTGGATGTGGGCGGGACTATCGTGCTTCCTCTCGAGTGGAGACGGGTATGGCGGTGAACTTCTTGAGTTGCAGCAAGGGTGTGAAAGACCCTTTCGAAGTTCCAGAGGTTAGGTGTCATTAGTCTCCAGACGCCTCATCGGAAATAGGCCTCATCTCGCCTGGAAGGGAGAACTTCCTGGATTTTCTCGAGTTGCGGCAGGTGTTCTCGAGTTACGACGGGGACCTCAGGGACCCGCCCTGGTGGCCTCAGGAGAGGCCAGTCCCCATGCGACTTGCTAGGGGGCCTCTCGGGATTCCTCTCCCGTCGATACCGGGGCAAAAACCTTGTGTGGAGTCAGGGCCGGAACCGAGGATTCCTCTCAGGGGCTGACATGGATCTTTGGGTACTTCTGGAGTCTCCCCAGGGGAGTCAGGCCTCGTCTCGAGTCGGGGCATGCACGTGCACTTTCCTTCCAGGCTGTAGCAGCAATGTCACGCTTCCCGTGGCGTGGATCAAAGGATCTGTGGTTTTCCCTCGAGGCTTTCCCTCGAGGCTTTCCCACAGGGCTGTCCCACGTGCCACCGTGGTGTGAGTCGATCCTCGGCGTGAAAGATGAGCCAGTGCAGGGCAAAGAGGTTCCTCTGGAATGGACTGAGACATCTGGGGGACTCTTGGAATGGTGGTACGACCATGGAGTTCCCCTCGCCTTTCCTGTTGAGAGTGCCTCCTCTTGAGATGCGACGGGAACGCCGGGAATTCTTTCCCGTTGAAAGCAGGGAAAGGATCCCTCATCTCGAGCTACGAGGGGGAAACGGGGCTCCTCTGGATGTGGGCGGGACCATCGTGCTTCCTCTCGAGTGGAGACGGGTGTGGCGGTGAACTTCTTGAGTTGCAGCAAGGGTGTGAAAGACACTTTCGAAGTTCCAGAGGTTAGGTGTCATTAGTCTCCAGACGCCTAATCGGAAATAGGCCTCATCTCGCCTGGAAGGGGGAACTTCCTGGAATTTCTCGAGTTGTGGCAGGTGTTCTCCAGTTATGACGGGGACCTCAGGGACCCGCCCTGGTGGCCTCAGGAGAGGCCAGTCCCCATGCGAGTTGCTAGGGGGCCTCTCGGGATTCCTCTCCCGTCGATACCGGGGCAAAAACCTTGTGTGGAGTCAGGGCCGGAACCGAGGATTCCTCTCAGTTGCTGACATGGATCTTTGGGTACTTCTGGAGTCTCCCCAGGGGAGTCAGGCCTCGTCTCGAGTCGGGGCATGCACGTGCACTTTCCTTCCAGGCTGTAGCAGCAATGTCACGCTTCCGTGGCGTGGATCAAAGGATCTGTGGTTTTCCCTCGAGGCTTTCCCTCGAGGCTTTCCCACAGGGCTGTCCCACGTGCCACCGTGGTGTGAGTCGATCCTCGGCGTGAAAGATGAGCCAGTGCAGGGCAAAGAGGTTCCTCTGGAATGGACTGAGACATCTGGGGGACTCTTGGAATGGTGGTACGACCATGGAGTTCCTCTCGCCTTTCCTGTTGAGAGTGCCTCCGCTTGAGATGCGACGGGAACGCCGGGAATTCTTTCCCGTTGAAAGCAGGGAAAGGATTCCTCATCTCGAGCTACGAGGGGGATAGGGGGATCCTCTGGATGTGGGCGGGACGATCGTGCTTCCTCTCGAGTGGAGACGGGTATGGCGGTGAACTTCTTGAGTTGCAGCAAGGGTGTGAAAGACCCTTTCGAAGTTCCAGAGTTTAGGTGTCATTAGTCTCCAGACGCCTGATCGGAAATAGGCCTCATCTCGCCTGGAAGGGAGAACTTCCTGGATTTTCTCGAGTTGCGGTAGGTGTTCTCGAGTTACGACGGGGACCTCAGGGACCCGCCCTGGTGGCCTCAAAAGAGGCCAGTCCCCATGCGAGTTGCTAGCGGGCCTCTCGGTATTCCTCTCCCATCGATACCGGGGCCAAAAACCTTGTGTGGAGTTAGGGCCGGAACCGAGGATTCCTTACAGTGGCTGATATGGATCTTTGGGTACTTCTGGAGTCTCGCCAGGGGAGACAGGCCTCATCTCGAGTGGGGGCATGCACGTGCGCTTTCCTTCCAGGCTGTAAAAGCAATGTCACGCTTCCCATCGCGTGGATCAAAGGATCTGTGGTTTTCCCTCGAGGCTTTCCCACAGGGCTGTCCCACGTGACACCGTGGTGTGAGTCGATCCTCGGCGTGAAAGATGAGCCAGTGCAGGGCAAAGAGGTTCCTCTGGAATGGACTGAGACATCTGGGGGACTCTTGAAATGGTGGTACGACCATGCAGTTCCTCTCGCCTTTCTTGTTGAGAGTGCCTCCTCTTGAGATGCGACGGGAACGCCGGGAATTCTTTCCCGTTGAAAGCAGGGAAAGGATCCCTCATCTCGAGCTACGAGGGGGAAACGGGGCTCCTCTGGATGTGGGCGGGACCATCGTGCTTCCTCTAGAGTGGAGACGGGTATGGCGGTGAACTTCTTGAGTTGCAGCAAGGGTGTGAAAGACCCTTTCGAAGTTCCAGAGGTTAGGTGTCATTAGTCTCCAGACGCCTCATCGGAAATAGGCCTCATCTCGCCTGGAAGGGAGAACTTCCTGGATTTTCTCGAGTTGCGGCAGGTGTTCTCGAGTTACGACGGGGACCTCAGGGACCCGCCCTGGTGGCCTCAGGAGAGGCCAGTCCCCATGCGAGTTGCTAGGGGGCCTCTCGGGATTCCTCTCCCGTCGATACCGGGGCCAAAAACCTTGTGTGGAGTCACGGCCGGAACCGAGGATTCCTCTCAGGGGCTGACATGGATCTTTGGGTACTTCTGGAGTCTCCCCATGGGAGTATGGCCTCGTCTCGAGTGGGGGCATGCACGTGCGCTTTCCTTCCAGGCTGTAGCAGCAATGTCACGCTTCCCGTGGCGTGGATCAAAGGATCTGTGGTTTTCCCTCGAGGCTTTCCCTCGAGGCTTTCCCACAGGGCTGTCCCACGTGCCACCGTGGTGTGAGTCGATCCTCGGCGTGAAAGATGAGCCAGTGCAGGGCAAAGAGGTTCCTCTGGAATGGACTGAGACATCTGGGGGACTCTTGGAATGGTGGTAAGACCATGGAGTTCCCCTCGCCTTTCCTGTTGAGAGTGCCTCCTCTTGAGATGCGACGGGAACGCCGGGAATTCTTTCCCGTTGAAAGCAGGGAAAGGATCCCTCATCTCGAGCTACGAGGGGGAAACGGGGCTCCTCTGGATGTGGGCGGGACGATCGTGCTTCCTCTCGAGTGGAGACGCGTGTGGCGGTGAACTTCTTGAGTTGCAGCAAGGGTGTGAAAGACCCTTTCGAAGTTCCAGAGGTTAGGTGTCATTAGTCTCCAGACGCCTCATCGGAAATAGGCCTCATCTCGCCTGGAAGGGGGAACTTCCTGGAATTTCTCGAGTTGTGGCAGGTGTTCTCGAGTTACGACGGGGACCTCAGGGACCCGCCCTGGTGGCCTCAGGAGAGGCCACTCCCCATGCGAGTTGCTAGGGGGCCTCTCGGGATTCCTCTCCCGTCGATACCGGGGCAAAAACCTTGTGTGGAGTCAGGGCCGGAACCGAGGATTCCTCTCAGGGGCTGACATGGATCTTTGGGTACTTCTGGAGTCTCCCCAGGGGAGTCAGGCCTCGTCTCGAGTCGGGGCATGCACGTGCACTTTCCTTCCAGGCTGTAGCAGCAATGTCACGCTTCCCGTCGCGTGGATCAAAGGATCTGTGGTTTTCCCTCGAGGCTTTCCCTCGAGGCTTTCCCACAGGGCTGTCCCACGTGCCACCGTGGTGTGAGTCGATCCTCGGCGTGAAAGATGAGCCAGTGCAGGGCAAAGAGGTTCCTCTGGAATGGACTGAGACATCTGGGGGACTCTTGAAATGGTGGTACGACCATGCAGTTCCTCTCGCCTTTCTTGTTGAGAGTGCCTCCTCTTGAGATGCGACGGGAACGCCGGGAATTCTTTCCCGTTGAAAGCAGGGAAAGGATCCCTCATCTCGAGCTACGAGGGGGAAACGGGGCTCCTCTGGATGTGGGCGCGACCATCGTGCTTCCTCTCGAGTGGAGACGGGTATGGCGGTGAACTTCTTGAGTTGCAGCAAGGGTGTGAAAGACCCTTTCGAAGTTCCAGAGGTTAGGTGTCATTAGTCTCCAGACGCCTCATCGGAAATAGGCCTCATCTCGCCTGGAAGGGAGAACTTCCTGGATTTTCTCGAGTTGCGGCAGGTGTTCTCGAGTTACGACGGGGACCTCAGGACCGGCCGTGGTGGCCTCAGGAGAGGCCAGTCCCCATGCGAGTTGCTAGGGGGCCTCTCGGGATTCCTCTCCCATCGATACCCGGGCCAAAAACCTTGTGTGGAGTCAGGGCCGGAACCGAGGATTCCTCTCACTGGCTGATATGGATCTTTGGGTAATTCTGGAGTCTCGCCAGGGGAGACAGGCCTCATCTCGAGTGGGGGCATGCACGTGCGCTTTCCTTCCAGGCTGTAGCAGCAATGTCACGCTTCCCATCGCGTGGATCAAAGGATCTGTGGTTTTCCCTCGAGGCTTTCCCTCGAGGCTTTCCCACAGGGCTGTCCCACGTGCCACCGTGGTGTGAGTCGATCCTCGGCGTGAAAGATGAGCCAGTGCAGGGCAAAGAGGTTCCTCTGGAATGGACTGAGACATCTGGGGGACTCTTGGAATGGTGGTACGACCATGGAGTTCCTCTCGCCTTTCCTGTTGAGAGTGTCTCCTCTTGAGATGCGACGGGAACGCCGGGAATTCTTTCCCATTGAAAGCAGGGAAAGGATCGCTCATCTCGAGCTAGGAGGGGGAAACGGGGCTCCTCTGGATGTGGGCGGGACCATCGTGCTTCCTCTCGAGTGGAGACGGGTATGGCGGTGAACTTCTTGAGTTGCAGCAAGGGTGTGAAAGACCCTTTCGAAGTTCCAGAGGTTAGGTGTCATTAGTTTCCAGACGCCTCATTGGAAATAGGCCTCATCTCGCCTGGAAGGGAGAACTTCCTGGATTTTCTCGAGTTGCGGCAGGTGTTCTCGAGTTACGACGGGGACCTCAGGGACCCGCCCTGGTGGCCTCAGGAGAGGCCAGTCCCCATGCGACTTGCTAGGGGGCCTCTCGGGATTCCTCTCCCGTCGATAACGGAGCCAAAAACCTTGTGTGGAGTCAGGGCCGGAACCGAGGATTCCTCTCAGGGGCTGACATGGATCTGTGGGTACTTCTGGAGTCTCCCCATGGGAGTCAGGCCTCGTCTCGAGTGGGGGCATGCACGTGCGCTTTCCTTCCAGGCTGTAGCAGCAATGTCACGCTTCCCGTGGCGTGGATCAAAGGATCTGTGGTTTTCCCTCGAGGCTTTCCCTCGAGGCTTTCCCACAGGGCTGTCCCACGTGCCACCGTGGTGTGAGTCGATCCTCGGCGTGAAAGATGAGCCAGTGCAGGGCAAAGAGGTTCCTCTGGAATGGACTGAGACATCTGGGGGACTCTTGGAATGGTGGTACGACCATGGAGTTCCTCTCGCCTTTCCTGTTGAGAGTGCCTCCTCTTGAGATGCGACGGGAACGCCGGGAATTTTTTCCCGTTGAAAGCAGGGAAAGGATCGCTCATCTCGAGCTAGGAGGTGGAAACGAGGCTCCTCTGGATGTGGACGGGACCATCGTGCTTCCTCTCGATTGGAGACGGGTGTTGCGGTGAACTTCTTGAGTTGCAGCAAGGGTGTGAAAGACCCTTTCGAAGTTCCAGAGGTTAGGTGTCATTAGTCTCCAGACGCCTCATCGGAAATAGGCCTCATCTCGCCTGGAAGGGGGAACTTCCTGGAATTTCTCGAGTTGTGGCAGGTGTTCTCGAGTTACGACGGGGACCTCAGGGACCCGCCCTGGTGGCCTCAGGAGAGGCCAGTCCCCATGCGAGTTGCTAGGGGGCCTCTCGGGATTCCTCTCCCGTCAATACCGGGGCCAAAAACCTTGTGTGGAGTCAGGGCCTGAACCGAGGATTCCTCTCAGGGGCTGACATGGATCTTTGGGTACTTCTGGAGTCTCCTCAGGGGAGTCAGGCCTCGTCTCGAGTCGGGGCATGCACGTGCACTTTCCTTCCAGGCTGTAGCAGCAATGTCACGCTTCCCGTCGCGTGGATCAAAGGATCTGTGGTTTTCCCTCGAGGCTTTCCCTCGAGGCTTTCCCACAGGGCTGTCCCACGTGCCACCGTGGTGTGAGTCGATCCTCGGCGTGAAAGATGAGCCAGTGCAGGGCAAAGAGCTTCCTCTGGAATGGACTGAGACATCTGGGGGACTCTTGGAATGGTGGTACGACCATGAAGTTCCTCTCGCCTTTCCTGTTGAGAGTGCCTCCTCTTGAGATGCAACGGGAACGCCGGGAATTCTTTCCCGTTGAAAGCAGGGAAAGGATCCCTCATCTCGAGCTACGAGGGGGAAAGGGGGCTTCTCTGGATGTGGGCGGGACGATCGTGCTTCCTCTCGAGTGGAGATGGGTATGGCGGTGAACTTCTTGAGTTGCAGCAAGGGTGTGAAAGACCCTTTCGAAGTTCCAGAGGTTAGGTGTCATTAGTCTCCAGACGCCTCATCGGAAATAGGCCTCATCTCGCCTGGAAGGGGGAACTTCCTGGAATATCTCGAGTTGCGGCAGGTGTTCTCGCGTTACGACGGGGACCTCAGTGACCCGCCCTGGTGGCCTCAGGAGAGGCCAGTCCCCATGCGAGTTGCTAGGGGGCCTCTCGGGATTCCTCTCCCGTCGATACCGGGGCCTAAAACCTTGTGTGGAGTCAGGGCCGTAACCGAGGATTCCTCTCAGGGGCTGACAAGGATCTTTGGGTACTTCTGGAGTCTCCCCAGGGGAGTGAGGCCTCGTCTCGAGTCGGGGCATGCACGTGCACTTTCCTTCCAGGCTGTAGCAGCAATGTCACGCTTCCCGTGGCGTGGATCAAAGGATCTGTGGTTTTCCCTTGAGGCTTTCCCTCGAGGCTTTCCCACAGGGCTGTCCCACGTGCCACCGTGGTGTGAGTCGATCCTCGGCGTGAAAGATGATCCAGTGCAGGGAAAGAGGTTCCTCTGGAATGGACTGAGACATCTGGGGGACTCTTGGAATGGTGTTACGACCATGGAGTTCCTCTCGCCTTTCCTGTTGAGAGTGCCTCCTCTTGAGATGCGACGGGAACGCCGGGAATTCTTTCCCGTTGAAAGCAGGGAAAGGATCGCTCATCTCGAGCTAGGAGGGGGAAACGGGGCTCCTCTGGATGTGGGCGGGACCATCGTGCTTCCTCTAGAGTGGAGACGGGTATGGCGGTGAACTTCTTGAGTTGCAGCAAGGGTGTGAAAGACCCTTTCGAAGTTCCAGAGGTTAGGTGTCATTAGTCTCCAGACGCCTCATCGGAAATAGGCCTAATCTCGCCTGGAAGGGAGAACTTCCTGGATTTTCTCGAGTTGCGGCAGGTGTTCTCGAGTTACGACGGGGACCTCAGGGACCCGCCCTGGTGGCCTCAGGAGAGGCCAGTCCCCATGCGAGTTGTTAGGGGGCCTCTCGGGATTCCTCTCCCGTCGATACCGGGGCCAAAAACCTTGTGTGGAGTCACGGCCGGAACCGAGGATTCCTCTCAGGGGCTGACATGGATCTTTGGGTACTTCTGGAGTCTCCCCATGGGAGTATGGCCTCGTCTCGAGTGGGGGCATGCACGTGCGCTTTCCTTCCAGGCTGTAGCAGCAATGTCACGCTTCCCGTGGCGTGGATCAAAGGATCTGTGGTTTTCCCTCGAGGCTTTCCCTCGAGGCTTTCCCACAGGGCTGTCCCACGTGCCACCGTGGTGTGAGTCGATCCTCGGCGTGAAAGATGAGCCAGTGCAGGGCAAAGAGGTTCCTCTGGAATGGACTGAGACATCTGGGGGACTCTTGGAATGGTGGTAAGACCATGGAGTTCCCCTCGCCTTTCCTGTTGAGAGTGCCTCCTCTTGAGATGCGACGGGAACGCCGGGAATTCTTTCCCGTTGAAAGCAGGGAAAGGATCCCTCATCTCGAGCTACGAGGGGGAAACGGGGCTCCTCTGGATGTGGGCGGGACGATCGTGCTTCCTCTCGAGTGGAGACGGGTGTGGCGGTGAACTTCTTGAGTTGCAGCAAGGGTGTGAAAGACCCTTTCGAAGTTCCAGAGGTTAGGTGTCATTAGTCTCCAGACGCCTCATCGGAAATAGGCCTCATCTCGCCTGGAAGGGGGAACTTCCTGGAATTTCTCGAGTTGTGGCAGGTGTTCTCGAGTTACGACGGGGACCTCAGGGACCCGCCCTGGTGGCCTCAGGAGAGGCCACTCCCCATGCGAGTTGCTAGGGGGCCTCTCGGGATTCCTCTCCCGTCGATACCGGGGCAAAAACCTTGTGTGGAGTCAGGGCCGGAACCGAGGATTCCTCTCAGGGGCTGACATGGATCTTTGGGTACTTCTGGAGTCTCCCCAGGGGAGTCAGGCCTCGTCTCGAGTCGGGGCATGCACGTGCACTTTCCTTCCAGGCTGTAGCAGCAATGTCACGCTTCCCGTCGCGTGGATCAAAGGATCTGTGGTTTTCCCTCGAGGCTTTCCCTCGAGGCTTTCCCACAGGGCTGTCCCACGTGCCACCGTGGTGTGAGTCGATCCTCGGCGTGAAAGATGAGCCAGTGCAGGGCAAAGAGGTTCCTCTGGAATGGACTGAGACATCTGGGGGACTCTTGAAATGGTGGTACGACCATGCAGTTCCTCTCGCCTTTCTTGTTGAGAGTGCCTCCTCTTGAGATGCGACGGGAACGCCGGGAATTCTTTCCCGTTGAAAGCAGGGAAAGGATCCCTCATCTCGAGCTACGAGGGGGAAACGGGGCTCCTCTGGATGTGGGCGCGACCATCGTGCTTCCTCTCGAGTGGAGACGGGTATGGCGGTGAACTTCTTGAGTTGCAGCAAGGGTGTGAAAGACCCTTTCGAAGTTCCAGAGGTTAGGTGTCATTAGTATCCAGACGCCTCATCGGAAATAGGCCTCATCTCGCCTGGAAGGGAGAACTTCCTGGATTTTCTCGAGTTGCGGCAGGTGTTCTCGAGTTACGACGGGGACCTCAGGACCGGCCGTGGTGGCCTCAGGAGAGGCCAGTCCCCATGCGAGTTGCTAGGGGGCCTCTCGGGATTCCTCTCCCATCGATACCCGGGCCAAAAACCTTGTGTGGAGTCAGGGCCGGAACCGAGGATTCCTCTCACTGGCTGATATGGATCTTTGGGTAATTCTGGAGTCTCGCCAGGGGAGACAGGCCTCATCTCGAGTGGGGGCATGCACGTGCGCTTTCCTTCCAGGCTGTAGCAGCAATGTCACGCTTCCCATCGCGTGGATCAAAGGATCTGTGGTTTTCCCTCGAGGCTTTCCCTCGAGGCTTTCCCACAGGGCTGTCCCACGTGCCACCGTGGTGTGAGTCGATCCTCGGCGTGAAAGATGAGCCAGTGCAGGGCAAAGAGGTTCCTCTGGAATGGACTGAGACATCTGGGGGACTCTTGGAATGGTGGTACGACCATGGAGTTCCTCTCGCCTTTCCTGTTGAGAGTGTCTCCTCTTGAGATGCGACGGGAACGCCGGGAATTCTTTCCCATTGAAAGCAGGGAAAGGATCGCTCATCTCGAGCTAGGAGGGGGAAACGGGGCTCCTCTGGATGTGGGCGGGACCATCGTGCTTCCTCTCGAGTGGAGACGGGTATGGCGGTGAACTTCTTGAGTTGCAGCAAGGGTGTGAAAGACCCTTTCGAAGTTCCAGAGGTTAGGTGTCATTAGTTTCCAGACGCCTCATTGGAAATAGGCCTCATCTCGCCTGGAAGGGAGAACTTCCTGGATTTTCTCGAGTTGCGGCAGGTGTTCTCGAGTTACGACGGGGACCTCAGGGACCCGCCCTGGTGGCCTCAGGAGAGGCCAGTCCACATGCGACTTGCTAGGGGGCCTCTCGGGATTCCTCTCCCGTCGATAACGGAGCCAAAAACCTTGTGTGGAGTCAGGGCCGGAACCGAGGATTCCTCTCAGGGGCTGACATGGATCTGTGGGTACTTCTGGAGTCTCCCCATGGGAGTCAGGCCTCGTCTCGAGTGGGGGCATGCACGTGCGCTTTCCTTCCAGGCTGTAGCAGCAATGTCACGCTTCCCGTGGCGTGGATCAAAGGATCTGTGGTTTTCCCTCGAGGCTTTCCCTCGAGGCTTTCCCACAGGGCTGTCCCACGTGCCACCGTGGTGTGAGTCGATCCTCGGCGTGAAAGATGAGCCAGTGCAGGGCAAAGAGGTTCCTCTGGAATGGACTGAGACATCTGGGGGACTCTTGGAATGGTGGTACGACCATGGAGTTCCTCTCGCCTTTCCTGTTGAGAGTGCCTCCTCTTGAGATGCGACGGGAACGCCGGGAATTTTTTCCCGTTGAAAGCAGGGAAAGGATCGCTCATCTCGAGCTAGGAGGTGGAAACGAGGCTCCTCTGGATGTGGACGGGACCATCGTGCTTCCTCTCGATTGGAGACGGGTGTTGCGGTGAACTTCTTGAGTTGCAGCAAGGGTGTGAAAGACCCTTTCGAAGTTCCAGAGGTTAGGTGTCATTAGTCTCCAGACGCCTCATCGGAAATAGGCCTCATCTCGCCTGGAAGGGGGAACTTCCTGGAATTTCTCGAGTTGTGGCAGGTGTTCTCGAGTTACGACGGGGACCTCAGGGACCCGCCCTGGTGGCCTCAGGAGAGGCCAGTCCCCATGCGAGTTGCTAGGGGGCCTCTCGGGATTCCTCTCCCGTCAATACCGGGGCCAAAAACCTTGTGTGGAGTCAGGGCCTGAACCGAGGATTCCTCTCAGGGGCTGACATGGATCTTTGGGTACTTCTGGAGTCTCCTCAGGGGAGTCAGGCCTCGTCTCGAGTCGGGGCATGCACGTGCACTTTCCTTCCAGGCTGTAGCAGCAATGTCACGCTTCCCGTCGCGTGGATCAAAGGATCTGTGGTTTTCCCTCGAGGCTTTCCCTCGAGGCTTTCCCACAGGGCTGTCCCACGTGCCACCGTGGTGTGAGTCGATCCTCGGCGTGAAAGATGAGCCAGTGCAGGGCAAAGAGCTTCCTCTGGAATGGACTGAGACATCTGGGGGACTCTTGGAATGGTGGTACGACCATGGAGTTCCTCTCGCCTTTCCTGTTGAGAGTGCCTCCTCTTGAGATGCAACGGGAACGCCGGGAATTCTTTCCCGTTGAAAGCAGGGAAAGGATCCCTCATCTCGAGCTACGAGGGGGAAAGGGGGCTTCTCTGGATGTGGGCGGGACGATCGTGCTTCCTCTCGAGTGGAGATGGGTATGGCGGTGAACTTCTTGAGTTGCAGCAAGGGTGTGAAAGACCCTTTCGAAGTTCCAGAGGTTAGGTGTCATTAGTCTCCAGACGCCTCATCGGAAATAGGCCTCATCTCGCCTGGAAGGGGGAACTTCCTGGAATATCTCGAGTTGCGGCAGGTGTTCTCGCGTTACGACGGGGACCTCAGTGACCCGCCCTGGTGGCCTCAGGAGAGGCCAGTCCCCATGCGAGTTGCTAGGGGGCCTCTCGGGATTCCTCTCCCGTCGATACCGGGGCCTAAAACCTTGTGTGGAGTCAGGGCCGTAACCGAGGATTCCTCTCAGGGGCTGACAAGGATCTTTGGGTACTTCTGGAGTCTCCCCAGGGGAGTGAGGCCTCGTCTCGAGTCGGGGCATGCACGTGCACTTTCCTTCCAGGCTGTAGCAGCAATGTCACGCTTCCCGTGGCGTGGATCAAAGGATCTGTGGTTTTCCCTTGAGGCTTTCCCTCGAGGCTTTCCCACAGGGCTGTCCCACGTGCCACCGTGGTGTGAGTCGATCCTCGGCGTGAAAGATGATCCAGTGCAGGGAAAGAGGTTCCTCTGGAATGGACTGAGACATCTGGGGGACTCTTGGAATGGTGTTACGACCATGGAGTTCCTCTCGCCTTTCCTGTTGAGAGTGCCTCCTCTTGAGATGCGACGGGAACGCCGGGAATTCTTTCCCGTTGAAAGCAGGGAAAGGATCGCTCATCTCGAGCTAGGAGGGGGAAACGGGGCTCCTCTGGATGTGGGCGGGACCATCGTGCTTCCTCTAGAGTGGAGACGGGTATGGCGGTGAACTTCTTGAGTTGCAGCAAGGGTGTGAAAGACCCTTTCGAAGTTCCAGAGGTTAGGTGTCATTAGTCTCCAGACGCCTCATCGGAAATAGGCCTAATCTCGCCTGGAAGGGAGAACTTCCTGGATTTTCTCGAGTTGCGGCAGGTGTTCTCGAGTTACGACGGGGACCTCAGGGACCCGCCCTGGTGGCCTCAGGAGAGGCCAGTCCCCATGCGAGTTGCTAGGGGGCCTCTCGGGATTCCTCTCCCGTCGATACCGGGGCCAAAAACCTTGTGTGGAGTCACGGCCGGAACCGAGGATTCCTCTCAGGGGCTGACATGGATCTTTGGGTACTTCTGGAGTCTCCCCATGGGAGTATGGCCTCGTCTCGAGTGGGGGCATGCACGTGCGCTTTCCTTCCAGGCTGTAGCAGCAATGTCACGCTTCCCGTGGCGTGGATCAAAGGATCTGTGGTTTTCCCTCGAGGCTTTCCCTCGAGGCTTTCCCACAGGGCTGTCCCACGTGCCACCGTGGTGTGAGTCGATCCTCGGCGTGAAAGATGAGCCAGTGCAGGGCAAAGAGGTTCCTCTGGAATGGACTGAGACATCTGGGGGACTCTTGGAATGGTGGTAAGACCATGGAGTTCCCCTCGCCTTTCCTGTTGAGAGTGCCTCCTCTTGAGATGCGACGGGAACGCCGGGAATTCTTTCCCGTTGAAAGCAGGGAAAGGATCCCTCATCTCGAGCTACGAGGGGGAAACGGGGCTCCTCTGGATGTGGGCGGGACGATCGTGCTTCCTCTCGAGTGGAGACGGGTGTGGCGGTGAACTTCTTGAGTTGCAGCAAGGGTGTGAAAGACCCTTTCGAAGTTCCAGAGGTTAGGTGTCATTAGTCTCCAGACGCCTCATCGGAAATAGGCCTCATCTCGCCTGGAAGGGGGAACTTCCTGGAATTTCTCGAGTTGTGGCAGGTGTTCTCGAGTTACGACGGGGACCTCAGGGACCCGCCCTGGTGGCCTCAGGAGAGGCCACTCCCCATGCGAGTTGCTAGGGGGCCTCTCGGGATTCCTCTCCCGTCGATACCGGGGCAAAAACCTTGTGTGGAGTCAGGGCCGGAACCGAGGATTCCTCTCAGGGGCTGACATGGATCTTTGGGTACTTCTGGAGTCTCCCCAGGGGAGTCAGGCCTCGTCTCGAGTCGGGGCATGCACGTGCACTTTCCTTCCAGGCTGTAGCAGCAATGTCACGCTTCCCGTCGCGTGGATCAAAGGATCTGTGGTTTTCCCTCGAGGCTTTCCCTCGAGGCTTTCCCACAGGGCTGTCCCACGTGCCACCGTGGTGTGAGTCGATCCTCGGCGTGAAAGATGAGCCAGTGCAGGGCAAAGAGGTTCCTCTGGAATGGACTGAGACATCTGGGGGACTCTTGAAATGGTGGTACGACCATGCAGTTCCTCTCGCCTTTCTTGTTGAGAGTGCCTCCTCTTGAGATGCGACGGGAACGCCGGGAATTCTTTCCCGTTGAAAGCAGGGAAAGGATCCCTCATCTCGAGCTACGAGGGGGAAACGGGGCTCCTCTGGATGTGGGCGCGACCATCGTGCTTCCTCTCGAGTGGAGACGGGTATGGCGGTGAACTTCTTGAGTTGCAGCAAGGGTGTGAAAGACCCTTTCGAAGTTCCAGAGGTTAGGTGTCATTAGTCTCCAGACGCCTCATCGGAAATAGGCCTCATCTCGCCTGGAAGGGAGAACTTCCTGGATTTTCTCGAGTTGCGGCAGGTGTTCTCGAGTTACGACGGGGACCTCAGGACCGGCCGTGGTGGCCTCAGGAGAGGCCAGTCCCCATGCGAGTTGCTAGGGGGCCTCTCGGGATTCCTCTCCCATCGATACCCGGGCCAAAAACCTTGTGTGGAGTCAGGGCCGGAACCGAGGATTCCTCTCACTGGCTGATATGGATCTTTGGGTAATTCTGGAGTCTCGCCAGGGGAGACAGGCCTCATCTCGAGTGGGGGCATGCACGTGCGCTTTCCTTCCAGGCTGTAGCAGCAATGTCACGCTTCCCATCGCGTGGATCAAAGGATCTGTGGTTTTCCCTCGAGGCTTTCCCTCGAGGCTTTCCCACAGGGCTGTCCCACGTGCCACCGTGGTGTGAGTCGATCCTCGGCGTGAAAGATGAGCCAGTGCAGGGCAAAGAGGTTCCTCTGGAATGGACTGAGACATCTGGGGGACTCTTGGAATGGTGGTACGACCATGGAGTTCCTCTCGCCTTTCCTGTTGAGAGTGTCTCCTCTTGAGATGCGACGGGAACGCCGGGAATTCTTTCCCATTGAAAGCAGGGAAAGGATCGCTCATCTCGAGCTAGGAGGGGGAAACGGGGCTCCTCTGGATGTGGGCGGGACCATCGTGCTTCCTCTAGAGTGGAGACGGGTATGGCGGTGAACTTCTTGAGTTGCAGCAAGGGTGTGAAAGACCCTTTCGAAGTTCCAGAGGTTAGGTGTCATTAGTTTCCAGACGCCTCATTGGAAATAGGCCTCATCTCGCCTGGAAGGGAGAACTTCCTGGATTTTCTCGAGTTGCGGCAGGTGTTCTCGAGTTACGACGGGGACCTCAGGGACCCGCCCTGGTGGCCTCAGGAGAGGCCAGTCCACATGCGACTTGCTAGGGGGCCTCTCGGGATTCCTCTCCCGTCGATAACGGAGCCAAAAACCTTGTGTGGAGTCAGGGCCGGAACCGAGGATTCCTCTCAGGGGCTGACATGGATCTGTGGGTACTTCTGGAGTCTCCCCATGGGAGTCAGGCCTCGTCTCGAGTGGGGGCATGCACGTGCGCTTTCCTTCCAGGCTGTAGCAGCAATGTCACGCTTCCCGTGGCGTGGATCAAAGGATCTGTGGTTTTCCCTCGAGGCTTTCCCTCGAGGCTTTCCCACAGGGCTGTCCCACGTGCCACCGTGGTGTGAGTCGATCCTCGGCGTGAAAGATGAGCCAGTGCAGGGCAAAGAGGTTCCTCTGGAATGGACTGAGACATCTGGGGGACTCTTGGAATGGTGGTACGACCATGGAGTTCCTCTCGCCTTTCCTGTTGAGAGTGCCTCCTCTTGAGATGCGACGGGAACGCCGGGAATTTTTTCCCGTTGAAAGCAGGGAAAGGATCGCTCATCTCGAGCTAGGAGGTGGAAACGAGGCTCCTCTGGATGTGGACGGGACCATCGTGCTTCCTCTCGATTGGAGACGGGTGTTGCGGTGAACTTCTTGAGTTGCAGCAAGGGTGTGAAAGACCCTTTCGAAGTTCCAGAGGTTAGGTGTCATTAGTCTCCAGACGCCTCATCGGAAATAGGCCTCATCTCGCCTGGAAGGGGGAACTTCCTGGAATTTCTCGAGTTGTGGCAGCTGTTCTCGAGTTACGACGGGGACCTCAGGGACCCGCCCTGGTGGCCTCAGGAGAGGCCAGTCCCCATGCGAGTTGCTAGGGGGCCTCTCGGGATTCCTCTCCCGTCAATACCGGGGCCAAAAACCTTGTGTGGAGTCAGGGCCTGAACCGAGGATTCCTCTCAGGGGCTGACATGGATCTTTGGGTACTTCTGGAGTCTCCTCAGGGGAGTCAGGCCTCGTCTCGAGTCGGGGCATGCACGTGCACTTTCCTTCCAGGCTGTAGCAGCAATGTCACGCTTCCCGTCGCGTGGATCAAAGGATCTGTGGTTTTCCCTCGAGGCTTTCCCTCGAGGCTTTCCCACAGGGCTGTCCCACGTGCCACCGTGGTGTGAGTCGATCCTCGGCGTGAAAGATGAGCCAGTGCAGGGCAAAGAGCTTCCTCTGGAATGGACTGAGACATCTGGGGGACTCTTGGAATGGTGGTACGACCATGGAGTTCCTCTCGCCTTTCCTGTTGAGAGTGCCTCCTCTTGAGATGCAACGGGAACGCCGGGAATTCTTTCCCGTTGAAAGCAGGGAAAGGATCCCTCATCTCGAGCTACGAGGGGGAAAGGGGGCTTCTCTGGATGTGGGCGGGACGATCGTGCTTCCTCTCGAGTGGAGATGGGTATGGCGGTGAACTTCTTGAGTTGCAGCAAGGGTGTGAAAGACCCTTTCGAAGTTCCAGAGGTTAGGTGTCATTAGTCTCCAGACGCCTCATCGGAAATAGGCCTCATCTCGCCTGGAAGGGGGAACTTCCTGGAATATCTCGAGTTGCGGCAGGTGTTCTCGCGTTACGACGGGGACCTCAGTGACCCGCCCTGGTGGCCTCAGGAGAGGCCAGTCCCCATGCGAGTTGCTAGGGGGCCTCTCGGGATTCCTCTCCCGTCGATACCGGGGCCTAAAACCTTGTGTGGAGTCAGGGCCGTAACCGAGGATTCCTCTCAGGGGCTGACATGGATCTTTGGGTACTTCTGGAGTCTCCCCAGGGGAGTGAGGCCTCGTCTCGAGTCGGGGCATGCACGTGCACTTTCCTTCCAGGCTGTAGCAGCAATGTCACGCTTCCCGTGGCGTGGATCAAAGGATCTGTGGTTTTCCCTTGAGGCTTTCCCTCGAGGCTTTCCCACAGGGCTGTCCCACGTGCCACCGTGGTGTGAGTCGATCCTCGGCGTGAAAGATGATCCAGTGCAGGGAAAGAGGTTCCTCTTGAATGGACTGAGACATCTGGGGGACTCTTGGAATGGTGGTAAGACCATGGAGTTCCTCTCGCCTTTCCTGTTGAGAGTGCCTCCTCTTGAGATGCGAAGGGAACGCCGGGAATTCTTTCCCGTTGAAAGCAGGGAAAGAATCCCTCATCTCGAGCTACGAGGGGGAAACGGGGCTCCTCTGGATGTGGGCGGGACCATCGTGCTTCCTCTCGAGTGGAGACGGGTATGGCGGTGAACTTCTTGAGTTGCAGCAAGGGTGTGAAAGACCCTTTCGAAGTTCCAGAGGTTAGGTGTCATTAGTCTCCAGACGCCTCATCGGAAATAGGCCTCATCTCGCCTGGAAGGGAGAACATCCTGGATTTTCTCGAGTTGCGGCAGGTGTTCTCGAGTTACGACGGGGACCTCAGGGACCCGCCCTGGTGGCCTCAGGAGAGGCCAGTCCCCATGCGAGTTGCTAGGTGCCCTCTCGGGATTCCTCTCCCGTCGATACTGGGGCCAAAAACCTTGTGTGGTGTCAGGGCCGGAACCGAGGATTTCTCTCATGGGCTGACATGGATCTTTGGGTACTTCTGGAGTCTCCCCAGGGGAGTCAGGCCTTGTCTCGAGTCGGGGCATGCACGTGCGCTTTCCTTCCAGGCTGTAGCAGCAATGTCACGCTACCCATCGCGTGGATCAAAGGATCTGTGGTTTTCCCTCGAGGCTTTCCCAGAGGGCTGTCCCACGTGCCACCGTGGTGTGAGTCGATCCTCGGCGTGAAAGATGAGCCAGTGCAGGGCAAAGAGGTTCCTCTGGAATGGACTGAGACATCTGGGGGACTCTTGGAATGGTGGTACGACCATGGAGTTCCTCTCGCCTTTCCTGTTGAGAGTGCCTCCTCTTGAGATGCGACGGGAACGCCGGGAATTTTTTCCCGTTGAAAGCAGGGAAAGGATCGCTCATCTCGAGCTAGGAGGGGGAAACGGGGCTCCTCTGGATGTGGGCGGGACCATCGTGCTTCCTCTAGAGTGGAGACGGGTATGGCGGTGAACTTCTTGAGTTGCAGCAAGGGTGTGAAAGACCCTTTCGAAGTTCCAGAGTTTAGGTGTCATTAGTCTCCAGACGCCTCATCGGAAATAGGCCTCATCTCGCCTGGAAGGGAGAACTTCCTGGATTTTCTCGAGTTGCGGCAGGTGTTCTCGAGTTACGACGGGGACCTCAGGGACCCGCCCTGGTGGCCTCAGGAGAGGCCAGTCCCCATGCGAGTTGCTAGGGGCCCTCTCGGGATTCCTCTCCCGTCGATACTGGGGCCAAAAACCTTGTGTGGTGTCAAGGCCGGAACCGAGGATTTCTCTCAGGGGCTGACATGGATCTTTGGGTACTTCTGGAGTCTCCCCAGGGGAGTCAGGCCTTGTCTCGAGTCGGGGCATGCACGTGCGCTTTCCTTCCAGGCTGTAGCAGCAATGTCACGCTTCCCGTCGCGTGGATCAAAGGATCTGTGGTTTTCCCTCGAGGCTTTCCCTCGAGGCTTTCCCACAGGGCTGTCCCACGTGCCACCGTGGTGTGAGTCGATCCTCGGCGTGAAAGATGAGCCAGTGTAGGGCAAAGAGCTTCCTCTGGAATGGACTGAGACATCTGGGGGACTCTTGGAATGGTGGTACGACCATGGAGTTCCTCTCGCCTTTCCTGTTGAGAGTGCCTCCTCTTGAGATGCGACGGGAACGCCGGGAATTCTTTCCCGTTGAAAGCAGGGAAAGGATCCCTCATCTCGAGCTACGAGGGGGAAACGGGGCTCCTCTGGATGTGGGCGGGACAATCGTGCTTCCTCTCGAGTGGAGACGGGTATGGCGGTGAACTTCTTGAGTTGCAGCAAGGGTGTGAAAGACCCTTTCGAAGTTCCAGAGGTTAGGTGTCATTAGTCTCCAGACGCCTCATCGGAAATAGGCCTCATCTCGCCTGGAAGGGAGAACTTCCTGGATTTTCTCGAGTTGCGGCAGGTGTTCTCGAGTTACGACGGGGACCTCAGGGACCCGCCCTGGTGGCCTCAGGAGAGGCCAGTCCCCATGCGACTTGCTAGGGGGCCTCTCGTGATTCCTCTCCCGTCGATACCGGGGCAAAAACCTTGTGTGGAGTCAGGGCCGGAACCGAGGATTCCTCTCAGGGGCTGACATGGATCTTTGGGTACTTCTGGAGTCTCCCCAGGGGAGTCAGGCCTCGTCTCGAGTCGGGGCATGCACGTGCACTTTCCTTCCAGGCTGTAGCAGCAATGTCACGCTTCCCGTGGCGTGGATCAAAGGATCTGTGGTTTTCCCTCGAGGCTTTCCCTCGAGGCTTTCCCACAGGGCTGTCCCACGTGCCACCGTGGTGTGAGTCGATCCTCGGCGTGAAAGATGAGCCAGTGCAGGGCAAAGAGGTTCCTCTGGAATGGACTGAGACATCTGGGGGACTCTTGGAATGGTGGTAAGACCATGGAGTTCCTCTCGCCTTTCCTGTTGAGAGTGCCTCCGCTTGAGATGCGACGGGAACGCCGGGAATTCTTTCCCATTGAAAGCAGGGAAAGGATTCCTCATCTCGAGCTACGAGGGGGAAAGGGGGGTCCTCTGGATGTGGGCGGGACGATCGTGCTTCCTCTTGAGTGGAGACGGGTATGGCGGTGAACTTCTTGAGTTGCAGCAAGGGTGTGAAAGACCCTTTCGAAGTTCCAGAGGTTAGGTGTCATTAGTCTCCAGACGCCTCATCGGAAATAGGCCTCATCTCGCCTGGAAGGGAGAACTTCCTGGATTTTCTCGAGTTGCGGCAGGTGTTCTCGAGTTACGACGGGGACCTCAGGGACCCGCCCTGGTGGCCTCAGGAGAGGCCAGTCCCCATGCGAGTTGCTAGGTGGCCTCTCGGGATTCCTCTCCCGTCGATACCCGGGCCAAAAACCTTGTGTGGAGTCAGGGCCGGAACCGAGGATTCCTCTCACGGGCTGATATGGATCTTTGGGCACTTCTGGAGTCTCGCCAGGGGAGACAGGCCTCATCTCGAGTGGGGGCATGCACGTGCGCTTTCCTTCCAGGCTGTAACAGCTATGTCACGCTTCCCGTGGCGTGGATCAAAGGATCTGTGGTTTTCCCTCGAGGCTTTCCCTCGAGGCTTTCCCACAGGGCTGTCCCACGTGCCACCGTGGTGTGAATCGATCCTCGGCGTGAAAGATGAGCAAGTGCAGGGCAAAGAGGTTCCTCTGGAATGGACTGAGACATCTGGGGGACTCTTGGAATGGTGGTACGACCATGGAGTTCCCCTCGCCTTTCCTGTTGAGAGTGCCTCCTCTTGAGATGCGACGGGAACGCCGGGAATTCTTTCCCGTTGAAAGCAGGGAAAGGATCCCTCATCTCGAGCTACGAGGGGGAAACGGGGCTCCTCTGGATGTGGGCGGGACCATCGTGCTTCCTCTCGAGTGGAGACGGGTGTGGCGGTGAACTTCTTGAGTTGCAGCAAGGGTGTGAAAGACCCTTTCGAAGTTCCAGAGGTTAGGTGTCATTAGTCTCCAGACGCCTAATCGGAAATAGGCCTCATCTCGCCTGGAAGGGGGAACTTCCTGGAATTTCTCGAGTTGTGGCAGGTGTACTCGAGTTATGACGGGGACCTCAGGGACCCGCCCTGGTGGCCTCAGGAGAGGCCAGTCCCCATGCGAGTTGCTAGGGGGCCTCTCGGGATTCCTCTCCCGTCGATACCGGGGCAAAAACCTTGTGTGGAGTCAGGGCCGGAACCGAGGATTCCTCTCAGTGGCTGACATGGATCTTTGGGTACTTCTGGAGTCTCCCCAGGGGAGTCAGGCCTCGTCTCGAGTCGGGGCATGCACGTGCACTTTCCTTCCAGGCTGTAGCAGCAATGTCACGCTTCCGTGGCGTGGATCAAAGGATCTGTGGTTTTCCCTCGAGGCTTTCCCTCGAGGCTTTCCCACAGGGCTGTCCCACGTGCCACCGTGGTGTGAGTCGATCCTCGGCGTGAAAGATGAGCCAGTGCAGGGCAAAGAGGTTCCTCTGGAATGGACTGAGACATCTGGGGGACTCTTGGAATGGTGGTACGACCATGGAGTTCCTCTCGCCTTTCCTGTTGAGAGTGCCTCCGCTTGAGATGCGACGGGAACGCCGGGAATTCTTTCCCGTTGAAAGCAGGGAAAGGATTCCTCATCTCGAGCTACGAGGGGGATAGGGGGATCCTCTGGATGTGGGCGGGACGATCGTGCTTCCTCTCGAGTGGAGACGGGTATGGCGGTGAACTTCTTGAGTTGCAGCAAGGGTGTGAAAGACCCTTTCGAAGTTCCAGAGTTTAGGTGTCATTAGTCTCCAGACGCCTGATCGGAAATAGGCCTCATCTCGCCTGGAAGGGAGAACTTCCTGGATTTTCTCGAGTTGCGGCAGGTGTTCTCGAGTTACGACGGGGACCTCAGGGACCCGCCCTGGGGGCCTCAGGAGAGGCCAGTCCCCATGCGAGTTGCTAGGGGCCCTCTCGGGATTCCTCTCCCGTCGATACTGGGGCCAAAAACCTTGTGTGGTGTCAAGGCCGGAACCGAGGATTTCTCTCAGGGGCTGACATGGATCTTTGGGTACTTCTGGAGTCTCCCCAGGGGAGTCAGGCCTTGTCTCGAGTCGGGGCATGCACGTGCGCTTTCCTTCCAGGCTATAGCAGCAATGTCACGCTTCCCGTCGCGTGGATCAAAGGATCTGTGGTTTTCCCTCGAGGCTTTCCCTCGAGGCTTTCCCACAGGGCTGTCCCACGTGCCACCGTGGTGTGAGTCGATCCTCGGCGTGAAAGATGAGACAGTGTAGGGCAAAGAGGTTCCTCTGGAATGGACTGAGACATCTGGGGGACTCTTGGAATGGTGGTACGACCATGGAGTTCCTCTCGCCTTTCCTGTTGAGAGTGTCTCCTCTTGAGATGCGACGGGAACGCCGGGAATTCTTTCCCGTTGAAAGCAGGGAAAGGATCCCTCATCTCGAGCTACGAGGGGAAACGGGGCTCCTCTGGATGTGGGCGGGACTATCGTGCTTCCTCTCGAGTGGAGACGGGTATGGCGGTGAACTTCTTGAGTTGCAGCAAGGGTGTGAAAGACCCTTTCGAAGTTCCAGGGGTTAGGTGTCATTATTCTCCAGACGCCTCATCGGAAATAGGCCTCATCTCGCCTGGAAGGGAGAACTTCCTGGATTTTCTCGAGTTGCGGTAGGTGTTCTCGAGTTACGACGGGGACCTCAGGGACCCGCCCTGGTGGCCTCAGAAGAGGCCAGTCCCCATGCGAGTTGCTAGGGGGCCTCTCGGTATTCCTCTCCCATCGATACCGGGGCCAAAAACCTTGTGTGGAGTTAGGGCCGGAACCGAGGATTCCTTACAGTGGCTGATATGGATCTTTGGGTACTTCTGGAGTCTCGCCAGGGGAGACAGGCCTCATCTCGAGTTGGGGCATGCACGTGCGCTTTCCTTCCAGGCTGTAGCAGCAATGTCACGCTTCCCATCGCGTGGATCAAAGGATCTGTGGTTTTCCCTCGAGGCTTTCCCACAGGGCTGTCCCACGTGCCACCGTGGTGTGAGTCGATCCTCGGCGTGAAAGATGAGCCAGTGCAGGGCAAAGAGGTTCCTCTGGAATGGACTGAGACATCTGGGGGACTCTTGAAATGGTGGTACGACCATGCAGTTCCTCTCGCCTTTCTTGTTGAGAGTGCCTCCTCTTGAGATGCGACGGGAACGCCGGGAATTCTTTCCCGTTGAAAGCAGGGAAAGGATCCCTCATCTCGAGCTACGAGGGGGAAACGGGGCTCCTCTGGATGTGGGCGAGACCATCGTGCTTCCTCTCGAGTGGAGATGAATATGGCGGTGAACTTCTTGAGTAGCAGCAAGGGTGTGAAAGACCCTTTCGAAGTTCCAGAGGTTAGGTGTCATTAGTCTCCAGACGCCTGATCGGAAATAGGCCTCATCTCGCCTGGAAGGGAGAACTTCCTGGATTTTCTCGAGTTGCGGCAGGTGTTCTCGAGTTACGACGGGGACCTCAGGGACCCGCCCTGGTGGCCTCAGGAGAGGCCAGTCCCCATGCGACTTGCTAGGGGGCCTCTCGTGATTCCTCTCCCGTCGATACCGGGGCCAAAAACCTTGTGTGGAGTCAGGGCCGGAACCGAGGATTCCTCTCAGGGGCTGACATGGATCTTTGGGTACTTCTGGAGTCTCCCCAGGGGAGTCAGGCCTCGTCTCGAGTCGGGGCATGCACGTGCACTTTCCTTCCAGGCTGTAGCAGCAACGTCACGCTTCCCGTGGCGTGTATCAAAGGATCTGTGGTTTTCCCTCGAGGCTTTCCCTCGAGGCTTTCCCACAGGGCTGTCCCATGTGCCACCGTGGTGTGAGTCGATCCTCGGCGTGAAAGATGAGCCAGTGCAGGGCAAAGAGGTTCCTCTGGAATGGACTGAGACATCTGGGGGACTCTTGGAATGGTGGTACGACCATGGAGTTCCTCTCGCCTTTCCTGTTGAGAGTGCCTCCGCTTGAGATGCGACGGGAACGCCGGGAATTCTTTCCCATTGAAAGCAGGGAAAGGATTCCTCATCTCGAGCTACGAGGGGGAAAGGGGGGTCCTCTGGATGTGGGCGGGACGATCGTGCTTCCTCTCGAGTGGAGACGGGTATGGCGGTGAACTTCTTGAGTTGCAGCAAGGGTGTGAAAGACCCTTTCGAAGTTCCAGAGGTTAGGTGTCATTAGTCTCCAGACGCCTCATCGGAAATAGGCCTCATCTCGCCTGGAAGGGAGAACTTCCTGGATTTTCTCGAGTTGCGGCAGGTGTTCTCGAGTTACGACGGGGACCTCAGGGACCCGCCCTGGTGGCCTCAGGAGAGGCCAGTCCCCATGCGAGTTGCTAGGTGGCCTCTCGGGATTCCTCTCCCGTCGATACCCGGGCCAAAAACCTTGTGTGGAGTCAGGGCCGGAACCGAGGATTCCTCTCACGGGCTGATATGGATCTTTGGGTACTTCTGGAGTCTCGCCAGGGGAGACAGGCCTCATCTCGAGTGGGGGCATGCACGTGCGCTTTCCTTCCAGGCTGTAACAGCTATGTCACGCTTCCCGTGGCGTGGATCAAAGGATCTGTGGTTTTCCCTCGAGGCTTTCCCTCGAGGCTTTCCCACAGGGCTGTCCCACGTGCCACCGTGGTGTGAATCGATCCTCGGCGTGAAAGATGAGCAAGTGCAGGGCAAAGAGGTTCCTCTGGAATGGACTGAGACATCTGGGGGACTCTTGGAATGGTGGTACGACCATGGAGTTCCCCTCTCCTTTCCTGTTGAGAGTGCCTCCTCTTGAGATGCGACGGGAACGCCGGGAATTCTTTCCCGTTGAAAGCAGGGAAAGGATCCCTCATCTCGAGCTACGAGGGGGAAACGGGGCTCCTCTGGATGTGGGCGGGACCATCGTGCTTCCTCTCGAGTGGAGACGGGTGTGGCGGTGAACTTCTTGAGTTGCAGCAAGGGTGTGAAAGACCCTTTCGAAGTTCCAGAGGTTAGGTGTCATTATTCTCCATACGCCTCATCGGAAATAGGCCTCATCTCGCCTGGAAGGGAGAACTTCCTGGATTTTCTCGAGTTGCGGTAGGTGTTCTCGAGTTACGATGGGGACCTCAGGGACCCGCCCTGGTGGCCTCAGAAGAGGCCAGTCCCCATGCGAGTTGCTAGGGGGCCTCCCGGTATTCCTCTCCCATCGATACCGGGGCCAAAAACCTTGTGTGGAGTTAGGGCCGGAACCGAGGATTCCTTACAGTGGCTGATATGGATCTTTGGGTACTTCTGGAGTCTCGCCAGGGGAGACAGGCCTCATCTCGAGTTGGGGCATGCACGTGCGCTTTCCTTCCAGGCTGTAGCAGCAATGTCACGCTTCCCATCGCGTGGATCAAAGGATCTGTGGTTTTCCCTCGAGGCTTTCCCACAGGGCTGTCCCACGTGCCACCGTGGTGTGAGTCGATCCTCGGCGTGAAAGATGAGCCAGTGCAGGGCAAAGAGGTTCCTCTGGAATGGACTGAGACATCTGGGGGACTCTTGAAATGGTGGTACGACCATGCAGTTCCTCTCGCCTTTCTTGTTGAGAGTGCCTCCTCTTGAGATGCGACGGGAACGCCGGGAATTCTTTCCCGTTGAAAGCAGGGAAAGGATCCCTCATCTCGAGCTACGAGGGGGAAACGGGGCTCCTCTGGATGTGGGCGGGACCATCGTGCTTCCTCTCGAGTGGAGATGAATATGGCGGTGAACTTCTTGAGTAGCAGCAAGGGTGTGAAAGACCCTTTCGAAGTTCCAGAGGTTAGGTGTCATTAGTCTCCAGACGCCTGATCGGAAATAGGCCTCATCTCGCCTGGAAGGGAGAACTTCCTGGATTTTCTCGAGTTGCGGCAGGTGTTCTCGAGTTACGACGGGGACCTCAGGGACCCGCCCTGGTGGCCTCAGGAGAGGCCAGTCCCCATGCGACTTGCTAGGGGGCCTCTCGTGATTCCTCTCCCGTCGATACCGGGGCCAAAAACCTTGTGTGGAGTCAGGGCCGGAACCGAGGATTCCTCTCAGGGGCTGACATGGATCTTTGGGTACTTCTGGAGTCTCCCCAGGGGAGTCAGGCCTCGTCTCGAGTCGGGGCATGCACGTGCACTTTCCTTCCAGGCTGTAGCAGCAACGTCACGCTTCCCGTGGCGTGTATCAAAGGATCTGTGGTTTTCCCTCGAGGCTTTCCCTCGAGGCTTTCCCACAGGGCTGTCCCATGTGCCACCGTGGTGTGAGTCGATCCTCGGCGTGAAAGATGAGCCAGTGCAGGGCAAAGAGGTTCCTCTGGAATGGACTGAGACATCTGGGGGACTCTTGGAATGGTGGTACGACCATGGAGTTCCTCTCGCCTTTCCTGTTGAGAGTGCCTCCGCTTGAGATGCGACGGGAACGCCGGGAATTCTTTCCCATTGAAAGCAGGGAAAGGATTCCTCATCTCGAGCTACGAGGGGGAAAGGGGGGTCCTCTGGATGTGGGCGGGACGATCGTGCTTCCTCTCGAGTGGAGACGGGTATGGCGGTGAACTTCTTGAGTTGCAGCAAGGGTGTGAAAGACCCTTTCGAAGTTCCAGAGGTTAGGTGTCATTAGTCTCCAGACGCCTCATCGGAAATAGGCCTCATCTCGCCTGGAAGGGAGAACTTCCTGGATTTTCTCGAGTTGCGGCAGGTGTTCTCGAGTTACGACGGGGACCTCAGGGACCCGCCCTGGTGGCCTCAGGAGAGGCCAGTCCCCATGCGAGTTGCTAGGTGGCCTCTCGGGATTCCTCTCCCGTCGATACCCGGGCCAAAAACCTTGTGTGGAGTCAGGGCCGGAACCGAGGATTCCTCTCACGGGCTGATATGGATCTTTGGGTACTTCTGGAGTCTCGCCAGGGGAGACAGGCCTCATCTCGAGTGGGGGCATGCACGTGCGCTTTCCTTCCAGGCTGTAACAGCTATGTCACGCTTCCCGTGGCGTGGATCAAAGGATCTGTGGTTTTCCCTCGAGGCTTTCCCTCGAGGCTTTCCCACAGGGCTGTCCCACGTGCCACCGTGGTGTGAATCGATCCTCGGCGTGAAAGATGAGCAAGTGCAGGGCAAAGAGGTTCCTCTGGAATGGACTGAGACATCTGGGGGACTCTTGGAATGGTGGTACGACCATGGAGTTCCCCTCGCCTTTCCTGTTGAGAGTGCCTCCTCTTGAGATGCGACGGGAACGCCGGGAATTCTTTCCCGTTGAAAGCAGGGAAAGGATCCCTCATCTCGAGCTACGAGGGGGAAACGGGGCTCCTCTGGATGTGGGCGGGACCATCGTGCTTCCTCTCGAGTGGAGACGGGTGTGGCGGTGAACTTCTTGAGTTGCAGCAAGGGTGTGAAAGACCCTTTCGAAGTTCCAGAGGTTAGGTGTCATTATTCTCCATACGCCTCATCGGAAATAGGCCTCATCTCGCCTGGAAGGGAGAACTTCCTGGATTTTCTCGAGTTGCGGTAGGTGTTCTCGAGTTACGATGGGGACCTCAGGGACCCGCCCTGGTGGCCTCAGAAGAGGCCAGTCCCCATGCGAGTTGCTAGGGGGCCTCTCGGTATTCCTCTCCCATCGATACCGGGGCCAAAAACATTGTGTGGAGTTAGGGCCGGAACCGAGGATTCCTTACAGTGGCTGATATGGATCTTTGGGTACTTCTGGAGTCTCGCCAGGGGAGACAGGCCTCATCTCGAGTGGGGGCATGCACGTGCGCTTTCCTTCCAGGCTGTAGCAGCAATGTCACGCTTCCTATCGCGTGGATCAAAGGATCTGTGGTTTTCCCTCGAGGCTTTCCCACAGGGCTGTCCCACGTGCCACCGTGGTGTGAGTCGATCCTCGGCGTGAAAGATGAGCCAGTGCAGGGCAAAGAGGTTCCTCTGGAATGGACTGAGACATCTGGGGGACTCTTGGAATGGTGGTACGACCATGGAGTTCCTCTCGCCTTTCCTGTTGAGAGTGCCTCCTCTTGAGATGCGACAGGAACGCCGGGAATTCTTTCCCGTTGAAAGCAGGGAAAGGATCGCTCATCTCGAGCTAGGAGGGGGAAACGGGGCTCCTCTGGATGTGGGCGGGACCATCGTGCTTCCTCTCGAGTGGACACGGGTATGGCGGTGAACTTCTTGAGTTGCAGCAAGGGTGTGAAAGACCCTTTCGAAGTTCCAGAGGTTAGGTGTCATTAGTCTCCAGACGCCTCATCGGAAATAGGCCTCATCTCGCCTGGAAGGGAGAACTTCCTGGATTTTCTCGAGTTGCGGCAGGTGTTCTCGAGTTACGACGGGGACCTCAGGGACCCGCCCTGGTGGCCTCAGGAGAGGCCAGTCCCCATGCGAGTTGCTAGGGGGCCTCTCGGGATTCCTCTCCCGTCGATACCGGGGCCAAAAACCTTGTGTGGAGTCAGGGCCGGAACCGAGGATTCCTCTCAGGGGCTGACATGGATCTTTGGGTACTTCTGGAGTCTCCCCATGGGAGTCAGGCCTCGTCTCGAGTGGGGGCATGCACGTGCGCTTTCCTTCCAGGCTGTAGCAGCAATGTCACGCTTCCCGCGGCGTGGATCAAAGGATCTGTGGTTTTCCCTCGAGGCTTTCCCTCGAGGCTTTCCCACAGGGCTGTCCCACGTGCCACCGTGGTGTGAGTCGATCCTCGGCGTGAAAGATGAGCCAGTGCAGGGCAAAGAGCTTCCTCTGGAATGGACTGAGACATCTGGGGGACTCTTGGAATGGTGGTACGACCATGGAGTTCCCCTCGCCTTTCCTGTTGAGAGTGCCTCCTCTTGAGATGCAACGGGAACGCCGGGAATTCTTTCCCGTTGAAAGCAGGGAAAGGATCCCTCATCTCGAGCTACGAGGGGGAAACGGGGCTCCTCTGGATGTGGGCGGGACCATCGTGCTTCCTCTCGAGTGGAGACGGGTGTGGCGGTGAACTTCTTGAGTTGCAGCAAGGGTGTGAAAGACCCTTTCGAAGTTCCAGAGGTTAGGTGTCATTAGTCTCCAGACGCCTAATCGGAAATAGGCCTCATCTCGCCTGGAAGGGGGAACTTCCTGGAATTTCTCGAGTTGTGGCAGGTGTTCTCGAGTTGCGACGGGGACCTCAGGGACCCGCCCTGGTGGCCTCAGGAGAGGCCAGTCCCCATGCGAGTTGCTAGGGGGCCTCTCGGGATTCCTCTCCCGTCGATACCGGGGCAAAAACCTTGTGTGGAGTCAGGGCCGGAACCGAGGATTCCTCTCAGGGGCTGACATGGATCTTTGGGTACTTCTGGAGTCTCCCCAGGGGAGTCAGGCCTCGTCTCGAGTCGGGGCATGCACGTGCACTTTCCTTCCAGGCTGTAGCAGCAATGTCACGCTTCCCGTGGCGTGGATCAAAGGATCTGTGGTTTTCCCTCGAGGCTTTCCCTCGAGGCTTTCCCACAGGGCTGTCCCACGTGCCACCGTGGTGTGAGTCGATCCTCGGCGTGAAAGATGAGCCAGTGCAGGGCAAAGAGGTTCCTCTGGAATGGACTGAGACATCTGGGGGACTCTTGAAATGGTGGTACGACCATGCAGTTCCTCTCGCCTTTCTTGTTGAGAGTGCCTCCTCTTGAGATGCGACGGGAACGCCGGGAATTCTTTCCCGTTGAAAGCAGGGAAAGGATCCCTCATCTCGAGCTACGAGGGGGAAACGGGGCTCCTCTGGATGTGGGCGGGACCATCGTGCTTCCTCTCGAGTGGAGACGGGTATGGCGGTGAACTTCTTGAGTTGCAGCAAGGGTGTGAAAGACCCTTTCGAAGTTCCAGAGGTTAGGTGTCATTAGTCTCCAGACGCCTGATCGGAAATAGGCCTCATCTCGCCTGGAAGGGAGAACTTCCTGGATTTTCTCGAGTTGCGGCAGGTGTTCTCGAGTTACGACGGGGACCACAGGGACCCGCCCTGATGGCCTCAGGAGAGGCCAGTCCCCATGCGAGTTGCTAGGGGGCCTCTCGGGATTCCTCTCCCGTCGATACCGGGGCCAAAAACCTTGTGTGGAGTCAGGGCCGGAACCGAGGATTCCTCTCAGGGGCTGACATGGATGTTTGGGTACTTCTGGAGTCTCCCCAGGGGAGTCAGGCCTCGGCTCGAGTGGGGGCATGCACGTGAGCTTTCCTTCGAGGCTGTAGCAGCAATGTCACGCTTCCCGTGGTGTGGATCAAAGGATCTGTGGTTTTCCCTCGAGGCTTTCCCTCGAGGCTTTCCCACTGGGCTGTCCCACGTGCCACCGTGGTGTGAGTCGATCCTCGGCGTGAAAGATGAGCCAGTGCAGGGCAAAGAGGTTCCTCTGGAATGGACTGAGACATCTGGGGGACTCTTGGAATGGTGGTAAGACCATGGAGTTCCCCTCGCCTTTCCTGTTGAGAGTGCCTCCTCTTGAGATGCGACGGGAACGCCAGGAATTCTTTCCAGTTGAAAGCAGGGAAAGGATCGCTCATCTCGAGCTAGGAGGGGGAAAGGGGTCTCCTCTGGATGTGGGCGGGACGATCGTGCTTCCTCTCGAGTGGAGACGGGTATGGCGGTGAACTTCTTGAGTTGCAGCAAGGGTGTGAAAGACCCTTTCGAAGTTCCAGAGTTTAGGTGTCATTAGTCTCCAGACGCCTCATCGGAAATAGGACTCATCTCGCCTGGAAGGGAGAACTTCCTGGATTTTCTCGAGTTGCGGCAGGTGTTCTCGAGTTACGACGGGGACCTCAGGGACCCGCCCTGGTGGCCTCAGGAGAGGCCAGTCCCCATGCGAGTTGTTAGGGGGCCTCTCGGGATTCCTCTCCCGTCGATACCCGGGCCAAAAACCTTGTGTGTAGTCAGGGCCGGAACCGAGGATTCCTCTCACGGGCTGATATGGATCTTTGGGTACTTCTGGAGTCTCGCCAGGGGAGACAGGCCTTATCTCGAGTGGGTGCATGCACGTGCGCTTTCCTTCCAGGCTGTAGCAGCAATGTCACGCTTCCCATCGCCTGGATCAAAGGATCTGTGGTTTTCCCTCGAGGCTTTCCCTCGAGGCTTTCCCACAGGGCTGTCCCACGTGCCACCGTGGTGTGAGTCGATCCTCGGCGTGAAAGATGAGCCAGTGCAGGGCAAAGAGGTTCCTCTGGAATGGACTGAGACATCTGGGGGACTCTTGGAATGGTGGTACCACCATGGAGTTCCCCTCGCCTTTCCTGTTGAGAGTGCCTCCTCTTGAGATGCGACGGGAACGCCAGGAATTCTTTCCCGTTTAAAGCAGGGAAAGGATCCCTCATCTCGAGCTACGAGGGGGAAACGGGGCTCCTCTGGATGTGGGCGGGACCATCGTGCTTCCTCTCGAGTGGAGACGGGTGTGGCGGTGAACTTCTTGAGTTGCAGCAAGGGTGTGAAAGACCCTTTCGAAGTTCCAGAGGTTAGGTGTCATTAGTCTCCAGACGCCTCATCGGAAATAGGCCTCATCTCGCCTGGAAGGGAGAACTTCCTGGATTTTCTCGAGTTGCGGCAGGTGTTCTCGAGTTACGACGGGGACCACAGGGACCCGCCCTGATGGCCTCAGGAGAGGCCAGTCCCCATGCGAGTTGCTAGGGGGCCTCTCGGGATTCCTCTCCCGTCGATACCGGGGCCAAAAACCTTGTGTGGAGTCAGGGCCGGAACCGAGGATTCCTCTCAGGGGCTGACATGGATGTTTGGGTACTTCTGGAGTCTCCCCAGGGGAGTCAGGCCTCGGCTCGAGTGGGGGCATGCACGTGAGCTTTCCTTCCAGGCTGTAGCAGCAATGTCACGCTTCCCGTGGTGTGGATCAAAGGATCTGTGGTTTTCCCTCGAGGCTTTCCCTCGAGGCTTTCCCACTGGGCTGTCCCACGTGCCACCGTGGTGTGAGTCGATCCTCGGCGTGAAAGATGAGCCAGTGCAGGGCAAAGAGGTTCCTCTGGAATGGACTGAGACATCTGGGGGACTCTTGGAATGGTGGTAAGACCATGGAGTTCCCCTCGCCTTTCCTGTTGAGAGTGCCTCCTCTTGAGATGCGACGGGAACGCCAGGAATTCTTTCCAGTTGAAAGCAGGGAAAGGATCGCTCATCTCGAGCTAGGAGGGGGAAAGGGGTCTCCTCTGGATGTGGGCGGGACGATCGTGCTTCCTCTCGAGTGGAGACGGGTATGGCGGTGAACTTCTTGAGTTGCAGCAAGGGTGTGAAAGACCCTTTCGAAGTTCCAGAGTTTAGGTGTCATTAGTCTCCAGACGCCTCATCGGAAATAGGACTCATCTCGCCTGGAAGGGAGAACTTCCTGGATTTTCTCGAGTTGCGGCAGGTGTTCTCGAGTTACGACGGGGACCTCAGGGACCCGCCCTGGTGGCCTCAGGAGAGGCCAGTCCCCATGCGAGTTGTTAGGGGGCCTCTCGGGATTCCTCTCCCGTCGATACCCGGGCCAAAAACCTTGTGTGGAGTCAGGGCCGGAACCGAGGATTCCTCTCACGGGCTGATATGGATCTTTGGGTACTTCTGGAGTCTCGCCAGGGGAGACAGGCCTTATCTCGAGTGGGTGCATGCACGTGCGCTTTCCTTCCAGGCTGTAGCAGCAATGTCACGCTTCCCATCGCCTGGATCAAAGGATCTGTGGTTTTCCCTCGAGGCTTTCCCTCGAGGCTTTCCCACAGGGCTGTCCCACGTGCCACCGTGGTGTGAGTCGATCCTCGGCGTGAAAGATGAGCCAGTGCAGGGCAAAGAGGTTCCTCTGGAATGGACTGAGACATCTGGGGGACTCTTGGAATGGTGGTACCACCATGGAGTTCCCCTCGCCTTTCCTGTTGAGAGTGCCTCCTCTTGAGATGCGACGGGAACGCCAGGAATTCTTTCCCGTTTAAAGCAGGGAAAGGATCCCTCATCTCGAGCTACGAGGGGGAAACGGGGCTCCTCTGGATGTGGGCGGGACCATCGTGCTTCCTCTCGAGTGGAGACGGGTGTGGCGGTGAACTTCTTGAGTTGCAGCAAGGGTGTGAAAGACCCTTTCGAAGTTCCAGAGGTTAGGTGTCATTAGTCTCCAGACGCCTCATCGGAAATAGGCCTCATCTCGCCTGGAAGGGGGAACTTCCTGGAATTTCTCGAGTTGTGGCAGGTGTTCTCGAGTTACGACGGGGACCTCAGGGACCCGCCCTGGTGCCCTCAGGAGAGGCCAGTCCCCATGCGAGTTGCTAGGGGGCCTCTCGGGATTCCTCTCCCGTCGATACCGGGGCAAAAACCTTGTGTGGAGTCAGGGCCGGAACCGAGGATTCCTCTCAGGGGCTGACATGGATCTTTGGGTACTTCTGGAGTCTCCCCAGGGGAGTCAGGCTTCGTCTCGAGTCGGGGCATGCACGTGCACTTTCCTTCCAGGCTGTAGCATCAATGTCACGCTTCCCGTGGCGTGGATCAAAGGATCTGTGGTTTTCCCTCGAGGCTTTCCCTCGAGGCTTTCCCACAGGGCTGTCCCACGTGCCACCATGGTGTGAGTCGATCCTCGGCGTGAAAGATGAGCCAGTGCAGGGCAAAGAGGTTCCTCTGGAATGGACTGAGACATCTGGGGGACTCTTGGAATGGTTGTACGACCATGGAGTTCCTCTCGCCTTTCCTGTTGAGAGTGCCTCCGCTTGAGATGCGACGGGAACGCCGGGAATTCTTTCCCGTTGAAAGCAGGGAAAGGATCGCTCATTTCAAGCTAGGAGGGGGAAACGGGGCTCCTCTGGATGTGGGCGGGACCATCGTGCTTCCTCTAGAGTGGAGACGGGTATGGCGGTGAAATTCTTGAGTTGCAGCAAGGTTGTGAAAGACCCTTTCGAAGTTCCAGAGTTTAGGTGTCATTAGTCTCCAGACGCCTCATCGGAAATAGGCCTCATCTCGCCTGGAAGGGAGAACTTCCTGGATTTTCTCGAGTTGTGGCAGGTGTTCTCGAGTTACGACGGGGACCTCAGGGACCCGCCCTGGTGGCCTCAGGAGAGGCCAGTCCCCATGCGAGTTGCTAGGGGCCCTCTCGGGATTCCTCTCCCATCGATACTGGGGCCAAAAACCTTGTGTGGTGTCAAGGCCAAACCGAGGATTTCTCTCAGGGGCTGACATGGATCTTTGGGTACTTCTGGAGTCTCCCCAGGGGAGTCAGGCCTTGTCTCGAGTCGGGGCATGCACGTGCGCTTTCCTTCCAGGCTGTAGCAGCAATGTCACGCTTCCCGTGGCGTGGATCAAAGGATCTGTGGTTTTCCCTCGAGGCTTTCCCTCGAGGCTTTCCCACAGGGCTGTCCCACGTGCCACCGTGGTGTGAGTCGATCCTCGGCGTGAAAGATGAGCCAGTGTAGGGCAAAGAGCTTCCTCTGGAATGGACTGAGACATCTGGGGGACTCTTGGAATGGTGGTACGACCATGGAGTTCCTCTCGCCTTTCCTGTTGAGAGTGTCTCCTCTTGAGATGCGACGGGAACGCCGGGAATTCTTTCCCGTTGAAAGCAGGGAAAGGATCCCTCATCTCGAGCTACGAGGGGAAACGGGGCTCCTCTGGATGTGGGCGGGACTATCGTGCTTCCTCTCGAGTGGAGACGGGTATGGCGGTGAACTTCTTGAGTTGCAGCAAGGGTGTGAAAGACCCTTTCGAAGTTCCAGAGGTTAGGTGTCATTAGTCTCCAGATGCCTCATCGGAAATAGGCCTCATCTCGCCTGGAAGGGAGAACTTCCTGGATTTTCTCGAGTTTCGGCAGGTGTTCTTGAGTTACGACGGGGACCTCAGGGACCCGCCCTGGTGGCCTCAGAAGAGGCCAGTCCCCATGCGAGTTGCTAGGGGGCCTCTCGGTATTCCTCTCCCATCGATACCGGGGCCAAAAACCTTGTGTGGAGTTAGGGCCGCAACCGAGGATTCCTTTCAGTGGCTGATATGGATCTTTGGGTACATCTGGAGTCTCGCCAGGGGAGACAGGCCTCATCTCGAGTGGGGGCATGCACGTGCGCTTTCCTTCCAAGCTGTAGCAGCAATGTCACGCTTCCCATCGCGTGGATCAAAGGATCTGTGGTTTTCCCTCGAGGCTTTCCCACAGGGCTGTCCCACGTGCCACCGTGGTGTGAGTCGATCCTCGGCGTGAAAGATGAGCCAGTGCAGGGCAAAGAGGTTCCTCTGGAATGGACTGAGACATCTGGGGGACTCTTGAAATGGTGGTACGACCATGCAGTTCCTCTCGCCTTTCTTGTTGAGAGTGCCTCCTCTTGAGATGCGACGGGAACGCCTGGAATTCTTTCCCGTTGAAAGCAGGGAAAGGATCCCTCATCTCGAGCTACGAGGGGGAAACGGGGCTCCTCTGGATGTGGGCAGGACCATCGTGCTTCCTCTCGAGTGGAGACGGGTATGGCGGTGAACTTCTTGAGTGGCAGAAAGGGTGTGAAAGACCCTTTCGAAGTTCCAGAGGTTAGGTGTCATTAGTCTCTAGACGCCTGATCGGAAATAGGCCTCATCTCGCCTGGAAGGGAGAAATTCCTGGATTTTCTCGAGTTGCGGCAGGTGTTCTCGAGTTACGACGGGGACCACAGGGACCCGCCCTGATGGCCTCAGGAGAGGCCAGTCCCCATGCGAGTTGCTAGGGGGCCTCTCGGGATTCCTCTCCCGTCGATACCGGGGCCAAAAACCTTGTGTGGATTCAGGGCCGGAACCGAGGATTCCTCTCAGGGGCTGACATGGATCTTTGGGTACTTCTGGAGTCTCCCCAGGGGAGTCAGGCCTCGTCTCGTGTCGGGGCATGCACGTGCACTTTCCTTCCAGGCTGTAGCAGCAATGTCACGCTTCCCGTGGCGTGGATCAAAGGATCTGTGGTTTTCCCTCGAGGCTTTCCCTCGAGGCTTTCCCACAGGGCTGTCCCACGTGCCACCGTGGTGTGAGTCGATCCTCGGCGTGAAAGATGAGCCAGTGCAGGGCAAAGAGGTTCCTCTAGAATGGACTGAGACATCTGGGGGACTCTTGGAATGGTGGTACGACCATCGAGTTCCTCTCGCCTTTCCTGTTGAGAGTGCCTCCGCTTGAGATGCGACGGGAACGCCGGGAATTCTTTCCCATTGAAAGCAGGGAAAGGATTCCTCATCTCGAGCTATGAGGGGGAAAGGGGGCTCCTCTGGATGTGGGCGGGACGATCGTGCTTCCTCTCGAGTGGAGACGGGTATGGCGGTGAACTTCTTGAGCTGCAGCAAGGGTGTGAAAGACCCTTTCGAAGTTCCAGAGGTTAGGTGTCATTAGTCTCCAGACGCCTCATCGGAAATAGGCCTCATCTCGCCTGGAAGGGGGAACTTCCTGGAATTTCTCGAGTTGCAGCAGGTGTTCTCGAGTTACGACGGGGACCTCAGGGACCCGCCGTGGTGGCCTCAGGAGAGGCCAGTCCCCATGCGAGTTGCTAGGGGGCCTCTCGGGATTCCTCTCCCGTCGATACCCGGGCCAAAAAACTTGTGTGGAGTCAGGGCCGGAACCGAGGATTTCTCTCACGGGCTGATATGGATCTTTGGGTACTTCTGGAGTCTAGCCAGGGGAGACAGGCCTCATCTCGAGTGGGGGCATGCACGTGCGCTTTCCTTCCAGGCTGTAGCAGCAATGTCACGCTTCCCATCGCGTGGATCAAAGGATCTGTGGTTTTCCCTCGAGGCTTTCCCACAGGGCTGTCCCACGTGCCACCGTGGTGTGAGTCGATCCTCGGCGTGAAAGATGAGCCAGTGCAGGGCAAAGAGGTTCCTCTGGAATGGACTGAGACATCTGGGGGACTCTTGAAATGGTGGTACGACCATGCAGTTCCTCTCGCCTTTCTTGTTGAGAGTGCCTCCTCTTGAGATGCGACGGGAACGCCGGGAATTCTTTCCCGTTGAAAGCAGGGAAAGGATCCCTCATCTCGAGCTACGAGGGGGAAACGGGGCTCCTCTGGATGTGGGCGGGGCCATCGTGCTTCCTCTCGAGTGGAGACGGGTATGGCGGTCAACTTCTTGAGTGGCAGAAAGGGTGTGAAAGACCCTTTCGAAGTTCCAGAGGTTAGGTGTCATTAGTCTCTAGACGCCTGATCGGAAATAGGCCTCATCTCGCCTGGAAGGGAGAAATTCCTGGATTTTCTCGAGTTGCGGCAGGTGTTCTCGAGTTACGACGGGGACCACAGGGACCGGCCCTGATGGCCTCAGGAGAGGCCAGTCCCCATGCGAGTTGCTAGGGGGCCTCTTGGGATTCCTCTCCCGTCGATACTGGGGCCAAAATCCTTGTGTGGAGTCAGGGCCGGAAACGAGGATTCCTCTCAGGGGCTGACATGGACCTTTGGGGACTTCTGGAGTCTCCCCAGGGGAGTCAGGCCTCGGCTCGAGTGGGGCCATGCACGTTCGCTTTCCTTCCAGGCTGTAGCAGCAATGTCACGCTTCCCATCGCGTGGATCAAAGGATCTGTGGTTTTCCCTCGAGGCTTTCCCTCGAGGCTTTCCCACAGGGCTGTCCCACGTGCCACCGTGGTGTGAGTCGATCCTCGGCGTGAAAGATGAGCCAGTGCAGGGCAAAGAGGTTCCTCTGGAATGGACTGAGACATCTGGGGGACTCTTGGAATGGTGGTACGACCATGGAGTTCCTCTCGCCTTTTCTGTTGAGAGTGCCTCCTCTTGAGAAGCGACGGGAACGCCGGGAATTCTTTCCCGTTGAAAGCAGGGAAAGGATCGCTCATCTCGAGCTACGAGGGGGAAACGGGGCTCCTCTGGATGTGGGCGGGACCATCGTGCTTCCTCTAGAGTGGAGACGGGTATGGCGGTGAACTTCTTGAGTTGCAGCAAGGGTGTGAAAGACCCTTTCGAAGTTCCAGAGTTTAGGTGTCATTAGTCTCCAGACGCCTCATCGGAAATAGGCCTCATCTCGCCTGGAAGGGAGAACTTCCTGGATTTTCTCGAGTTGCGGCAGGTGTTCTCGAGTTACGACGGGGACCTCAGGGACCCGCCCTGGTGGCCTCAGGAGAGGCCAGTCCCCATGCGAGTTGCTAGGGGGCCTCTCGGGATTCCTCTCCCGTCGATACCGGGGCCAAAAACCTTGTGTGGAGTCAGGGCCGGAACCGAGGATTCCTCTCAGGGGCTGACATGGATCTTTGGGTACTTCTGGAGTCTCCCCAGGGGAGTCAGGCCTCGTCTCGTGTCGGGGCATGCACGTGCACTTTCCTTCCAGGCTGTAGCAGCAATGTCACGCTTCCCGTGGCGTGGATCAAAGGATCTGTGGTTTTCCCTCGAGGCTTTCCCTCGAGGCTTTCCCACAGGGCTGTCCCACGTGCCACCGTGGTGTGAGTCGATCCTCGGCGTGAAAGATGAGCCAGTGCAGGGCAAAGAGGTTCCTCTGGAATGGACTGAGACATCTGGGGGACTCTTGGAATGGTGGTACGACCATCGAGTTCCTCTCGCATTTCCTGTTGAGAGTGCCTCCGCTTGAGATGCGACGGGAACGCCGGGAACTCTTTCCCATTGAAAGCAGGGAAAGGATTACTCATCTCGAGCTATGAGGGGGAAAGGGGGCTCCTCTGGATGTGGGCGGGACGATCGTGCTTCCTCTCGAGTGGAGACGGGAATGGCGGTGAACTTCTTGAGCTGCAGCAAGGGTGTGAAAGACCCTTTCGAAGTTCCAGAGGTTAGGTGTCATTAGTCTCCAGACGCCTCATCGGAAATAGGCCTCATCTCGCCTGGAAGGGGGAACTTCCTGGAATTTCTCGAGTTGCGGCAGGTGTTCTCGAGTTACGACGGGGACCTCAGGGACCCGCCGTGGTGGCCTCAGGAGAGGCCAGTCCCCATGCGAGTTGCTAGGGGGCCTCTCGGGATTCCTCTCCCGTCGATACCCGGGCCAAAAACCTTGTGTGGAGTCAGGGCCGGAACCGAGGATTTCTCTCACGGGCTGATATGGATCTTTGGGTACTTCTGGAGTCTCGCCAGGGGAGACAGGCCTCATCTCGAGTGGGGGCATGCTCGTGCGCTTTCCTTCCAGGCTGTAGCAGCAATGTCACGCTTCCCATCGCGTGGATCAAAGGATCTGTGGTTTTCCCTCGAGTCTTTCCCTCGAGGCTTTCCCACAGGGCTGTCCCACGTGCCACCGTGGTGTGAGTCGATCCTCGGCGTGAAAGATGAGCCAGTGCAGGGCAAAGAGGTTCCTCTGGAATGGACTGAGACATCTGGGGGACTCTTGAAATGGTGGTACGACCATGCAGTTCCTCTCGCCTTTCTTGTTGAGAGTGCCTCCTCTTGAGATGCGACGGGAACGCCGGGAATTCTTTCCCGTTGAAAGCAGGGAAAGGATCCCTCATCTCGAGCTACGAGGGGGAAACGGGGCTCCTCTGGATGTGGGCGGGACCATCGTGCTTCCTCTCGAGTGGAGACGGGTATGGCGGTGAACTTCTTGAGTTGCAGCAAGGGTGTGAAAGACCCTTTCGAAGTTCCAGAGGTTAGGTGTCATTAGTCTCCAGACGCCTGATCGGAAATAGGCCTCATCTCGCCTGGAAGGGAGAAATTCCTGGATTTTGTCGAGTTGCGGCAGGTGTTCTCGAGTTACGACGGGGACCACAGGGACCCGCCCTGATGGCCTCAAGAGAGGCCAGTCCCCATGCGAGTTGCTAGGGGGCCTCTCGGGATTCCTCTCCCGTCGATACCGGGGCCAAAAACCTTGTGTGGAGTCAGGGCCGGAACCGAGGATTCTTCTCAGGGGCTGACATGGATGTTTGGGTACTTCTGGAGTCTCCCCAGGGGAGTCAGGCCTCGGCTCGAGTGGGGGCATGCACGTGCGCTTTCCTTCCAGGCTGTAGCAGCAATGTCACGCTTCCCGTGGCGTGGATCAAAGGAACTGTGGTTTTCCCTCGAGGCTTTCCCTCGAGGCTTTCCCACTGGGCTGTCCCACGTGCCACCGTGGTGTGAGTCTATCCTCGACGTGAAAGATGAGCCAGTGCAGGGCAAAGAGGTTCCTCTGGAATGGACTGAGACATCTGGGGGACTCTTGGAATGGTGGTAAGACCATGGAGTTCCTCTCGCCTTTCCTGTTGAGAGTGCCTCATCTTGAGATGCGACGGGAACGCCGGGAATTCTTTCCCGTTGAAAGCAGGGAAAGGATCGCTCATCTCGAGCTAGGAGGGGGAAAGGGGGCTCCTCTGGATGTGGGCGGGACGATCGTGCTTCCTCTCGAGTGGAGACGGGTATGGCGGTGAACTTCTTGAGTTGCAGAAAGGGTGTGAAAGACCCTTTCGAAGTTCCAGAGTTTAGGTGTCATTAGTCTCCAGACGCCTCATCGGAAATAGGCCTCATCTCGCCTGGAAGGGAGAACTTCCTGGATTTTCTCGAGTTGCGGCAGGTGTTCTCGAGTTACGACGGGGACATCAGGGACCCGCCCTGGTGGCCTCAGGAGAGGCCAGTCCCCAGGCGAGTTGCTAGGGGGCCTCTCGGGATTCCTCTCCCGTCGATACCGGGGCCAAAATCCTTGTGTGGAGTCAGGGCCGGAAACGAGGATTCATCTCAGGGGCTGACATGGATCTTTGGGTACTTCTGGAGTCTCCCCAGGGGAGTCAGGCCTCGGCTCGAGTGGGGCCATGCACGTGCGCTTTCCTTCCAGGCTGTAGCAGCAATGTCACGCTTCCCATCGCGTGGATCAAAGGATCTGTGGTTTTCCCTCGAGGCTTTCCCTCGAGTCTTTCCCACAGGGCTGTCCCACGTGCCACCGTGGTGTGAGTCGATCCTCGGCGTGAAAGATGAGCCAGTGCAGGGCTAAAGAGGTTCCTCTGGAATGAACTGAGACATCTGGGGGACTCTTGGAATGGTGGTACGACAATGGAGTTCCTCTCGCCTTTTCTGTTGAGAGTGCCTCCTCTTGAGAAGCGACGGGAACGCCTGGAATTCTTTCCCGTTGAAAGCAGGGAAAGGATCGCTCATCTCGAGCTACGAGGGGGAAACGGGGCTCCTCTGGATGTGGGCGGGACCATCGTGCTTCCTCTAGAGTGGAGACGGGTATGGCGGTGAACTTCTTGAGTTGCAGCAAGGGTGTGAAAGACCCTTTCGAAGTTCCAGAGTTTAGGTGTCATTAGTCTCCAGACGCCTGATCGGAAATAGGCCTCATCTCGCCTGGAAGGGAGAACATCCTGGATTTTCTCGAGTTGCGGCAGGTGTTCTCGAGTTACGACGGGGACCTCAGGGACCCGCCCTGGTGGCCTCAGGAGAGGCCAGTCCCCATGCGAGTTGCTAGGGGGCCTCTCGGGATTACTCTCCCGTCGATACCGGGGCCAAAAACCTTGCGTGGAGTCAGGGCCGAAACCGAGGATTCCTCTCTGGGGCTGACATGTATCTTTGGGTACTTCTGGAGTCTCCCCAGGGGAGTCAGGCCTCGTCTCGTGTCGGGGCATGCACGTGCACTTTCCTTCCAGCCTGTAGCAGCAATGTCACGCTTCCCGTGGCGTGGATCAAAGGATCTGTGGTTTTCCCTCGAGGCTTTCCCTCGAGGCTTTCCCACAGGGCTGTCCCACGTGCCACCGTGGTGTGAGTCGATCCTCGGCGTGAAAGATGAGCCAGTGCAGGGCAAAGAGGTTCCTCTGGAATGGACTGAGACATCTGGGGGACTCTTGGAATGGTGGTACGACCATGGAGTTCCTCTCGCCTTTCCTGTTGAGAGTGCCTCCGCTTGAGATGCGACGGGAACGCCGGGAATTCTTTCCCATTGAAAGCAGGGAAAGGATTCCTCATCTCGAGCTACGAGGGGGAAAGGGGGATCCTCTGGATGTGGTCGGGACGATCGTGCTTCCTCTCGCGTGGAGACGGGTATGGCGGTGAACTTCTTGAGTTGCAGCAAGGGTGTGAAAGACCCTTTCGAAGTTCCAGAGGTTAGGTGTCATTAGTCTCCAGACGCCTCATCGGAAATAGGCCTCATCTCGCCTGGAAGGGAGAACTTCCTGGATTTTCTCGAGTTGCGGCAGGTGTTCTCGAGTTACGACGGGGACCTCAGGGACCCGCCCTGGTGGCCTCAGGAGAGGCCAGTCCCCATGCGAGTTGCTAGGGGGCCTCTCGGGATTCCTCTCCCGTCGATACCCCGGCCAAAAACCTTGTGTGGAGTCAGGGCCGGAACCGAGGATTCCTCTCACGGGCTGATATGGATCTTTGGGTACTTCTGGAGTCTCGCCAGGGGAGACAGGCCTTATCTCGAGTGGGTGCATGCACGTGCGCTTTCCTTCCAGGCTGTAGCAGCAATGTCACGCTTCCCATCGCGTGGATCAAAGGATCTGTGGTTTTCCCTCGAGGCTTTCCCTCGAGGCTTTCCCACAGGGCTGTCCCACGTGCCACCGTGGTGTGAGTCGATCCTCGGCGTGAAAGATGAGCCAGTGCAGGGCAAAGAGGTTCCTCTGAAATGGACTGAGACATCTGGGGGACTCTTGGAATGGTGGTACGACCATGGAGTTCCTCTCGCCTTTCCTGTTGAGAGTGCCTCCTCTTGAGATGCGACGAGAACGCCAGGAATTCTTTCCCGTTGAAAGCAGGGAAAGGATCCCTCATCTCGAGCTACGAGGGGGAAACGGGGCTCCTCTGGATGTGGGCGGGACCATCGTGCTTCCTCTCGAGTGGAGACGGGTGTGGCGGTGAACTTCTTGAGTTGCAGCAAGGGTGTGAAAGACCCTTTCGAAGTTCCAGAGGTTAGGTGTCATTAGTCTCCAGATGCCTCATCGGAAATAGGCCTCATCTCGCCTGGAAGGGGGAACTTCCTGGAATTTCTCGAGTTGTGGCAGGTGTTCTCGAGTTACGACGGGGACCTCAGGGACCCGCCCTGGTGGCCTCAGGAGAGGCCAGTACCCATGCGAGTTGCTAGGGGGCCTCTCGGGATTCCTCTCCCGTCGATACCGGGGCAAAAACCTTGTGTGGAGTCAGGGCCGGAACCGAGGATTCCTCTCAGGGGCTGACATGGATCTTTGGGTACTTCTGGAGTCTCCCCAGGGGAGTCAGGCCTCGTCTCGAGTCGGGGCATGCACGTGCACTTTCCTTCCAGGCTGTAGCAGCAATGTCACGCTTCCCGTGGCGTGGATCAAAGGATCTGTGGTTTTCCCTCGAGGCTTTCCCTCGAGGCTTTCCCACAGGGCTGTCCCACGTGCCACCGTGGTGTGAGTCGATCCTCGGCGTGAAAGATGAGCCAGTGCAGGGCAAAGAGGTTCCTCTGGAATGAACTGAGACATCTGGGGGACTCTTGGAATGGTGGTACGACCATGGAGTTCTTCTCGCCTTTCCTGTAGAGAATGCATCCGCTTGAAATACGACGGGAACGCCGGGAATTCTTTCCCGTTGAAAGCAGGGAAAGGATCGCTCATTTCGAGCTAGGAGGGGGAAACGGGGCTCCTCTGGATGTGGGCGGGACCATCGTGCTTCCTCTAGAGTGGAGACGGGTATGGCGGTGAACTTCTTGAGTTGCAGCAAGGGTGTGAAAGACCCTTTCGAAGTTCCAGAGGTTAGGTGTCATTAGTCTCCAGACGCCTCATCGGAAATAGGCCTCATCTCGCCTAGAAGGGAGAACTTCCTGGATATTCTCGAGTTGTGGCAGGTGTTCTCGAGTTATGACGGGGACCTCAGGGACCCGCCCTGGTGTCCACAGTAAAGGCCAGTCCCCATGCGAGTTGCTAGGGGGCCTCTCGGGATTCCTCTCCCGTCGATACCGGGGCCAAAATCCTTGTCTGGAGTCAGGGCCGGAACCGAGGATTCCTCTCAGGGGCTGACATGGATCTTTGGGTATTTCTGGAGTCTCCCCAGGGGAGTCAGGCCTCGTCTCGAGTGGGGGCATGCACGTGTGCTTTCCTTCCAGGCTGTAGCAGCAATGTCACGCTTCCCGTGGCGTGGATCAAAGGATCTGTGGTTTTCCCTCGAGGCTTTCCCACAGGGCTGTCCCACGTGCCACTGTGGTGTGAGTCGACTTCTCCGTGAAAGATGAGCCAGTGCAGGGCAAAGAGGTTCCTCTGGAATGGAAAGAGACATCTGGGGGACTCTTGGAATGGTGGTACGGCCATGGAGTTCCTCTCGCCTTTCCTGTTGAGAGTGCCTCCTCTTGAGATGCGACGGGAACGCAGGAATTCTTTCCCGTTGAAAGCAGGGAAAGGATCCCTCATCTCGATCTCCGAGGGGGAAACGGGGCTCCTCTGGATGTGGGCGGGACCATCGTTCTTCCTCTCGAGTGGAGATGGGTATGGCGGTGAACTTCTTGAGTTGCAGCAAGGGTGTGAAAGACCCTTTCGAAGTTCCAGAGGTTAGGTGTCATTAGTCTCCAGACGCCTCATCGGAAATAGGCCTCATCTCGCTGGAAGGGAGAACTTCCTGGATTTTCTCGAGTTGCGGCAGGTGTTCTTGAGTTACGACGGGGACCTCAGGGACCCGCCCTGGTGGCCTCAGGAGAGGCCAGTCCCCATGCGAGTTGCTAGGGGGCCTCTCGGGATTCCTCTCCCGTCGATACCGGGGCCAAAAACCTTGTGTGGAGTCAGGGCCGGAACCGAGGATTCCTCTCAGGGGCTGACATGGATCTTTGGGTACTTCTGGAGTCTCCCCAGGGGAGTCAGGCCTCGTCTCGAGTGGGGGCATGCACGTGCGCTTTCCTTCAAGGCTGTTGCAGCAATGTCACGCTTCCCGTGGCGTGAATCAAACGATCTGTGGTTTTCCCTCGAGGCTTTCCCTCGAGGCTTTCCCACAGGGCTGTCCCACGTGCCACCGTGGTGTGAGTCGATCCTCGGCGTGAAAGATGAGCCAGTGCAGGGCAAAGAGGTTCCTCTGGAATGGACTGAGACATCTGGGGGACTCTTGAAATGGTGGTACGACCATGCAGTTCCTCACGCCTTTCTTGTTGAGAGTGCCTCCCCTTGAGATGCGACGGGAACGCCGGGAATTCTTTCCCGTTGAAAGCAGGGAAAGGATCGCTCATCTCGAGCTACGAGGGGGAAACGGGGCTCCTCTGGATGTGGGCGGGACCATCGTGCTTCCTCTCGAGTGGAGACGGGTATGGCGGTGAACTTCTTGAGTTGCAGCAAGGGTGTGAAAGACCCTTTCGAAGTTCCACAGGTTAGGTGTCATTAGTCTCCAGACGCCTCATCGGAAATAGGCCTCATCTCACCTGGAAGGGAGAAATTCCTGGATTTTCTCGAGTTGCGGCAGGTGTTCTCGAGTTACGACGGGAACCACAGGGACCCGCCCTGATGGCCTCAGGAGAGGCCAGTCCCCATGCGAGTTGCTAGGGGGCCTCTCGGGATTCCTCTACCGTCGATACCGGCGCCAAAAACCTTGTGTGGAGTCAGGGCCGGAACCGAGGATTCCTCTCACGGGCTGACATGGATGTTTGGGTACTTCTGGAGTCTCCCCAGGGGAGTCAGGCCTCGGCTCGAGTGGGGGCATGCACGTGCGCTTTCCTTCCAGGCTGTAGCAGCAATGTCACGCTTCCCGTGGCGTGGATCAAAGGATCTGTGGTTTTCCCTCGAGGCTTTCCCTCGAGGCTTTCCCACAGGGCTGTCCCACGTGCCACCGTGGTGTGAGTCGATCCTCAGCGTGAAAGATGAGCCAGTGTACGGCAAAGAGGTTCCTCTGGAATGGACTGAGACATCTGGGGGACTCTTGGAATGGTGGTACGACCATGGAGTTCCTCTCGCCTTTCCTGTTGAGAGTGCCTCCTCTTGAGATGTGACGGGAAGGCCGGGAATTCTTTGCGTTGAAAGCAGGGAAAGAATCCCTCATCTCGAGCTTCGAGGGGGAAACGGGGCTCCTCTCGATGTGGGCGAGACCATCGTGCTTCCTCTCGAGTGGAGACGGGTATGGCGGTGAACTTCTTGAGTTGCAGCAAGGGTGTGAAAGACCCTTTCGAAGTTCCAGAGGTTAGGTGTCATTCGTCTCCAGACGCATCATCGGAAATAGGCCTCATCTCGCCTAGAAGGGAGAACTTCCTGGATATTCTCGAGTTGTGGCAGGTGTTCTCGAGTTATGACGGGGACCTCAGGGACCCGCCCTGGTGGCCTCAGTAAAGGCCAGTCCCCATGCGAGTTGCTTGGGGGCCTCTCGGGATTCCTCTCCCGTCGATACCGGGGCCAAAAACCTTGTCTGGAGTCAGGGCCGGAACCGAGGATTCCTCTCAGGGGCTGACATGGATCTTTGGGTATTTCTGGAGTCTCCCCAGGGGAGTCAGGCCTCGTGTCGAGTGGGGGCATGCACGTGTGCTTTCCTTCCAGGCTGTAGCAGCAATGTCACGCTTCCCGTGGCGTGGATCAAAGGATCTGTGGTTTTCCCTCGAGGCTTTCCCACAGGGCTGTCCCACGTGCCACTGTGGTGTGAGTCGACTTCTCCGTGAATGATGAGCCAGTGCAGGGCAAAGAGGTTCCTCTGGAATGGAATGAGACATCTGGGGGACTCTTGGAATGGTGGTACGGCCATGGAGTTCCTCTCGCCTTTCCTGTTGAGAGTGCCTCCTCTTGAGATGCGACGGGAACGCAGGAATTCTTTCCCGTTGAAAGCAGGGAAAGGATCCCTCATCTCGATCTCCGAGGGGGAAACGGGGCTCCTCTGGATGGGGGCGGGACCATCGTTCTTCCTCTCGCGTGGAGACGGGAATGGCGGTGAACTTCTTGAGTTGCAGCAAGGGTGTGAAAGACCCTTTCGAAGTTCCAGAGGTTAGGTGTCATTAGTCTCCAGACGCCTCATCGGAAATAGGCCTCATCTCGCTGGAAGGGAGAACTTCCAGGATTTTCTCGAGTTGCGGCAGGTGTTCTCGAGTTACGACGGGGACCTCAGGGACCCGCCCTGGTGGCCTCAGGAGAGGCCAGTCCCCATGCGAGTTGCTAGGGGGCCTCTCGAGATTCCTCTCCCGTCGATACCGGGGCCAAAAACCTTGTGTGGAGTCAGGGCCAGAACCGAGGATTCCTCTCAGGGGCTGACATGGATCTTTGGGTACTTCTGGAGTCTCCCCAGGGGAGTCAGGCCTCGTCTCGAGTGGGGGCATGCACGTGCGCTTTCCTTCCAGGCTGTAGCAGCAATGTCACGCTTCCCGTCGCGTGGATCAAAGGATCTGTGGTTTTCCCTCGAGGCTTTCCCTCGAGGCTTTCCCACAGGGCTGTCCCACGTGCCACCGTGGTGTGAGTCGATCCTCGGCGTGAAAGATGAGCCAGTGCAGGGCAAAGAGGTTCCTCTGGAATGGACTGAGACATCTGGGGGACTCTTGGAATGGTGGTACGACCATGGAGTTCCTCTCGCCTTTCCTGTTGAGAGTGCCTCCGCTTGAGATGCGACTGGAACGCCGGGAATTCTTTCCCATTGAAAGCAGGGAAAGGATTCCTCATCTCGAGCTACGAGGGGGAAAGGGGGATCCTCTGGATGTGGGCGGGATGATCGTGCTTCCTCTCGAGTGGAGACGGGTATGGCGGTGAACTTCTTGAGTTGCAGCAAGGGTGTGAAAGACCCTTTCGAAGTTCCAGAGGTTAGGTGTCATTAGTCTCCAGACGCCTCATCGGAAATAGGCCTCATCTCGCCTGGAAGGGAGAACTTCCTGGATTTTCTCGAGTTGCGGCAGGTGTTCTCGAGTTACGACGGGGACCTCAGGGAACCGCCCTGGTGGCCTCAGGAGAGGCCAGTCCCCAGGCGAGTTGCTAGGGGGCCTCTCGGGATTCCTCTCCCGTCGATACCCGGGCCAAAAACCTTGTGTGGAGTCAGGGCCGGAACCGAGGATTCCTCTCACGGGCTGATATGGATCTTTGGGTACTTCTGGAGTCTCGCCAGGGGAGACAGGCCTCATCTCGATTGGGTCATGCACGTGCGCTTTCCTTCCAGGCTGTAGCAGCAATGTCACGCTTCCCGTCGCGTGGATCAAAGGATCTGTGGTTTTCCCTCGAGGCTTTCCCTCGAGGCTTTCCCACAGGGCTGTCCCACGTGCCACCGTGGTGTGAGTCGATCCTCGGCGTGAAAGATGAGCCAGTGCAGGGCAAAGAGCTTCCTCTGGAATGGACTGAGACATCTGGGGGACTCTTGGAATGGTGGTACGACCATGGAGTTCCTCTCGCCTTTCCTGTTGAGAGTGCCTCCTCTTGAGATGCGACGGGAACGCCGGGAATTCTTTCCCGTTGAAAGCAGGGAAAGGATCGCTCATCTCGAGCTAGGAGGGGGAAACGGGGCTCCTCTGGATGTGGGCGGGACCATCGTGCTTCCTCTCGAGTGGAGACGGGTGTGGCGGTGAACTTCTTGAGTTGCAGCAAGGGTGTGAAAGACCCTTTCGAAGTTCCAGAGTTTAGGTGTCATTAGTCTCCAGACGCCTCATCGGAAATAGGCCTCATCTCGCCTGGAAGGGAGAACTTCCTGGATTTTCTCGAGTTGCGGCAGGTGTTCTCGAGTTACGACGGGGACCTCAGGGACCCGCCCTGGTGGCCACAGGAGAGGCCAGTCCCCATGCGAGTTGCTAGGGGCCCTCTCGGGATTCCTCTCCCGTCGATACTGGGGCCAAAAACCTTGTGTGGTGTCAAGGCCGGAACCGAGGATTTCTCTCAGGGGCTGACATGGATCTTTGGGTACTTCTGGAGTCTCCCCAGGGGAGTCAGGCCTTGTCTCGAGTCGGGGCATGCACGTGCGCTTTCCTTCCAGGCTGTAGCAGTAATGTCACGCTTCCCATCGCGTGGATCAAAGGATCTGTGGTTTTCCCTCGAGGCTTTCCCACAGGGCTGTCCCACGTGCCACCGTGGTGTGAGTCGATCCTCGGCGTGAAAGATGAGCCAGTGCAGGGCAAAGAGCTTCCTCTGGAAAGGACTGAGACATCTGGGGGACTCTTGGAATGGTGGTACGACCATGGAGTTCCTCTCGCCTTTCCTGTTGAGAGTGCCTCCACTTGAGATGCGACGGGAACGCCGGGAATTCTTTCCCGTTGAAAGCAGGGAAAGGATCCCTCATCTCGAGCTACGAGGGGGAAACGGGGCTCCTCTGGATGTGGGCGGGACCATCATGCTTCCTCTCGAGTGGACACGGGTATGGCGGTGAACTTCTTGAGTCGCAGCAAGGGTGTGAAAGACCCTTTCGACGTTCCAGAGGTTAGGTGTCATTAGTCTCCCGACGCCTCATCGGAAATAGGCCTCATCTCGCCTGGAAGGGAGAACTTCCTGGATTTTCTCGAGTTGCGGCAGGTGTTCTCGAGTTACGACGGGGACCTCAGGGACCCGCCCTGGTGGCCTCATGAGAGGCCAGTCCCCATGCGAGTTGCTAGGGGGCCTCTCGGGATTCCTCTCCCATCGATACCGGGGCCAAAAACCTTGTGTGGGGTCAGGGCCGGAACCGAGGATTCCTCTCAGGGGCTGACATGGATCTTTGGGTACTTCTGGAGTCTCCCCAGGGGAGTCAGGCCTCGTCTCGAGTGGGGGCATGCACGTGCGCTTTCCTTCCAGGCTGTAGCAGCAATGTCACGCTTCCCGTCGCGTGGATCAAAGGATCTGTGGTTTTCCGTCGAGGCTTTCCCTCGAGGCTTTCCCACAGGGCTGTCCCACGTGCCACCGTGGTGTGAGTCGATCCTCGGCGTGAAAGATGAGCCAGTGCAGGGCAAAGAGGTTCCTCTGGAATGGACTGAGAAATCTCGGGGACTCTTGGAATGGTGGTACGACCATGGAGTTCCTCTCATCTTTCCTGTTGAGAGTGCCTCCTCTTGAGATGCGACGGGAACGCCGGGAATTCTTTCCCGTTGATAGCAGGGAAAGGATCCCTCATCTCGAGCTACGAGGGGGAAACGGGGCTCCTCTGGATGTGGGCGGGACCATCGTGTTTCCTCTCGAGTGGAGACGGGTATGGCGGTGAACTTCTTGAGTTGCAGCAAGGGTGTGAAAGACCCTTTTGAAGTTCCAGAGGTTCGGTGTCATTAGTCTCCAGACGTCTCATCGGAAATAGGCCTCATCTCGCCTTAAAGGGAGAACTTCCTGGATTTTCTCGAGTTGCGGCAGGTGTTCTCGAGTTACGACGGGGACCTCAGGGACCCGCCCTGGTGGCCTCAGGAAAGGCCAGTCCCCATGCGAGTTGCTCGGGGGCCTCTCGGGATTCCTCTCCCGTCGATACCGGGGTCAAAAACTTTGTGTGGAGTCAGGGCCGGAACCGAGGATTCCTCTCAGGGCATGACATGGATCTTTGGGTACTTCTGGAGTCTCCCCAGGGGAGTCAGGCCTCGTCTCGAGTGGGGGCATGCACGTGCGCTTTCCTTCCAGGCTGTAGCAGCAATGTCACGCTTCCCGTCGCGTGGATCAAAGGATCTGTGGTTTACCCTCGAGGCTTTCCCACAGGGCTGTTCCACGTGCCACCGTGGTGTGAGTCGATCCTCGGCGTGAAAGATGAGCCAGTGCAGGGCAAAGAGGTTCCTCTGGAATGGACTGAGACCTCTGGGGGACTCTTGGAATGGTGGTACGACCATGGAGTTCCTCTCGCCTTTCCTGTTGAGAGTTCCTCCTCTTGAGATGCGACGGGAACGCCGGGAATTCTTTCCTGTTGAAAGCAGGGAAAGGATCCCTCATCTCGAGCTACGAGGGGGAAACGGGGCTCCTCTGAATGTGGGCGGGACCATCGTGCTTCCTCTCGAGTGGAGACGGGTATGGCTGTGAACTTCTTGAGTTGCAGCATGGGTGTGAAAGACCCTTTTGAAGTCCCAGAGATTAGCTGTCATTAGACTCCAGACGCCTCATCGGAAATAGGCCTCATCTCGCCTGGAAGGGAGAACTTCCTGGATTTTCTCGAGTTGCGGCAGGTGTTCTCGAGTTACGATGGGGACGTCAGGGACAAGCCCTGGTGGCCTCAGGAAACTCCAGTCCCCATGCGAGTTGCTAGGGTGCCTCTCGGGATTCCTCTCCAGTCGATTCCGGGGCCAAAAACCTTGTGTGGAGTCAGGGCCGGAACGGAGGATTCCTCTAAGGGGCTGACATGGATCTTTGGGTCTTTCTGGAGTCTCCCCAGGGGAGTCAGGCCTCGTCTCGAGTGGGGGCATGCACGTGCGCTTTCCTTCCAGGCTGTAGCAGCAATATCACGCTTCCCGTCGCGTGGATCAAAGGATCTGTGGTTTTCCCTCTAGGCTTTCCCTCGAGGCTATCCCACAGGGCTGTCCCACGTGCCACCGTGGTGTGAGTCGATCTTCGGTATGAAAGATGAGCCAGTGCAGGGCAAAGAGGTTCCTCTGGAATGGACTGAAACATCTGGGGGACTCTTGGAATGGTGGTACGACCATGGAGTTCCTCTCGTCTTTCCTGTTGAGACTGCCTCCTCTTGAGATGCGACGGGAACGCCGAAAATACTTTCCCGTTGATAGCAGGGAAAGGATCCTTCATCTCGAGCTACGAGGGGCAAACGGGGCTCCTCTGGATGTGGGCGGGACCATCATGTTTCCTCTCGAGTGGAGACGGTTATGGCGGTGAAGTTCTTGAGTTGCAGCAAGGGTGTGAAAGACTCTTTCGAAGTTCCAGAGGTTCCGTGTCATTAGTCTCCAGACGCCTCATCGGAAATAGGCCTCATCTCGCCTGGAAGGGAGAACTTCCTGAAGTTTCTCGAGTTGCGGCAGGTGTTCTCGAGTTACGACGGGGACCTCAGGGACCCGCCCTGGTGGCCTCAGGAAAGGCCAGTCCCCATGCGAGTTGCTCGGGGGCCTCTCAGGATTCCTCTCCTGTCGATAACGGGGCCAAAAAACTTCTGTGGAGTCAGGGCCGGAACCGAGGATTCCTCTCAGGGGCTGACATGGATCTTTGGGTACTTCTGGAGTCTCCACAGGGGAGTCAGGCCTTGTCTCGAGTGGGGGCATGCACGTGCGCTTTCCTTCCAGGCTGTAGCAGCAATGTCTCGGTTCCCGTCGCGTGGATCAAAGGATCTGTGGTTTTCCCTCGAGGCTTTCCCACAGGGCTGTCCCACGTGCCACCGTGGTGTGAGTCGATTCTCGGCGTGAAAGATGAGACAGTGCAGGGCAAAGAGGTTCCTCTGGATTGGACTGAGACATCTGGGGGACTCTTGGAATGGTGGTACGACCATGGAGTTCCTCTCGCCTTTCCTGTTGAGAGTGCCTCCTCTTGAGATGCGACGGGAACGCCGGGAATTCTTTCCCGTTGAAAACAGGGAAAGGATCCCTCATCTCGAGCTACGAGGGGGAAACTGGGCTCCTCTGGATGAGGGCGGGACCATCGTGCTTCCTCTCGAGTGGAGACGGGTATGGCGGTGAAATTCTTGAGTTGCAGCAAGGGTGTGAAAGACCCTTTCGAAGTTCCAGAGGTTAGGTGTCATTAGTCTCCAGATGCCTCATCGGAAATAGGCCTCACTTCGCCTGGAAAGGAGAACTTCCTGGATTTTCTCGAGTTGCGGCAGGTGTTCTCGATTTACGACGGGGACCTCAGGGACCCGCCCTGGTGGCCTCAGGTACGGCCAGTCCCCATGCTAGTTGCTAGGGGGCCTCTCGGGATTCCTCTCCCGTCGATAACGGGGCCAAAAACCTTGTGTGGAGTCAGGGCCGGAACCGAGGATTCCTCTCAGGGGCTGACATGGATCTTTGGGTACTTCTGGAGTCTCCCCAGGGGAGTCAGGACTCGTCTCGAGTGGTGGCATGCACGTGCGCTTTCCTTCCAGACTGTAGCAGCAATGTCATGCTTCCCGTCGCGTGGATCAAAGGATCTGTGGTTTTCCCTCCAGCCTTTCCCTCGAGGCTTTCCCACAGGGCTGTCCCACGTGCCACCGTGGTGTGAGTCGATCCTCGGCGTGACAGATGAGCCAGTGCAGGGCAAAGAGTTTCCTCTGGAATGGACTGAGAAATCTCGGGGACTCTTGGAATGGTGGTACGACCATGGAGTTCCTCTCATCTTTCCTGTTGAGAGTGCCTCCACTTGAGATGCGACGGGAACGCCGGGAATTCTATCCCGTTGATAGCAGGGAAAGGATCCCTCATCTCGAGCTACGAGGGGGAAACGGGGCTCCTCTGGATGTGGGCGGGACCATCGTGTTTAATCTCGAGTGGAGACGGGTATGGCGGTGAACTTCTTGAGTTGCAGCAAGGGTGTGAAAGACCCTTTCGAAGTTCCAGAGGTTCGGTGTCATTAGTCTCCAGACGCCTCATCGGAAATAGGCCTCATCTCGCCTGGAAGGGAGAACTTCCTGGATTTTCTCGAGTTGCGGCAGGTGTTCTCGAGTTACGACGGGGACCTCAGGGACCCGCCCTGGTGGCCTCAGGAGAGGCCAGTCCCCATGCGAGTTGCTAGGGGGCCTCTCGGGATTCCTCTCCCGTCGATACCGGGGCCAAAAACCTTGTGTGGAGTCAGGGCCGGAAACGAGGATTCCTCTCAGGGGCTGACATGGATCTTTGGGTACTTGTGGAGTCTCCCCAGGGGAGTCAGGCCTCGTCTCGAGTGGGGGCATGCACGTGCGCTTTCCTTCCAGGCTGTAGCAGCAATGTCACGCTTCCCGTCGCGAGGATCAAAGGATCTGTGATTTTCCCTCGAGGCTTTCGCTCGAGGCTTTCCCACAGGGCTGTCCCACGTGCCACCGTGGTGTGAGTCGATCCTCGGCGTGAAAGATGAGCCAGTGCAGGGCAAAGAGGCTCCTCTGGAATGGACTGAGACATCTGGGGGACTCTTGGAATGGTGGTACGACCATGGAGTTCCTCTCGCCTTTCCTGTTGAGAGTGCCTCCTCTTGAGATGCGACGGGAACGCCGGGAATTCTTTCCCGTTGAAAGCAGGGAATGGATCCCTCATCTCGAGCTACGAGGGGGAAACGGGGCTCCTCTGGATGTGGGCGGGACCATCGTGCTTCCTCTCGAGTGGAGACGGGTATGGCGGTGAACTTCTTGAGTTGCAGCAAGGGTGTGAAAGACCCTTTCGAAGTTCCAGAGGTTAGGTGTCATTTATCTCCAGAGGCCTCATCGGAAATAGGCCTCATTTCGCCTGGAAGGGAGAAGTTCCTGGATTTTCTCGAGTTGCGGCAGGTGTTCTCGAGTTACGACGGGGACCTCAGGGACCCGCCGTGGTGGCCTCAGGAGAGGCCAGTCCCCATGCGAGTTGCTAGGGGGCCTCTCGGGATTCCTCTCCCGTCGATACCGGGGCCAAAAACCTTGTGTGGAGTCAGGGCCGGAACCGAGGATTCCTCTCAGGGGCTGACATGGATCTTTGGGTACTTGTGGAGTCTCCCCAGGGGAGTCAGGCCTCGTCTCGAGTGGGGGCATGCACGTGCGCTTTCCTTCCAGGCTGTAGCAGCAATGTCACGCTTCCCGTCGCGTGGATCAAAGGATCTGTGGTTTTCCCTCGAGGCTTTCCCTCGAGGCTTTCCCACAGGGCTGTCCCACGTGCCACCGTGGTGTGAGTCGATCCTCGGCGTGAAAGATGAGCCAGTGCAGGGCAAAGAGGCTCCTCTGGAATGGACTGAGACATCTGGGGGACTCTTGGCATGGTGGTACGACCATGGAGTTCCTCTCGCCTTTCCTGTTGAGAGTGCCTCCTCTTGAGATGCGACGGGAACGCCGGGAATTCTTTCCCGTTGAAAGCAGGGAAAGGATCCCTCATCTCGAGCTCCGAGGGGGAAACGGGGCTCCTCTGGATGTGGGCGGGACCATCGTGCTTCCTCTCGAGTGGAGACGGGTATGGAGGTGAACTTCTTGAGTTGCATCAAGGGTGTGAAAGACCCTTTCGAAGTTCCAGAGGTTTGTTGTCATTTGTCTCCAGACGCCTCATCGGAAATAGGCATCAATCGCCTGGAAGGGAGAACTTCCTGGATTTTCTCGAGTTGCGGCAGGTGTTCTCGAGTTACGACGGGGACCTCAGGGACCCGCCCTGGTGGCCTCAGGAGAGGCCAGTCCCCATGCGAGATGCTAGCGGGCCTCTCGAGATTCCTCTCCCGTCGATACCGGGGCAAAAACCTTGTGTGGAGTCAGGGCCGGAACCGAGGATTCCTCTCAGGGGCTGACATGGATCTTTGGGTACTTGTGGAGTCTCCCCAGGGGAGTCAGGCCTCGTCTCGAGTGGGGGCATGCACGTGCGCTTTCCTTCCAGGCTGTCGCAGCAATGTCACGCTTCCTGTCGCGTGGATCAAAGGATCTGTGGTTTTCCCTCGAGGCTTTCCTTCGAGGCTTTCCCACAGGGCTGTCCCACGTGCCACCGTGGTGTGAGTCGATCCTCGGCGTGAAAGATGAGCCAGTGCAGGGCAAAGAGGCTCCTCTGGAATGGACTGAGACATCTGGGGGACTCTTGGAATGGTGGTACGACCTTGGAGTTCCTCTCGCCTTTCCTGTTGAGAGTGCCTCCTCTTGAGATGCGACGGGAACGCCGGGAATTCTTTCCCGTTGAAAGCAGGGAAAGGATCCCTCATCTCGAGCTACGAGGGGGAAACGGGGCTCCTCTGGATGTGGGCGGGACCATCGTGCTTCCTCTCGAGTGGAGACGGGTACGGCGGTGAACTTCTTGAGTTGCAGCAAGGGTGTGAAAGACCCTTTCGAAGTTCCAGAGGTTAGGTGTCATTTGTCTCCAGAGGCCTCATCGGAAATAGGCCTCATCTCGCCTGGAATGGAGAACTTCCTGGATTTTCTCGAGTTGCGGCAGGTGTTCTCGAGTTACGACGGGGACCTCAGGGACCCGCCCTGGTGGCCTCAGGAGAGGCCAGTCCCCATGCGAGTTGCTAGGGGGCCTCTCGGGATTCCTCTCCCGTCGATACCGGGGCCAAAAACCTTGTGTGGAGTCAGGGCCGGAACCGAGGATTCCTCTCAGGGGCTGACATGGATCTTTGGGTACTTGTGGAGTCTCCCCAGGGGAGTCAGGCCTCGTCTCGAGTGGGGGCATGCACGTGCGCTTTCCTTCCAGGCTGTAGCAGCAATGTCACGCTTCCCGTCGCGTGGATCAAAGGATCTGAGGTTTTCCCTCGAGGCTTTCCCTCGAGGCTTTCCCACAGGGCTGTCCCACGTGCCACCGTGGTGTGAGTCGATCCTCGGCGTGAAAGATGAGCCAGTGCAGGGCAAAGAGGCTCCTCTGGAATGGACTGAGACATCTGGGGGACTCTTGGAATGGTGGTACGACCATGGAGTTCCTCTCGCCTTTCCTGTTGAGAGTGCCTCCTCTTGAGATGCGACGGGAACGCCGGGAATTCTTTCCCGTTGAAAGCAGGGAAAGGATCCCTCATCTCGAGCTACGAGGGGGAAACGGGTCTCCTCTGGATGTGGGCGGGACGATCGTGCTTCCTCTCGAGTGGACACGGGTATGGCGCTGAACTTCTTGAGTTGCAGCAAGGGTGTGAAAGACCCTTTCGAAGTTCCAGAGGTTAGGTGTCATTCGTCTCCAAACGCCTCATCGGAAATAGGCCTCATCTCGCCTGGAAGGGAGAACTTCCTGGATTTTCTCGAGTTGCGACAGGTGTTCTCGAGTTACGACGGGGACCTCAGGGACACGCCCTGGTGGCCTCAGGAGAGGCCAGTCCCCATGCGAGTTGCTAGGGGGCTTCTCGGGATTCCTCTCCCGTCAATACCGGGGCCAAAAACCTTGTGTGGAGTCAGGGTCGGAACCGAGGATTCCTCTCAGGGGCTGCCATGGATCTTTGGGTACTTCTGGAGTCTCCCCAGGGGAGTCAGGCCTCGTCTCGAGTGGGGGCATGCACGTGCGCTTTCCTTCCAGGCTGTAGCACCAATGTCACGCTTCCCGTCGCGTGGATCAAAGGATCTGTGGTTTTCCCTCGAGGCTTTCCCACAGAGCTCTCCCACGTGCCACCGTGGTGTGAGTCGATCCTCGGCGTGAAAGATGAGCCAGTGCAGGGCAAAGTGGTTCCTCTGGAAAGGACTGAGACATCTGGGGGACTCTTGGAATGGTGGTACGACCATGGAGTTCCTCTCGCCTTTCCTTTTGAGAGTGCCTCCTCTTGAGATGCGACGGGAACGCCGGGAATTCTTTCCCGTTGAAAGCAGGGAAAGGATCCCTCATCTCGAGCTACGAGGGGGAAACGGGGCTCCTCTGGATGTGGGCGGGACCATCATGCTTCCTCCCGAGTGGACACGGGTATGGCGGTGAACTTCTTGAGTTGCAGCAAGGGTGTGAAAGACCCTTTCGAAGTTCCAGAGGTTAGGTGTCATTAGTCTCCCGACGCCTCATCGGAAATAGGCCTCATCTCGCCTGGAAGGGAGAACTTCCTGGATTTTCTCGAGTTGCGGCAGGTGTTCTCGAGTTACGACGGGACCTCAAGGACCCGCCCTGGTGGCCTCAGGAGAGGCCAGTCCCCATGCGAGTTGCTAGGGGGCCTCTCGGGATTCCTCTCCCATCGATACCGGGGCCCAAAACCTTGTGTGGAGTCAGGGCCGGAACCGAGGATTCCTCTCAGGGGTGACATGGATCTTTGGGTACTTCTGGAGTCTCCCCAGGGGAGTCAGGCCTCGTCTCGAGTGGGGGCATGCACGTGCGCTTTCCTTCCAGGCTGTAGCAGCAATGTCACGCTTTCCGTCGCGTGGATCAAAGGATCTGTGGTTTTCCCTCGAGGCTTTCCCTCGAGGCTTTCCGACAGGGCTGTCCCACGTGCCACCGTGGTGTGAGTCGATCCTCGGCGTGAAAGATGAGCCAGTGCAGGGCAAAGAGGTTCCTCTGGAATGCACTGAGACATGTGGGGGACTCTTGGAATGGTGGTACGACCATGGAGTTCCTCTCGCCTTTCCTGTAGAGAGTGCCTCCTCTTGAGATGCTACGGGAACGCCGGGTATTCTTTCCCGTTGAAAGCAGGGAAAGGATCCCTCATCTCGAGCTATGAGGGGGAAACGGGGCTCCTGTGGATGTGGGCGGGACCATCGTGCTTCCTCTCGAGTGGAGACGGGTATGGCGGTGAACTTCTTGAGTTGCAGCAAGGGTGTGAAAGACCCTTTCGAAGTTCCAGAGGTTAGGTGTCATTAGTCTCCAGACGCCTCATCGGAAATAGGCCTCATCTCGCCTGGAAGGGAGAACTTCCTGGATTTTCTCGAGTTGCGGCAGGTGTTCCCGAGTTACGACGGGAACCTCAGGGACCCGCCCTGGTGGCCTCAGGAGAGGCCAGTCCCCATGCGAGTTGCTAGGGGGCCTCTCGGGATTCCTCTCCCGTCGATACCGGGGCCAAAAACCTTGTGTGGAGTCAGGGCCGGAACCGAGGATTCCTCTCAGGGGCTGACATGGATCTTTGGGTACTTCTGGAGTCTCGCCAGGGGAGACAGGCCTCGTCTCGAGTGGGGGCATGCACGTGCGCTTTCCTTCCAGGCTGTAGCAGCAATGTCACGCTTCCCGTCGCGTGGATCAAAGGGTCTGTGGTTTTCCCTCGAGGCTTTCCCTCGAGGCTTTCCCACAGGGCTGTCCCACGTGCCACCGTGGTGTGAGTCGATCCTCGGCGTGAAAGATGAGCCAGTGCAGGGCAAAGAGGTTCCTCTGGAATGGACTGAGACATCTGGGGGACTCGTGGAATGGTGGTACGACCATGGAGTTCCTCTCGGCTTTCCTGTGGAGAGTGCCTCCTCTTGAGATGCGACCGGATCGCCGGGAATTCTTTCCCGTTGAAAGCAGGGAAAGGATCCCTCATCTCGAGCTCCGAGGGGGAAACGGGGCTCCTCTGGATGTGGGCGGGACCATCGTGCTTCCTCTCGAGTGGAGGCGGGTATGGCGGTGAACTTCTTGAGTTGCAGCAAGGGTGTGAAAAACCCTTTCGAAGTTCCAGAGGTTAGGTGTCATTAGTCTCCAGACGCCTCATCGGAAATAGGCCTCATCTCGCCTGGAAGGGAGAACTTCCTGGATTTTCTCGAGTTGTGGCAGGTGTTCTCGAGTTACGACGGGGACCTCAGGCACCCGCCCTGGTGGCCTCAGGAGAGGCCAGTCCCCATGCGAGTTGCTAGGGGGCCTCTCGGGATTCCTCTCCCGTCGATACCGGGCCCAAAAACATTTTTTGGAGTCAGGGCCGGAACCGAGGATTCCCCTTAGGGGCTGACATGGATCTTTGGGTACTTCTGGAGTGTCCCCAAGGGAGTCAGGCCTCGTCTCGAGTCGGGGCATGCACGTGCGCTTTCCTTCCAGGCTGTAGCAGCAATGTCACGCTTCCCGTCGCGTGGATCAAAGGATCTGTGGTTTTCCCTCGAGGCTTTCCCTCGAGGCTTTCCCACAGGGCTGTCCCACGTGCCACCGTGGTGTGAGTCGATCCTCGGCATTAAAGATGAGCCAGTGCAGGGCAAAGAGGTTCCTCTGGAATGGACTGAGACATCTGGGGGACTCTTGGAATGGTGGTACGACCATGGAGTTCCTCTCGCCTTTCCTGTTGAGAGTGCTTCCTCTTGAGATGCGACGGGAACGCCGGGAATTCTTTCCCGTTGAAAGCAGGGAAAGGATCCCTCATCTCGAGCTCCGAGGGGGAAACGGGGCTCCTCTGGATGTTGGCGGGTCCATCGTGCTTCCTCTCGAGTGGAGACGGGTATGGCGGTGAACTTCTTGAGTTGCAGCAAGGGTGTGAAAGACCCTTTCGAAGTTCCAGAGGTTAGGTGTCATTAGTCTCCAGACGCCTCATCGGAAATAGGCCTCATCTCGCCTGGAAGGGAGAACTTCCTGGATTTTCTCGAGTTGCGGCAGGTGTTCTCGAGTTACGACGGGGACCTCAGGGACCCGCCCTGGTGGCCTCAGGAGAGGCCAGTCCCCATGCGAGTTGCTAGGGGGCCTCTCGGGATTCCTCTCCCGTTGATACCAGGGCCAAAAACCATGTGTGGAGTCAGGGCTGGAAGCGAGGATTCCTCTCAGGGGCTGACATGGATCTTTGGGTACTTCTGCAGTCTCCCCAAGGGAGTCAGGCCTCGTCTCGAGTGGGGGCATGCACGTGCGCTTTCCTTCCAGGCTGTAGCAGCAATGTCACGCTTCCCGTCGCGTGGATCAAAGGATCTGTGGTTTTCCCTCGAGGCTTTCCCTCGAGGCTTTCCCACAGGGCTGTCCCACGTGCCACCGTGGTGTGAGTCGATCCTCGGCGTGAAAGATGAGCCAGTGCAGGGCAAAGAGGTTCCTCTGGAATGGACTGAGACATCTGGGTGACTCTTGGAATGGTGGTACGACCATGGAGTTCCTCTCGCCTTTCCTGTTGAGAGTGTCTCCTCTTGAGATGCGACGGGAACGCCGGGAATTCGTTCCCGTTGAAAGCAGGGAAAGGATCCCTCATCTCGAGCTCCGAGGGGAAAAGGGGCTCCTCTGGATGTGGGCGGGACCATCGTGCTTCCTCTCGAGTGGAGACGGGTATGGCGGTGAACTTCTTGAGTTGCAGCAAGGGTGTGAAAGACCCTTTCGAAGTTCCAGAGGTTAGGTGTCATTAGTCTCCAGACGCCTCATCGGAAATAGGCCTCATCTCGCCTGGAAGGGAGAACTTCCTGGATTTTCTCGAGATGCGGCAGGTGTTCTCGAGTTACGACGGGGACCTCAGGGACCCGCCCTGGTGGCCTCAGGAGAGGCCAGTCCCCATGCGAGTTGCTAGGGGGCCTCTCGGGATTCCTCTCCCGTCGATACCGGGGCCAAAAACCTTGTGTGGATTCAGGGCCGGAACCGAGGATTCCTCTCAGGGGCTGACATTGACCTTTGGGTACTTCTGGAGTCTCCCCAGGGGAGTCGGGCCTCGTCTCGAGTGGGGGCATGCACGTGCGCTTTCATTCCAGGCTGTAGCAGCAATGTCACTCTTCCCGTCGCGTGGATCAAAGGATCTGTGGTTTTCCCTCGAGGCTTTCCCTCGAGGCTGTCCCACAGGGCTGTCCCACGTGCCATCGTGGTGTGAGTCGAACCTTGGCGTGAAAGATGAGCCAGTGCAGGGCAAAGAGGTTCCTCTGGAATGGACTGAGACATCTGGGGGACTCTTGGAATGGTGGTACGACCAGGGAGTTCCTCTTGCCTTTCCTGTTGAGAGTGCCTCCTCTTGAGATGCGACGGGAATGCCGGGAATTCTTTCCCGTTGAAAGCAGGGAAAGGATCCCTCATCTCGAGCTACGAGGGGGAAACCGGGCTCCTCTGGATGTGGGCGGGACCATCGTGCTTCCTCTCGAGTGGAGACGGGTATGGCAGTGAACTTCTTGAGTTGCAGCAAGGGTGTGAAAGACCCTTTCGAAGTTCCAGAGGTTAGGTGTCATTAGTCTCCAGACGCCTCATCGGAAATAGGCCTCATCTCGCCTGGAAGGGAGAACTTCCTGGATTTTCTCGAGTTGCGGCAGGTGTTCTCGAGTTACGACGGGGACCTCAGGGACCCGCCCTGGTGGCCTCAGGAGAGGCCAGTCCCCATGCGAGTTGCTAGGGGGCCTCTCGGGATTCCTCTCCCGTCGATACCGGGGCCAAAAACCTTGTGTGGAGTCAGGGCCGGAACCGAGGATTCCTCTCAGGGGCTGACATGGATCTTTGGGAACTTCTGGAGTCTCCCCAGGGGAGTCAGGCCTCGTCTCGAGTGGGGGCATGCACGTGCGCTTTCCTTCCAGGCTGTAGCAGCAATGTCACGCTTCCCGTGGCCTGGATCAAAGGATCTGTGGTTTTCCCTCGAGGCTTTCCCTCGAGGCTTTCCCACAGGGCTGTCCCACGTGCCACCGTGGTGTGAGTCGATCCTCGGCGTGAAAGATGAGCCAGTGCTGTGCAAAGAGGTTGCTCTGGAATGGACTGAGACATCTGGGGGACTCTTGGAATGGTGGTACGACCATGGAGTTCCTCTCGCCTTTCCTGTTGAGAGTGCCTCCTCTTGAGATGCGACGGGAACGCCGGGAATTCTTTCCCGTTGAAAGCAGGGAAAGGATCCCTCATCTCGAGCTACGAGGGGGAAACGGGGCTCCTCTGGATGTGGGCGGGACCATCGTGCTTCCTCTCGAGTGGAGACGGGTATGGCGGTGAACTTCTTGAGTTGCAGCAAGGGTGTGAAAGACCCTTTCGAAGTTCCAGAGGTTAGGTGTCATTAGTCTCCAGACGCCTCATCGGAAATAGGCCTCATCTCGCCTGGAAGGGAGAACTTCCTGTATTTTCTCGAGTTGCGGCAGGTGTTCTCGAGTTACGACGGGGACCTCAGGGACCCGCCCTGGTGGCCTCAGGAGAGGCCAGTCCCCATGCGAGTTGCTAGGGGGCCTCTCGGGATTCCTCTCCCGTCGATACCGGGGCCAAAAACCTTGTGTGGAGTCAGGGACGGAACCGAGGATTCCTCTCAGGGGCTGATATGGATCTTTGGGTACTTCTGGAGTCTCCCCAGGGGAGTCAGGCCTCGTCTCGAGTGGGGGCATGCACGTGCGCTTTCCTTCCAGGCTGTAGCAGCAATGTCACGCTTCCCGTCGCGTGGATCAAAGGATCTGTGGTTTTCCCTCGAGGCTTTCCCTCGAGGCTTTCCCACAGGGCTGTCCCACGTGCCACCGTGGTGTGAGTCGATCCTCGGCGTGAAAGATGAGCCAGTGCATGGCAAAGAGGTTCCTCTGGAATGGACTGAGACATCTGGGGGACTCTTGGAATGGTGGTACTACCATGGAGTTCCTCTCGCCTTTCCTGTTGAGAGTGCCTCCTCTTGAGATGCGACGGGAACGCCGGGAATTCTTTCCCGTTGAAAGCAGGGAAAGGATCCCTCATCTCGAGCTCCGAGGGGGAAACGGGGCTCCTCTGGATGTGGGCGGGACCATCGTGCTTCCTCTCGAGTGGAGACGGGTATGGCAGAGAACTTCTTGAGTTGCAGCAAGGGAGTGAAAGACCCTTTCGAAGTTCCAGAGGTTAGGTGTCATTAGTCTCCAGACGCCTCATCGGAAATAGGCCTCATCTCGCCTGGAAGGGAGAACTTCCTGGATTTTCTCGAGTTGCGGAAGGTGTTCTCCAGTTACGACGGGGACCTCAGGTACCAGCCCTGGTGGCCTCAGGAAAGGCCAATCCCCATGCGAGTTGCTAGAGGGACTCTGGGATTCCTCTCCCGTCGATACCGGGTCCAAAAACCTTGTGTGGAGTCAGGGCCGGAACCGAGGTTTCCTCTCTGGGGCTTACATGGATCTTTGGGTACTTCTGGAGTCTCCCCAGGGGAGTCAGGCCTCGTCTCGAGTGGGGACAGGTACGTGCGCTTTCCTTCCAGGCTGTAGCAGCAATGTCACACTTCCCGTGGCCTGGATCAAAGGATCTGTGGTTTTCCCACGAGGCTTTCCCTCGAGGCTTTCCCACAGGTCTGTCCAACGTTCCACCGTGGTGTGAGTCGATCCTCAGCGTGAAAGATGAGCCAGTGCAGGGCAAAGAGGTTCCTCTGGAATGGACTGAGACATCTGGGGGACTCTTGGAATGGTGGTACCACCATGGAGTTCCTCTCGCCTTTCCTGTTGAGAGTGCCTCCTCTTGAGATGCGACGGGAACGCCGGGAATTCTTTCCCGTTGAAAGCAGGAAAGGGATCCCTCATCTCGAGCTACGAGGGGGAAACGGGGCTCCTCTGGATGTGGGCGGGACCATCGTGCTTCCTCTCGAGTGGAGACGGGTATGGCGGTGAACTTCTTGAGTTGCAGCAAGGGTGTGAAAGACCCTTTCGAAGTTCCAGAGGTTAGGTGTCATTAGTCTCCAAACGCCTCATCGGAAATAGGATTCTTCTCGCCTGGAATGGAGAACTTCCTGGATTTTCTCGAGTTGGGACAGGTGTTCTCAAGTTACGACGGGGACCTCAGGGACCCGCCCTGGTGGCCTCAGGAGAGGCCAGTCCCCATGCGAATTTCTAGGGGGCCTCTCGGGATTCCTCTCCCGTCGATACCGGGGCCAAAAACCTTGTGTGGAGTCAGGGCCGGAACCGAGGATTCCTCTCAGGGGCTGACATGGATCTTTGGGTACTTCTGGAGTCTCCCCAGGGTAGTCAGGCCTCATCTCGAGTGGGGGCATGCACGTGCGCTTTCCTTTCAGGCTATAGCAGCAATGTCATGCTTCCCGTCGCCTGGATCAAAGGATCTGTGGTTTTCCCTCGAGGCTTTCCCTTGAGGCTTTCCCACAGGGCTGTCTCACGTGCCACCGTGGTGTGAGTCGATCCTCGGCGTGAAAGATGAGCCAGTGCAGGGCAAAGATGTTGCTCTGGAATGGACTGAGACATCTGGGGGACTCTTGGAATGGTGGTACGACCATGGAGTTCCTCTCGCCTTTCCTGTTGAGAGTGCCTCCTCTTGAGATGCGACGGGAACGCCGGGAATTCTTTCCCGTTGAAAGCAGGGAAAGGATCCCTCATCTCGAGCTACGAGGGTGAAACGGGGCTCCTCTGGATGTGGGCGGGACCATCGTGCTTCCTCTCGAGTGGAGACGGGTATGGCAGAGAACTTCTTGAGTTGCAGCAAGGGAGTGAAAGACCCTTTCGAAGTTCCAGAGGTTAGGTGTCAGTCTCCAGACGCCTCATCGGAAATAGGCCTCATCTCGCCTGGAAGGGAGAACTTCCTGGATTTTCTCGAGTTGCGGCAGGTGTTCTCGAGTTACGACGGGGACCTCAAGGACCAGCCCTGGTGGCCTCAGGAGTGGCCAATCCCCATGCGAGTTGCTAGGGGGACTCTGGGATTACTCTCCCGTTGATACCGGGTCCAAAAACCTTGTGTGGAGTCAGGGCCGGAACCGAGGATTCCTCTCAGGGGCTGACATGGATCTTTGGGTACTTCTGGAGTCTCCCCAGGGGAGTCAGGCCTCGTCTCGAGTGGGGACAGGTACGTGCGCTTTCCTTCCAGGCTGTAGCAGCAATGTCACGCTTCCCGTGGCGTGGATCAAAGGATCTGTGGTTTTCCCACGAGGCTTTCCCTCGAGGCTTTCCCACAGGTCTGTCCCACGTGCCACCGTGGTGTGAGTTGATACTCGGCGTGAAAGATGAGCCAGTGCAGGGCAAAGAGGTTCCTCTGGAATGGACTGAGACATCTGGGGGACTCTTGGAATGGTGGTACCACCATGGAGTTCCTCTCGCCTTTCCTGTTGAGAGTGCCTCCTCTTTAGATGCGACGGGAACGCCGGGAATTCTTTCCCGTTGAAACCAGGGAAAGGATCCCTCATCTCGAGCTACGAGGGGGAAACGGGGCTCCTCTGGATGTGGGCGGGACCATCGTGCTTCCTCGCGAGTGGAGACGGGTATGGCAGAGAACTTCTTGAGTTGCAGCAAGGGAGTGAAAGACCCTTTCGAAGTTCCAGAGGTTAGGTGTCATTAGTCTCCAGACGCCTCATCGGAAATAGGCCTCATCTCGCCTGGAAGGGAGAACTTCCTGGATTTTCTCGAGTTGGGACAGGTGTTCTCGAGTTACGACGGGGACCTCAGGGACTCGCCCTGGTGGCCTCAGGAGAGGCCAGTCCCCATGCGAATTTCTAGGGGGCCTCTCGGGATTCCTCTCCCGTCGATACCGGGGCCAAAAACCTTGTGTGGAGTCAGGGCCGGAACCGAGGATTCCTCTCAGGGGCTGACATGGATCTTTGGGTACTTCTGGAGTCTCCCCAGGGTAGTCAGGCCTCATCTCGAGTGGGGGCATGCACGTGCGCTTTCCTTTCAGGCTATAGCAGCAATGTCATGCTTCCCGTCGCCTGGATCAAAGGATCTGTGGTTTTCCCTCGAGGCTTTCCCTTGAGGCTTTCCCACAGGGCTGTCCCACGTGCCACCGTGGTGTGAGTCGATCCTCGGCGTGAAAGATGAGCCAGTGCAGGGCAAAGAGGTTCCTCTGGAATGGACTGAGACATCTGGGGGACTCTTGGAATGGTGGTACGACCATGGAGTTCCTCTCGCCTTTCCTGTTGAGAGTGCCTCCTCTTTAGATGCGACGGGAACGCCGGGAATTCTTTCCCGTTGAAAGCAGGGAAAGGATCCCTCATCTCGAGCTACGAGGGGGAAACGGGGCTCTTCTGGATGTGGGCGGGACCATCGTGCTTCCTCGCGAGTGGAGACGGGTATGGCGGTGAACTTCTTGAGTTGCAGCAAGGGTGTGAAAGACCCTTTCGAAGTTCCAGAGTTTAGGTGTCATTAGTCTCCAAACGCCTCATCGGAAATAGGATTCTTCTCGCCTGGAAGGGAGAACTTCCTGGATTTTCTCGAGTTGCGACAGGTGTTCTCGAGTTATGACGGAGACCTCAGGGACCCGCCCTGGTGGCCTCAGGAGAGGCCAGTCCCCATGCGAGTTGCTAGGGGGCCTCTCGGGATTCCTCTCCCGTCGATACCGGGGCCAAAAACCTTGTGTGGAGTCAGGGCCGGAACCGAGGTTTCCTCTCAGGGGCTGACATGGATCTTTGGGTACTTCTGGAGTCTCCCCAGGGGAGTCAGGCCTCGTCTCGTGTGGGGGCATGCACGTGCGCTTTCCTTCCAGGCTGTAGCAGCAATGTCACGCTTCCCGTCGCGTGGATCAAAGGATCTGTGGTTTTCCCTCGAGGCTTTGCCTCGAGGCTTTCCCACAGGGCTGTCCCACGTGCCACCGTGGTGTGAGTCGATCCTCGGCGTGAAAGATGAGCCAGTGCAGGGCAAAGAGGTTCCTCTGGAATGGACTGAGACATCTGGGGGACTCTTGGAATGGTGGTACGACCATGGAGTTCCTCTCGCCTTTCCTGTTGAGAGTGCCTCCTCTTGAGATGCGACGGGAATGCCGGGAATACTTTCCCGTTGAAAGCAGGGAAAGGATCCCTCATCTCGAGCTATGAGGGGGAAACGGGGCTCCTCTGGATGTGGGCGGGACCATCGTGCTTCCTCTCGAGTGGAGACGGGTATGGCGGTGAACTTCTTGAGTTGCAGCAAGGGTGTGAAAGACCCTTTCGACGTTCCAGAGGTTAGGTGTCATTAGTCTCCAGACGCCTCATCGGAAATAGGCCTCATCTCGCCTGGAAGGGAGAACTTCCTGGATTTTCTCGAGTTGCGGCAGGTGTTCTCGAGTTACGACGGAGACCTCAGGGACCCGCCCTGGTGGCCTCAGGAGAGGCCAGTCCCCATGCGAGTTGTTAGGGGGCCTCTCGGGATTACTCTCCCGTCGATACCGGGGCCAAAAACCTTGTGTGGAGTCAGGGCCGGAACCGAGGATTCCTCTCAGGGGCTGACATGGATCTTTGGGTACTTCTGGAGTCTCCCCAGGGGAGTCAGGCCCCGTCTCGAGTGGGGGCATGCACGTGCGCTTTCCTTGCAGGCTGTAGCAGCAATGTCACGCTTCCCGTTGCGTGGATCAAAGGATCTGTGCTTTTCCCTCGAGGCTTTCCCTCGAGGCTTTCACACAGGGCTGTCCCACGTGCCACCGTGGTGTGAGTCGATCGTCGGCGTGAAAGATGAGCCAGTGCAGGGCAAAGAGGTTCCTCTGGAATGGACTGAGACATCTGGGGGACTCGTGGAATGGTGGTACGACCATGGAGTTCCTCTCGCCTTTCCTGTTGAGAGTGCCTCCTCTTGAGATGCGACGGGAATGCCGGGAATTCTTTCCCGTTGAAAGCAGGGAAAGGATCCCTCATCTCGAGCTACGAGGGGGAAACGGGGCTCCTCTGGATGTGGGCGGGACCATCGTGCTTCCTCTCGAGTGGACACGGGTATGGCGGTGAACTTCTTGAGTTGCAGCAAGGGTGTGAAAGACCCTTTCGAAGTTCCAGAGGTTAGGTGTCGTTAGTCTCCAGACGCCTCATCGGAAATAGGCCTCATCTCGCCTGGAAGGGAGAACTTCCTGGATTTTCTCGAGTTGTGGCAGGTGTTCTCGAGTTACGACGGGGACCTCAGGGACCCGCCCTGGTGGCCTCAGGAACGGCCAGTCCCCATGGGAGTTGCTAGGGGGCCTCTCGGGATTCCTCTCCCGTCGATACCGGGGCCAGAAACCTTGTGTGGAGTCAGGGCCGGAATCGAGGATTCCTCTCAGGGGCTGACATGGATCTTTGGGTACTTCTGGAGTCTCCCCAGGGCCGTCAGGCCTCGTCTCGAGTGGGGGCATGCACGTGCGCTTTCCTTCCAGGCTGTAGCAGCAATGTCATGCTTCCCGTGGCCTGGATCAAAGGATCTGTGGTTTTCCCTCGAGGCTTTCCCTCGAGACTTTCCCACAGGGCTGTCCCACGTGCCACCGTGGTGTGAGTCGATCCTCGGCGTGAAAGATGAGCCAGTGTAGGGCAAAGAGGTTCCTCTGGAATGGACTGAGACATCTGGGGGACTCCTGGAATGGTGGTACGACCATGGAGTTCCTCTCGCCTTTCCTGTTGAGAGTGCCTCCTCTTGAGATGCGACGGGAATGCCGGGAATTCTTTCCCGTCTAAAGCAGGGAAAGGTTCCCTCATCTCGAGCTATGAGGGGGAAACGGGGCTCCTCTGGATGTGGGCGGGACCATCGTGCTTCCTCTCGAGTGGACACGGGTATGGCGGTGCACTTCTTGAGTTGCAGCAAGGGTGTGAAAGAACCTTTCGATTTTCCAGAGGTTAGGTGTCATTAGTCTCCAGACGCCTCATCGGAAATAGGCCTCATCTCGCCTGAAAGGGAGAACTTCCTGGATTTTCTCGAGTTGCGGCAGGTGTTCTCGAGTTACGACGGGGACCTCAGGGACCCGCCCTGGTGGCCTCAGGAGAGGCCAGTCCCCATGCGAGGTGCTAGGGGGCCTCTCGGGATTCCTCTCCCGTCGATACCGGGGCCAAAAACCTTGTGTGGAGTCAGGGCCGGAACCGAGGATTCCTCTCAGGGGCTGACATGGATCTTTGGGTACTTCTGGAGTCTCCCCAGGGGAGTTAGGCCTCGTCTCGAGTGGGGGCATGCACGTGCGCTTTCCTTCCCGGCTGTAGCAGCAATGTCACGCTTCCCGTCGCGTGGATCAAAGGATCTGTGGTTTTCCCTCGAGGCTTTCCCACAGGGCTGTCCCACGTGCCACCGTGGTGTGAGTCGATCCTCGGCGTGAAAGATGAGCCAGTGCAGGGCAAAGAGGTTCCTCTGGAATGGACTGAGACATCTGGGGACTCTTGGAATGGTGGTACGACCATGGAGTTCCTCTCGCCTTTCCTGTTGAGAGTGCCTCCTCTTGAGATGCGACGGGAACGCCGGGAATTCTTCCCCGTTGAAAGCAGGGAAAGGATCCGTCATCTCGAGCTCCGAGGGGGAAACGGGGCTCCTTTGGATGTGGGCGGGACCATCATGCTTCCTCTCGAGTGGAGACGGGTATGGCGGTGAACTTCTTGAGTTGCAGCAAGGGTGTGAAAGACCCTTTCGAAGTTCCAGAGGTTAGGTGTCATTAGTCTCCAGACGCCTCATCGGAAATAGGCCTCATCTCGCCTGGAAGGGAGAACTTCCTGGATTTTCTCGAGATGCGGCAGGTGTTCTCGAGTTACGACGGGGACCTCAGGGACCCGCCCTGGTGGCCTCAGGAGAGGCCAGTCCCCATGCGAGTTGCTAGGGGGCCTCTCGGGATTCCTCTCCCGTCGATACCGGGGCCAAAAACCTTGTGTGGAGTAAGGGCCGGAACCGAGGATTCCTCTCAGGGGCTGACATGGATCTTTGGGTACTTCTGGAGTCTCCCCAGGGGAGTTAGGCCTCTTCTCGAGTGGGGGCATGCACGTGCGCTTTCCTTCCCGGCTGTAGCAGCAATGTCACGCTTCCCGACGCATGGATCAAAGGATCTGTGGTTTTCCCTCGAGGCTTTCCCTCGAGGCTTTCCCACAGGGCTGTCCCACGTGCCACCGTGGTGTGAGTCGATCCTCGGCGTGAAAGATGAGCCAGTGCAGGGCAAAGAGGTTCCTCTGGAATGGACTGAGACATCTGGGGGACTCGTGGAATGGTGGTACGACCATGGAGTTCCTCTCGCCTTTCCTGTTGAGAGTGCCACCTCTTGAGATGCGACGGGAACGCCGGGAATTCTTTCCCGTTGAAAACAGGGAAAGGATCCCTCATTTCGAGCTACGAGGGGGAAACGGGGCTCCTCTGGATGTGGGCGGGACCATCGTGCTTCCTCTCGAGTGGAGACGGGTATGGCGGTGAACTTCTTGAGTTGCAGCAAGGGTGTGAAAGACCCTTTCGAAGTCCCAGAGGTTAGGTGTCATTAGTCTCCAGACGCCTCATCGGAAATAGGCCTCAACTCGCCTGGAAGGGAGAACTTCCTGGATTTTCTCGAGTTGCGGCAGGTGTTCTCGAGTTACAACGGGGACCTCAGGGACCCGCCCTGGTGGCCTCAGGAGAGGCCAGTCCCCATGCGAGTTGTTAGGTGGCCTCTCGGGATTCCTCTCCCGTCGATACCGGGGTCAAAAACCTTGTGTGGCGTCAGGGCCGGAACCGAGGATTCCTCTCAGGGGCTGACATGGATCTTTGGGTACTTCTGGAGCCTCCCCAGGGGAGTCAGGCCTCGTCTCGAGTCGGGGCATGCACGTGCGCTTTCCTTCCAGGCTGTAGCAGCAATGTCACGCTTCCCGTCGCGTGGATCAAAGGATCTGTGGTTTTCCCTCGAGGCTTTCCCTCGAGGCTTTCCCACAGGGCTGTCCCACGTGCCTCCGTGGTGTGAGTCGTTCCTCGGCGTGAAAGATGAGCCAGTGCAGGGCAAAGAGGTTCCTCTGGAATGGACTGAGACATCTGGGGGACTCCTGGAATGGTGGTACGACCATGGAGTTCCTCTCGCCTTTCCTGTTGAGAGTGCCTCCTCTTGAGATGCGACAGGAACGTCGGGAATTCTTTCCCGTCTAAAGCAGGGAAAGGTTCCCTCATCTCGAGATACGAGGGGAAAACGGGGCTCCTCTGGATGTGGGCGGGACCATCGTGCTTCCTCTCGAGTGGAGACGGGTATGGCGGTGAACTTCTTGAGTTGCAGCAAGGGTGTGAAAGACCCTTTCGAATTTCCAGAGGTTAGGTGTCATTAGTCTCCAGACGCCTCATCGGAAATAGGCCTCATCTCGCCTGAAAGGGAGAACTTCCTGGATTTTCTCGAGTTGCGGCAGGTGTTCTCGAGTTACGACGGGGACCTCAGGGACCCGCCCTGGTGGCCTCAGGAGAGGCCAGTCCCCATGCGAGGTGCTAGGGGGCCTCTCGGGATTCCTCTCCCGTCGATACCGGGGCCAAAAACCTTGTGTGGAGTCAGGGCCGGAACCGAGGATTCCTCTCAGGGGCTGACATGGATCTTTGGGTACTTCTGGAGTCTCCCCAGGGGAGTTAGGCCTCGTCTCGAGTGGGGGCATGCACGTGCGCTTTCCTTCCCGGCTGTAGCAGCAATGTCACGCTTCCCGTCGCGTGGATCAAAGGATCTGTGGTTTTCCCTCGAGGCTTTCCCACAGGGCTGTCCCACGTGCCACCGTGGTGTGAGTCGATCCTCGGCGTGAAAGATGAGCCAGTGCAGGGCAAAGAGGTTCCTCTGGAATGGACTGAGACATCTGGGGACTCTTGGAATGGTGGTACGACCATGGAGTTCCTCTCGCCTTTCCTGTTGAGAGTGCCTCCTCTTGAGATGCGACGGGAACGCCGGGAATTCTTCCCCGTTGAAAGCAGGAAAAGGATCCGTCATCTCGAGCTCCGAGGGGGAAACGGGGCTCCTTTGGATGTGGGCGGGACCATCATGCTTCCTCTCGAGTGGAGACGGGTATGGCGGTGAACTTCTTGAGTTGCAGCAAGGGTGTGAAAGACCCTTTCGAAGTTCCAGAGGTTAGGTGTCATTAGTCTCCAGACGCCTCATCGGAAATAGGCCTCATCTCGCCTGGAAGGGAGAACTTCCTGGATTTTCTCGAGATGCGGCAGGTGTTCTCGAGTTACGACGGGGACCTCAGGGACCCGCCCTGGTGGCCTCAGGAGAGGCCAGTCCCCATGCGAGTTGCTAGGGGGCCTCTCGGGATTCCTCTCCCGTCGATACCGGGGCCAAAAACCTTGTGTGGAGTAAGGGCCGGAACCGAGGATTCCTCTCAGGGGCTGACATGGATCTTTGGGTACTTCTGGAGTCTCCCCAGGGGAGTTAGGCCTCTTCTCGAGTGGGGGCATGCACGTGCGCTTTCCTTCCCGGCTGTAGCAGCAATGTCACGCTTCCCGACGCATGGATCAAAGGATCTGTGGTTTTCCCTCGAGGCTTTCCCTCGAGGCTTTCCCACAGGGCTGTCCCACGTGCCACCGTGGTGTGAGTCGATCCTCGGCGTGAAAGATGAGCCAGTGCAGGGCAAAGAGGTTCCTCTGGAATGGACTGAGACATCTGGGGGACTCGTGGAATGGTGGTACGACCATGGAGTTCCTCTCGCCTTTCCTGTTGAGAGTGCCACCTCTTGAGATGCGACGGGAACGCCGGGAATTCTTTCCCGTTGAAAACAGGGAAAGGATCCCTCATTTCGAGCTACGAGGGGGAAACGGGGCTCCTCTGGATGTGGGCGGGACCATCGTGCTTCCTCTCGAGTGGAGACGGGTATGGCGGTGAACTTCTTGAGTTGCAGCAAGGGTGTGAAAGACCCTTTCGAAGTCCCAGAGGTTAGGTGTCATTAGTCTCCAGACGCCTCATCGGAAATAGGCCTCATCTCGCCTGGAAGGGAGAACTTCCTGGATTTTCTCGAGTTGCGGCAGGTGTTCTCGAGTTACAACGGGGACCTCAGGGACCCGCCCTGGTGGCCTCAGGAGAGGCCAGTCCCCATGCGAGTTGTTAGGTGGCCTCTCGGGATTCCTCTCCCGTCGATACCGGGGTCAAAAACCTTGTGTGGCGTCAGGGCCGGAACCGAGGATTCCTCTCAGGGGCTGACATGGATCTTTGGGTACTTCTGGAGCCTCCCCAGGGGAGTCAGGCCTCGTCTCGAGTCGGGGCATGCACGTGCGCTTTCCTTCCAGGCTGTAGCAGCAATGTCACGCTTCCCGTCGCGTGGATCAAAGGATCTGTGGTTTTCCCTCGAGGCTTTCCCTCGAGGCTTTCCCACAGGGCTGTCCCACGTGCCTCCGTGGTGTGAGTCGTTCCTCGGCGTGAAAGATGAGCCAGTGCAGGGCAAAGAGGTTCCTCTGGAATGGACTGAGACATCTGGGGGACTCCTGGAATGGTGGTACGACCATGGAGTTCCTCTCGCCTTTCCTGTTGAGAGTGCCTCCTCTTGAGATGCGACAGGAACGTCGGGAATTCTTTCCCGTCTAAAGCAGGGAAAGGTTCCCTCATCTCGAGATACGAGGGGAAAACGGGGCTCCTCTGGATGTGGGCGGGACCATCGTGCTTCCTCTCGAGTGGAGACGGGTATGGCGGTGAACTTCTTGAGTTGCAGCAAGGGTGTGAAAGACCCTTTCGAATTTCCAGAGGTTAGGTGTCATTAGTCTCCAGACGCCTCATCGGAAATAGGCCTCATCTCGCCTGAATGGGAGAACTTCCTGGATTTTCTCGAGTTGCGGCAGGTGTTCTCGAGTTACGACGGGGACCTCAGGGACCCGCCCTGGTGGCCTCAGGAGAGGCCAGTCCCCATGCGAGGTGCTAGGGGGCCTCTCGGGATTCCTCTCCCGTCGATACCGGGGCCAAAAACCTTGTGTGGAGTCAGGGCCGGAACCGAGGATTCCTCTCAGGGGCTGACATGGATCTTTGGGTACTTCTGGAGTCTCCCCAGGGGAGTTAGGCCTCGTCTCGAGTGGGGGCATGCACGTGCGCTTTCCTTCCCGGCTGTAGCAGCAATGTCACGCTTCCCGTCGCGTGGATCAAAGGATCTGTGGTTTTCCCTCGAGGCTTTCCCTCGAGGCTTTCCCACAGGGCTGTCCCACGTGCCTCCGTGGTGTGAGTCGATCCTCGGCGTGAAAGATGAGCCAGTGCAGGGCAAAGAGGATCCTCTGGAATGGACTGAGACATCTGGGGGACTCTTTGTATGGTGGTACGACCATGGAGTTCCTCTCGCCTTTCCTGTTGAGAGTGCCTCCTCTTGAGATGCGACGGGAACGCCGGGAATTCCTTCCCGTTGAAAGCAGGAAAGGATCCCTCATCTCGAGCTCCGAGAGGGAAACGGGGCTCCTCTGGATGTGGGCGGGACCATCGTGCTTCCTCTCGAGTGGAGACGGGTATGGCGGTGAACTTCTTGAGTTGCAGCAAGGGTGTGAAACACCCTTTCGAAATTCCAGAGGTTAGGTGTCATTAGTCTCCAGACGCCTCATCGGAAATAGGCCTCATCTCGCCTGGAAGGGAGAACTTCCTGGATTTTCTCGAGTTGCGGCAGGTGTTCTCGAGTTAAGACGGGGACCTCAGGGACCCGCCCTGGTGGCCTCAGGAGAGGCCAGTCCCCATGCGAGGTGCTAGGGGGCCTCTCGGGATTCCTCTCCCGTCGATACCGGGGCCAAAAACCTTGTGTGGAGTCAGGGCCGGAACCGAGGATTCCTCTCAGGGGTGATATGGATCTTTGGGTACTTCTGGAGTCTCCCCAGGGGAGTCAGGCCTCGTCTCGAGTGGGGGCATGCACGTGCGCTTTCCTTCCAGGCTGTAGCAGCAATGTCACGCTTCCCGTCGCGTGGATCAAAGGATCTGTGGTTTTCCCTCGAGGCTTTCCCTCGAGGCTTTCCCGCAGGGCTGTCCCACGTTCCACCGTGGTGTGAGTCGATCCTCGGCGTGAAAGATGAGCCAGTGCAGGGCAAAGAGGTTCCTCTGGAATGGACTGAGACATCTGGGGGACTCTTGGAATGGTGGTACGACCATGGAGTTCCTCTCGCCTTTCCTGTTGAGAGTGCCTCCTCTTGAGATGCGACGGGAACGCCGGGAATTCTTTCCCGTTGAAAGCAGGGAAAGGATCCCTCATCTCGAGCTCCGAGGGGGAAACGGGGCTCCTCTGGATGTGGGTGGGACCATCGTGCTTCCTCTCGAGTGGAGACGGGTATGGCGGTGAACTTCTTGAGTTGCAGCAAGGGTGTGAAAGACCCTTTCGAAGTTCCAGAGGTTACGTGTCAGTCTCCAGATGCCTCATCGGAAATAGACCTCATCTCGCCTGGAAGGGAGAACTTCCTGGATTTTCTCGAGGTGCGGCAGGTGTTCTCGAGTTATGACGGGTACCACAGGGACCCGCCCTGGTGGCCTCAGGAGAGGCCAGTCCACATGCGAGTTGCTAGGGGGCCTCTCGGGATTCCTCTCCCGTCGATACCGGGGCCAAAAACCTAGTGTGGAGTCAGGGCCGGAACCGAGGATTCCTCTCAGGGGTGACATGGATCTTTGGGTACTTCTGGAGTCTCCCCAGGGGAGTCAGGCCTCGTCTCGAGTGGGGGCATGCACGTGCGCTTTCCTTCCAGGCTGTAGCAGCAATGTCACGCTTCCCGTCGCGTGGATCAAAGGATCTGTGGTTTTCCCTCGAGGCTTTCCCTCGAGGCTTTCCCACAGGGCTGTCCCACGTGCCACCGTGGTGTGAGTCGATCCTCGGCGTGAAAGATGAGCCAGTGCAGGGCAAAGAGGTTCCTCTGGAATGGACTGAGACATCTGGGGGACTCGTGGAATGGTGGTACGACCATGGAGTTCCTCTCGCCTTTCCTGTTGAGAGTGCCACCTCTTGAGATGCGACGGGAACGCCGGGAATTCTTTCCCGTTGAAAGCAGGGAAAGGATCCCTCATTTCGAGCTACGAGGGGGAAACGGGGCTCCTCTGGATGTGGGCGGGACCATCGTGCTTCCTCTCGAGTGGAGACGGGTATGGCGGTGAACTTCTTGAGTTGCAGCAAGGGTGTGAAAGACCCTTTCGAAATCCCAGAGGTTAGGTGTCATTAGTCTCCAGAAGCCTCATCGGAAATAGGCCTCATCTCGCCTGGAAGGGAGAACTTCCTGGATTTTCTCGAGTTGCGGCAGGTGTTCTCGAGTTACAACGGGGACTTCAGGGACCCGCCCTGGTGGCCTCAGGAGAGGCCAGTCCCCATGCGAATTGCTAGGTGGCCTCTCGGGATTCCTCTCCCTTCGATACCGGGGTCAAAAGCCTTGTGTGGCATAAGGGCCGGAACCGAGGATTCCTCTCAGGGGCTGACATGGATCTTTGGGTACTTCTGGAGTCTCCCCAGGGGAGTCAGGCCTCGTCTCGAGTCGGGGCATGCACGTGCGCTTTACTTCCAGGCTGTAGCAGCAATGTCACGCTTCCCGTCGCGTGGATCAAAGGATCTGTGGTTTTCCCTCGAGGCTTTCCCTCGAGGCTTTCCCACAGGGCCATCCCACGTCCCACCGTGGTGTGAGTCGATCTTCGGCGTGAAAGATGAGGCAGTGCAGGGCAAAGAGGTTCCTCTGGAATGGACTGAGACATCTGGGGGACTCTTGGAATGGTGGTAAGACCATGGAGTTCCTCTCGCCTTTCCTGTTGAGAGTGCCTCCTCTTGAGATGCTTCGGGAACGCCGGGAATTCTTTCCCGTTGAAAGCAGGGAAAGGATCCTTCATCTCGAGCTACGAGGGGGAAACGGGGCTCCTCTGGATGTGGGCGGGACCATCGTGCTTCCTCTCGAGTGGAGAAGGGTATGGCGGTGAACTTCTTGAGTTGCAGCAAGGGTGTGAAAGACCCTTTCGAAGTTCCAGAGGTTAGGTGTCATTAGTCTCCAGACGCCTCATCGGAAATAGGCCTCATCTCGCCTGGAAGGGAGAACTTCCTGGATTTTCTCGAGATGCGGCAGGTGTTCTCGAGTTACGACGGGGACCTCAGGGACCCGCCCTGGTGGCCTCAGGAGAGGCCAGTCCACATGCGAGTTGCTAGGGGGCCTCGCGGGATTCCTCTCCCGTCGATACCGGGGCCAAAAACCTTGTGTGGAGTCAGGGCCGGAAACGAGGATTCCTCTCAGGGGCTGACATGGATCTTTGGGTACTTCTGGAGTCTCCGCAGGGGAGTCAGGCCTCGTCTCGAGTGGGGGCATGCACGTGCGTTTTCTTTCCATGCTGTAGCAGCAATGTCACGCTTCCCGTCGCGTGGATCAAAGGATCTGTGGTTTTCCCTCGAGGCTTTCCCACAGGGCTGTCCCACGTTCCACCGTGGTGTGAGTCGATCCTCGGCGTGAAAGATGAGCCAGTGCAGGGCAAAGAGGTTCCTCTGGAATGGACTGAGACATCTGGGGGACTCTTGGAATGGTGGTACGACCATGGAGTTCCTCTCTCCTTTCCTGTTGAGAGTGCCTCCTCTTGAGATGCGACGGGAACGCCGGGAATTCTTTCCCGTTGAAAGCAGGGAAAGGATCCCTCATCTCGAGCTACGAGGGGGAAACGGGGCTCCTCTGGATGTGGGCGGGACCATCGTGCTTCCTCTCTAGTGGAGACGGGTATTGCCGGGGTCCAGCCCCGGTGGATCCAGGGAATTCGAAGGGTGGACGGCGTTGGCGTGGAAAGACTTGTTTATTTATTAATATAAGATTAGATTAAGAAACTGTAGTGCAGTAGGAAGATTAAGTGGAGAAAGAGGGCTGAATAGCTTGGTTTACGCGGAAGACCAATAAAATTCCAGACAAGGAATTTGCACCATCTACGTTGGGCCACCGGTGCCCGCTTGAATATCTAAGGGTGCCTCGCCTTAAGCTCCCTTTCTCGCGGATCTTAATAACCAGGGCAAATAATTAGACCTGGCGAGCCTCCGCGCCCCAGATGGAAATTCAGCCTGAAATTAAAGTAAAGAGCAGAGGGAAGAAAAGGGAGAGAAAAAGAGAGAGAGAGAGAGACACGGGGGGAGCCATATTCCCAAGACACCAGGCCGAGACTAGTCCGAGAAACTGGTCTGAGAATCTGGTCCCGTCCTTTATTGTTCAGAAGGCCTTTTATACTTTTGATAAAACATGGAGATCAATGGGTAACACAAAGTTATGCAGCGTTAGCAGTCCAGACTCTTATCAAAACCAGGCTTTTCTCTCTGCATACCTAATTGTATACACAAGTCTTAGGTAATTTACATCATCTTCCAACCAAAAGGGCCAATTAACATTTTACAGCCTTTTTTCTGATAAGGGTTTGTCAACCACAAGACTTATTTGTGTTGATCTTCCCAAGGTCTGGTGCCACTCTCGGAAAGCACTAAAGAAAGTTACATTCTTAGACAGCAAGGATACAGCAACTTATAACAAGTAGAGGGAGTGCAGTGATTTATAGCAAAAGAGAAGCAATTAACTCAAAAGTCTAGTGTTGCTAACATCAAAACTACTATGTATCTTTTTCTACATCCTGCTTACATTAACATCCTTCCAGGTGCCTAAAAGATAAAGAATAAGGAGGTCTGGCAGCAATCCTTGAGTCAACAGTGAAAAACCTCTACCAATATAATTTTTAACTCTTTAGAAAAGGCTCTGTATCTTTAAGATGCTTTTAAGCTTTGTGCCTCCCGCGGTTGGGGGGCTGTAAGCAATTCACAAGCTGTAAGCTTTGTGCCTCTCGCGGTTGGGGGGCTGTAAGCAATTCACAAGCTGTAAGAGGTCTGGGGAACCTGTTAGGCAGACTAGAGAGCTATCAGAGGGGTTTAACTGAAACATCCCTTTCAAATGCAGAAGACTAAAACCCTGAATTGACTTTTTTCCAGAGAATATCAGAAAAGTGGAAAAGCAGAGCACAAAAGCCGGCAGATTTTTGCTGGGGTACATGCTTAGGAATATCCAGAGGGGTCCCTGAAGTCTGAGCACGCCTTGCGTATGTCAGCTTCCTTCCTCATGACCTTGTCACGGGCGGGATTCCTCACACTGGCTTCCGGCAACTCCCCCTTCTTTATTAGTTTTTTAAAAAAATTAGGTGCAGTTCAGTCGCGAGATTCCGAATGCTCTGCCGAAGAGTCCTGACAACACAAGGAAGCACGATTACAAGGAGCAGGATTATGGCACCCACAGCAGCATAGCTAGAGACAGTAGTCAGAAGAGTTTTTCCAGAAATGAAGTCAGAGAAGGTGTGGAAAAAGTCATTGGCTTCTCCTGCGGCGGTAAAATCTAATCGGGAGTGTTCCAAGGTCTGAATCTGATTATGAAGTTTCCCTAAATCTAAACTAATATCTGAGCTGTTCCAGACACCTAAAATATGATTTTTGACCCTCTCCCATTTAAAATCTGTCTCATTTACTTTCAGGGATGTAACACATATCCACCGGTAATCGGCATGACATGAAAGAGCCAATTTCATTTTCAGACTCTGTAATTCATTCCCAATATGCATTACTGCTTCTTCTAAGGCATCAATCCTTATTTCTAGCTTCCTATCTATAATTTCCTGGGTTGCCAGCGTTAGAGAAACATTTTTGGATACGGTGTCAACATATTGGGCAGTATACACTTGTTGAGACAATGATAATGCCGCCACAGTAACAGAAGTAATTGCGGTTATCAAAGCTGATATTCCCAAAACAAGTAAGCCCACAAACCGTCGTGTTCGCATTAAATCTTGTAGCTGTTGCAGTACAGCTAGGCCATGGTTATCATACCAATACGTGGCTACAGTTACAGGTACCATGAGATAGGGCGGACGTTTTAAAACCATGAAAGAGCAAACTTTATATTGAGGAGTTAAACAGGATGAAAGCATACATTGTTCACAAGACACTACATGGGGTCCACCTGTATAATTCAATTGTATGTTAAGTCTTTCAGAATCATTAGTGAAAAGAAAAACATAAGGAGAGGGTAGACAAGCTAAAATAGAGTAAATAGAGGTATTTTTTGGTCGGATTAAAATAATAGGGGCGGTAGCCGCAAGGGCTCTCCAAATTTCTGGCTGCCAAAAGGTTTTACCTCTAGTTATATAAGACAGCATAGGGGGAACAAATTGGTTATGATGCCGTCTGGTGGCAACTAACGGCCAAGAAATTGAATATTCTTTCCAATTATCCAATCTATTGATAAAGTCATCGTCAGACTCAGGGTCTTGACCTGGATTTGGGTTGCTCCAGTCCTGAATCGCACAATTTCTTCCTCCCGGCATATTGTAATCTACTCTCGAATTATAAATACAAGATTTCCAAATCGGATATCCTGAATGATCATCTATAGTTTTCCAAATAACATCTGAGGGAGCAACATCATCACAATTTGGATATTCTGATGGAGTTTTGAGAGACAAAGACTTATAGGGGCCAAGGACCCCAGGCATACGGGCTCGTAATATCCAAGCAGACCGATCCCCTATAGATGCAAATTTAGAGGTTGGGGAATCTGTCATAACTGCTTTTGTGGAGGCTCCAACGCATCCTGTCTTGGTAAAGAAGTCTCCTGTAAGGCCAGGAGGAAAATTAAAGCAGACAGGAAAATCATCTGCTAGTCCTTTAAAGGTATAATTGAAATTAATAGGGTATTGGTCTTTTGTATAGGAAGTATAAGATCCTCCCAAAAGGCGAGGCTGGTCTGTACTGACTCGTATGGGGTCACTGTTCCAAGTAACAACTTGGAAAGTTGGAGGATCCGGGAGAAACGCCCAATATTTGGTTGGAATGGGAGCAGCGCTTACCTGGCAAGAGAGCAAGGCAAGCATGGCAATAAACACCTTTTCAGGAGAGACTGACGATCCCTGTAGGGTAGCTATCCCCTGTGCCTGGCGACAGAGAGCTTTAATCTGTCCCCAGGTGGGCAAGGAGGCTTGTTGGGTTGACTGAGCTGGGCGTCCTAATGGATTCCTGCGAGGCAAAAAATCAGGGGGTGCAATATCCTGTATCTGAAGTCGTGACATCTGTCCAGTGGGTGGCTCCGATCCGCGCCTATCCGGGATCTCCAATGTCAGCTGTCCTGGGGTCAGCGGCGTTTCCCGTGCTGGCGGAGGGAGCGGGGGAAGAGGGAGTTTCTTCCTTTTTAGAGATCGCGGTGGCGGGGGATTCTGGTATCCGGGGAGCTGAGACATGGCGAATTAGTCTGTCTGGAACCCAAATCGGAGCGTCCGCGTCCTGTGGAAAAACACAAGCATACCCTCGCCCATTGGTTAATAAGGGGTCAGGACCTTTCCATTGTCCGGAAAGAAGGTCCCTCCATTTTACTAATGGTTTTGCATTCAATTGCTCTGGGCACCAATGGCGAAGCATTGCAGTGTTTCCGGATGAATCAGCATTTAAGTTATTTATTACGAAAAGAGCATGTTGCAAAATCTGATGGGGGGAACTATATTTAAATTCCCCTTCTTTTAGTTTTTGAATATGGATTTTCAGTGTTTGATGTGCTCTTTCCACAATGGCTTGTCCTTGTGGGTTATAAGGGATGCCGGTGTTATGTTTAATTTGAAATCTTGTACAGAATTGCTGAAAAGATTTAGAAGTGTAAGCAGGAGCATTATCAGTTTTTAAAGCTTTTGGCAAGCCCAGATAGGAAAAGCATGTAAAAAGATGTTGTATTACATCTTTAACTGCTTCCCCTGTACGAGCAGTGGCAATAATAACATGAGAGAAGGTATCTACAGTTACATGAACAAAAGACAGTTTTCCAAATGAAGAGACATGGGCTACATCCATTTGCCAGAGTGCATTAGGTTTGAGACCGCGAGGGTTAACTCCCAGAGGCAAAGCATTCACGGTAGTAGGACAATGTGAACAAGAACGAACAATCTCTCGGGCAGATTCTCGAGGAATTTGAAACTGGTATCGTAAGGCAGTGGCATTTTGGTGATGAAGTGAGTGAGAAGCTCGAGCTTCTTCAAAAACAGAAGCCACTGAAATCCTGGTTAACGAATCTGCCAATTCATTGAGAGCATTTAAAGGGCCAGGCAGGCCGGAATGAGCCCGAATGTGGCCGATAAAGAACGCCCGATTTCTTTTCCATATTTGCTGCTGCAGTTTAGTTAACAAATGGAAGATAGCAGTTTTGTTTTCAGGCAAAACTGCAGTCTCAATGTGTGGAAACAGCCTGACCACATACTGAGAGTCAGAATAAAGGTTAAATTCTTTCTCCGCAAACATAACAAAGGCCTCAATAACAGCTGTGATTTCAGCCCTTTGAGCTGAAGTTTCTTGTGTTTCCAAAAGTTTTTGATGATCTCTTGTGACTATAGAGGCTCTACCGTTAGCCGATCCATCAGTAAAGACTACCTGAGCATCTGAAATAGGGAACTGTTTACACCGGACAGGAAAAATAACTGGATGGTTAGACATAAAATTTAGTAAAACATGCGAGGGTAAATGATGCAAAATTTGACCACAGTAATTCCCTATGGCAATCTGCCAGTCTTCATCAAACATTAAAAGAGCATCAAGCTGCTCCTTATTATATGGAATTACAATCTCTGATGGCTCTTTACCAAACAATTCAATGCTCCGCTTCCTTCCTTTTAGCATTAATGTGGCAATTAAACCAGGATAAGAAGCCACGACTTTTTTAGCTTGGGTAGGAAGATGGATCCATTCTAAAGGGCCGCGTTGCCACAGAACTCCCGTAGGCGCCGTTGGAGTAGCTAGGCAAAGGAACTGCCACGTCATCGTCAAATCAATTCTTTTTACATAGCTATTTGATAAGGCTGCTTCTACTTTGCCTAGGGCTTCTTGAGCCTCAGCTGTTAATTGTCTTTTTGAGGTTGGATCAGGATCCCCGCGTAAAGTGTTAAAAAGAGGTTTTAATTCGGCAGTGGTTAATTTTAAATATGGTCTAATCCAATTAATATCACCTAAGAGTTTTTGATAATCATTTAAAGTAATAAGATGGTCTTTTCTCAATTGCAGCGGGGTATGAGTCACCGTTTCCGCATTTATGACTCTTCCTAAGTAAGTTATGGGCGGATTGATTTGAATTTTTTCTGGGGCAATTTTTAGGCCTCTGTCTGTCAATGCCTGGGTCAGGTCCTGGAGCACAGTCTGCAGGTGAACTCTATCAGGATGAGCTATTAAAATATCATCCATATAGTGAATCATATACACGTGTTCATATTTAGCCCTAGTATCTTCTAGAGCGGCATTAACAAATTTTTGGCATAAAGTAGGGCTATTTTTCATTCCCTGAGGCAGAACCTTCCACTGAAACCGTAAATAAGGCTGTTTAAGATTTTCTGATGGCAGACTAAAGGCAAATCGCTTTTTATCCTCAGGATTTAAGGGAATAGTGAAAAAACAATCTTGTAAATCAATAACAATTATATTATATCCCTCTGGAACGGCTACTGGGGAAGGGAGCCCAGGCTGTAAGGCCCCCATGTCCTCCATGGTGGCATTAATAGCTCTCAAATCCTGTAAAAGTCGCCATTTACCAGATTTTTTCTTAATGACAAAAATAGGAGTGTTCCAGGGGCTATTGGAGGGCTCAATATGTCCCAATTCTAATTGTTCAAAGATTAATGCTTTAGCTGCCAATAATTTTTCCTTATGCAGAGGCCACTGTTCTACCCACACCGGATCTTGAGATTTCCATGTGATGGGGTCGGCAGCAAAAACAATGGCCTCAATTATAAATTTGGATATCCCAATCCAGCACGTAGCTTGCGAGGAGTTGGGCAAATTGGCTCAATTATTCCTGTCTGTTGTTTACCCAATCCTTTTGATGGATCATAGCCCATCTGCAACATCTGAGAGGTCACTTTATCATCAGGGCTAAAAAGTAACACTCCCATTTGAGATAGCACGTCCCTCCCCCACAGGGTAAGGGGGAGCGAAGGAACGACATAAGGTTGGAAAGTTCCACGGGTATCCTCAAATTGCCAATCTAAAATTTTTGCACTTTTGGCTATTGTGGGGGCTCTTCCTATCCCCACCAAGTTATTTTCAGTAGTATGTGTGGGCCAGGAGCTGGGCCAGTCTTTTCCTGAAATGCAAGAAACATCTGCTCCTGTGTCTAATAACCCCACAATAGACTTGCCATTAATCAGGATAGTCTTCATAGGACGTTTCTGAGTAATTTCTGTTATCCAAAAAACCATATCACTAGACCCAAATCCTTTATCCTGCCTTTCATTTTGAGTAGCTGTGCGCCCAATTGCAGTGTGGTAAGGCAAAAGCAAAAGTTGGGCTATTCTTTGTCCCTGATGTATTTGGAAAGTTTTAGTTGGGGGTGAAATCATTATCTGGATTTCTCCTGTATAATCTGAGTCAATTACTCCAGGGATGATTGTGAGACCTTGCATAGCTAAGGAACTTCTGCCTAGTATAATTCCTACTAAACCTGTTGGTAATGGGCCTTTAACTCCTGTAGGTATTTTTACAGTGGGGCTATCTGGTGTTAATATTGCTGAGGTGGTGGAACTGAGGTCCAGTCCTGCGCTGCCTGGGGTTGCTCTGATGAGTTCTGCGATGGGACGAAGGGAATGAATGGGTTCAGTGAGGCTGCCCCAATTGTTGTCGGGGCCTGAGGCTGGCCCCTCAATCCGTTTCCCGACTGCTGGTCGGGGCCCAAAAAGGCTCCATTTCTATGGAATTGTGACCTACATTCTTTTGCCCAGTGATATCCTTTTTGACAACGAGGGCAGAGAGATCTAGGGAGATTAGTAGGCACAGCCGGGGAGGGAGAATTCGGCAGAGAAGAACCGGCTGCTTTTTGGGGACAAGCTCGCATAAGGTGCCCTTCCCGTCCGCAAGAGAAGCAGGCCTTGGATAAACCAATATTCTGGCCTGGACTACTGGAATGACTCTTTGACGGGTTATTTCTATTTGTAAAAAAGGACTGTACTGCCTGCTGGTAAGAATTTCCCTTTATGGCTGCAGCTATGGCAACGCCCTGCATCATCGCTGGTCCTACATCTGCACATTGCCTGATATAATCTATTATTTCCCCAGTTTTTTTAATAGGACGTAAAATGGCCTGGCAGGTAGAATTAGCATTTTCAAATGCCCGTTGTTTTATCAATATACTAGCTGCCTCAGTGTTGGAAATTACTCTGTTGACTGCCTCTGCAAGTCTTGATATAAAGTCTTCATATGGCTCTTCTGGTTTTTGTTTAACATTTGAGAAGGAAGAGGTAGATTCTTTCCCTTCAGGCAACAAACGCCAAGCCCCAAGGGCGCAGGCGGTTACTTGATCTAAAGTGGTTTTATCTAATCCCATTTGATCTCTAAGTGTTCCAAAATCATTAGTCCCTGCCAACATATTTTTTATAATATATCTTGGGCCATATTTTTGGTTAGCATCAGCCTGTTTTTGGGCTAGATCTTCATATTCAGTTCTCCAAAGTACATATTGACCTCCAGACAGACAAGCTTTAGCGACTGTCTTCCAGTCATGGGGTGTCATCCATCTGCCCGCTAAAGCTTCCACCAATGATACAGTGTACGGGGCTTTAGGCCCATACAAAGCACAAGCCTGTTTGAGTTCTTTAATCATTTTCATTGGAATGGGTTCCCAGTGGGGGGCTGTTCTCCCACCACTTCCACCAAATATTATGGGGAAACAAGCCTCAAGGTGGGGATCAAGTTCATCATCTGGGCTAGAGAAAACTCTTCTTCGGGGAGCTTCTAGTGGAGGCCCCTCACCCTTATAGGGAGGGGGGGGCAAGGGGTGTCCTATGTCACTTTCTTCGTACTTTGGGAATTTTTTATCCGTTCTGTGTTTAGGTCTTACGGATGTTTTATCTGGGGAATCTGGCCTTAAACTCTCAGGTGCATATAATCTGATGGGGGACATTTGTCTTGAGCCTCTGGAAGCAGAAGGCTTAATTAAGGAAATTTCTCTTGAATTTGTGGAAGCAGGTGGTCTGGTTGGGGAAGTTTTTATTAAGCTCTTTGGAGCAGATAATCTAATTGGAGAAGTTTCTCTTAAACTCCTTGGAGCATCTTTATTTAATAAAGACCAGTCCTCATCAGAATGATCTTGACTTACTTCCTCTTCCAAATCTTCCTCATCTGAAAGCTGCTCTTTTTTGTCATCTCTATCTATTACCTTTTCTTGGGCAGTCATTGCAGCTATCATTTGACTCAACTGCCGATAGTTAGGTGTAGCCTCCTTTTCATCACTCTCCTCTTCGATAGATACCTTTTTCTCTGCACTTTCCTCTTTAAGATGTACCTTTTCAGATTCAGGGGCAGGGTCTAGAGCGTCCCTAATTATATTCCATAAGGAAAAGGCGTCAGTAGGCACCTTTTGTGAGCCATGTTCAGCATGGTAAGTTTTTAGTTGTTTTCCTACTCTCTCCCAGGTGTCTAAGTTAACAGTGCCTTCTTCTGGAAACCAGGGACACTGTTCTTGTACAAAGGAAAAAAATGAATGAATATTGGATTTTTTAACTTTAATTCCTCGTTTAGTTAGTAACTGCAAGATTACTCCTGTAAAAAGCTGTCTTTCTTTTGATTCACTGTTACCCATGTCAGAAAATTAAGTCTTATAGAAAAGTCTACCTCAACAAAAAGGTTTTACCTTTGGCGAGGGGGGTTTTGTTTTCAACCCTAAGATAGCAGGTTTCTTTTCAACCTCTAGAGCACCAGGTTTCTCTTAAACCCTTGAACACTTCCCACTCCTCCTCACCCTGTCTATCCTACAGGGGGGTCCGCGGCACCCTGAGTGGGGTCCTAGCCGTCCCGAACACTCAACACTGGGGGAGTACCCGAAAGTACTCCGGGGGGAGTGATTAAGTCACTCCGGGGGGGAGCAACAGAGAGTGCTCCGGGGGGAGCAACAGAGAGTGCTCCGGGGGGAGCTACAGAGAGTGCTCCGGGGGGAGCTTTTGCTCCGAGGAACCTACCTTCGAATAGCCTGTTCCGGGCGCCACTTGCCGGGGTCCAGCCCCGGTGGATCCAGGGAATTCGAAGGGTGGACGGCGTTGGCGTGGAAAGACTTGTTTATTTATTAATATAAGATTAGATTAAGAAACTGTAGTGCAGTAGGAAGATTAAGTGGAGAAAGAGGGCTGAATAGCTTGGTTTACGCGGAAGACCAATAAAATTCCAGACAAGGAATTTGCACCATCTACGTTGGGCCACCGGTGCCCGCTTGAATATCTAAGGGTGCCTCGCCTTAAGCTCCCTTTCTCGCGGATCTTAATAACCAGGGCAAATAAGTAGACCTGGCGAGCCTCCGCGCCCCAGATGGAAATTCAGCCTGAAATTAAAGTAAAGAGCAGAGGGAAGAAAAGGGAGAGAAAAAGAGAGAGAGAGAGAGACAGGGGGGGAGCCAGATTCCCAAGAAACCAGGCCGAGACTAGTCCGAGAAACTGGTCTGAGAATCTGGTCCCGTCCTTTATTGTTCAGAAGGCCTTTTATACTTTTGATAAAACATGGAGATCAATGGGTAACACAAAGTTATGCAGCGTTAGCAGTCCAGACTCTTATCAAAACCAGGCTTTTCTCTCTGCATACCTAATTGTATACACAAGTCTTAGGTAATTTACATCATCTTCCAACCAAAAGGGCCAATTAACATTTTACAGCCTTTTTTCTGATAAGGGTTTGTCAACCACAAGACTTATTTGTGTTGATCTTCCCAAGGTCTGGTGCCACTCTCGGAAAGCACTAAAGAAAGTTACATTCTTAGACAGCAAGGATACAGCAACTTATAACAAGTAGAGGGAGTGCAGTGATTTATAGCAAAAGAGAAGCAATTAACTCAAAAGTCTAGTGTTGCTAACATCAAAACTACTATGTATCTTTTTCTACATCCTGCTTACATTAACATCCTTCCAGGTGCCTAAAAGATAAAGAATAAGGAGGTCTGGCAGCAATCCTTGAGTCAACAGTGAAAACCCTCTACCAATATAATTTTTAACTCTTTAGAAAAGGCTCTGTATCTTTAAGATGCTTTTAAGCTTTGTGCCTCCCGCGGTTGGGGGGCTGTAAGCAATTCACAAGCTGTAAGCTTTGTGCCTCTCGCGGTTGGGGGGCTGTAAGCAATTCACAAGCTGTAAGAGGTCTGGGGAACCTGTTAGGCAGACTAGAGAGCTATCAGAGGGGTTTAACTGAAACATCCCTTTCAAATGCAGAAGACTAAAACCCTGAATTGACTTTTTTCCAGAGAATATCAGAAAAGTGGAAAAGCAGAGCACAAAAGCCAGCAGATTTTTGCTGGGGTACATGCTTAGGAATATCCAGAGGGGTCCCTGAAGTCTGAGCACGCCTTGCGTATGTCAGCTTCCTTCCTCATGACCTTGTCACGGGCGGGATTCCTCACACTGGCTTCCGGCAGGGTATGGTGGTGAACTTCTTGAGTTGCAGCAAGGCTGTGAAAGACCCTTTCGAAGTTCCAGAGGTAAGGTGTCATTAGTCTCCAGACGCCTCATCGGAAATAGGCCTCATCTCGCCTGGAAGGGAGAACTTCCTGGATTTTCTCGAGTTGCGGCAGGTGTTCTCGAGTTACGACGGGGACCTCAGGGACCCGCCCTGGTGGCCTCAGGAGAGGCCAGTCCCTATGCGAGTTGCTAGGGGGCCTCTCGGGATTCCTCTCCCGTCGATACCGGGGCCAAAAACCTTGTGTGGAGTCAGGGCCGGAACCGAGGATTCCTCTCAGGGGCTGACATGGATCTTTGGGTACTTCTGGAGTCTCCCCAGGGGAGTCAGGCCTCGTCTCGAGTGGGGGCATGCACGTGCACTTTCCTTCCAGGCTGTAGCAGCAATGTCACGCTACCTGTCGCGTGGATCAAATGATCTGTGGTTTTCCCTCGAGGCTTTCCCACAGGGCTGTCCCACGTGCCACCGTGGTGTGAGTCGATCCTCGGTGTGAAAGATGAGCCAGTGCAGGGCAAAGAGGTTCCTCTGGAATGGACTGAGACATCTGGGGGACTCTTGGAATGGTGGTACGACCATGGAGTTCCTCTCGCCTTTCCTGTTGAGAGTGCCTCCTCTTGAGATGCGACGGGAACGCCGGGAATATTTTCCCGTTGAAAGCAGGGAAAGGATCCCTCATCTCGAGCTACGAGGGGGAAACGGGGCTCCTCTGGATGTGGGCGGGACCATCGTGCTTTCTCTCGAGTGGAGACGGGTATGGCGGTGAACTTCTTGAGTTGCAGCAAGGGTGTGAAAGACCCTTTCGAAGTTCCAGAGGTTAGGTGTCATTAGTCTCCAGACGCCTCATCGGAAATAGGCCTCATCTCGCCTGGAAGGAAGAACTTCCTTGATTTTCTCGAGTTGCGGCAGGTGTTCTCCAGTTACGACGGGGACCTCAGGGACCCGCCCTGTTGGCCTCAGGAGAGGCCAGTCCCTATGCGTGTTGCTAGGGGGCCCCTCGGGATTCCTCTCCCGTCGATACCGGGGCCAAAAACCTTGTGTGGAGACAGGGCTGGAACCGAGGATTCCTCTCAGGGACTGATATGGATCTTTGGGTACTTCTGGAGTCTCGCCAGGGGAGACAGGCCTCGTCTCGTGTGGGGGCATGCACGTGCACTTTCCTTCCAGGCTGTAGCAGCAATGTCACGCTTCACGTCGCGTGGATCAAAGGATCTGCGGTTTTCCATCGAGGCTTTCCCTCGAGGCTTTCCCACAGGGCTGTCCCACGTGACACCGTGGTGTGAGTCGATTCTCGGCGTGAAAAATGAGCCAGTGCAGGGCAAAGAGGTTCCTCTGGAATGGACTGAGACATCTGGGGGACTCTTGGAATGGTGGTACGACCATGGAGTTCCTCTCGCCTTTCCTGTTGAGAGTGCCTCCTCTTGAGATGCGACGGGAACGCCGGGAATTCTTTCCCGTTGAAAGGAGGGAAAGGATCCCTCATCTCGAGCTACGAGGGGGAAACGGGGCTCCTCTGGATGTGGGCGGGACCATCGTGCTTTCTCTCGAGTGGAGACGGGTATGGCGGTGAACTTCTTGAGTTGCAGCAAGGGTGTGAAAGACCCTTTCGAAGTTCCAGAGGTTAGGTGTCATTAGTCTCCAGACGCCTCATCGGAAATAGGCCTCATCTCGCCTGGAAGGGAGAACTTCCTGGATTTTCTCGAGTTGCGGCAGGTGTTCTCGAGTTACGACGGGGACCTCAGGGACCCGCCCTGGTGGCCTCAGGAGAGGCCAGTCCCCATGCGAGTTGCTAGGGGGCCTCTCGGGATTCCTCTCCCGTCGATACCGGGGCCAAAAAGCTTGTGTGGAGTCAGGGCCGGAACCGAGGATTCCTCTCAGGGGCTGACATGGATCTTTGGGTACTTCTGGAGTCTCCCCAGGGGAGTCAGGCCTCGTCTCGAGTGGGGGCATGCACGTGCGCTTTCCTTCCAGGCTGTAGCAGCAATGTCACGCTTCCCGTCGCGTGGATCAAAGGATCTGTGGTTTTCCCTCGAGGCTTTCCCTCGAGGCTTTCCCACAGGGCTGTCCCACGTGCCACCGTGTTGTGAGTCGATCCTCGGCTTGAAAGATGAGCCAGTGCAGGGCAAAGAGGTTCCTCTGGAATGGACTGAGACATCTGGGGGACTCTTGGAATGGTGGTACGACCATGGAGTTCCTCTCGCCTTTCCTGTTGAGAGTGCCTCCTCTTGAGATGCGACGGGAACGCCGGGAATACTTTCCCATTGAAAGCAGGGAAAGGATCCCTCATCTCGAGCTACGAGGGGGAAACGGGGCTCCTCTGGATGTGGGCGGGACCATCGTGCTTCCTCTCGAGTGGAGACGGGTATGGCGGTGAACTTCTTGAGTTGCAGCAAGGGTGTGAAAGACCCTTTCGAAGTTCCAGAGGTTAGGTGTCATTAATCTCCAGAGGCCTCATTGGAAATAGGCCTCATCTCGCCTGGAAGGGAGAACTTCCTGGATTTTCTCGAGTTGCGGCAGGTGTTCTCGAGTTACGACGGGGACCTCAGGGACCCGCGCTGGTGGCCTCAGGAGAGGCCAGTCCACATGCGAGTTGCTAGGGGGCCTCTCGGGATTCCTCTCCCGTCGATACCGGGGCCAAAAACCTTGTGTGCAGTCAGGGCCGGAACCGAGGATTCCTCTCAGGGGCTGACATGGATCTTTGGGTACTTCTGGAGTCTCCCCAGGGGAGTCAGGCCTCGTCTTGAGTGGGGGCATGCACGTGCGCTTTCCATCCAGCCTGTAGCAGCAATGTCACGCTTCCCGTCGCGTGGATCAAAGGATCTGTGGTTTTCCCTCGAGGCTTTCCCTCGAGGCTTTCCCACAGGGCTGTCCCACGTGCCACCGTTTTGTGAGTCGATCCTCGGCGTGAAAGATGAGCCAGTGCAGGGCAAAGAGGTTCCTCTGGAATGGACTGAGACATCTGGGGGACTCTTGGAATGGTGGTACGACCATGGAGTTCCTCTCGCCTTTCCTGTTGAGAGTGCCTCCTCTTGAGATGCGACGGGAACGCCGGGAATTCTTTCCCGTTGAAAGCAGGGAAAGGATCCCTCATCTCGAGCACCGAGGGGAAAACGGGGCTCCTCTGGATGTGGGCGGGACCATCGTGCTTCCTCTCGAGTGGAGACGGGTATGGCGGTGAACTTCTTGAGTTGCAGCAAGGGTGTGAAAGACCCTTTCGAAGTTCCAGAGGTTTGGTGTCATTAGTCTCCAGAGGCCTCATCGGAAATAGGCCTCATCTCGCCTGGAAGGGAGAACTTCCTGGATTTTCTCGAGTTGCGGCAGGTGTTCTCGAGTTACGACGGGGACCTCAGGGACCCGCCCTGGTGGCCTCCGGAGAGGCCAGTCCCCATGCGAGTTGCTAGGGGGCCTCTCGGGATTCCTCTCCCGTCGATACCGGGGCCAAAAACCTTGTGTGGAGTCAGGGCCGGAACCGAGGATTCCTCTCAGGGGCTGACATGGATCTTTGGGTACTTCTGGAGTCTCCCCAGTGGAGTCAGGCCTCGTCTCGAGTGGGGGCATGCACGTGCGCTTTCCTTCCAGGCTGTAGCAGCAATGTCACGCTTCCCGTCGCGTGGATCAAAGGATCTGTGGTTTTCCTCGAGGCTTTCCCTCGAGGCTTTCCCACAGGGCTGTCCCACGTGCCACCGTGGTGTGAGTCGATCCTCGGCGTGAAAGATGAGCCAGTGCAGGGCAAAGAGGTTCCTCTGGAATGGACTGAGACATCTGGGGGACTCTTGGAATGGTGGTACGACCATGGAGTTCCTCTCGCCTCTCCTGTTGAGAGTGCCTCCTCTTGAGATGCGACGGGAACGCCGGGAATGCTTTCCCGTTGAAAGCAGGAAAAGGATCCCTCATCTCGAGCTACGAGGGGGAAACGGGGCTCCTCTGGATGTGGGCAGGACCATCGTGCTTCCTCTCGAGTGGAGACGGGTATGGCGGTGAACTTCTTGAGTTGCAGCAAGGGTGTGAAAGACCCTTTCGAAGTTCCAGAGGTTAGGTGTCATTAGTCTCCAGACGCCTCATCGGAAATAGGCCTCATCTCGCCTGGAAGGGAGAAGTTCCTGGATTTTCTCGAGTTGCGGCAGGTGTTCTCGAGTTACGACGGGGACCTCAGGGACCCGCCCTGGTGGCCTCAGGAGAGGCCAGTCCCCATGCGAGTTGCTAGGGGGCCTCTCGGGATTCCTCTCCCGTCGATACCGGGGCCAAAAACCTTGTGTGCAGTCAGGGCCGGAACCGAGGATTCCTCTCAGGGGCTGACATGGATCTTTGGGTACTTCTGGAGTCTCCCCAGGGGAGTCAGGCCTCGTCTCGAGTGGGGGCATGCACGTGCACTTTCCTTCCAGGCTGTAGCAGCAATGTCACGCTTCCCGTCGCGTGGATCAAAGGATCTGTGGTTTTCCCTCGAGGCTTTCCCACAGGGCTGTCCCACGTGCCACCGTGGTGTGAGTCGATCCTCGGCGTGAAAGATGAGCCAGTGCAGGGCAAAGAGGTTCCTCTGGAATGGACTGAGACATCTGGGGGACTCTTGGAATGGTGATACGACCATGGAGTTCCTCTCGCCTTTCCTGTTGAGAGTGCCTCCTCTTGAGATGCGACGGGAACGCCGGGAATTCTTTCCCGTTGAAAGCAGGGAAAGGATCCCACATCTCGAGCTACGAGGGGGAAACGGGGTTCCTCTGGATGTGGGCGGGACCATCGTGCTTCCTCTCGAGTGGAGACGGGTATGGCGGTGAACTTCTTGAGTTGCAGCAAGGGTGTGAAAGACCCTTTCGAAGTTCCAGAGGTTAGGTGTCATTAGTCTCCAGACGCCTCATCGGAAATAGGCCTCATCTCGCCTGGAAGGGAGAACTTCCTGGATTTTCTCGAGTTGCGGCAGGTGTTCTCGAGTTACGACGGGGACCTCAGGGACCCGCCCTGGTGGCCTCAGGAGAGGTCAGTCCCCATGCGAGTTGCTAGGGGGCCTCTCGGGATTCCTCTCCCGTCGATACCGGGGCCAAAAAGCTTGTGTGGAGTCAGGGCCGGAACCGAGGATTCCTCTCAGGGGCTGACATGGATCTTTGGGTACTTCTGGAGTCTCCCCAGGGGAGTCAGGCCTCGTCTCAAGTGGGGGCATGCACGTGCGCTTTCCTTCCAGGCTGTAGCAGCAATGTCACGCTTCCCGTCGCGTGGATCAAAGGATCTGTGGTTTTCCCTCGAGGCTTTCCCTCGAGGCTTTCCCACAGGGCTGTCCCACGTGCCACCGTGTTGTGAGTCGATCCTCGGCGTGAAAGATGAGCCAGTGCAGGGCAAAGAGGTTCCTCTGGAATGGACTGAGACATCTGGGGGACTCTTGGAATGGTGGTACGACCATGGAGTTCCTCTCGCCTTTCCTGTTGAGAGTGCCTCCTCTTGAGATGCGACGGGAACGCCGGGAATTCTTTCCCGTTGAAAGCAGGGAAAGGATCCCTCATCTCGAGCTACGAGGGGGAAACGGGGCTCCTCTGGATGTGGGCGGGACCATCGTGCTTCCTCTCGAGTGGAGACGGGTATGGCGGTGAACTTCTTGAGTTGCAGCAAGGGTGTGAAAGACCCTTTCGAAGTTCCAGAGGTTAGGTGTCATTAGTCTCCAGACGCCTCATCGGAAATAGGCCTCATCTCGCCTGGAAGGGAGAACTTCCTGGATTTTCTCGAGTTGCGGCAGGTGTTCTCGAGTTACGACGGGGACCTCAGGGACCCGCCCTGGTGGCCTCAGGAGAGGCCAGTCCCCATGCGAGTTGCTAGGGGGCCTCTCGGGATTCCTCTCCTGTCGATACCGGGGCCAAAAAGCTTGTGTGGAGTCAGGGCCGGAACCGAGGATTCCTCTCAGGGGCTGACATGGATCTTTGGGTACTTCTGGAGTCTCCCCAGGGGAGTCAGGCCTCGTCTCGAGTGGGGGCATGCACGTGCACTTTCCTTCCAGGCTGTAGCAGCAATGTCACGCTTCCCGTTGCGTGGATCAAAGGATCTGTGGTTTTCCCTCGAGGCTTTCCCACAGGGCTGTCCCACGTGCCACCGTGGTGTGAGTCGATCCTCGGCGTGAAAGATGAGCCAGTGCAGGGCAAAGAGGTTCCTCTGGAATGGACTGAGACATCTGGGGGACTCTTGGAATGGTGGTACGACCATGGAGTTCCTCTCGCCTTTCCTGTTGAGAGTGCCTCCTCTTGAGATGCGACGGGAACGCCGGGAATATTTTACCGTTGAAAGCAGGGAAAGGATCCCTCATCTCGAGCTACGAGGGGGAAACGGGGCTCCTCTGGATGTGGGCGGGACCATCGTGCTTTCTCTCGAGTGGAGACGGGTATGGCGGTGAACTTCTTGAGTTGCAGCAAGGGTGTGAAAGACCCTTTCGAAGTTCCAGAGGTTAGGTGTCATTAGTCTCCAGACGCCTCATCGGAAATAGGCCTCATCTCGCCTGGAAGGAAGAACTTCCTTGATTTTCTCGAGTTGCGGCAGGTGTTCTCCAGTTACGACGGGGACCTCAGGGACCCGCCCTGTTGGCCTCAGGAGAGGCCAGTCCCTATGCGTGTTGCTAGGGGGCCCCTCGGGATTCCTCTCCCGTCGATACCGGGGCCAAAAACCTTGTGTGGAGACAGGGCTGGAACCGAGGATTCCTCTCAGGGACTGATATGGATCTTTGGGTACTTCTGGAGTCTCGCCAGGGGAGACAGGCCTCGTCTCGTGTGGGGGCATGCACGTGCACTTTCCTTCCAGGCTGTAGCAGCAATGTCACGCTTCACGTCGCGTGGATCAAAGGATCTGCGGTTTTCCATCGAGGCTTTCCCTCGAGGCTTTCCCACAGGGCTGTCCCACGTGACACCGTGGTGTGAGTCGATTCTCGGCGTGAAAAATGAGCCAGTGCAGGGCAAAGAGGTTCCTCTGGAATGGACTGAGACATCTGGGGGACTCTTGGAATGGTGGTACGACCATGGAGTTCCTCTCGCCTTTCCTGTTGAGAGTGCCTCCTCTTGAGATGCGACGGGAACGCCGGGAATTCTTTCCCGTTGAAAGGAGGGAAAGGATCCCTCATCTCGAGCTACGAGGGGGAAACGGGGCTCCTCTGGATGTGGGCGGGACCATCGTGCTTTCTCTCGAGTGGAGACGGGTATGGCGGTGAACTTCTTGAGTTGCAGCAAGGGTGTGAAAGACCCTTTCGAAGTTCCAGAGGTTAGGTGTCATTAGTCTCCAGACGCCTCATCGGAAATAGGCCTCATCTCGCCTGGAAGGGAGAACTTCCTGGATTTTCTCGAGTTGCGGCAGGTGTTCTCGAGTTACGACGGGGACCTCAGGGACCCGCCCTGGTGGCCTCAGGAGAGGCCAGTCCCCATGCGAGTTGCTAGGGGGCCTCTCGGGATTCCTCTCCCGTCGATACCGGGGCCAAAAAGCTTGTGTGGAGTCAGGGCCGGAACCGAGGATTCCTCTCAGGGGCTGACATGGATCTTTGGGTACTTCTGGAGTCTCCCCAGGGGAGTCAGGCCTCGTCTCGAGTGGGGGCATGCACGTGCGCTTTCCTTCCAGGCTGTAGCAGCAATGTCACGCTTCCCGTCGCGTGGATCAAAGGATCTGTGGTTTTCCCTCGAGGCTTTCCCTCGAGGCTTTCCCACAGGGCTGTCCCACGTGCCACCGTGTTGTGAGTCGATCCTCGGCTTGAAAGATGAGCCAGTGCAGGGCAAAGAGGTTCCTCTGGAATGGACTGAGACATCTGGGGGACTCTTGGAATGGTGGTACGACCATGGAGTTCCTCTCGCCTTTCCTGTTGAGAGTGCCTCCTCTTGAGATGCGACGGGAACGCCGGGAATACTTTCCCATTGAAAGCAGGGAAAGGATCCCTCATCTCGAGCTACGAGGGGGAAACGGGGCTCCTCTGGATGTGGGCGGGACCATCGTGCTTCCTCTCGAGTGGAGACGGGTATGGCGGTGAACTTCTTGAGTTGCAGCAAGGGTGTGAAAGACCCTTTCGAAGTTCCAGAGGTTAGGTGTCATTAATCTCCAGAGGCCTCATTGGAAATAGGCCTCATCTCGCCTGGAAGGGAGAACTTCCTGGATTTTCTCGAGTTGCGGCAGGTGTTCTCGAGTTACGACGGGGACCTCAGGGACCCGCGCTGGTGGCCTCAGGAGAGGCCAGTCCACATGCGAGTTGCTAGGGGGCCTCTCGGGATTCCTCTCCCGTCGATACCGGGGCCAAAAACCTTGTGTGCAGTCAGGGCCGGAACCGAGGATTCCTCTCAGGGGCTGACATGGATCTTTGGGTACTTCTGGAGTCTCCCCAGGGGAGTCAGGCCTCGTCTTGAGTGGGGGCATGCACGTGCGCTTTCCATCCAGCCTGTAGCAGCAATGTCACGCTTCCCGTCGCGTGGATCAAAGGATCTGTGGTTTTCCCTCGAGGCTTTCCCTCGAGGCTTTCCCACAGGGCTGTCCCACGTGCCACCGTTTTGTGAGTCGATCCTCGGCGTGAAAGATGAGCCAGTGCAGGGCAAAGAGGTTCCTCTGGAATGGACTGAGACATCTGGGGGACTCTTGGAATGGTGGTACGACCATGGAGTTCCTCTCGCCTTTCCTGTTGAGAGTGCCTCCTCTTGAGATGCGACGGGAACGCCGGGAATTCTTTCCCGTTGAAAGCAGGGAAAGGATCCCTCATCTCGAGCACCGAGGGGAAAACGGGGCTCCTCTGGATGTGGGCGGGACCATCGTGCTTCCTCTCGAGTGGAGACGGGTATGGCGGTGAACTTCTTGAGTTGCAGCAAGGGTGTGAAAGACCCTTTCGAAGTTCCAGAGGTTTGGTGTCATTAGTCTCCAGAGGCCTCATCGGAAATAGGCCTCATCTCGCCTGGAAGGGAGAACTTCCTGGATTTTCTCGAGTTGCGGCAGGTGTTCTCGAGTTACGACGGGGACCTCAGGGACCCGCCCTGGTGGCCTCCGGAGAGGCCAGTCCCCATGCGAGTTGCTAGGGGGCCTCTCGGGATTCCTCTCCCGTCGATACCGGGGCCAAAAACCTTGTGTGGAGTCAGGGCCGGAACCGAGGATTCCTCTCAGGGGCTGACATGGATCTTTGGGTACTTCTGGAGTCTCCCCAGTGGAGTCAGGCCTCGTCTCGAGTGGGGGCATGCACGTGCGCTTTCCTTCCAGGCTGTAGCAGCAATGTCACGCTTCCCGTCGCGTGGATCAAAGGATCTGTGGTTTTCCTCGAGGCTTTCCCTCGAGGCTTTCCCACAGGGCTGTCCCACGTGCCACCGTGGTGTGAGTCGATCCTCGGCGTGAAAGATGAGCCAGTGCAGGGCAAAGAGGTTCCTCTGGAATGGACTGAGACATCTGGGGGACTCTTGGAATGGTGGTACGACCATGGAGTTCCTCTCGCCTCTCCTGTTGAGAGTGCCTCCTCTTGAGATGCGACGGGAACGCCGGGAATGCTTTCCCGTTGAAAGCAGGAAAAGGATCCCTCATCTCGAGCTACGAGGGGGAAACGGGGCTCCTCTGGATGTGGGCAGGACCATCGTGCTTCCTCTCGAGTGGAGACGGGTATGGCGGTGAACTTCTTGAGTTGCAGCAAGGGTGTGAAAGACCCTTTCGAAGTTCCAGAGGTTAGGTGTCATTAGTCTCCAGACGCCTCATCGGAAATAGGCCTCATCTCGCCTGGAAGGGAGAAGTTCCTGGATTTTCTCGAGTTGCGGCAGGTGTTCTCGAGTTACGACGGGGACCTCAGGGACCCGCCCTGGTGGCCTCAGGAGAGGCCAGTCCCCATGCGAGTTGCTAGGGGGCCTCTCGGGATTCCTCTCCCGTCGATACCGGGGCCAAAAACCTTGTGTGCAGTCAGGGCCGGAACCGAGGATTCCTCTCAGGGGCTGACATGGATCTTTGGGTACTTCTGGAGTCTCCCCAGGGGAGTCAGGCCTCGTCTCGAGTGGGGGCATGCACGTGCACTTTCCTTCCAGGCTGTAGCAGCAATGTCACGCTTCCCGTCGCGTGGATCAAAGGATCTGTGGTTTTCCCTCGAGGCTTTCCCACAGGGCTGTCCCACGTGCCACCGTGGTGTGAGTCGATCCTCGGCGTGAAAGATGAGCCAGTGCAGGGCAAAGAGGTTCCTCTGGAATGGACTGAGACATCTGGGGGACTCTTGGAATGGTGATACGACCATGGAGTTCCTCTCGCCTTTCCTGTTGAGAGTGCCTCCTCTTGAGATGCGACGGGAACGCCGGGAATTCTTTCCCGTTGAAAGCAGGGAAAGGATCCCACATCTCGAGCTACGAGGGGGAAACGGGGTTCCTCTGGATGTGGGCGGGACCATCGTGCTTCCTCTCGAGTGGAGACGGGTATGGCGGTGAACTTCTTGAGTTGCAGCAAGGGTGTGAAAGACCCTTTCGAAGTTCCAGAGGTTAGGTGTCATTAGTCTCCAGACGCCTCATCGGAAATAGGCCTCATCTCGCCTGGAAGGGAGAACTTCCTGGATTTTCTCGAGTTGCGGCAGGTGTTCTCGAGTTACGACGGGGACCTCAGGGACCCGCCCTGGTGGCCTCAGGAGAGGTCAGTCCCCATGCGAGTTGCTAGGGGGCCTCTCGGGATTCCTCTCCCGTCGATACCGGGGCCAAAAAGCTTGTGTGGAGTCAGGGCCGGAACCGAGGATTCCTCTCAGGGGCTGACATGGATCTTTGGGTACTTCTGGAGTCTCCCCAGGGGAGTCAGGCCTCGTCTCAAGTGGGGGCATGCACGTGCGCTTTCCTTCCAGGCTGTAGCAGCAATGTCACGCTTCCCGTCGCGTGGATCAAAGGATCTGTGGTTTTCCCTCGAGGCTTTCCCTCGAGGCTTTCCCACAGGGCTGTCCCACGTGCCACCGTGTTGTGAGTCGATCCTCGGCGTGAAAGATGAGCCAGTGCAGGGCAAAGAGGTTCCTCTGGAATGGACTGAGACATCTGGGGGACTCTTGGAATGGTGGTACGACCATGGAGTTCCTCTCGCCTTTCCTGTTGAGAGTGCCTCCTCTTGAGATGCGACGGGAACGCCGGGAATTCTTTCCCGTTGAAAGCAGGGAAAGGATCCCTCATCTCGAGCTACGAGGGGGAAACGGGGCTCCTCTGGATGTGGGCGGGACCATCGTGCTTCCTCTCGAGTGGAGACGGGTATGGCGGTGAACTTCTTGAGTTGCAGCAAGGGTGTGAAAGACCCTTTCGAAGTTCCAGAGGTTAGGTGTCATTAGTCTCCAGACGCCTCATCGGAAATAGGCCTCATCTCGCCTGGAAGGGAGAACTTCCTGGATTTTCTCGAGTTGCGGCAGGTGTTCTCGAGTTACGACGGGGACCTCAGGGACCCGCCCTGGTGGCCTCAGGAGAGGCCAGTCCCCATGCGAGTTGCTAGGGGGCCTCTCGGGATTCCTCTCCTGTCGATACCGGGGCCAAAAAGCTTGTGTGGAGTCAGGGCCGGAACCGAGGATTCCTCTCAGGGGCTGACATGGATCTTTGGGTACTTCTGGAGTCTCCCCAGGGGAGTCAGGCCTCGTCTCGAGTGGGGGCATGCACGTGCACTTTCCTTCCAGGCTGTAGCAGCAATGTCACGCTTCCCGTTGCGTGGATCAAAGGATCTGTGGTTTTCCCTCGAGGCTTTCCCACAGGGCTGTCCCACGTGCCACCGTGGTGTGAGTCGATCCTCGGCGTGAAAGATGAGCCAGTGCAGGGCAAAGAGGTTCCTCTGGAATGGACTGAGACATCTGGGGGACTCTTGAAATGGTGGTACGACCATGGAGTTCCTCTCGCCTTTCCTGTTGAGAGTGCCTCCTCTTGAGTTGCGACGGGAACGCCGGGAATTCTTTCCCGTTGAAAGCAGGGAAAGGATCCCTCATCTCGAGCTACGAGGGGGAAACGGGGCTCCTCTGGATGTGGGCGGGACCATCGTGCTTCCTCTCGAGTGGAGACGGGTATGGCGGTGAACTTCTTGAGTTGCAGCAAGGGTGTGAAAGACACTTTCGAAGTTCCAGAGGTTAGGTGTCATTAGTCTCCAGACGCCTCATCGGAAATAGGCCTCATCTCGCCTGGAAGGGAGAACTTCCTGGATTTTCTCGAGTTGCGGCAGGTGTTCTCGAGTTACGACGGGGATCTCAGGGACCCGCCCTGGTGGCCTCAGGAGAGGCCAGTCCCCATGCGAGTTGTTCGGGGGCCTCTCGGGATTCCTCTCCCGTCGATACCGGGGCCAAAAAGCTTGTATGGAGTCAGGGCCGGAACCGAGGATTCCTCTCAGGGGCTGACATGGATCTTTGGGTACTTCTGGAGTCTCCCCAGGGGAGTCAGGCCTCGTCTCGAGTGGGGGCATGCACGTGCGCTTTCCTTCCAGGCTGTAGCAGCAATGTCACGCTTCCCGTCGCGTGGATCAAAGGATCTGTGGTTTTCCCTCGAGGCTTTCCCTCGAGGCTTTCCCACAGGGCTGTCCCACGTGCCACCGTGTTGTGAGTCGTTCCTCGGCGTGAAAGATGAGCAGGTGCAGGGCAAAGAGTTTCCTCTGGAATGGACTGAGACATCTGGGGGACTCTTGGAATGGTGGTACGACCATGGAGTTCCTCTCGCCTTTCCTGTTGAGAGTGCCTCCTCTTAAGATGCGACGGGAACGCCGGGAATTCTTTCCCGTTGAAAGCAGGGAAAGGATCCCTCATCTCGAGCTACGAGGGGGAAACGGGGCTCCTCTGGATGTGGGCGGGACCATCGTGCTTCCTCTCGAGTGGAGACGGGTATGGCGGTGAACTTCTTGAGTTGCAGCAAGGGTGTGAAAGACCCTTTCGAAGTTCCAGAGGTTTGGTGTCATTAGTCTCCAGAGGCCTCATCGGAAATAGGCCTCATCTCGCCTGGAAGGGAGAACTTCCTGGATTTTCTCGAGTTGCGGCAGGTGTTCTCGAATTACGACGGGGACCTCAGGGACCCGCCCTGGTGGCCTCCGGAGAGGCCAGTCCCCATGCGAGTTACTAGGGGGCCTCTCGGGATTCCTCTCCCGTCGATACCGGGGCCAAAAACCTTGTGTGGAGTCAGGGCCGGAACCGAGGATTCCTCTCAGGGGCTGACATGGATCTTTGGGTACTTCTGGAGTCACCCCAGTGGAGTCAGGCCTCGTCTCGAGTAGGGGCATGCACGTGCGCTTTCCTTCCAGGCTGTAGCAGCAATGTCACGCTTCCCGTCACGTGGATCAAAGGATCTGTGGTTTTCCCTCGAGGCTTTCCCTCGAGGCTTTCCCACAGGGCTGTCCCACGTGCCACCGTGGTGTGAGTCGATCCTCGGCGTGAAAGATGAGCCAGTGCAGGGCAAAGAGGTTCCTCTGGAATGGACTGAGACATCTGGGGGACTCTTGGAATGGTGGTACGACCATGGAGTTCCTCTCGCCTTTCCTGCTGAGAGTGCCTCCTCTTGAGATGCGACGGGAACGCCGGGAATTCTTTCCCGTTGAAAGCAGGGAAAGGATCCCTCATCTCGAGCTAAGAGGGGGAAACGGGGCTCCTCTGGATGTGGGCGGGACCATCGTGCTTCCTCTCTAGTGGAGACGGGTATGGTGGTGAACTTCTTGAGTTGCAGCAAGGCTGTGAAAGACCCTTTCGAAGTTCCAGAGGTTAGGTGTCATTAGTCTCCAGACGCCTCATCGGAAATAGGCCTCATCTCGCCTGGAAGGGAGAACTTCCTGGATTTTCTCGAGTTGCGGCAGGTGTTCTCGAGTTACGACGGGGACCTCAGGGACCCGCCCTGGTGGCCTCAGGAGAGGCCAGTCCCTATGCGAGTTGCTAGGGGGCCTCTCGGGATTCCTCTCCCGTCGATACCGGGGCCAAAAACCTTGTGTGGAGACAGGGCCGGAACCGAGGATTCCTCTCAGGGGCTGACATGGATCTTTGGGTACTTCTGGAGTCTCCCCAGGGGAGTCAGGCCTCGTCTCGAGTGGGGGCATGCACGTGCGCTTTCCTTCCAGGCTGTAGCAGCACTGTCACGCTTCCCGTCGCGTGCATCAAAGGATCTGTGGTTTTCCCTCGAGGCTTTCCCTCGAGGCTTTCCCACAGGGCTGTCCCACGTGCCACCGTGTTGTGAGTCGATCCTCGGCGTGAAAGATGAGCCAGTGCAGGGCAAAGAGGTTCCTCTGCAATGGACTGAGACATCTGGGGGACTCTTGGAATGGTGGTACGACCATGGAGTTCCTCTCGCCTTTCCTGTTGAGAGTGCCTCCTCTTGAGATGCGACGGGAACGCCGGGAATTCTTTCCCGTTGAAAGCAGGGAAAGGATCCCTCATCTCGAGCTACGAGGGGGAAACGGGGCTCCTCTGGATGTGGGCGGGACCATCGTGCTTCCTCTCGAGTGGAGACGGGTATGGCGGTGAACTTCTTGAGTTGCAGCAAGGGTGTGAAAGACCCTTTCGAAGTTCCAGAGGTTTGGTGTCATTAGTCTCCAGAGGCCTCATCGGAAATAGGCCTCATCTCGCCTGGAAGGGAGAACTTCCTGGGTTTTCTCGAGTTGCGGCAGGTGTTCTCGAGTTACGACGGGGACCTCAGGGACCCGCCCTGGTGGCCTCAGGAGAGGCCAGTCCCTAGGCGAGTTGCTAGGGGGCCTCTCGGGATTCCTCTCCCGTTGATACCGGGGCCAAAAAGCTTGTGTGGAGTCAGGGCCGGAACCGAGGATTCCTCTCAGGGGCTGACATGGATCTTTGGGTACTTCTGGAGTCTCCCCAGGGGAGTCAGGCCTCGTCTCGAGTGGGGGCATGCACGTGCGCTTTCCTTCCAGGCTGTAGCAGCAATGTCACGCTTCCCGTCGCGTGGATCAAAGGATCTGTGGTTTTCCCTCGAGGCTTTCCCTCGAGGCTTTCCCACAGGGCTGTCCCACGTGCCACCGTGGTGTGAGTCGATCCTCGGCGTGAAAGATGAGCCAGTGCAGGGCAAAGAGGTTCCTCTGGAATGGACTGAGACATCTGGGGGACTCTTGGAATGGTGGTACGACCATGGAGATCCTCTCGCCTTTCCTGTTGAGAGTGCCTCCTCTTGAGATGCGACGGGAACGCCGGGAATTCTTTCCCGTTGAAAGCAGGGAAAGGATCCCTCATCTCGAGCACCGAGGGGAAAACGGGGCTCCTCTGGATGTGGGCGGGACCATCGTGCTTCTTCTCGAGTGGAGACGGGTATGGCGGAGAACTTCTTGAGTTGCAGCAAGGGTGTGAAAGACCCTTTCAAAGTTCCAAAGGTTAGGTGTCATTAGTGTCCAGACGCCTCATCGGAAATAGGCCTCATCTCGCCTGGAAGGGAGAACTTCCTGGATTTTCTCGAGTTGCGGCAGGTGTTCTTAAGTTACGACGGGGACCTCAGGGACCGGCCCTGGTGGCCTCAGGAGAGGCCAGTCCCCATGCGAGTTGCTAGGGGGCCTCTCGGGATTCCTCTCCCGTCGATACCGGGGCCAAAAAGCTTGTGTGGAGTCAGGGCCGGAACCGAGGATTCCTCTCAGGGGCTGACATGGATCTTTGGGTACTTCTGGAGTCTCCCCAGGGGAGTCAGGCCTCGTCTCGAGTGGGGGCATGCACGTGCGCTTTCCTTCCAGGCTGTAGCAGCAATGTCACGCTTCCCGTCGCGTGGATCAAAGGATCTGTGGTTTTCCCTCGAGGCTTTCCCTCGAGGCTTTCCCATAGGGCTGTCCCACGTGCCACCGTGTTGTGAGTCGATCCTCGGCGTGAAAGATGATCCAGTGCAGGGCAAAGAGTTTCCTCTGGAATGGACTGAGACATCTGGGGGACTCTTGGAATGGTGGTACGACCATGGAGTTCCTCTCGCCTTTCCTGTTGAGAGTGCCTCCTCTTGAGATGCGACGGGAACGCCGGGAATTCTTTCCCGTTGAAAGCAGGGAAAGGATCCCTCATCTCGAGCTACGAGGGGGAAACGGGGCTCCTCTGGATGTGGGCGGGACCATCGTGCTTCCTCTCGAGTGGAGACGGGTATGACGGTGAACTTCTTGAGTTGCAGCAAGGTGTGAAAGACCCTTTCGAAGTTCCAGAGGTTAGGTGTCATTAGTCTCCAGAGGCCTCATCGGAAATAGGCCTCATCTCGCCTGGAAGGGAGAACTTCCTGGATTTTCTCGAGTTGCGGCAGGTGTTCTCGAATTACGACGGGGACCTCAGGGACCCGCCCTGGTGGCCTCCGGAGAGGCCAGTCCCCATGCGAGTTGCTAGGGGCCCTCTCGGGATTCCTCTCCCGTCGATACCGGGGCCAAAAAGCTTGTGTGGAGTCAGGGCCGGAACCGAGGATTCCTCTCAGGGGCTGACATGGATCTTTGGGTACTTCTGGAGTCTCCCCAGTGGAGTCAGGCCTCGTCTCGAGTGGGGGCATGCACGTGCGCTTTCCTTCCAGGCTGTAGCAGCAATGTTACGCTTCCCGTCGCTTGGATCAAAGGATCTGTGGTTTTCCCTCGAGGCTTTCCCTCGAGGCTTTCCCACAGGGCTGTCCCACGTGCCACCGTGGTGTGAGTCGATATTCGGCGTGAAAGATGAGCCAGTGCAGGGCAAAGAGCTTCCTCTGGAATGGACTGAGACATCTGGGGGACTCTTGGAATGGTGGTACGACCATGGAGTTCCTCTCGCCTTTCCTGTTGAGAGTGCCTCCTCTTGAGATGCGACGGGAACGCATGGAATTCTTTCCCGTTGAAAGCAGGGAAAGGATCCCTCATCTCGAGCTACGAGGGGGAAACGGGGCTCCTTTGGATGTGGTCGGGACCATCGTGCTTCCTCTCGAGTGGAGACGGGTATGGTGGTGAACTTCTTGAGTTGCAGCAAGGGTGTGAAAGACCCTTTCGAAGTTCCAGAGGTTAGGTGTCATTAGTCTCCAGACGCCTCATCGGAAATAGGCCTCATCTCGCCTGGAAGGGAGAACTTCCTGGATTTTCTCGAGTTGCGGCAGGTGTTCTCGAGTTACAATGGGGACCTCAGGGACCGGCCCTTGTGGCCTCAGGAGAGGCCAGTCCCCATGCGAGTTGCTAGGGGGCCTCTCGGGATTCCTCTCCCGTCGATACCGGGGCCAAAAAGCTTGTGTGGAGTCAGGGCCGGAACCGAGGATTCCTCTCAGGGGCTGACATGGATCTTTGGGTACTTCTGGAGTCTCCCCAGGGGAGTCAGGCCTCGTCTTGAGTGGGGGCATGCACGTGCGCTTTCCATCCAGGCTGTAGCAGCAATGTCACGCTTCCCGTCGCGTGGATCAAAGGATCTGTGGTTTTTCCTCGAGGCTTTCCCTCGAGGCTTTCCCACAGGGCTGTCCCACGTGCCACCGTGTTGTGAGTCGATCCTCGGCGTGAAAGATGAGCCAGTGCAGGGCAAAGAGGTTCCTCTGGAATGGACTGAGACATCTGGGGGACTCTTGGAATGGTGGTACAACCATGGAGTTCCTCTCGCCTTTCCTGTTGAGAGTGCCTCTTCTTGAGATGCGACGGGAACGCCGGGAATTCTTTCCCGTTGAAACCAGGGAAAGGATCCCTCATCTCGAGCTACGAGGGGGAAACGGGGCTCCTCTGGATGTGGGCGGGACCATCGTGCTTCCTCTCGAGTGGAGACGGGTATGGCGGTGAACTTCTTGAGTTGCAGCAAGGGTGTGAAAGACCCTTTCGAAGTTCCAGAGGTTTGGTGTCATTAGTCTCCAGAGGCCTCATCGGAAATAGGCCTCATCTCGCCTGGAAGGGAGAACTTCCTGGATTTTCTCGAGTTGCGGCAGGCGTTCTCGAGTTACGACGGGGACCTCAGGGACCCGCCCTGGTGGCCTCAGGAGAGGCCATTCCCCATGCGAGTTGCTAGGGGGTCTCTCGGGATTCCTCTCCCGTCGATACCGGGGCCAAAAAGCTTGTGTGGAGTCAGGGCCGGAACCGAGGATTCCTCTCAGGGGCTGACATGGATCTTTGGTTACTTCTGGAGTCTCCCCAGTGGAGTCAGACCTCGTCTCGAGTGGGGGCATGCACGTGCGCTTTCCTTCCAGGCTGTAGCAGCAATGTCACGCTTCCCGTCGCGTGGATCAAAGGATCTGTGGTTTTCCCTCGAGGCTTTCCCTCGAGGCTTTCCCACAGGGCTGTCCCACGTGCCACCGTGGTGTGAGTCGATCCTCGGCGTGAAAGATGAGCCAGTGCAGGGCAAAGAGGTTCCTCTGGAATGGACTGAGACATCTGGGGGACTCTTGGAATGGTGGTACGACCATGGAGATCCTCTCGCCTTTCCTGTTGAGAGTGCCTCCTCTTGAGATGCGACGGGAACGCCGGGAATTCTTTCCCGTTGAAAGCAGGGAAAGGATCCCTCATCTCGAGCACCGAGGGGAAAACGGGGCTCCTCTGGATGTGGGCGGGACCATCGTGCTTCCTCTCGAGTGGAGACGGGTATGGCGGAGAACTTCTTGAGTTGCAGCAAGGGTGTGAAAGACCCTTTCAAAGTTCCAAAGTTTAGGTGTCATTAGTCTCCAGACGCCTCATCGGAAATAGGCCTCATCTCGCCTGGAAGGGAGAACTTCCTGGATTTTCTCGAGTTGCGGCAGGTGTTCTTAAGTTACGACGGGGAACTCAGGGACCCGCCCTGGTGGCCTCAGGATAGGCCAGTCCCCATGCGAGTTGCTAGGGGGCCTCTCGGGATTCCTCTCCCGTAGATACCGGGGCCAAAAACCTTGAGTGGAGTCAGGGCCGGAACCGAGGATTCCTCTCAGGGGCTGACATGGATCTTTGGGTACTTCTGGAGTCTCCCCAGGGGAGTCAGGCCTCGTCTCGAGTGGGGGCATGCACGTGCGCTTTCCTTCCAGGCTGTAGCAGCAATGTCACGCTTCCCGTCACGTGGATCAAAGGATCTGTGATTTTCACTCGAGGCTTTCCCTCGAGGCTTTCCCACAGGGCTGTCCCACGTGCCACCGTGGTGTGAGTCGATCCTCGGCGTGAAAGATGAGCCAGTGCAGGGCAAAGAGTTTCCTCTGGAATGGACTGAGACATCTGGGGGACTCTTGGAATGGTGGTACGACCATGGAGTTCCTCTCGCCTTTCCTGTTGAGAGTGCCTCCTCTTGAGATGCGACGGGAACGCCGGGAATTCTTTCCCGTTGAAAGCAGGGAAAGGATCCCTCATCTCGAGCTACGAGGGGGAAACGGGGCTCCTCTGGATGTGGGCGGGACCATCGTGCTTCATCTCGAGTGGAGACGGGTATGGCGGTGAACTTCTTGAGTTGCAGCAAGGGTGTGAAAGACCCTTTCGAAGTTCCAGAGGTTAGGTGTCATTAGTCTCCAGACGCCTCATCGGAAATAGGCCTCATCTCGCCTGGAAGGGAGAACTTCCTGGATTTTCTCGAGTTGCGGCAGGTGTTCTCGAGTTACGACGGGGACCTCAGGGACCCGCCCTGGTGGCCTCAGGAGAGGCCAGTCCCCATGCGAGTTGCTAGGGGGCCTCTCGGGATTCCTCTCCCGTCGATACCGGGGCCAAAAACCTTGTGTGGAGTCAGCGCCGGAACCGAGGATTCCTCTCAGGGGCTGACATGGATCTTTGGGTACTTCTGGAGTCTCCCCAGGGGAGTCAGGCCTCGTCTCGAGTGGGGGCATGCACGTGCACTTTCCTTCCAGGCTGTAGCAGCAATGTCACGCTTCCCGTCGCGTGGATCAAAGGATCTGTGGTTTTCCCTCGAGGCTTTCCCACAGGGCTGTCCCACGTGCCACCGTGGTGTGAGTCGATCCTCGGCGTGAAAGATGAGCCAGTGCAGGGCAAAGAGGTTCCTCTGGAATGGACTGAGACATCTGGGGGACTCTTGGAATGGTGGTACGACCATGGAGTTCCTCTCGCCTTTCCTGTTGAGAGTGCCTCCTCTTGAGATGCGACGGGAACGCCGGGAATTCTTTCCCGTTGAAAGCAGGGAAAAGATCCCTCATCTCGAGCTACGAGGGGGAAACGGGGCTCCTCTGGATGTGGGCGGGACCATCGTGCTTCCTCTCGAGTGGAGACGGGTATGGCGGTGAACTTCTTGAGTTGCAGCAAGGGTGTGAAAGACCCTTTCGAAGTTCCAGAGGTTAGGTGTCATTAGTCTCCAGACGCCTCATCGGAAATAGGCCTCATCTCGCCTGGAAGGGAGAACTTCCTGGATTTTCTCGAGTTGCGGCAGGTGTTCTCGAGTTACGACGGGGACCTCAGGGACCCGCCCTGGTGGCCTCAGGAGAGGCCATTCCCTAGGCGAGTTGCTAGGGGGCCTCTCGGGATTCCTCTCCCGTTGATACCGGGGCCAAAAACCTTGTGTGGAGTCAGAGCCGGAACCGAGGATTCCTCTCAGGGGCTGACATGGATCTTTGGGTACTTCTGGAGTCTCCCCAGGGGAGTCAGGCCTCGTCTCGAGTGGGGGCATGCACGTGCGCTTTCCTTCCAGGCTGTAGCAGCAATGTCACGCTTCCCGTCGCGTGGATCAAAGGATCTGTGGTTTTCCCTCGAGGCTTTCCCTCGAGGCTTTCCCACAGGGCTGTCCCACGTGCCACCGTGGTGTGAGTCAATCCTGGGCGTGAAAGATGAGCCAGTGCAGGGCAAAGAGGTTCCTCTGGAATGGACTGAGACATCTGGGGGACTCTTGGAATGGTGGTACGACCATGGAGTTCCTCTCGCCTTTCCTGTTGAGAGTGCCTCCTCTTGAGATGCGACGGGAACGCCGGGAATTCTTTCCCGTTTAAAGCAGGGAAAGGATCCCTCATCTCGACCTACGAGGGGGAAACGGGGCTCCTCTGGATGTGGGCGGGACCATCGTGCTTCCTCTCTAGTGGAGACGGGTATGGTGGTGAACTTCTTGAGTTGCAGCAAGGCTGTGAAAGACCCTTTCGAAGTTCCAGAGGTAAGGTGTCATTAGTCTCCAGACGCCTCATCGGAAATAGGCCTCATTTCGCCTGGAAGGGAGAACTTCCTGGATTTTCTCGAGTTGCGGCAGGTGTTCTCGAGTTACGACGGGGACCTCAGGGACCCGCCCTGGTGGCCTCAGGAGAGGCCAGTCCCTATGCGAGTTGCTAGGGGGCCTCTCGGGATTCCTCTCCCGTCGATACCGGGGCCAAAAACCTTGTGTGGAGTCAGGGCCGGAACCGAGGATTCCTCTCAGGGGCTGACATGGATCTTTGGGTACTTCTGCAGTCTCCCCAGGGGAGTCAGGCCTCGTCTCGAGTGGGGGCATGCACGTGCACTTTCCTTCCAGGCTGTAGCAGCAATGTCACGCTTCCCGTCGCGTGGATCAAATGATGTGTGGTTTTCCCTCGAGGCTTTCCCACAGGGCTGTCCCACGTGCCACCGTGGTGTGAGTCGATCCTCGGCGTGAAAGATGAGCCAGTGCAGGGCAAAGAGGTTCCTCTGGAATGGACTGAGACATCTGGGGGACTCTTGGAATGGTGGTACGACCATGGAGTTCCTCTCGCCTTTCCTGTTAAGAGTGCCTCTTCTTGAGATGCGACGGGAACGCCGGGAATTCTTTCCCGTTGAAACCAGGGAAAGGATCCCTCATCTCGAGCTACGAGGGGGAAACGGGGCTCCTCTGGATGTGGGCGGGACCATCGTGCTTCCTCTCGAGTGGAGACGGGTATGGCGGTGAACTTCTTGAGTTGCAGCAAGGGTGTGAAAGACCCTTTCGAAGTTCCAGAGGTTTGGTGTCATTAGTCTCCAGAGGCCTCATCGGAAATAGGCCTCATCTCGCCTGGAAGGGAGAACTTCCTGGATTTTCTCGAGTTGCGGCAGGTGTTCTCGAGTTACGACGGGGACCTCAGGGACCCGCCCTGGTGGCCTCCGGAGAGGCCAGTCCCCATGCGAGTTGCTAGGGGCCCTCTCGGGATTCCTCTCCCGTCGATACCGGGGCCAAAAACCTTGTGTGGAGTCAGGGCCGGAACCGAGGATTCCTCTCAGGGGCTGACATGGATCTTTGGGTACTTCTGGAGACTCCCCAGTGGAGTCAGGCCTCGTCTCGAGTGGGGGCATGCACGTGCGCTTTCCTTCCAGGCTGTAGCAGCAATGTTACGCTTCCCGTCGCTTGGATCAAAGGATCTGTGGTTTTCCCTCGAGGCTTTCCCTCGAGGCTTTCCCACAGGGCTGTCCCACGTGCCACCGTGGTGTGAGTCGATATTCGGCGTGAAAGATGAGCCAGTGCAGGGCAAAGAGCTTCCTCTGGAATGGACTGAGACATCTGGGGGACTCTTGGAATGGTGGTACGACCATGGAGTTCCTCTCGCCTTTCCTGTTGAGAGTGCCTCCTCTTGAGATGCGACGGGAACGCAGGGAATTCTTTCCCGTTGAAAGCAGGGAAAGGATCCCTCATCTCGAGCTACGAGGGGGAAACGGGGCTCCTTTGGATGTGGTCGGGACCATCGTGCTTCCTCTCGAGTGGAGACGGGTATGGTGGTGAACTTCTTGAGTTGCAGCAAGGGTGTGAAAGACCCTTTCGAAGTTCCAAAGGTTAGGTGTCATTAGTCTCCAGACGCCTCATCGGAAATAGGCCTCATCTCGCCTGGAAGGGAGAACTTCCTGGATTTTCTCGAGTTGCGGCAGGTGTTCTCGAGTTACGACGGGGACCTCAGGGACCGGCCCTGGTGGCCTCAGGAGAGGCCAGTCCCCATGCGAGTTGCTAGGGGGCCTCTCGGGATTCCTCTCCCGTCGATACCGGGGCCAAAAAGCTTGTGTGGAGTCAGGGCCGGAACCGAGGATTCCTCTCAGGGGCTGACATGGATCTTTGGGTACTTCTGGAGACTCCCCAGGGGAGTCAGGCCTCGTCTCGAGTGGGGGCATGCACGTGCGCTTTCCTTCCAGGCTGTAGCAGCAATGTCACGCTTCCCGTCGCGTGGATCAAAGGATCTGTGGTTTTTCCTCGAGGCTTTCCCTCGAGGCTTTCCCACAGGGCTGTCCCACGTGCCACCGTGTTGTGAGTCGATCCTCGGCGTGAAAGATGAGCCAGTGCAGGGCAAAGAGGTTCCTCTGGAATGGACTGAGACATCTGGGGGACTCTTGGAATGGTGGTACAACCATGGAGTTCCTCTCGCCTTTCCTGTTGAGAGTGCCTCTTCTTGAGATGCGACGGGAACGCCGGGAATTCTTTCCCGTTGAAACCAGGGAAAGGATCCCTCATCTCGAGCTACGAGGGGGAAACGGGGCTCCTCTGGATGTGGGCGGGACCATCGTGCTTCCTCTCGAGTGGAGACGGGTATGGCGGTGAACTTCTTGAGTTGCAGCAAGGGTGTGAAAGACCCTTTCGAAGTTCCAGAGGTTTGGTGTCATTAGTCTCCAGAGGCCTCATCGGAAATAGGCCTCATCTCGCCTGGAAGGGAGAACTTCCTGGATTTTCTCGAGTTGCGGCAGGCGTTCTCGAGTTACGACGGGGACCTCAGGGACCCGCCCTGGTGGCCTCAGGAGAGGCCATTCCCCATGCGAGTTGCTAGGGGGTCTCTCGGGATTCCTCTCCCGTCGATACCGGGGCCAAAAAGCTTGTGTGGAGTCAGGGCCGGAACCGAGGATTCCTCTCAGGGGCTGACATGGATCTTTGGTTACTTCTGGAGTCTCCCCAGTGGAGTCAGACCTCGTCTCGAGTGGGGGCATGCACGTGCGCTTTCCTTCCAGGCTGTAGCAGCAATGTCACGCTTCCCGTCGTGTGGATCAAAGGATCTGTGGTTTTCCCTCGAGGCTTTCCCTCGAGGCTTTCCCACAGGGCTGTCCCACGTGCCACCGTGGTGTGAGTCGATCCTCGGCGTGAAAGATGAGCCAGTGCAGGGCAAAGAGGTTCCTCTGGAATGGACTGAGACATCTGGGGGACTCTTGGAATGGTGGTACGACCATGGAGATCCTCTCGCCTTTCCTGTTGAGAGTGCCTCCTCTTGAGATGCGACGGGAACGCCGGGAATTCTTTCCCGTTGAAAGCAGGGAAAGGATCCCTCATCTCGAGCACCGAGGGGAAAACGGGGCTCCTCTGGATGTGGGCGGGACCATCGTGCTTCCTCTCGAGTGGAGACGGGTATGGCGGAGAACTTCTTGAGTTGCAGCAAGGGTGTGAAAGACCCTTTCAAAGTTCCAAAGTTTAGGTGTCATTAGTCTCCAGACGCCTCATCGGAAATAGGCCTCATCTCGCCTGGAAGGGAGAACTTCCTGGATTTTCTCGAGTTGCGGCAGGTGTTCTTAAGTTACGACGGGGAACTCAGGGACCCGCCCTGGTGGCCTCAGGATAGGCCAGTCCCCATGCGAGTTGCTAGGGGGCCTCTCGGGATTCCTCTCCCGTAGATACCGGGGCCAAAAACCTTGAGTGGAGTCAGGGCCGGAACCGAGGATTCCTCTCAGGGGCTGACATGGATCTTTGGGTACTTCTGGAGTCTCCCCAGGGGAGTCAGGCCTCGTCTCGAGTGGGGGCATGCACGTGCGCTTTCCTTCCAGGCTGTAGCAGCAATGTCACGCTTCCCGTCACGTGGATCAAAGGATCTGTGATTTTCACTCGAGGCTTTCCCTCGAGGCTTTCCCACAGGGCTGTCCCACGTGCCACCGTGGTGTGAGTCGATCCTCGGCGTGAAAGATGAGCCAGTGCAGGGCAAAGAGTTTCCTCTGGAATGGACTGAGACATCTGGGGGACTCTTGGAATGGTGGTACGACCATGGAGTTCCTCTCGCCTTTCCTGTTGAGAGTGCCTCCTCTTGAGATGCGACGGGAACGCCGGGAATTCTTTCCCGTTGAAAGCAGGGAAAGGATCCCTCATCTCGAGCTGCGAGGGGGAAACGGGGCTCCTCTGGATGTGGGCGGGACCATCGTGCTTCCTCTCGAGTGGAGACGGGTATGGCGGTGAACTTCTTGAGTTGCAGCAAGGGTGTGAAAGACCCTTTCGAAGTTCCAGAGGTTAGGTGTCATTAGTCTCCAGACGCCTCATCGGAAATAGGCCTCATCTCGCCTGGAAGGGAGAACTTCCTGGATTTTCTCGAGTTGCGGCAGGTGTTCTCGAGTTACGACGGGGACCTCAGGGACCCGCCCTGGTGGCCTCAGGAGAGGCCAGTCCCCATGCGAGTTGCTAGGGGGCCTCTCGGGATTCCTCTCCCGTCGATACCGGGGCCAAAAACCTTGTGTGGAGTCAGGGCCGGAACCGAGGATTCCTCTCAGGGGCTGACATGGATCTTTGGGTACTTCTGGAGTCTCCCCAGGGGAGTCAGGCCTCGTCTCGAGTGGGGGCATGCACGTGCACTTTCCTTCCAGGCTGTAGCAGCAATGTCACGCTTCCCGTCGCGTGGATCAAAGGATCTGTGGTTTTCCCTCGAGGCTTTCCCACAGGGCTGTCCCACGTGCCACCGTGGTGTGAGTCGATCCTCGGCGTGAAAGATGAGCCAGTGCAGGGCAAAGAGGTTCCTCTGGAATGGACTGAGACATCTGGGGGACTCTTGGAATGGTGGTACGACCATGGAGTTCCTCTCGCCTTTCCTGTTGAGAGTGCCTCCTCTTGAGATGCGACGGGAACGCCGGGAATTCTTTCCCGTTGAAAGCAGGGAAAAGATCCCTCATCTCGAGCTACGAGGGGGAAACGGGGCTCCTCTGGATGTGGGCGGGACCATCGTGCTTCCTCTCGAGTGGAGACGGGTATGGCGGTGAACTTCTTGAGTTGCAGCAAGGGTGTGAAAGACCCTTTCGAAGTTCCAGAGGTTAGGTGTCATTAGTCTCCAGACGCCTCATCGGAAATAGGCCTCATCTCGCCTGGAAGGGAGAACTTCCTGGATTTTCTCGAGTTGCGGCAGGTGTTCTCGAGTTACGACGGGGACCTCAGGGACCCGCCCTGGTGGCCTCAGGAGAGGCCAGTCCCTAGGCGAGTTGCTAGGGGGCCTCTCGGGATTCCTCTCCCGTTGATACCGGGGCCAAAAACCTTGTGTGGAGTCAGGGCCGGAACCGAGGATTCCTCTCAGGGGCTGACATGGATCTTTGGGTACTTCTGGAGTCTCCCCAGGGGAGTCAGGCCTCGTCTCGAGTGGGGGCATGCACGTGCGCTTTCCTTCCAGGCTGTAGCAGCAATGTCACTCTTCCCGTCGCGTGGATCAAAGGATCTGTGGTTTTCCCTCGAGGCTTTCCCTCGAGGCTTTCCCACAGGGCTGTCCCACGTGCCACCGTGGTGTGAGTCAATCCTGGGCGTGAAAGATGAGCCAGTGCAGGGCAAAGAGGTTCCTCTGGAATGGACTGAGACATCTGGGGGACTGTTGGAATGGTGGTACGACCATGGAGTTCCTCTCGCCTTTCCTGTTGAGAGTGCCTCCTCTTGAGATGCGACGGGAACGCCGGGAATTCTTTCCCGTTGAAAGCAGGGAAAGGATCCCTCATCTCGAGCTACGAGGGGGAAACGGGGCTCCTCTGGATGTGGGCGGGACCATCGTGCTTCCTCTCGAGTGGAGACGGGTATGGCGGTGAATTTCTTGAGTTGCACCAAGGGTGTGAAAGACCCTTTCGAAGTTCAAGAGGTTTGGTGTCATTAGTCTCCAGAGGCCTCATCGGAAATAGGCTTCATCTCGCCTGGAAGGGAGAACTCCCTGGATTTTCTCGAGTTGCGGCAGGTGTTCTCGAGTTACGACGGGGACTTCAGGGACCCGCCCTGGTGGCCTCCGGAGAGGCCAGTCCCCATGCGAGTTGCTAGGGGGCCTCTCGGGATTCCTCTCCCGTCGATACCGGGGCCAAAAACCTTGTGTGGAGTCAGGGCCGGAACCGAGGATTCCTCTCAGGGGCTGACATGGATCTTTGGGTACTTCTGGAGTCTCCCCAGTGGAGTCAGACCTCGTCTCGAGTGGGGGCATGCACGTGCGCTTTCCTTCCAGGCTGTAGCAGCAATGTCACGCTTCCCGTCGCGTGGATCAAAGGATCTGTGGTTTTCCCTCGAGGCTTTCCCTCGAGGCTTACCCACAGGGCTGTCCCACGTGCCACCGTGGTGTGAGTCGATCCTCGGCGTGAAAGATGAGCCAGTGCAGGGCAAAGAGGTTCCTCTGGAATGGACTGAGACATCTGGGGGACTCTTGGAATGGTGGTACGACCATGGAGATCCTCTCGCCTTTCCTGTTGAGAGTGCCTCCTCTTGAGATGCGACGGGAACGCCGGGAATTCTTTCCCGTTGAAAGCAGGGAAAGGATCCCTCATCTCGAGCACCGAGGGGAAAACGGGGCTCCTCTGGATGTGGGCGGGACCATCGTGCTTCCTCTCGAGTGGAGACGGGTATGGCGGTGAATTTCTTGAGTTGCACCAAGGGTGTGAAAGACCCTTTCGAAGTTCAAGAGGTTTGGTGTCATTAGTCTCCAGAGGCCTCATCGGAAATAGGCTTCATCTCGCCTGGAAGGGAGAACTCCCTGGATTTTCTCGAGTTGCGGCAGGTGTTCTCGAGTTACGACGGGGACTTCAGGGACCCGCCCTGGTGGCCTCCGGAGAGGCCAGTCCCCATGCGAGTTGCTAGGGGGCCTCTCGGGATTCCTCTCCCGTCGATACCGGGGCCAAAAACCTTGTGTGGAGTCAGGGCCGGAACCGAGGATTCCTCTCAGGGGCTGACATGGATCTTTGGGTACTTCTGGAGTCTCCCCAGTGGAGTCAGACCTCGTCTCGAGTGGGGGCATGCACGTGCGCTTTCCTTCCAGGCTGTAGCAGCAATGTCACGCTTCCCGTCGCGTGGATCAAAGGATCTGTGGTTTTCCCTCGAGGCTTTCCCTCGAGGCTTACCCACAGGGCTGTCCCACGTGCCACCGTGGTGTGAGTCGATCCTCGGCGTGAAAGATGAGCCAGTGCAGGGCAAAGAGGTTCCTCTGGAATGGACTGAGACATCTGGGGGACTCTTGGAATGGTGGTACGACCATGGAGATCCTCTCGCCTTTCCTGTTGAGAGTGCCTCCTCTTGAGATGCGACGGGAACGCCGGGAATTCTTTCCCGTTGAAAGCAGGGAAAGGATCCCTCATCTCGAGCACCGAGGGGAAAACGGGGCTCCTCTGGATGTGGGCGGGACCATCGTGCTTCCTCTCGAGTGGAGACGGGTATGGCGGAGAACTTCTTGAGTTGCAGCAAGGGTGTGAAAGACCCTTTCAAAGTTCCAAAGTTTAGGTGTCATTAGTCTCCAGACGCCTCATCGGAAATAGGCCTCATCTCGCCTGGAAGGGAGAACTTCCTGGATTTTCTCGAGTTGTGGCAGGTGTTCTTAAGTTACGACGGGGAACTCAGGGACCCGCCCTGGTGGCCTCAGGATAGGCCAGTCCCCATGCGAGTTGCTAGGGGGCCTCTCGGGATTCCTCTCCCGTCGATACCGGGGCCAAAAACCTTGTGTGGAGTCAGGGCCGGAACCGAGGATTCCTCTCAGGGACTGATATGGATCTTTGGGTACTTCTGGAGTCTCGCCAGGGGAGACAGGCCTCGTCTCGTGTGGGGGCATGCACGTGCACTTTCCTTCCAGGCTGTAGCAGCAATGTCACGCTTCCCGTAGCGTGGATCAAAGGATCTGCGGTTTTCCCTCGAGGCTTTCCCTCGAGGCTTTCCCACAGGGCTGTCCCACGTGACACCGTTGTGTGAGTCGATTCTCGGCGTGAAAAATGAGCCAGTGCAGGGCAAAGAGGTTCCTCTGGAATGGACTGAGACATCTGGGGGACTCTTGGAATGGTGGTACGACCATGGAGTTCCTCTCGCCTTTCCTGTTGAGAGTGCCTCCTCTTGAGATGCGACGGGAACGCCGGGAATTCTTTCCCGTTGAAAGCAGGGAAAGGATCCCTCATCTCGAGCTACGAGGGGGAAACGGGGCTCCTCTGGATGTGGGCGGGACCATCGTGCTTCCTCTCGAGTGGAGACGGGTATGGCGGTGAACTTCTTGAGTTGCAGCAAGGGTGTGAAAGACCCTTTCGAAGTTCCAGAGGTTAGGTGTCATTAGTCTCCAGACGCCTCATCGGAAATAGGCCTCATCTCGCCTGGAAGGGAGAACTTCCTGGATTTTCTCGAGTTGCGGCAGGTGTTGTCGAGTTACGACGGGGACCTCAGGGACCCGCCCTGGTGGCCTCAGGAGAGGCCAGTCCCCATGCGAGTTGCTAAGGGGCCTCTCGGGATTCCTCTCCCGTCGATACCGGGGCCAAAAACTTGTGTGCAGTCAGGGCCGGAACCGAGGATTCCTCTCAGGGGCAGACGTGGATCTTTGGGTACTTCTGGAGTCTCCCCAGGGGAGTCAGGCCTCGTCTCGAGTGGGGGCATGCACGTGCGCTTTCCTTCCAGGCTGTAGCAGCAATGTCACGCTTCCCGTGGCGTGGATCAAAGGATCTGTGGTTTTCCCTCGAGGCTTTCCCACAGGGCTGTCCCACGTGCCACCGTGGTGTGAGTCGATCCTCGGCGTGAAAGATTAGCCAGTGCAGGGCAAAGAGGTTCCTCTGGAATGGACTGAGACATCTGGGGGACTCTTGGAATGGTGGTACGACCATGGAGTTCCTCTCGCCTTTCCTGTTGAGAGTGCCTCCTCTTGAGATGCGACGGGAACGCCGGGAATTCTTTCCCGTTGAAAGCAGGGAAAGGATCCCTCATCTCGAGCTCCGAGGGGGAAACGGGGCTCCTCTGGATGTGGGCGGGACCATCGTGCTTCCTCTCGAGTGGAGACGGGTATGGCGGTGAACTTCTTGAGTTGCAGCAAGGGTGTGAAAGACCCTTTCGAAGTTCCAGAGGTTTGGTGTCATTAGTCTCCAGAGGCCTCATCGGAAATAGGCCTCATCTCGCCTGGAAGGGAGAACTTCCTGGATTTTCTCGAGTTGCGGCAGGTGTTCTCGAGTTACGACGGGGACCTCAGGGACCCGCCCTGGTGGCCTCAGGAGAGGCCAGTCCCCATGCGAGTTGCTAGGGGCTCTCTCGGGATTCCTCTCCCGTCGATACCGGGGCCAAAAAGCTTGTGTGGAGTCAGGGCCGGAACCGAGGATTCCTCTCAGGGGCTGACATGGATCTTTGGGTACTTCTGGAGTCTCCCCAGGGGAGTCAGGCCTCGTCTCGAGTGGGGGCATGCTCGTGCGCTTTCCTTCCAGGCTGTAGCAGCAATGTCACGCTTCCCGTCGCGTGGATCAAAGGATCTGTGGTTTTCCCTCGAGGCTTTCCCTCGAGGCTTTCCCACAGGGCTGTCCCACGTGCCACCGTGGTGTGAGTCGATCCTCGGCGTGAAAGATGAGCCAGTGCAGGGCAAAGAGGTTCCTCTGGAATGGACTGAGACATCTGGGGGACTCTTGGAATGGTGGTACGACCATGGAGTTCCTCTCGCCTTTCCTGTTGAGAGTGCCTCCTCTTGAGATGCGACGGGAACGCCGGGAATTCTTTCCCGTTGAAAGCAGGGAAAGGATCCCTCATCTCGAGTTACGAGGGGGAAACGGGGCTCCTCTGGATGTGGGCGGGACCATCGTGCTTCCTCTCGAGTGGAGACGGGTATGGCGGTGAAATTCTTGAGTTGCAGCAAGGGTGTGAAAGACCCTTTCGAAGTTCCAGAGGTTTGGTGTCATTAGTCTCCAGAGGCCTCATCGGAAATAGGCCTCATCTCGCCTGGAAGGGAGAACTTCCTGGATTTTCTCGAGTTGCGGCAGGTGTTCTCGAGTTACGACGGGGACCTCAGGGACCCGCCCTGGTGGCCTCAGGAGAGGCCAGTCCCCATGCGAGTTGCTAGGGGGCCTCTCGGGATTCCTCTCCCGTCGATACCGGGGCCAAAAACCTTGTGTGGAGTCAGGGCCGGAACCGAGGATTCCTCTCAGGGGCTGACATGGATCATTGGGTACTTCTGGAGTCTCCTCAGGGGAGTCAGGCCTCGTCTCGAGTAGGGGCATGCACGTGCGCTTTCCTTCCAGGCTGTAGCAGCAATGTCACGCTTCCCGTCGCGTGGATCAAAGGATCTGTGGTTTTCCCTCGAGGCTTTCCCTCGAGGCTTTCCCACAGGGCTGTCCCACGTGCCACCGTGGTGTGAGTCGATCCTCGGCGTGAAAGATGAGCCAGTGCAGGGCAAAGAGGTTCCTCTGGAATGGACTGAGACATCTGGGGGACTCTTGGAATGGTGGTACGACCATGGAGTTCCTCTCGCCTTTCCTGTTGAGAGTGCCTCCTCTTGAGATGCGACGGGAACGCAGGGAATTCTTTCCCGTTGAAAGCAGGGAAAGGATCCCTCATCTCGAGCTACGAGGGGGAAACGGGGCTCCTTTGGATGTTGTCGGGACCATCGTGCTTCCTCTCGAGTGGAGACGGGTATGGTGGTGAACTTCTTGAGTTGCAGCAAGGGTGTGAAAGATCCTTTCGAAGTTCCAGAGGTTAGGTGTCATTAGTCTCCAGACGCCTCATCGGAAATAGGCCTCATCTCGCCTGGAAAGGAGAACTTCCTGGATTTTCTCGAGTTGCGGCAGGTGTTCTCGAGTTACGACGGGGACCTCAGGGACCGGCCCTGGTGGCCTCAGGAGAGGCCAGTCCCCATGCGAGTTGCTAGGGGCCCTCTCGGGATTCCTCTCCCGTCGATACCGGGGCCAAAAACCTTGTGTGGAGTCAGGGCCGGAACCGAGGATTCCTCTCAGGGGCTGATATGGATCTTTGGATACTTCTGGAGTCTCGCCAGGGGAGACAGGCCTCGTTTCGTGAGGGGACATGCACGTGCACTTTCCTTCCAGGCTGTAGCAGCAATGTCACGCTTCCCGTGGCGTGGATCAAAGGATCTGTGGTTTTCCCTCGAGGCTTTCCCACAGGGCTGTCCCACGTGCCACCGTGGTGTGAGTCGATCCTCGGCGTGAAAGATTAGCCAGTGCAGGGCAAAGAGGTTCCTCTGGAATGGACTGAGACATCTGGGGGACTCTTGGAATGGTGGTACGACCATGGAGTTCCTCTCGCCTTTCCTGTTGAGAGTGCCTCCTCTTGAGATGCGACGGGAACGCCGGGAATTCTTTCCCGTTGAAACCAGGGAAAGGATCCCTCATCTCGAGCTACGAGGGGGAAACGGGGCTCCTCTGGATGTGGGCGGGACCATCGTGCTTCCTCTCTAGTGGAGACGGGTATGGCGGTGAACTGCTTGAGTTGCAGCAAGTGTGTGAAAGACCCTTTCGAAGTTCCAGAGGTTTGGTGTCATTAGTCTCGAGAGGCCTCATCGGAAATAGGCCTCATCTCGCCTGGAAGGGAGAACTTCCTGGATTTTCTCGAGTTGCGGCAGGTGTTCTCGAGTTACGACGGGGACCTCAGGGACCCGCCCTGGTGGCCTCGGGAGAGGCCAGTCCCCATGCGAGTTGCTAGGGGGCCTCTCGGGATTCCTCTCCCGTCGATACCGGGGCCAAAAACCTTGTGTGGAGTCAGGGCCGGAACCGAGGATTCCTCTCAGGGGCTGACATGGATCTTTGCGTACTTCTGGAGTCTCCCCAGTGGAGTCAGGCCTCGTCTCGAGTGGGGGCATGCACGTGCGCTTTCCTTCCAGGCTGTAGCAGCAATGTCACGCTTCCCATCGCGTGGATCAAAGGATCTGTGGTTTTCCCTCGAGGCTTTCCCTCGAGGCTTTCCCACAGGGCTGTCCCAGGTGCCACCGTGGTGTGAGTCGATCCTCGGCGTGAAAGATGAGCCAGTGCAGGGCAAAGAGGTTCCTCTGGAATGGACTGAGACATCTGGGGGACTCTTGGAATGGTGGTACGACTATGGAGTTCCTCTCGCCTTTCCTGTTGAGAGTGCCTCCTCTTGAGATGCGACGGGAACGCAGGGAATTCTTTCCCGTTGAAAGCATGGAAAGGATCCCTCATCTCGAGCTACGAGGGGGAAACGGGGCTCCTTTGGATGTGGTCGGGACCATCGTGCTTCCTCTCGAGTGGAGACGGGTATGGTGGTGAACTTCTTGAGTTGCAGCAAGGGTGTGAAAGACCCTTTCGAAGTTCCAGAGGTTAGGTGTCATTAGTCTCCAGACGCCTCATCGGAAATAGGCCTCATCTCGCCTGGAAGGGAGAACTTCCTGGATTTTCTCGAGTTGCGGCAGGTGTTCTCGAGTTACGACGGGGACCTCAGGGACCGGCCCTGGTGGCCTCAGGAGAGGCCAGTCCCCATGCGAGGTGCTAGGGGGCCTCTCGGGATTCCTCTCCCGTCGATACCGGGGCCAAAAACCTTGTGTGGAGTCAGGGCCGGAACCGAGGATTCCTCTCAGGGGCTGACATGGATCTTTGGGTACTTCTGGAGTCTCCCCAGGGGAGTCAGGCCTCGTCTCGAGTGGGGGCATGCACGTGCGCTTTCCTTCCAGGCTGTAGCAGCAATGTCACGCTTCCCGTCGCGTGCATCAAAGGATCTGTGGTTTTCCCTCGAGGCTTTCCCTCGAGGCTTTCCCACAGGGCTGTCCCACGTGCCACCGTGTTGTGAGTCGATCCTCGGCGTGAAAGATGAGCCAGTGCAGGGCAAAGAGGTTCCTCTGGAATGGACTGAGACATCTGGGGGACTCTTGGAATGGTGGTACGACCATGGAGTTCCTCTCGCCTTTCCTGTTGAGAGTGCCTCCTCTTGAGATGCGACGGGAACGCCGGGAATTCTTTCCCGTTGAAAGCAGGGAAAGGATCCCTCATCTCGAGCTCCGAGGGGGAAACGGGGCTCCTTTGCATGTGGTCGGGACCATCGTGCTTCCTCTCGAGTGGAGACGGGTATGGTGGTGAACTTCTTGAGTTGCAGCAAGGGTGTGAAAGACCCTTTCGAAGTTCCAGAGGTTAGGTGTCATTAGTCTCCAGACGCCTCATCGGAAATAGGCCTCATCTCGCCTGGAAGGGAGAACTTCCTGGATTTTCTCGAGTTGCGGCAGGTGTTCTCGAGTTACGACGGGGACCTCAGGGACCGGCCCTGGTGGCCTCAGGAGAGGCAAGTCCCCATGCGAGTTGCTAGGGGGTCTCTCGGGATTCCTCTCCCGTCGATACCGGGGCCAAAAACCTTCTGTGGAGTCAGGGCCGGAAACGAGCATTCCTCTCAGGGGCTGATATGGATCTTTGGATACTTCTGGAGTCTCGCCAGGGGAGACAGGCCTCGTTTCGTGAGGGGGCATGCACGTGCACTTTCCTTCCAGGCTTTAGCAGCAATGTAACGCTTCCCGTGGCGTGGATCAAAGGATCTGTGGTTTTCCCTCGAGGCTTTCCCTCGAGGCTTTCCCACAGGGCTGTCCCACGTGCCACCGTGGTGTGAGTCGATCCTCGGCGTGAAAGATGAGCCAGTGCAGGGCAAAGAGGTTCCTCTGGAATGGACTGAGACATCTGGGGGACTCTTGGAATGGTGGTACGACCATGGAGTTCATCTCGCCTTTCCTGTTGAGACTGCCTCCTCTTGAGATGCGACGGGAACGCCGGGAATTCTTTCCCGTTGAAAGCAGGGAAAGGATCCCTCATCTCGAGCTACGAGGGGGAAACGGGGCTCCTCTGGATGTGGGCGGGACCATCGTGCTTCCTCTCGAGTGGAGACGGGTATGGCGGTGAACTTCTTGAGTCGCAGCAAGGGTGTGAAAGACCCTTTCGAAGTTCCAGAGGTTAGGTGTCATTAGTCTCCAGACGCCTCATCGGAAATAGGCCTCATCTCGCCTGGAAGGGAGAACTTCCTGGATTTTCTCGAGTTGCCGCAGGTGTTCTCGAGTTACGACAGGGACCTCAGGGACCCGCCCTGGTGGCCTCAGGAGAGGCCAGTCCCCATGCGAGTTGCTAGGGGGCCTCTCGGGATTCCTCTCCCGTCGATACCGGGGCCTAAAACCTTGTGTGGAGTCAGGGCCGGAACCGAGGATGCCTCTCAGGGGCTGACATGGATCTTTGGGTACTTCTGGAGTCTTCCCAGGGGAGTCAGGCCTCGTCTCGAGTGGGGGCATGCACGTGCGCTTTCCTTCCAGGCTGTAGCAGCAATGTCACGCTTCCCGTCGCGTGGATCAAAGGATCTGTGGTTTTCCCTCGAGGCTTTCCCTCCAGGCTTTCCCACAGGGCTGTCCCACGTGCCACCGTGGTGTGAGTCGATCCTCGGCGTGAAAGATGAGCCAGTGCAGGGCAAAGAGGTTCCTCTGGAATGGACTGAGACATCTGGGGGACTCTTGGAATGGTGGTACGACCATGGAGTTCCTCTCGCCTTTCCTGTTGAGAGTGCCTCCTCTTGAGATGCGACGGGAACGCCGGGAATTCTTTCCCGTTGAAAGCAGGGAAAGGATCCCTCATCTCGAGCTCCGAGGGGGAAACGGGGCTCCTCTGGATGTGGGCGGGACCATCGTGCTTCCTCTCGAGTGGAGACGGGTATGGCGGTGAACTTCTTGAGTTGCAGCAAGGGTGTGAAAGACCCTTTCGAAGTTCCAGAGGTTTGGTGTCATTAGTCTCCAGAGGCCTCATCGGAAATAGGCCTCATCTCGCCTGGAAGGGAGAACTTCCTGGATTTTCTCGAGTTACGGCAGGTGTTCTCGAGTTACGACGGGGACCTCAGGGACCCGCCCTGGTGGCCTCAGGAGAGGCCAGTCCCCATGCGAGTTGCTAGGGGGTCTCTCGGGATTCCTCTCCCGTCGATACCGGGGCCAAAAACCTTGTGTGGAGTCAGGGCCGGAACCGAGGATTTCTCTCAGGGGCTGACATGGATCTTTGGGTACTTCTGGAGTCTCCCCAGGGGAGTCAGGCCTCGTCTCGAGTGGGGGCATGCTCGTGCGCTTTCCTTCCAGGCTGTAGCAGCAATGTCACGCTTCCCGTCGTGTGGATCAAAGGATCTGTGGTTTTCCCTCGAGGCTTTCCCTCGAGGCTTTCCCACAGGGCTGTCCCACGTGCCACCGTGTTGTGAGTCGATCCTCGGCGTGAAAGATGATCCAGTGCAGGGCAAAGAGGTTCCTCTGGAATGGACTGAGACATCTGGGGGACTCTTGGAATGGTGGTACGACCATGGAGTTCCTCTCGCCTTTCCTGTTGAGAGTGCCTCCTCTTGAGATGCGACGGGAACGCCGGGAATTCTTTCCCGTTGAAAGCAGGGAAAGGATCCCTCATCTCGAGCTACGAGGGGGAAACGGGGCTCCTCTGGATGTGGGCGGGACCATCGTGCTTCCTCTCGAGTGGAGACGGGTATGGCGGTGAACTTCTTGAGTTGCAGCAAGGGTGTGAAAGACCCTTTCGAAATTCCAGAGGTTTGGTGTCATTAGTCTCCAGAGGCCTCATCGGAAATAGGCCTCATCTCGCCTGGAAGGGAGAACTTCCTGGAATTTTCTCGAGTTGCGGCAGGTGTTCTCGAGTTACGACGGGGACCTCAGGGACCCGCCCTGGTGGCCTCAGGAGAGGCCAGTCCCCATGCGAGTTGCTAGGGGGCCTCTCGGGATTCCTCTCCCGTCGATACCGGGGCCAAAAACCTTGTGTGGAGTCAGGGCCGGAACCGAGGATTCCTCTCAGGGGCTGACATGGATCTTTGGGTACTTCTGGAGTCTCCCCAGGGGAGTCAGGCCTCGTCTCGAGTAGGGGCATGCACGTGCGCTTTCCTTCCAGGCTGTAGCAGCAATGTCACGCTTCCCGTCGCGTGGATCAAAGGATCTGTGGTTTTCCCTCGAGGCTTTCCCTCGAGGCTTTCCCACAGGGCTGTGCCACGTGCCACCGTGGTGTGAGTCGATCCTCGGCGTGAAAGATGAGCCAGTGCAGGGCAAAGAGGTTCCTCTGGAATGGACTGAGACATCTGGGGGACTCTTGGAATGGTGGTACGACCATGGAGTTCCTCTCGCCTTTCCTGTTGAGAGTACCTCCTCTTGAGATGCGACGGGAACGCAGGGAATTCTTTCCCGTTGAAAGCAGGGAAAGGATCCCTCATCTCGAGCTACGAGGGGGAAACGGGGCTCCTTTGGATGTTGTCGGGACCATCGTGCTTCCTCTCGAGTGGAGACAGGTATGGTGGTGAACTTCTTGAGTTGCAGCAAGGGTGTGAAAGACCCTTTCGAAGTTCCAGAGGTTAGGTGTCATTAGTCTCCAGACGCCTCATCGGAAATTGGCCTCATCTCGCCTGGAAGGGAGAACTTCCTGGATTTTCTCGAGTTGCGGCAGGTGTTCTCGAGTTACGACGGGGACCTCAGGGACCGGCCCTGGTGGCCTCAGGAGAGGCCAGTCCCCATGCGAGTTGCTAGGGGCCCTCTCGGGATTCCTCTCCCGTCGATACCGGGGCCAAAAACCTTGTGTGGAGTCAGGGCCGGAACCGAGGATTCCTCTCAGGGGCTGATATGGATCTTTGGATACTTCTGGAGTCTCGCCAGGGGAGACAGGCCTCGTTTCGTGAGGGGGCATGCACGTGCACTTTCCTTCCAGGCTGTAGCAGCAATGTCACGCTTCCCATCGCGTGGATCAAAGGATCTGTGGTTTTCCCTCGAGGCTTTCCCTCGAGGCTTTCCCACAGGGCTGTCCCACGTGCCACCGTGGTGTGAGTCGATCCTCGGCGTGAAAGATGAGCCAGTGCAGGGCAAAGAGGTTCCTCTGGAATGGACTGAGACATCTGGGGGACTCTTGGAATGGTGGTACGACCATGGAGTTCCTCTCGCCTTTCCTGTTGAGAGTGCCTCCTCTTGAGATGCGACGGGAACGCCGGGAATTCTTTCCCGTTGATAGCAGGGAAAGGATCCCTCATCTCGAGCTACGAGGGGGAAACGGGGCTCTTCTGGATGTGGGCGGGACCATCGTGCTTCCTCTCGAGTGGAGACGGGTATGGCGGTGAACTTCTTGAGTCGCAGCAAGGGTGTGAAAGACCCTTTCGAAGTTCCAGAGGTTAGGTGTCATTAGTCTCCAGACGCCTCATCGGAAAAAAGCCTCATCTCGCCTGGAAGGGAGAACTTCCTGGATTTTCTCGAGTTGCGGCAGGTGTTCTCGAGTTACGACGGGGACCCCAGGGACCCGCCCTGGTGGCCTCAGGAGAGGCCAGTCCCCATGCGAGTTGCTAGGGGGCCTCTCGGGATTACTCTCCCGTCGATACCGGGGCCAAAAACCTTGTGTGGAGTCAGGGCCGGAACCGAGGATTCCTCTCAGGGGCTGACATGGATCTTTGGGTACTTCTGGAGTCTCCCCAGTGGAGTCAGGCCTCGTCTCGAGTGGGGGCAGCACGTGCGCTTTCCTTCCAGGCTCTAGCAGCAATGTCACGCTTCCCGTCGCGTGGATCAAAGGATCTGTGGTATTCCCTCGAGGCTTTCCCTCGAGGCTTTCCCACAGGGCTGTCCCACGTGCCACCGTGGTGTGAGTCGATCCTCGGCGTGAAAGATGAGCCAGTGCAGGGCAAAGAGGTTCCTCTGGAATGGACTGAGACATCTGGGGGACTCTTGGAATGGTGGTACGACCATGGAGTTCCTCTCGCCTTTCCTGTTGAGAGTGCCTCCTCTTGAGATGCGACGGGAACGCAGGGAATTCTTTCCCGTTGAAAGCAGGGAAAGGATCCCTCATCTCGAGCTACGAGGGGGAAACGGGGCTCCTTTGGATGTGGTCGGGACCATCGTGCTTCCTCTCGAGTGGAGACGGGTATGGTGGTGAACTTCTTGAGTTGCAGCAAGGGTGTGAAAGACCCTTTCGAAGTTCCAGAGGTTAGGTGTCATTAGTCTCCAGACGCCTCATCGGAAATAGGCCTCATCTCGCCTGGAAGGGAGAACTTCCTGGATTTTCTCGAGTTGCGGCAGGTGTTCTCGAGTTACGACGGGGACCTCAGGGACCGGCCCTGGTGGCCTCAGGAGAGGCCAGTCCCCATGCGAGTTGCTAGGGGGCCTCTCGGGATTCCTCTCCCGTCGATACCGGGGCCAAAAACCTTGTGTGGAGTCAGGGCCGGAACCGAGGATTCCTCTCAGGGGCTGACATGGATCTTTGGATACTTCTGGAGTCTCGCCAGGGGAGACAGGCCTCGTTTCGTGAGGGGGCATGCACGTGCACTTTCCTTCCAGGCTGTAGCAGCAATGTCACGCTTCCCGTCGCGTGGATCAAAGGATCTGTGGTTTTCCCTCGAGGCTTTCCCTCGAGGCTTTCCCACAGGGCTGTCCCACATGCCACCGTGGTGTGAGTCGATCCTCGGCGTGAAAGATGAGCCAGTGCAGGGCAAAGAGGTTCCTCTGGAATGGACTGAGACATCTGGCGGACTCTTGGAATGGTGGTACGACCATGGAGTTCCTCTCGCCTTTCCTGTTGAGAGTGCCTCCTCTTGAGATGCGACTGGAACGCCGGGAATTCTTTCCCGTTGAAAGCAGGGAAAGGATCCCTCATCTCGAGCTCCGAGGGGGAAACGGGGCTCCTCTGGATGTGGGCGGGACCATCGTGCTTCCTCTCTAGTGGAGACGGGTATGGCGGTGAACTTCTTGAGTTGCAGCAAGGTTGTGAAAGACCCTTTCGAAGGTCCAGAGGTTTGGTGTCATTAGTCTCCAGAGGCCTCATCGGAAATAGGCCTCATCTCGCCTGGAAGGGAGAACTTCCTGGATTTTCTCGAGTTGAGGCAGGTGTTCTCGAGTTACGACGGGGACCTCAGGGACCCGCCCTGGTGGCCTCAGGAGAGGCCAGTCCCCATGCGAGTTGCTAGGGGGTCTCTCGGGATTCCTCTCCCGTCGATACCGGGGCCAAAAAGCTTGTGTGGAGTCAGGGCCGGAACCGAGGATTCCTCTCAGGGGCTGACATGGATCTTTGGGTACTTCTGGAGTCTCCCCAGGGGAGTCAGGCCTCGTCTCGAGTGGGGGCATGCTCGTGCGCTTTCCTTCCAGGCTGTAGCAGCAATGTCACGCTTCCCGTCGCGTGGATCAAAGGATCTGTGGTTTTCCCTCGAGGCTTTCCCTCGAGGCTTTCCCACAGGGCTGTCCCACGTGCCACCGTGGTGTGAGTCGATCCTCGGCGTGAAAGATGAGCCAGTGCAGGGCAAAGAGGTTCCTCTGGAATGGACTGAGACATCTGGGGGACTCCTGGAATGGTGGTACGACCATGGAGTTCCTCTCGCCTTTCCTGTTGAGAGTGCCTCCTCTTGAGATGCGACGGGAACGCCGGGAATTCTTACCCGTCTAAAGCAGGGAAAGGTTCCCTCATCTCGAGATACGAGGGGGAAACGGGGCTCCTTTGGATGTTGTCGGGACCATCGTGCTTCCTCTCGAGTGGAGACGGGTATGGTGGTGAACTTCTTGAGTTGCAGCAAGGGTGTGAAAGACCCTTTCGAAGTTCCAGAGGTTAGGTGTCATTAGTCTCCAGACGCCTCATCGGAAATAGGCCTCATCTCGCCTGGAAGGGAGAACTTCCTGGATTTTCTCGAGTTGCGGCAGGTGTTCTCGAGTTACGACGGGGACCTCAGGGACCGGCCCTGGTGGCCTCAGGAGAGGCCAGTCCCCATGCGAGTTGCTAGGGGCCCTCTCGGGATTCCTCTCCCGTCGATACCGGGGCCAAAAACCTTGTGTGGAGTCAGGGCCGGAACCGAGGATTCCTCTCAGGGGTTGATATGGATCTTTGGATACTTCTGGAGTCTCGCCAGGGGAGACAGGCCTCGTTTCGTGAGGGGGCATGCACGTGCACTTTCCTTCCAGGCTGTAGCAGCAATGTCACGCTTCCCGTCGCGTGGATCAAAGGATCTGTGGTTTTCCCTCGAGGCTTTCCCTCGAGGCTTTCCCACAGGGCTGTCCCACGTGCCACCGTGGTGTGAGTCGATCCTCGGCGTGAAAGATGAGCCAGTGCAGGGCAAAGAGGTTCCTCTGGAATGGACTGAGACATCTGGGGGACTCTTGGAATGGTGGTACGACCATGGAGTTCCTCTCGCCTTTCCTGTTGAGAGTGCCTCCTCTTGAGATGCGACGGGAACGCCGGGAATTCTTTCCCGTTGAAAGCAGGGAAAGGATCCCTCATCTCGAGCTACGAGGGGGAAACGGGGCTCTTCTGGATGTGGGCGGGACCATCGTGCTTCCTCTCGAGTGGAGACGGGTATGGCGGTGAACTTCTTGAGTCGCAGCAAGGGTGTGAAAGACCCTTTCGAAGTTCCAGAGGTTTGGTGTCATTAGTCTCCAGAGGCCTCATCGGAAATAGCCCTCATCTCGCCTGGAAGGGAGAACTTCCTGGATTTTCTCGAGTTGCGGCAGGTGTTCTCGAGTTACGACGGGGAACTCAGGGACCGGCCCTGGTGGCCTCAGGAGAGGCCAGTCCCCATGCGAGTTGCTAGGGGGCCTCTCGGGATTCCTCTCCCGTCGATACCGGGGCCAAAAACCTTGTGTGGAGTCAGGGCCGGAACCGAGGATTCCTCTCAGGGGCTGACATGGATCTTTGGGTACTTCTGGAGTCTCCCCAGTGGAGTCAGGCCTCGTCTCGTGTGGGGGCATGCACGTGCGCTTTCCTTCCAGGCTGTAGCAGCAATGTCACGCTTCCCGTCGCGTGGATCAAAGGATCTGTGGTTTTCCCTCGAGGCTTTCCCTCGAGGCTTTCCCACAGGGCTGTCCCACGTGCCACCGTGGTGTGAGTCGATCCTCGGCATGAAAGATGAGCCAGTGCAGGGCAAAGAGGTTCCTCTGGAATGGACTGAGACATCTGGGGGACTCTTGGAATGGTGGTACGACCATGGAGTTCCTCTCGCCTTTCCTGTTGAGAGTGCCTCCTCTTGAGATGCGACGGGAACGCAGGGAATTCCTTCCCGTTGAAAGCAGGGAAAGGATCCCTCATCTCGAGCTACGAGGGGGAAACGGGGCTCCTTTGGATGTGGTCGGGACCATCGTGCTTCCTCTCGAGTGGAGACGGGTATGGTGGTGAACTTCTTGAGTTGCAGCAAGGGTGTGAAAGACCCTTTCGAAGTTCCAGAGGTTAGGTGTCATTAGTCTCCAGACGCCTCATCGGAAATAGGCCTCATCTCGCCTGGAAGGGAGAACTTCCTGGATTTTCTCGAGTTGCGGCAGGTGTTCTCGAGTTACGACGGGGACCTCAGGGACCGGCCCTGGTGGCCTCAGGAGAGGCCAGTCCCCATGCGAGTTGCTAGGGGGCCTCTCGGGATTCCTCTCCCGTCGATACCGGGGCCAAAAACCTTGTGTGGAGTCAGGGCCGGAACCGAGGATTTTTCTCAGGGGCTGATATGGATCTTTGGATACTTCTGGAGTCTCGCCAGGGGAGACAGGCCTCGTTTCGTGAGGGGGCATGCACGTGCACTTTCCTTCCAGGCTGTAGCAGCAATGTCACGCTTCCCGTCGCGTGGATCAAAGGATCTGTGGTTTTCCCTCGAGGCTTTCCCTCGAGGCTTTCCCACAGGGCTGTCCCACGTGCCACCGTGGTGTGAGTCGATCCTCGGCGTGAAAGATGAGCCAGTGCAGGGCAAAGAGGTTCCTCTGGAATGGACTGAGACATCTGGGGGACTCTTGGAATGGTGGTACGACCATGGAGTTCCTCTCGCCTTTCCTGTTGAGAGTGCCTCCTCTTGAGATGCGACGGGAACGCCGGGAATTCTTTCCCGTTGAAACCAGGGAAAGGATCCCTCATCTCGAGCTACGAGGGGGAAACGGGGCTCCTCTGGATGTGGGCGGGACCATCGTGCTTCCTCTCGAGTGGAGACGGGTATGGTGGTGAACTTCTTGAGTTGCAGCAAGGGTGTGAAAGACCCTTTCGAAGTTCCAGAGGTTAGGTGTCATTAGTCTCCAGACGCCTCATCGGAAATAGGCCTCATCTCGCCTGGAAGGGAGAACTTCCTGGATTTTCTCGAGTTGCGGCAGGTGTTCTCGAGTTACGACGGGGAACTCAGGGACCGGCCCTGGTGGCCTCAGGAGAGGCCAGTCCCCATGCGAGTTGCTAGGGGGCCTCTCGGGATTCCTCTCCCGTCGATACCGGGGCCAAAAACCTTGTGTGGAGTCAGGGCCGGAACCGAGGATTCCTCTCAGGGGCTGACATGGATCTTTGGGTACTTCTGGAGTCTCCCCAGTGGAGTCAGGCCTCGTCTCGAGTGGGGGCATGCACGTGCGCTTTCCTTCCAGGCTGTAGCAGCAATGTCACGCTTCCCGTCGCGTGGATCAAAGGATCTGTGTTTTTCCCTCGAGGCTTTCCCTCGAGGCTTTCCCACAGGGCTGTCCCACGTGCCACCGTGGTGTGAGTCGATCCTCGGCGTGAAAGATGAGCCAGTGCAGGGCAAAGAGGTTCCTCTGGAATGGACTGAGACATCTGGGGGACTCTTGGAATGGTGGTACGACCATGGAGTTCCTCTCGCCTTTCCTGTTGAGAGTGCCTCCTCTTGAGATGCGACGGGAACGCAGGGAATTCTTTCCCGTTGAAAGCAGGGAAAGGATCCCTCATCTCGAGCTACGAGGGGGAAACGGGGCTCCTTTGGATGTGGTCAGGACCATCGTGCTTCCTCTCGAGTGGAGACGGGTATGGTGGTGAACTTCTTGAGTTGCAGCAAGGTGTGAAAGACCCTTTCGAAGTTCCAGAGGTTAGGTGTCATTAGTCTCCAGACGCCTCATCGGAAATAGGCCTCATCTCGCCTGGAAGGGAGAACTTCCTGGATTTTCTCGAGTTGCGGCAGGTGTTCTCGAGTTACGACGGGGACCTCAGGGACCGGCCCTGGTGGCCTCAGGAGAGGCCAGTCCCCATGCGAGTTGCTAGGGGGCCTCTCGGGATTCCTCTCCCGTCGATACCGGGGCCAAAAACCTTGTGTGGAGTCAGGGCCGGAACCGAGGATTCCTCTCAGGGGCTGATATGGATCTTTGGATACTTCTGGAGTCTCGCCAGGGGAGACAGGCCTCGTTTCGTGAGGGGGCATGCACGTGCACTTTCCTTCCAGGCTGTAGCAGCAATGTCACGCTTCCCGTGGCGTGGATCAAAGGATCTGTGGTTTTCCCTCGAGGCTTTCCCTCGAGGCTTTCCCACAGGGCTGTCCCACGTGCCACCGTGGTGTGAGTCTATCCTCGGCGTGAAAGATGAGCCAGTGCAGGGCAAAGAGGTTCCTCTGGAATGGACTGAGACATCTGGGGGACTCTTGGAATGGTGGTACGACCATGGAGTTCCTCTCGCCTTTCCTGTTGAGAGTGCCTCCTCTTGAGATGCGACGGGAACGCCGGGAATTCTTTCCCGTTGAAAGCAGGGAAAGGATCCCTCATCTCGAGCTACGAGGGGGAAACGGGGCTCCTCTGGATGTGGGCGAGACCTTCGTGCTTCCTCTCGAGTGGAGACGGGTATGGCGGTGAACTTCTTGAGTCGCAGCAAGGGTGTGAAAGACCCTTTCGAAGTTCCAGAGGTTTGGTGTCATTAGTCTCCAGAGGCCTCATCGGAAATAGCCCTCATCTCGCCTGGAAGGGAGAACTTCCTGGATTTTCTCGAGTTGCGGCAGGTGTTCTCGAGTTACGACGGGGACCTCAGGGACCCGCCCTGGTGGCCTCAGGAGAGGCCATTCCCCATGCGAGTTGCTAGGGGGCCTCTCGGGATTCCTCTCCCGTCGATACCGGGGCCAAAAACCTTGTGTGGAGTCAGGGCCGGAACCGAGGATTCCTCTCAGGGGCTGACATGGATCTTTGGGTACTTCTGGAGTCTCCCCAGGGGAGTCAGGCCTCGTCTCGAGTGGGGGCATGCACGTGCGCTTTCCTTCCAGGCTGTAGCAGCAATGTCACGCTTCCCGTCGCGTGGATCAAAGGATCTGTGGTTTTCCCTCGAGGCTTTCCCTCGAGGCTTTCACTCGAGGCTTTCCCACAGGGCTGTCCCACGTGCCACCGTGGTGTGAGTCGATCCTCGGCGTGAAAGATGAGCCAGTGCATGGCAAAGAGGTTCCTCTGGAATGGACTGAGACATCTGGGGGACTCTTGGAATGGTGGTACGACCATGGAGTTCCTCTCGCCTTTCCTGTTGAGAGTGCCTCCTCTTGAGATGCGACGGGAACGCAGGGAATTCTTTCCCGTTGAAAGCAGGGAAAGGATCCCTCATCTCGAGCAACGAGGGGGAAACGGGGCTCCTGTGGATGTGGTCGGGACCATCGTGCTTCCTCTCGAGTGGAGACGGGTATGGTGGTGAACTTCCTGAGTTGCAGCAAGGGTGTGAAAGACCCTTTCGAAGTTCCAGAGGTTAGGTGTCATTAGTCTCCAGACGCCTCATCGGAAATAGGCCTCATTTCGCCTGGAAGGGAGAACTTCCTGGATTTTCTCGAGGTGCGGCAGGTGTTCTCGCGTTACGACGGGGACCTCAGGGACCGGCCCTGGTGGCCTCAGGAGAGGCCAGTCCCCATGCGAGTTGCTAGGGGGCCTCTCGGGATTCCTCTCCCGTCGATACCGGGGCCAAAAACCTTGTGTGGAGTCAGGGCCGGAACCGAGGATTCCTCTCAGGGGCTGATATGGATCTTTGGATACTTCTGGAGTCTCGACAGGGGAGACAGGCCTCGTTTCGTGAGGGGGCATGCACGTGCACTTTCCTTCCAGGCTTTAGCAGCAATGTCACGCTTCCCGTGGCGTGGATCAAAGGATCTGTGGTTTTCCTCGAGCCTTGCCTTCGAGGCCTTCCCCCAGGGCTGTCCCACGTGCCACCGTGGTGTGAGTCGATCCTCGGCGTGAAAGATGAGCCACTGCAGGGCAAAGAGGTTCCTCTGTAATGGACTGAGACATCTGGGGGACTCTTGGAATGGTGGTACGACCATGGAGTTCCTCTCGCCTTTCCTGTTGAGAGTGCCTCCGCTTGAGATGCGACGGGAACGCTGGGAATTCTTTCCCGTTGAAAGCAGGGAAAGGATCCCTCCTATCGAGCTACGAGGTGGAAACGGAGCTCCTCTGGATGTGGGCGGGACCATCGTGCTTCCTCTCGAGTGGAGACGGGTATGGCGGTGAACTTCCTTAGTTGCAGCAAGGGTGTGAAAGACCCTTTCGAAGTTCCAGAGGTTAGGTGTCATTAGTCTCCAGAGGCCTCATCGGAAATAGGCCTCATCTCGCCTGGAAGGGAGAACTTCCTGGATTTTCTCGAGTTGCGGCAGGTGTTCTCGAGTTACGACGGGGACCTCAGGGACCCGCCCTGGTGGCCTCAGGAAAGGCTAGTCCCCTGGAGAGTTGCTAGGGGGCCTCTCCGGATTCCTCTCCCGTCGATACCGGGGCTAAAATCCTTCTGAGGAGTCAGGGCCGGAACCGAGGATTCCTCTCAGGTGTTGACATGGATCTCTGGGTCTGTCTGGTGTCTCCCCAGGGGAGTCAAGCCTCGTCTCGAGGGGGGGCATGCACGTGCGCTTTCCTTCCAGGCTGTAGCAGCAATGTCACGCTTCCCGTCGCGTGGATCAAAGGATCTGTGGTTTTCCCTCGAGGCTTTCCCTCGAGGCTTTCCCACAGGGCTGTCCCACATGCCACGGTGGTGGGAGTCGATCATCGGCGTGAAAGATGAGCCAGTGCAGGGCAAAGAGGTTCCTCTGGAATGGACTGAGACTTCTGGGGGACTCTTGGAATGGTGGTACGACCATGGAGTTCCTCTCGCCTTTCCTGTTGAGAGTGCCTCCTCTTGAGATGCGACGGGAACACCGGGAATTCGTTCCCGTTGAAAGCAGGGCAAGGATCCCTCATCTCGAGCTACGAGGGGGAAACGGGGCTCCTCTGGATGTGGGCGGGACCATCGTGCTTCCTCTCGAGTGGAGACGGGTATGGCGGTGAACTTCTTGAGTTGCAGCAAGGGTGTGAAAGACCCTTTCGAAGTTCCAGAGGTTAGGTGTCATTAGTCTCCAGAGGCCTCATCGGAAATAGGCCTCATCTCGCCTGCAAGGGAGAACTTCCTGGATTTTCTCGAGTTGCGGCAGGTGTTCTCGAGTTACGACGGGTATCTCAGGGACCCGCCCTGGTGGCCTCAGGAGAGGCCAGTCCCCATGCGAGTTGCTAGGGGGCCTCTCTGGATTCCTCTCCCGTCGATACCGGGGCCAAAAACCTTGTGCGGAGTCAGGGCCAGAACCGAGGATTCCTCTCAGGGGCTGACATGGATCTTTGTGTACTTGTGGAGTCTCCCCAGGGGAGTCAGGCCTCGTCTCGAGTGGGGGCATGCATGTGCGCTTTCCTTCCAGGCTGTAGCAGCAATGTCACGCTTCCCGTCCCATGGATCAAAGGATCTGTGGTTTTCCCTCGAGGCTTTCCCTCGAGGCTTTCCCACAGGGCTGTCCCTCGTGCCACCGTGGTGTGAGTCGATCCTCGGCGTGAAAGATGAGCCAGTGCAGGGCAAAGAGGTTCCTCTGGAATGGACTGAGACATCTGGGGGACTCTTGGAATGGTGGTACGACCATGGAGTTCCTCTCGCCTTTCCTGTTGAGAGTGCCTCCTCTTGAAATGCGACGTGAACGCCGGGAATTCTTTCCCGTTGAAAGCAGGGAAAGGATCCCTCATCTCGAGCTACGAGGGGGAAACGGGGCTCCTCTGGATGTGGGCGGGACCATCGTGCTTCCTCTCGAGTGGAGACGGGAATGGCAGTGAACTTCTTGAGTTGCAGCAAGGGTGTGAAAGACCCTTTCGAAGTTCCAGAGGTTAGGTGTCATTAGTCTCCAGACGCATCATCGGAAATAGGCCTCATCTCGCCTGGAAGGGAGAACTTCCTGGATTTTCTCGAGTTGCGGCAGGTGATCTCGAGTTACGACGGGGACCTCAGGGACCCGCCCTGGTGGCCTCAGGAGAGGCCAGTCCCCATGCGATGTGCTAGGGGGCCTCTCGAGATTCCTCTCCCGTCGATACCGGGGCCAAAAACCTTGTGTGGAGTCAGGGCCGGAACCGAGGATTCCTCTCACGGGCTGACATGTATCTTTGTGTACTTCTGGAGTCTCCCCAGGGAAGTCAGGCCTCGTCTCGAGTGGGGGCATGCACGTGCGCTTTCCTTCCAGGCTGTAGCAGCAATGTCACGCTTCCCGTGGCGTGGATCAAAGGATCTGTGGTTTTCCCTCGAGGCTTTCCCTCGAGGCTTTCCCACAGGGCTGTCCCACGTGCCACCGTGGTGTGAGTCGATCCTCGGCGTGAAAGATGAGCCAGTGCAGGGCAAAGAGGTTCCTCTGGAATGGACTGAGACATCTGGGGGACTCTTGGAATGGTGCTACGACCATGGAGTTCCTCTCGACTTTCCTGTTGAGAGTACCTCGTCTTGAGATGCGACGGGAACGCCAGGAATTCTTTCCCGTTGAAAGCAGGGAAAGGATCCATCATCTCGAGCTACGAGGGGGAAACGGGGCTCCTCTGGATGTGGGCGGGACCATCGTGCTTCCTCTCGAGTGGAGACGGGTAAGGCGGTGAACTTCTTGAGTTGCAGCAAGGATGTGAAAGACCCTTTCGAAGTTCCAGAGGTTAGGTGTCATTAGTCTCCAGAGGCCTCATCGGAAATAGGCCTCATCTCGCCTGGAAGGGAGAACTTCCTGGATTTTCTCGAGTTGCGGCAGGTGTTCTCGAGTTACGACGGGGACCTCAGGGACCCGCCCTGGTGGCCTCAGGAGAGGCCAGTCCCCATGCGAGTTGCTAGGGGGCCTCTCGGGATTCCTCTCCCGTCGATACCGGGGCCAAAAACCTTGTGTGGAGTCAGGGCCGGAACCGAGGATTCCTCTCAGGGGCTGACATGGATCTTTGGGTACTTGTGGAGTCTCCCCAGGGGAGTCAGGCCTCGTCTCGAGTGGGGGCATGCACGTGCGCTTTCCTTCCAGGCTGTAGCAGCAATGTCACGCTTCCCGTGGCGTGAATCAAAGGATCTGTGGTTTTCCCTCGAGGCTTTCCCTCGAGGCTTTCCCACAGGGCTGTCCCACGTGCCACCGTTGTGTGTGTCGATCCTCGGCGTGAAAGATGAGCCAGTGCAGGGCAAAGAGGTTCCTCTGGAATGGACTGAGACATCTGGGGGACTCTTGGAATGGTGGTACGACCATGGAGTTCCTCTCGCCTTTCCTGTTGAGAGTGCCTCCTCTTGAGATGCGACGGGAACGCCGGGAATTCTTTCCCGTTGAAAGCAGGGAAAGGATCCCTCATCTCGAGCTCCGAGGGGGAAACGGGGCTCCTCTGGATGTGGGCGGGACCATCGTGCTTCCTCTCGAGTGGAGACGGTATGGCGGTGAACTTCTTGAGTTGCAGCAAGGGTGTGAAAGACCCTTTCGAAGTTCCAGAGGTTAGGTGTCATTAGTCTCCAGACGCCTCATCGGAAATAGGCCTCATCTCGCCTGGAAGGGAGAACTTCCTGGATTTTCTCGAGTTGCGGCAGGTGTTCTCGAGTTACGACGGGGACCTCAGGGACCCGCCCTGGTGGCCTCAGGAGAGGCCAGTCTCCATGCGAGTTGCTAGGGGGCCTCTCGGGATTCCTCTCCCGTAGATACCGGGGCCAAAAACCTTGTGTGGAGTCAGGGCCGGAACCGAGGATTCCTCTCAGGGGCTGACATGGATCTTTGGGTACTTGTGGAGTCTCCCCAGGGGAGTCAGGCCTCGTCTCGAGTGGGGTCATGCACGTGCGCTTTCCTTCCAGGCTGTAGCAGCAATGTCACGCTTCCCGTGGCGTGGATCAAAGTATCTGCGGTTTTCCCTCGAGGCTTTCGCTCGAGGCTTTCCCACAGGGCTGTCCCACGTGCCACGGTGGTGTGAGTCGATCCTCGGCGTGAAAGATGAGCCAGTGCAGGGCAAAGAGGTTCCTCTGGAAAGGACTGAGACATCTGGGGGACTCTTGGAATGATGGTACGACCATGGAGTTCCTCTCGCCTTTCCTGTTGAGAGTGCCTCCTCTTGAGATGCGACGGGAACGCCGGGAATTCTTTCCCGTTGAAAGCAGGGAAAGGATCCCTCATCTCGAGCTACGAGGGGGAAACTGGGCTCCTCTGGATGTGGGCGGGACCATCGTGCTTCCTCTCGAGTGGAGACGGGTATGGCGGTGAACTTCTTGAGTTGCAGCAAGGATGTGAAAGACCCTTTCGAAGTTCCAGAGGTTAGGTGTCATTAGTCTCCAGACGCCTAATCGGAAATAGGCCTCATCTCGCCTGGAAGGGAGAACTTCCTGGATTTTCTCGAGTTGCGGCAGGTGTTCTGGAGTTACGACGGGGACCTCAAGGACCCGCCCTGGTGGCCTCAGGAGAGGCCAGTCCCCATGCGAGTTGCTAGGGGGCCTCTCGGGATTCCTCTCCCGTAGATACCGGGGCCAAAAACCTTGTGTGGAGTCAGGGCCGGAACCGAGGATTCCTCTCAGGGGCTGACATGGATCTTTGGGTACTTGTGGAGTCTCCCCAGGGGAGTCAGGCCTCGTCTCGAGTGGGGGCATGCACGTGCGCTTTCCTTCCAGGCTGTAGCAGCAATGTCACGCTTCCCGTGGCATGGATCAAAGGATCTGTGGTTTTCCCTCGAGGCTTTCCCTCGAGGCTTTCCCACAGGGCTGTCCCACGTGCCACCGTTGTGTGTGTCGATCCTCGGCGTGAAAGATGAGCCAGTGCAGGGCAAAGAGGTTCCTCTGGAATGGACTTAGACATCTGGGGGACTCTTGGAATGGTGGTACGACCATGGAGTTCCTCTCGCCTTTCCTGTTGAGAGTGCCTCCTCTTGAGATGCGACGGGAACGCCGGGAATTCTTTCCCGTTGAAAGCAGGGAAAGGATCCCTCATCTCGAGCTCCGAGGGGGAAACGGGGCTCCTCTGGATGTGGGCGGGACCATCGTGCTTCCTCTCGAGTGGAGACGGTATGGCGGTGAACTTCTTGAGTTGCAGCAAGGGTGTGAAAGACCCTTTCGAAGTTCCAGAAGTTAGGTGTCATTAGTCTCCAGACGCCTCATCGGAAATAGGCCTTATCTCGCCTGGAAGGGAGAACTTCCTGGATTTTCTCGAGTTGCGGCAGGTGTTCTCGAGTTACGACGGGGACCTCAGGGACCCGCCCTGGTGGCCTCAGGAGAGGCCAGTCCCCATGCGAGTTGCTAGGGGGCCTCTCGGGATTCCTCTCCCGTAGATACCGGGGCCAAAAACCTTGTGTGGAGTCAGGGCCGGAACCGAGGATTCCTCTCAGGGGGTGACATGGATCTTTGGGTACTTGTGGAGTCTCCGCAGGGGAGTCAGGCCTCGTCTCGAGTGGGGGCATGCACCTGCGCTTTCCTTCCAGGCTGTAGCAGCAATGTCACGCTTCCCGTGGCGTGGATCAAAGGATCTGTGGTTTTCCCTCGAGGCTTTCCCTCGAGGCTTTCCCACAGGGCTGTCCCACGTGCCACCGTTGTGTGTGTCGATCCTCGGCGTGAAAGATGAGCCAGTGCAGGGCAAAGAGGTTCCTCTGGAATGGAATGAGACATCTGGGGGACTCTTGGAATGGTGGAACGACCATGGAGTTCCTCTCGCCTTTCCTGTTGAGAGTGCCTCCTCTTGAGATGCGACGGGAACGCCGGGAATTCTTTCCCGTTGAAAGCAGGGAAAGGATCCCTCATCTCGAGCTCCGAGGGGGAAACGGGGCTCCTCTGGATGTGGGCGGGACCATCGTGCTTCCTCTCGAGTGGAGACGGTATGGCGGTGAACTTCTTGAGTTGCAGCAAGGGTGTGAAAGACCCTTTCGAAGTTCCAGAGGTTAGGTGTCATTAGTCTCCAGACGCCTCATCGGAAATAGGCCTCATCTCGCCTGGAAGGGAGAACTTCCTGGATTTTCTCGAGTTGCGGCAGGTGTTCTCGAGTTACGACGGGGACCTCAGGGACCCGCCCTGGTGGCCTCAGGAGAGGCCAGTCCCCATGCGAGTTGCTAGGGGGCCACTCGGGATTCCTCTCCCGTCGATACCGGGGCCAAAAACCTTGTGTGGAGTCAGGGCCGGAACCAAGGATTCCTCTCAGGGGCTGACATGGATCTTTGGGTACTTCTGGAGTCTCCCCAGGGGAGTCAGGCCTCGTCTCGAGTGGGGGCATGCACGTGCGCTTTCCTTCCAGGCTGTAGCACCAATGTCACGCTTCCCGTAGCGTGAATCAAAGGATCTGTGGTTTTCCCTCGAGGCTTTCCCACAGGGCTGTCCCACGTGCCACCGTGGTGTGAGTCGATCCTCGGCGTGAAAGATGAGCCAGTGCAGGGCAAAGAGGTTCCTCTGGAATGGACTGAGACATCTGGGGGACTCTTGGAATGGTGGTACGACCATGGAGTTCCTCTCGCCTTTCCTGTTGAGAGTGCCTCCTCTTGAGATGCGACGGGAACGCCGGGAATTCTTTCCCGTTGAAAGCAGGGAAAGGATCCCTCATCTCGAGCTACGAGGGGGAAACTGGGCTCCTCTGGATGTGGGCGGGACCATCGTGCTTCCTCTCGAGTGGAGACGGGTATGGCGGTGAACTTCTTGAGTTGCAGCAAGGATGTGAAAGACCCTTTCGAAGTTCCAGAGGTTAGGTGTCATTAGTCTCCAGACGCCTCATCGGAAATAGGCCTCATCTCGCCTGGAAGGGAGAACTTCCTGGATTTTCTCGAGTTGCGGCAGGTGTTCTGGAGTTACGACGGGGACCTCAAGGACCCGCCCTGGTGGCCTCAGGAGAGGCCAGTCCCCATGCGAGTTGCTAGGGGGCCTCTCGGGATTCCTCTCCCGTAGATACCGGGGCCAAAAACCTTGTGTGGAGTCAGGGCCGGAACCGAGGATTCCTCTCAGGGGCTGACATGGATCTTTGGGTACTTGTGGAGTCTCCCCAGGGGAGTCAGGCCTCGTCTCGAGTGGGGGCATGCACGTGCGCTTTCCTTCCAGGCTGTAGCAGCAATGTCACGCTTCCCGTGGCATGGATCAAAGGATCTGTGGTTTTCCCTCGAGGCTTTCCCTCGAGGCTTTCCCACAGGGCTGTCCCACGTGCCACCGTTGTGTGTGTCGATCCTCGGCGTGAAAGATGAGCCAGTGCAGGGCAAAGAGGTTCCTCTGGAATGGACTTAGACATTTGGGGGACTCTTGGAATGGTGGTACGACCATGGAGTTCCTCTCGCCTTTCCTGTTGAGAGTGCCTCCTCTTGAGATGCGACGGGAACGCCGGGAATTCTTTCCCGTTGAAAGCAGGGAAAGGATCCCTCATCTCGAGCTCCGAGGGGGAAACGGGGCTCCTCTGGATGTGGGCGGGACCATCGTGCTTCCTCTCGAGTGGAGACGGTATGGCGGTGAACTTCTTGAGTTGCAGCAAGGGTGTGAAAGACCCTTTCGAAGTTCCAGAAGTTAGGTGTCATTAGTCTCCAGACGCCTCATCGGAAATAGGCCTTATCTCGCCTGGAAGGGAGAACTTCCTGGATTTTCTCGAGTTGCGGCAGGTGTTCTCGAGTTACGACGGGGACCTCAGGGACCCGCCCTGGTGGCCTCAGGAGAGGCCAGTCCCCATGCGAGTTGCTAGGGGGCCTCTCGGGATTCCTCTCCCGTAGATACCGGGGCCAAAAACCTTGTGTGGAGTCAGGGCCGGAACCGAGGATTCCTCTCAGGGGGTGACATGGATCTTTGGGTACTTGTGGAGTCTCCGCAGGGGAGTCAGGCCTCGTCTCGAGTGGGGGCATGCACGTGCGCTTTCCTTCCAGGCTGTAGCAGCAATGTCACGCTTCCCGTGGCGTGGATCAAAGGATCTGTGGTTTTCCCTCGAGGCTTTCCCTCGAGGCTTTCCCACAGGGCTGTCCCACGTGCCACCGTTGTGTGTGTCGATCCTCGGCGTGAAAGATGAGCCAGTGCAGGGCAAAGAGGTTCCTCTGGAATGGAATGAGACATCTGGGGGACTCTTGGAATGGTGGAACGACCATGGAGTTCCTCTCGCCTTTCCTGTTGAGAGTGCCTCCTCTTGAGATGCGACGGGAACGCCGGGAATTCTTTCCCGTTGAAAGCAGGGAAAGGATCCCTCATCTCGAGCTCCGAGGGGGAAACGGGGCTCCTCTGGATGTGGGCGGGACCATCGTGCTTCCTCTCGAGTGGAGACGGTATGGCGGTGAACTTCTTGAGTTGCAGCAAGGGTGTGAAAGACCCTTTCGAAGTTCCAGAGGTTAGGTGTCATTAGTCTCCAGACGCCTCATCGGAAATAGGCCTCATCTCGCCTGGAAGGGAGAACTTCCTGGATTTTCTCGAGTTGCGGCAGGTGTTCTCGAGTTACGACGGGGACCTCAGGGACCCGCCCTGGTGGCCTCAGGAGAGGCCAGTCCCCATGCGAGTTGCTAGGGGGCCACTCGGGATTCCTCTCCCGTCGATACCGGGGCCAAAAACCTTGTGTGGAGTCAGGGCCGGAACCAAGGATTCCTCTCAGGGGCTGACATGGATCTTTGGGTACTTCTGGAGTCTCCCCAGGGGAGTCAGGCCTCGTCTCGAGTGGGGGCATGCACGTGCGCTTTCCTTCCAGGCTGTAGCACCAATGTCACGCTTCCCGTAGCGTGAATCAAAGGATCTGTGGTTTTCCCTCGAGGCTTTCCCACAGGGCTGTCCCACGTGCCACCGTGGTGTGAGTCGATCCTCGGCGTGAAAGATGAGCCAGTGCAGGGCAAAGAGGTTCCTCTGGAATGGACTGAGACATCTGGGGGACTCTTGGAATGGTGGTACGACCATGGAGTTCCTCTCGCCTTTCCTGTTGAGAGTGCCTCCTCTTGAGATGCGACGGGAACGCCGGGAATTCTTTCCCGTTGAAAGCAGGGAAAGGATCCCCCATCTCGAGCTACGAGGGGGAAACGGGGCTACTCTGGATGTGGGCGGGACGATCGTGCTTCCTCTCGAGTGGACACGGGTATGGCGCTGAACTTCTTGAGTTGCAGCAAGGGTGTGAAAGACCCTTTCGAAGTTCCAGAGGTTAGGTGTCATTCGTCTCCAAACGCCTCATCGGAAATAGGCCTCATCTCGCCTGGAAGGGAGAACTTCCTGGATTTTCTCGAGTTGCGGCAGGTGTTCTCGAGTTACGACGGGGACCTCAGGGACTCGCCCTGTTGGCCTCAGGAGAGGCCAGTCCCCATGCGAGTTACTAGGGGGCCTCTCGGGATTCCTCTCCGGTCGATACCGGGGCAAAAAACTTTGTGTGGAGTCAGGGCCGGAACCGAGGATTCCTCTCAGGGGCTGACATGGATCTTTGGGTACTTCTGGAGTCTCCCCAGGGGAGTCAGGCCTCGTCTCGAGTGGGGGCATGCACGTGCGCTTTCCTTCCAGGCTGTAGCACCAATGTCACGCTTCCCGTCCCGTGGATCAAAGGATCTGTGGTTTTCCCTCTAGGCTTTCGCTCGAGGCTTTCCCACAGGGCTGTCCCACGTGCCACGGTGGTGTGAGTCGATCCTCGGCGTGAAAGATGAGCCAGTGCAGGGCAAAGAGGTTCCTCTGGAATGGACTGAGACATCTGGGGGACTCTTGGAATGATGTTACGACCATGGAGTTCCTCTCGCCTTTCCTGTTGAGAGTGCCTCCTCTTGAGATGCGACGGGAACGCCGGGAATTCTTTCCCGTTGAAAGCAGGGAAAGGATCCCTCATCTCGAGCTACGAGGGGGAAACTGGGCTCCTCTGGATGTGGGCGGGACCATCGTGCTTCCTCTCGAGTGGAGACGGGTATGGCGGTGAACTTCATGAGTTGCAGCAAGGATGTGAAAGACCCTTTCGAAGTTCCAGAGGTTAGGTGTCATTAGTCTCCAGAGGCCTCATCAGAAATAGGCCTCATCTCGCCTGGAAGGGAGAACTTCCTGGATTTTCTCGAGTTGCGGCAGGTGTTCTCGAGTTACGACGGGGACCTCAGGGACCCGCCCTGGTGGCCTCAGGAGAGGCCAGTCCCCATGCGAGTTGCTAGGGGGCCTCTCGGGATTCCTCTCCCGTCGATACCGGGGTCAAAAACCTTGTGTGGAGTCAGGGCCGGAACCGAGGATTCCTCTCAGGGGCTGACATGGATCTTTGGGTACTTGTGGAGTCTCCCCAGGGGAGTCAGGCCTCGTCTCGAGTGGGGGCATGCACGTGCGCTTTCCTTCCAGGCTGTAGCAGCAATGTCACGCTTCCCGTGGCGTGGATCAAAGGATCTGTGGTTTTCCCTCGAGGCTTTCCCTCGAGGCTTTCCCACAGGGCTGTCCCACGTGCCACCGTGGTGTGAGTCGATCCTCGGCGTGAAAGATCAGCCAGTGCAGGGCAAAGAGGTTCCTCTGGAATGGACTGAGACATCTGGGGGACTCTTGGAATGGTGGTACGACCATGGAGTTCCTCTCGCCTTTCCTGTTGAGAGTGCCTCCTCTTGAGATGCGACGGGAACGCCGGGAATTCTTTCCCGTTGAAAGCAGGGAAAGGATCCCTCATCTCGAGCTACGAGGGGGAAACGGGGTTCCTCTGGATGTGGGCGGGACCATCGTGCTTCCTCTCGAGTGGACACGGGTATGGCGGTGAACTTCTTGAGTTGCAGCAAGGATGTGAAAGACCCTTTCAAAGTTCCAGAGGTTAGGTGTCATTCGTCTCCAGACGCCTCATCGGAAATAGGCCTCATCTCGCCTGGAAGGTAGAACTTCCTGGATTTTCTCGAGTTGCGGCAGGTGTTGTCGAGTTACGACGGGGACCTCAGGGACCCGCACTGGTGGCCTCAGGAGAGGCCAGTCCCCATGCGAGTTGCTAGGGGGCTCTCGGGATTCCTCTCCCGTCGATACCGGGGCCAAAAACCTTGTGTGGAGTCAGGGCCGGAACCGAGGATTCCTCTCAGGGGCTGACATGGATCTTTGGGTACTTGTGGAGACTCCCCAGCGGAGTCAGGCCTCGTCTCGTGTGGGGGCATGCACGTGCGCTTTCCTTCCAGGCTGTAGCAGCAATGTCACGCTTCCCGTCGCGTGGATCAAAGGATCTGTGGTTTTCCCTCGAGGCTTTCCCACAGGGCTGTCCCACGTGCCACCATGGTGTGAGTCGATCCTCGGCGTGAAAGATGAGCCAGTGCAGGGCAAAGAGGTTCCTCTGGAAAGGACTGAGACATCTGGGGGACTCTTGGAATGGTGGTACGACCATGGAGTTCCTCTCGCCTTTCCTGTTGAGAGTGCCTCCTCTTGAGATGCGACGGGAACGCCGGGAATTCTTTCCCGTTGAAAGCAGGGAAAGGATCCCTCATCTCGAGCTACGAGGGGGAAACGGGGCTCCTCTGGATGTGGGCGGGACCATCATGCTTCCTCTCGAGTGGACACGGGTATGGCGGTGAACTTCTTGAGTTGCAGCAAGGGTGTGAAAGACCCTTTCGAAGTTCCAGAGGTTAGGTGTCATTAGTCTCCCGACGCCTCATCGGAAATAGGCCTCATCTCGCCTGGAAGGGAGAACTTCCTGGATTTTCTCGAGTTGCGGCAGGTGTTCTCGAGTTACGACGGGGACCTCAGGGACCTGCCCTGGTGGCCTCATGAGAGGCCAGTCCCCATGCGAGTTGCTAGGGGGCCTCTCGGGATTCCTCTCCCATCGATACCGGGGCCAAAAACCTTGTGTGGAGTCAGGGCCGGAACCGAGGATTCCTCTCAGGGGCTGACATGGATCTTTGGGTACTTCTGGAGTCTCCCCAGGGGAGTCAGGCCTCGTCTCGAGTGGGGGCATGCACGTGCGATTTCCTTCCAGGCTGTAGCAGCAATGTCACGCTTCCCGTCGCGTGGATCAAAGGATCTGTGGTTTTCCCTCGAGGCTTTCCCTCGAGGCTTTCCCACAGGGCTGTCCCACGTGCCACCGTGGTGTGAGTCGATCCTCGGCGTGAAAGATGAGCCAGTGCAGGGCAAAGAGGTTCCTCTGGAATGGACTGAGAAATCTCGGGGACTCTTGGAATGGTGGTACGACCATGGAGTTCCTCTCGTCTTTCCTGTTGAGAGTGCCTCCTCTTGAGATGCGACGGGAACGCCGAAAATACTTTCCCGTTGATAGCAGGGAAAGGATCCCTCATCTCGAGCTACGAGGGGCAATCGGGGCTCCTCTGGATGTGTGCGGGACCATCATGTTTCCTCTCGAGTGGAGACGGTTATGACGGTGAACTTCTTGAGTTGCAGCAAGGGTGTGAAAGACCCTTTCGAAGTTCCAGAGGTTAGGTGTCATTAGTCTCCAGACGCCTCATCGGAAATAGGCCTCATCTCGCCTGGAAGGGGGAACTTCCTGGAATTTCTCGAGTTGTGGCAGGTGTTCTCGAGTTACGACGGGGACCTCAGGGACCCGCCCTGGTGGCCTCAGGAGAGGCCAGTCCCCATGCGAGTTGCTAGGGGGCCTCTCGGGATTCCTCTCCCGTCGATACCGGGGCAAAAACCTTGTGTGGAGTCAGGGCCGGAACCGAGGATTCCTCTCAGGGGCTGACATGGATCTTTGGGTACTTCTGGAGTCTCCCCAGGGGAGTCAGGCCTCGTCTCGAGTCGGGGCATGCACGTGCACTTTCCTTCCAGGCTGTAGCAGCAATGTCACGCTTCCCGTGGCGTGGATCAAAGGATCTGTGGTTTTCCCTCGAGGCTTTCCCTCGAGGCTTTCCCACAGGGCTGTCCCACGTGCCACCGTGGTGTGAGTCGATCCTCGGCGTGAAAGATGAGCCAGTGTAGGGCAAAGAGGTTCCTCTGGAATGGAAAGAGACATCTGGGGGACTCTTGGAATGGTGGTACGGCCATGGAGTTCCTCTCGCCTTTCCTGTTGAGAGTGCCTCCTCTTGAGATGCGACGGGAACGCAGGAATTCTTTCCCGTTGAAAGCAGGGAAAGGATCCCTCATCTCGATCTCCGAGGGGGAAACGGGGCTCCTCTGGATGGGGGCGGGACCATCGTTCTTCCTCTCGAGTGGAGATGGGTATGGCGGTGAACTTCTTGAGTTGCAGCAAGGGTGTGAAAGACCCTTTCGAAGTTCCAGAGGTTAGGTGTCATTAGTCTCCAGACGCCTCATCGGAAATAGGCCTCATCTCGCTGGAAGGGAGAACGTCCTGGATTTTCTCGAGTTGCGGCAGGTGTTCTCGAGTTACGACGGGGACCTCAGGGACCCGACCTGGTGGCCTCAGGAGAGGCCAGTCCCCATGCGAGTTGCTAGGGGGCCTCTCGGGATTCCTCTCCCGTCGATACCCGGGCCAAAAACCTTGTGTGGAGTCTGGGCCGGAACCGAGGATTCCTCTCACGGGCTGATATGGATCTTTGGGTACTTCTGGAGTCTCGCCAGGGGAGAAAGGCCTCATCTCGAGTGGGGGCATGCACGTGCACTTTCCTTCCAGGCTGTAGCAGCAATGTCACGCTTCCCATCGCGTGGATCAAAGGATCTGTGGTTTTCCCTCGAGGCTTTCCCTCGAGGCTTTCCCACAGGGCTGTCCCACGTGCCACCGTGGTGTGAGTCGATCCTCGGCGTGAAAGATGAGCCAGTGCAGGGCAAAGAGGTTCCTCTGGAATGGACTGAGACATCTGGGGGACTCTTGGAATGGTGGTACGACCATGGAGTTACTCTCGCCTTTCCTGTTGAGAGTGCCTCCTCTTGAGATGCGACGGGAACGCCGGGAATTCTTTCCCGTTGAAAGCAGGGAAAGGATCGCTCATCTCGAGGTAGGAGGAGGAAACGGGGCTCCTCTGGAATTGGGCGGGACCATCGTGCTTCCTCTAGAGTGGAGACGGGTATGGCGGTGAACTTCTTGATTTACAGCAAGGGTGTGAAAGACCCTTTCGAAGTTCCAGAGTTTAGGTGTCATTAGTCTCCAGACGCCTCATCGGAAATAGGCCTCATCTCGCCTGGAAGGGAGAACTTCCTGGATTTTCTCGAGTTGCGGCAGGTGTTCGCGAGTTACGACGGGGACCTCAGGGACCCGTCCTGGTGGCCTCAGGAGAGGCCAGTCCCCATGCGAGTTGCTAGGGGGCCTCTCGGGATTCCTCTCCCGTCGATACCGGGGCCAAAAACCTTGTGTGGAGTCAGGGCCGGAACCGAGGATTCCTCTCAGTGGCTGACATGGATCTTTGGGTACTTCTGGAGTCTCCCCAGGGGAGTCAGGCCTCGTCTCGAGTGGGGGCATGCACGTGCGCTTTCCTTCAAGGCTGTAGCAGCAATGTCACGCTTCCCGTGGCGTGAATCAAACGATCTGTGGTTTTCCCTCGAGGCTTTCCCTCGAGGCTTTCCCACAGGGCTGTCCCACGTGCCACCGTGGTGTGAGTCGATCCTTGGCGTGAAAGATGAGCCAGTGCAGGGCAAAGAGGTTCCTCTGGAATGGACTGAGACATCTGGGGGACTCTTGAAATGGTGGTACGACCATGCAGTTCCTCACGCCTTTCTTGTTGAGAGTGCCTCCTCTTGAGATGCGACGGGAACGCCGGGAATTCTTTCCCGTTGAAAGCAGGGAAAGGATCCCTCATCTCGAGCTACGAGGGGGAAACGGGGCTCCTCTGGATGTGGGCGGGACCATCGTGCTTTCTCTCGAGTGGAGACGGGTATGGCGGTGAACTTCTTGAGTTGCAGCAAGGGTGTGAAAGACCCTTTCGAAGTTCCAGAGGTTAGGTGTCATTAGTCTCCAGACGCCTCATCGGAAATAGGCCTCATCTCGCCTGGAAGGGAGAAATTCCTGGATTTTCTCGAGTTGCGCCAGGTGTTCTCGAGTTACGACGGGAACCACAGGGACCCGCCCTGATGGCCTCAGGAGAGGCCAGTCCCCATGCGAGTTGCTAGGGGGCCTCTCGGGATTCCTCTACCGTCGATACCGGCGCCAAAAACCTTGTGTGGAGTCAGGGCCGGAACCGAGGATTCCTCTCAGGGGCTGACATGGATCTTTGGGTACTTCTGGAGTCTCCCCAGGGGAGTCAGGCCTCGGCTCGAGTGGGGGCATGCACGTGCGCTTTCCTTCCAGGCTGTAGCAGCAATGTCACGCTTCCCGTGGCGTGGATCAAAGATCTGTGGTTTTCCCTCGAGGCTTTCCCACAGGGCTGTCCCACGTGCCACTGTGGTGTGAGTCGACTTCTCCGTGAAAGATGAGCCAGTGCAGGGCAAAGAGGTTCCTCTGGAATGGAATGAGACATCTGGGGGACTCTTGGAATGGTGGTACGGCCATGGAGTTCCTCTCGCCTTTCCTGTTGAGAGTGCCTCCTCTTGAGATGCGACGGGAACGCAGGAATTCTTTCCCGTTGAAAGCAGGAAAAGGATCCCTCATCTCGATCTCCGAGGGGGAAACGGGGCTCCTCTGGATGGGGGCGGGACCATCGTTCTTCCTCTCGAGTGGAGACGGGTATGGCGGTGAACTTCTTGAGTTGCAGCAAGGGTGTGAAAGACCCTTTCGAAGTTCCAGAGGTTAGGTGTCATTAGTCTCCAGACGCCTCATCGGAAATAGGCCTCATCTCGCTGGAAGGGAGAACTTTCTGGATTTTCTCGAGTTGCGGCAGGTGTTCTCGAGTTACGACGGGGACCTCAGGGACCCGCCCTGGTGGCCTCAGGAGAGGCCAGTCCCCATGCGAGTTGCTAGGGGGCCTCTCGAGATTCCTCTCCCGTCGATACCGGGGCCAAAAACCTTGTGTGGAGTCAGGGCCAGAACCGAGGATTCCTCTCAGGGGCTGACATGGATCTTTGGGTACTTCTGGAGTCTCCCCAGGGGAGTCAGGCCTCGTCTCGAGTGGGGGCATGCACGTGCGCTTTCCTTCCAGGCTGTAGCAGCAATGTCACGCTTCCCGTCGCGTGGATCAAAGGATCTGTGGTTTTTCCTCGAGGCTTTCCCTCGAGGCTTTCCCACAGGGCTGTCCCACGTGCCACCGTGGTGTGAGTCGATCCTCGGCGTGAAAGATGAACCAGTGCAGGGCAAAGAGGTTCCTCTGGAATGGACTGAGACATCTGGGGGACTCTTTGTATGGTGGTACGACCATGGAGTTCCGCTCGCCTTTCCTGTTGAGAGTGCCTCCTCTTGAGATGCGACAGGAACGCCGGGAATTCTTTGCTTTGAAAGCAGTGAAAGGATCCCTCATCTCGAGCTACGAGGGGGAAACGGGGCTCCTCTGGATGTGGGCGGGACCATCGTGCTTCCTCTCTAGTGGAGACGGGTATGGCGGTGAACTTCTTGAGTTGCAGCAAGGGTGTGAAAGACCCTTTCGAAGTTCCAGAGGTTAGGTGTCATTAGTCTCCAGACGCCTCATCGGAAATAGGCCTCATCTCGCCTGGAAGGGAGAAATTCCTGGATTTTCTCGAGTTGCGGCAGGTGTTCTCGAGTTACGACGGGAACCACAGGGACCCGCCCTGATGGCCTCAGGAGAGGCCAGTCCCCATGCGAGTTGCTAGGGGGCCTCTCGGGATTCCTCTCCCGTCGATACCGGGGCCAAAAAACTTGTGTGGAGTCAGGGCCGGAACCGAGGATTCCTCTCAGGGGCTGACATGGATGTTTGGGTACTTCTGGAGTCTCCCCAGGGGAGTCAGGCCTCGGCTCGAGTGGGGGCATGCACGTGCGCTTTCCTTCCAGGCTGTAGCAGCAATGTCACGCTTCCCGTGGTGTGGATAAAAGGATCTGTGGTTTTCCCTCGAGGCTTTCCCTCGAGGCTTTCCCACAGGGCTATCCCACGTGCCACCGTGGTGTGAGTCGATCCTCGGCATGAAAGATGAGCCAGTGCAGGGCAAAGAGATTCCTCTGGAATGGACTGAGACATCTCGGGGACTCTTCGAATGGTGGTACGACCATGGAGTTCCTCTCGCCTTTCCTGTTGAGAGTGCCTCCTCTTGAGTTGTGACGGGAACGCCGGGAATTCTTTGCGTTGAAAGCAGGGAAAGGATCCCTCATCTCGAGCTACGAGGGGGAAACGGGGCTCCTCTCGATGTGGGCGTGACCATCGTGCTTCCTCTCGAGTGGAGACGGGTATGGCGGTGAACTTGTTGAGTTGCAGCAAGGGTGTGAAAGACCCTTTCGAAGTTCCAGAGGTTAGGTGTCATTTGTCTCCAGACGCCTCATCGGAAATAGGCTTCATCTCGCCTGTAAGGGAGAACTTCCTGGATTTTCTCGAGTTGCGGCAGGTGTTCTCGAGGTACGACGGGGACCTCAGGGACCCGCCCTGGTCGCCTCAGGGGAGGCCAGTACCCATGCGAGTTGCTAGGGGGCCTCTCGGGATTAATCTCCCGTCGATACCGGGGCCAAAAACCTTGTGTGGAGTCAGGGCCAGAACCGAGGATTCCTCTCAGGGGCTGACATGGATGTTTGGGTACATCTGGAGTCTCCCCAGGGGAGTCAGGCCTCGTCTCGAGTGGGGGCATGCACGTGCGATTTCCTTCCAGGCTGTAGCAGCAATGTCACGCTTCCCGTCGCGTGGATCAAAGGATCTGTGATTTTCCATCGAGGCTTTCCCACAGGGCTCTCCCACGTGCCACCGTGGTGTGAGTCGATCCTCGACGTGAAAGATGAGCCAGTGCAGGGCAAAGAGGTTCCTCTGGAATGGACTGAGACATCTGGGGGACTCTTGGAATGGTGGTACGACCATGGAGTTCCTCTCGCCTTTCCTGTTTAGAGTGCCACCTCTTGAGATGCGTCAGGAACGCCGGGAATTCTTTGCTTTCAAAGCAGTGAATGGATCCCTCATCTCGAGCTACGAGGGGGAAACGGGGCTCCTCTGGATGTGGGCGGGACCATCGTGCTTCCTCTCGAGTGGAGACGGGTATGGCGGTGAACTTCTTGAGTTGCAGCAAGGGTGTGAAAGACCCTTTCGAAGTTCCAGAGGTTAGGTGTCATTAGTCTCCAGACGCCTCATCGGAAATAAGCCTCATCTCGCCTGGAAGGGAGAACTTCCTGGATTTTCTCGAGTTGCGGCAGGTGTTCTCGAGTTACGACGGGGACCTCAGGGACCCGCCCTGGTGGCCTCAGGAGAGGCCAGTCCCCATGCGAGTTGCTGGGAGGCCTCTCGGGATTCCTCTCACGTCGATACTGGGGCCAAAAACCTTGTGTGGAGTCAGGGCCGGAACCGAGAATTCCTCTCAATGGCTGACATGGATCTTTGGGTACTTCAGGAGTCTCCCCAGGGGAGTCAGGCCTCGTCTCGAGTGGGGGCATGCACGTGCGCTTTCCTTCCAGGCTGTAGCAGCAATGTCACGCTTCCCGTCGCGTGGATCAAAGGATCTGTGGTTTTCCCTCGAGGCGTTCCCTCGAGGCTTTCCCACAGGGCTGTCCCACGTGCCACCGTGGTGTGAGTCGATCCTCGGCGTGAAAGATGAGCCAGTGCAGGGCAAAGAGGTTCCTCTGGAATGGACTGAGACATCTGGGGGACTCTTGGAATGGTGGTACGACCATGGAGTTCCGCTCGCCTTTCCTGTTGAGAGTGCCACCTCTTGAGATGCGACGGGAACGCCGGGAATCCTTTTCCGTTGAAAGCAGGGAAAGGATCCCTCATCTCGAGCTCCGAGGGGGAAACGGGGCTCCTCTGGATGTGGGCGGGACCATCGTGCTTCCTCTCGAGTGGAGACGGGTATGGCGGTGAACTTCTTGAGTTGCAGCAAGGGTGTGAAAGACCCTTTCGAAGTTCCAGAGGTTAGGTGTCATTAGTCTCCAGACGCCTCATCGGAAATAGGCCTCATCTCGTCTGGAAGGGAGAACTTCCTGGATTTTCTGGAGTTGCGGCAGGTGTTCTCGAGTTACGACGGGGACCTCAGGGACCCGCCCTGGTGGCCTCAGGAGAGGCCAGTCCCCATGCGAGTTGCTAGGGGGCCTCTCGGAATTACTCTCCCGTCGATACCGGGGCCAAAAACCTTGTGTAGAGTCAGGGCCGGAACCGAGGATTCCTCTCAGGGGCTGACATGGATCTTTGGGTACTTCTGGAGTCTCCCCAGGGGAGTCAGGCCTCGTCTCGAGTGGGGGCATGCACGTGCGCTTTCCTTCCAGGCTGTAGCAGCAATGTCACGCTTCCCGTCGCGTGGATCAAAGGATCTGTGATTTTCCATCGAGGCTTTCCCACAGGGCTGTCCCACGTGCCACCGTGGTGTGAGTCGATCCTCGGCGTGAAAGATGAGCCAGTGCAGGGCAAAGAGGTTCCTCTGGAATGGACTGAGACATCAGGGGGACTCTTGGAATGGTGGTACGACCATGGAGTTCCGCTCGCCTTTCCTGTTGAGAGTGCCTCCTCTTGAGATGCGACGGGAACGCCGGGAATTCTTTCCCGTTGAAAGCAGGGAAAGGATCCCTCATCTCGAGCTCCGAGGGGGAAACGGGGCTCCTCTGGATGTGGGCGGGACCATCGTGCTTCCTCTTGTGTGGAGACGGGTATGGCGGTGAACTTCTTGAGTTGCAGCAAGGGTGTGAAAGACCCTTTCGAAGTTCCAGAGGTTAGGTGTCATTAGTCTCCAGACGCCTCATCGGAAATAGGCCTCATCTCGCCTGGAAGGGAGAACTTCCTGGATTTTCTCGAGTTGCGGCAGGTGTTCTCGAGTTACGACGGGGACCTCAGGGACCCGCCCTGGTGGCCTCAGGAGAGGCCAGTCCCCATGCGAGTTGCTGGGAGGCCTCTCGGGATTCCTCTCCCGTCGATACCGGGGCCAAAAACCTTGTGTGGAGTCAGGGCCGGAACCGAGAATTGCTCTCAAGGGCTGACATGGATCTTTGGGTCTTTCTGGAGTCTCCCCAGGGGAGTCAGGCCTCGTCTCGAGTGGGGGCATGCACGTACGATTTCCTTCCAGGCTGTAGCAGCAATGTCACGCTTCCCGTCGCGTGGATCAAAGGATCTGTGGTTTTCCCTCGAGGCTTTCCCTCGAGGCTTTCCCACAGGGCTGCCCCACGTGCCACCGTGGTGTGAGTCGATCCTCGGCGTGAAAGATGAGCCAGTGCAGGGCAAAGAGTTTCCTCTGGAATGGACTGAGACATCTGGGGGACTCTTGGAATGGTGGTACGACCATGGAGTTTCTCTCGCCTTTCCTGTTGAGAGTGCCTCCTCTTGAGATGCGACGGGAACGCCGGGAATTCTTTCCCGTTGAAAGCAGGGAAAGGATCCCTCATCTCGAGCTACGAGGGGGAAACGGGGCTCCTCTGGATGTGGGCGGGACCATCGTGCATCCTCTCGAGTGGAGACGGGTATGGCGGTGAACTTCTTGAGTTGCAGCAAGGGTGTGAAAGACCCTTTCGAAGTTCCAGATGTTAGGTGTCATTAGTCTCCAGATGCCTCATCGGAAATAGGCCTCATCTCGCCTGGAAGGGAGAACTTCCTGGATTTTCTGGAGTTGCGGCAGGTGTTCTCGAGTTACGACGGGTACCTCAGGGACCCGCCCTGGTGGCCTCAGGAGAGGCCAGTCCCCATGCGAGTTGCTAGGGGGCCTCTCGGAATTACTCTCCCATCGATACCGGGGCCAAAAACCTTGTGTAGAGTCAGGGCCGGAACCGAGGATTCCTCTCAGGGGCTGACATGGATCTTTGGGTACTTCTGGAGTCTCCCCAGGGTAGTCAGGCCTCGTCTCGAGTGGGGGCATGCACGTGCGCTTTCCTTCCAGGCTGTAGCAGCAATGTCACGCTTCCCGTCGCGTGGATCAAAGGATCTGTGATTTTCCATCGAGGCTTTCCCACAGGGCTGTCCCACGTGCCACCGTGGTGTGAGTCGATCCTCGGCGTGAAAGATGAGCCAGTGCAGGGCAAAGAGGTTCCTTTGGAATGGACTGAGACATCTGGGGGACTCTTGGAATGGTGGTACGACCATGGAGTTCCTCTCGCCTTTCCTGTTGAGAGTGCCACCTCTTGAGATGCGTCAGGAACGCCGGGAATTCTTTGCTTTGAAAGCAGTGAAAGGATCCCTCATCTCGAGCTACGAGGGGGAAACGGGGCTCCTCTGGATGTGGGCGGGACCATCGTGCTTCCTCTCGAGTGGAGACGGGTATGGCGGTGAACTTCTTGAGTTGCAGCAAGGGTGTGAAAGACCCTTTCGAAGTTCCAGAGGTTAGGTGTCATTAGTCTCCAGAGGCCTCATCGGAAATAGGCCTCATCTCGCCTGGAAGGGAGAAATTCCTGGATTTTCTCGAGTTGCGGCAGGTGTTCTCGAGTTACGACGGGGACCTCAGGGACCCGCCCTGGTGGCCTCAGGAGAGGCCAGTCCCCATGCGAGTTGCTAGGGGGCCTGTCGGGATTCCTCTCCCGTCGATACCGGGGCCAAAAACCTTGTGTAGAGTCAGGGCCGGAACCGAGGATTCCTCTCAGGGGCTGACATGGATCTTTGGGTACTTCTGGAGTCTCCCCAGGGGAGTCAGGCCTCGTCTCGAGTGGGGGCATGCACGTGCGCTTTCCTTCCAGGCTGTAGCAGCAATGTCACGCTTCCCGTCGCGTGGATCAAAGATCTGTGATTTTCCATCGAGGCTTTCCCACAGGGCTGTCCCACGTGCCACCGTGGTGTGAGTCGATCCTCGGCGTGAAAGATGAGCCAGTGCAGGGCAAAGAGGTTCCTCTGGAATGGACTGAGACATCTGGGGGACTCTTGGAATGGTGGTACGACCATGGAGTTCCTCTCGCCTTTCCTGTTTAGAGTGCCACCTCTTGAGATGCGTCAGGAACGCCGGGAATTCTTTGCTTTGAAAGCAGTGAAAGGATCCCTCATCTCGAGCTACGAGGGGGAAACGGGGCTCCTCTGGATGTGGGCGGGACCATCGTGCTTCCTCTCGAGTGGAGACGGGTATGGCGGTGAACTTCTTGAGTTGCAGCAAGGGTGTGAAAGACCCTTTCGAAGTTCCAGAGGTTAGGTGTCATTAGTCTCCAGACGCCTCATCGGAAATAAGCCTCATCTCGCCTGGAAGGGAGAACTTCCTGGATGTTCTCGAGTTGCGGCAGGTGTTCTCGAGTTACGACGGGGACCTCAGGGACCCGCCCTGGTGGCCTCAGGAGAGGCCAGTCCCCATGAGAGTTGCTGGGAGGCCTCTCGGGATTCCTCTCCCGTCGATACTGGGGCCAAAAACCTTGTGTGGAGTCAGGGCCGGAACCGAGAATTCCTCTCAATGGCTGACATGGATCTTTGCGTACTTCAGGAGTCTGCCCAGGGGAGTCAGGCCTCGTCTCGAGTGGGGGCATGCACGTGCGCTTTCCTTCCAGGCTGTAGCAGCAATGTAACGCTTCCCGTCGCGTGGATCAAAGGATCTGTGGTTTTCCCTCGAGGCGTTCCCTCGAGGCTTTCCCACAGGGCTGTCCCACGTGCCACCGTGGTGTGAGTCGATCCTCGGCGTGAAAGATGAGCCAGTGCAGGGCAAAGAGGTTCCTCTGGAATGGACTGAGACATCTGGGGGACTCTTGGAATGGTGGTACGACCATGGAGTTCCGCTCGCCTTTCCTGTTGAGAGTGCCACCTCTTGAGATGCGACGGGAACGCCGGGAATTCTTTCCCGTTGAAAGCAGGGAAAGGATCCCTCATCTCGAGCTACGAGGGGGAAACGGGGCTCCTCTGGATGTGGGCGGGACCATCGTGCTTCCTCTCGAGTGGAGACGGGTATGGCGGTGAACTTCTTGAGTTGCACCAAGGGTGTGAAAGACCCTTTCGAAGTTCCAGAGGTTAGGTGTCATTAGTCTCCAGACGCCTCATCGGAAATAGGCCTCATCTCGCCTGGAAGGAAGAACTTCCTGGATTTTCTCGAGTTGTGGCAGGTGTTCTCGAGTTACGACGGGGACCTCAGGAACCCGCCCTGGTGGCCTCAGGAGAGGCCAGTCCCCATGCGAGTTGCTGGGAGGCCTCTCGGGATTCCTCTCCCGTCGATACCGGGGCCAAAAACCTTGTGTGGAGTCAGGGCCGGAACCGAGAATTCCTCTCAAGGGCTGACATGGATCTTTGGGTACTTCTGGAGTCTCCCCAGGGGAGTCAGGCCTCGGCTCGTGTGGGGGCATGCACGTGCGATTTCCTTCAAGGCTGTAGCAGCAATGTCACGCATCCCGTCACGTGGAGTAATGGATCCGTGGTTTTCCCTCGATGCTTTCCCACAGGGCTGTCCCACGTGCCACCGTGGTGTGAGTCGATCCTCGGCGTGAAAGATGAGCCAGTGCAGGGCAAAGAGGTTCCTCTGGAATGGACTGAGACATCTGGGGGACTCTTGGAATGGTGGTACGACCATGGAGTTCCGCTCGCCTTTCCTGTTGAGAGTGCCTCCTCTTGAGATGCGACGGGAACGCCGGGAATTCTTTCCCGTTGAAAGCAGGGAAAGGATCCCTCATCTCGAGCTACGAGGGGGAAACGGGGCTCCTCTGGATGTGGGCGGGACCATCGTGCTTCCTCTCGAGTGGAGACGGGTATGGCGGTGAACTTCTTGAGTTGCAGCAAGGGTGTGAAAGACCCTTTCGAAGTTCCAGAGGTTAGGTGTCATTAGTCTCCAGACGCCTCATCGGAAATAGGCCTCATCTCGCCTGGAAGGGAGAACTTCCTGGATTTTCTCGAGTTGCGGCAGGTGTTCTCGAGTTACGACGGGGACCTCAGGGACCCGCCCTGGTGGCCTCAGGAGAGGCCAGTCCCCATGCGAGTTGCTGGGAGGCCTCTCGGGATTCCTCTCCCGTCGATACCGGGGCCAAAAACCTTGTGTGAAGTCAGGGCCGGAACCGAGAATTCCTCTCAAAGGCTGACATGGATCTTTGGGTACTTCTGGAGTCTCCCCAGGGGAGTCAGGCCTCGTCTCGAGTGGGGGCATGCACGTGCGCTTTCCTTCCAGGCTGTAGCAGCAATGTCACGCTTCCCGTCGCGTGGATCAAAGGATCTGTGGTTTTCCCTCGAGGCTTTCCCTCGAGGCTTTCCCACAGGGCTGCCCCACGTGCCACCGTGGTGTGAGTCGATCCTCGGCGTGAAAGATGAGCCAGTGCAGGGCAAAGAGGTTCCTCTGGAATGGACTGAGACATTTGGGGGACTTTTGGAATGGTGGTACGACCATGGAGTTTCTCTCGCCTTTCCTGTTGAGAGTGCCTCCTCTTGAGATGCGACGGGAACGCCGGGAATTCTTTCCCGTTGAAAGTAGGGAAAGGATCCCTCATCTCGAGCTATGAGGGGGAAACGCGGCTCCTCTGGATGTGGGCGGGACCATCGTGCTTCCTCTCGAGTGGAGACGGGTATGGCGGTGAACTTCTTGAGTTGCAGCAAGGGTGTGAATGAACCTTTCGAAGTTCCAAAGGTTCCGTGTCATTAGTCTCCAGTCGCCTCATCGGAAATAGGCCTCATCTCGCCTGGAAGGGAGAACTTCCTGGATTTTCTCGAGTTGCGGGAGGTGTTCTAGAGTTAAGACGGGGACCTCGGGGACCCGCCCTGGTGGCCTCAATAGAGGACAGTCCCCATGCGTGTTGCTAGGTGGCCTCTCGGGATTCCTCTCCCGTCGATACCGGGGCCAAAAAACTTGTGTGGAGTCAGGGCCGGAACCGAGGATTCCTCTCAGGGGCTGACATGGATCTTTGGGTACTTCTGGAGTCTCCCCAGCTTAGTCAGGCCTCGTCTCGAGTGGGGACATGCACGTGCGCTTTCCTTCGAGGCTGTAGCAGCAATGTCACGCTTCCCGTCGCGTGGATCAAAGGATCTGTGGTTTTCCCTCGAGGCTTTCCCTCGAGGCTTTCCCACAGGGCTGTCCCACGTGCCACCGTGGTGTGAGTCGATCCTAGGCGTGAAAGATGAGCCAGTGCAGGGCAAAGAGGTTCCTCTGGAATGGACTGAGACATCTGGGGGACTCTTGGCATGGTGGTACGACCATGGAGTTCCTCAAGCCTTTCCTGTTGAGAGTGCCTCCTCTTGAGATGCGACGAGAACGCCGGGAATTCTTTCCCGTTAAATGCAGGGAAAGGATCCCTCATCTCGAGCTACGAGGGGGAAACGGGGCTCCTCTGGATGGGGGCGGGACCGTCGTGCTTCCTCTCGAGTGGAGATGGGTATGGCGGTGAACTTCTTGAGTTGCAGCAAGGGTGTGAAAGACCCTTTCGAAGTTCCAGAGGTTAGGTGTCATTAGTCTCCAGACGCCTCATCGGAAGTAGGCCTCATCTCGCCTGGAAGGGAGAACTTCCTGGATTTTTTTGAGTTGGGGCAGGTGTTCTCGATTACGACGGGGACCTCAGGGACCCGCCCTGATGGCCTCAGGAGAGGCCAGGTCCATGCGAGTTGCTAGGTGGCCTCTCGGGATTCCTCTCCTGTCGATACCGGGGCCAAAAACCTTGTGTGGAGTCAGGGCCGGAACCGAGGATTCCTCTCAGGGGTGACATGGATCTTTGGGTACTTCTGGAGTCTCCCCAGGGGAGTCAGGCCTCGTCTCGAGCGGGGGCATGCACGTGCGCTTTCCTTCCAGGCTGTAGCAGGAATGTGACGCTTCCCGTCGCGTGGATCAAAGGATCTGTGGTTTTCCCTCGAGGCTTTCCCTCGAGGCTTTCCCACAGGGCTGTCCCACGTGCCACCGTGGTGTGAGTCGATCCTCGGCGTGAAAGATGAGCCAGTGCAGGGCAAAGAGGTTCGTCTGGAATGGACTGAGACATCTGGGGGACTCTTGGAATGGTGGTACGACCATGGAGTTCCTCTCGCCTTTCCTGTTGAGAGTGCCTCCTCTTGAGATGCGACGTGAATGCCGGGAATTCTTTCCCGTTGAAAGCAGGGAAAGGATCCCTCATCTCGAGCTACGAGGGGGAAACGGGGCTCCTCTGGATGTGGGCGGGACCATCGTGCTTCCTCTCGAGTGGAGACGGGTATGGCGGTGAACTTCTTGAGTTGCAGTAAGGGTGTGAAAGACCCTTTCGAAGTTCCAGAGGTTAGGTGTCATTAGTCTCCAGACGCCTCATCGGAAATAGGCCTCATCTCGCCTGGAAGGGAGAACTTCCTGGATTTTCTCGAGTTGCGGCAGGTGTTCTCGAGTTACGACGGGGACCTCAGGGACCCGCCCTGGTGGCCTCAGGAGAGGCCATTCCCCATGCGAGTTGCTAGGGGGCCTCTCGGGATTCCTCTTCTGTCGATACCGGGGCCAAAAACCTTGTTTGGAGTCAGGGCCGGATCCGAGGATTCCTCTCAGGGGCTGACATGGATCTTTGGGTACTTCTGGAGTCTCCCCAGGGGAGTCAGGCCTCGTCTCGAGTGGGGGCAAGCACGTGCGCTTTCCTTACAGGCTGTAGCAGCAATGTCACGCTTCCCGTGGCGTGGATCAAAGGATCTGTGGTTTTCCCTCGAGGCTTTCCCACAGGGCTGTCCCACGTGCCACCGTGGTGTGAGTCGATCCTCGGCGTGAAAGATGAGCCAGTGCAGGGCAAAGAGGTTCCTCTGGAATGGACTGAGACATCTGGGGGACTCTTGGAATGGTGGTACGACCATGGAGTTCCTCTCGGCTTTTCTGTTGAGAGTGCCTCCTCTTGAGATGCGACGGGAACGCCGGGAATTCTTTCCCGTTGAAAGCAGGGAAAGGATCCCTCATCTCGAGCTCCGAGGGGGAAACGGGGCTCCTCTGGATGTTGGCGAGACCATCGTGCTTCCTCTCGAGTGGAGACGGGTATGGCGGTGAACTTCTTGAGTTGCAGCAAGGGTGTGAAAGACCCTTTCGAAGTTCCAGAGGTTAGGTGTCATTAGTCTCCAGACGCCTCATCGGAAATAGGCCTCATCTTGCCTGGAAGGGAGAACTTCCTGGATTTTCTCGAGTTGCGGGAGGTGTTCTCGAGTTAAGACGGGGACCTCAGGGACCCGTCCTGGTGGCCTCAGCAAAGGCCAGTCCCCATGTGAGTTGCTAGGGGGCCTCTCGGGATTCCTCTCCCGTCGATACCGGGGCCAAAAACCTTGTGTGGAGTCAGGGCCGGAACCGAGGATTCCTCTCAGGGGTGACATGGTTCTTTGGATACTTCTGGAGACTCCCCAGGGGAGTCAGGCCTCGTCTCGAGTGGGGGCATGCACGTGCGCTTTCCTTCCAGGCTGTAGCAGCAATGTCACGCTTCCCGTCGAGTGGATCAAAGGATCTGTGGTTTTCCCTCGAGCTTTCCCTCGAGGCTTTCCCACAGGACTGTCCCACGTGCCACCGTGGTGTGAGTCGATCCTCGGCGTGAAAGATGAGCCAGTGCAGGTCAAAGAGGTTCCTCTTGAATGGACTGAGACATCTGGGGGACTCTTGGAATGGTGGTACGACCATGGAGTTCCTCTCGCCTTTTCTGTTGAGAGTGCCTCCTCTTGAGATGCGACGGGAACGCTGGGAATTCTTTCCCGTTGAAAGCAGGGAAAGGATCCCTCATCTCGAGCTACGAGGGGGAAACGGGGCTCCTCTGGATGTAGGCGGGACCATCGTGCTTCCTCTAGAGTGGAGACGGGTATGGCGGTGAACTTCTTGAGTTGCAGCAAGGGTGTGAAAGACCCTTTCGAAGTTCCAGAGGTTAGGTGTCATTAGTCTCCAGACGCCTCATCGGAAATAGGCCTCATCTCGCCTGGAAGGGAGAACTTCCTGGATTTTCTCGAGTTGCGGGAGGTGTTCTAGAGTTAAGACGGGGACCTCAGGGACCCGCCCTGGTGGCCTCAATAGAGAACAGTCCTCATGCGTCTTGCTAGGTGGCCTCTCGTGATTCTTCTCCCGTCGATACCGGGGCCAAAAAACTTGTGTGGAGTCAGGGCCGGAACCGAGGATTCCTCTCAGGGGCTGACATGGATCTTTGGGTACTTCTGGAGTCTCCCCAGCTGAGTCAGGCCTCGTCTCGAGTGGGGACATGCACGTGCGCTTTCCTTCGAGGCTGTAGCAGCAATGTCACGCTTCCCGTGGCGTGGATCAAAGGATCTGTGGTTTTCCCTCGAGGCTTTCCCTCGAGGCTTTCCCACAGGGCTGTCCCACGTGCCACCGTGGTGTGAGTCGATCCTCGGCGTGAAAGATGAGCCAGTGCAGGGCAAAGAGGTTCGTCTGGAATGGACTGAGACATCTGGGGGACTCTTGGAATGGTGGTACGACCATGGAGTTCCTCTCGCCTTTCCTGTTGAGAGTGCCTCCTCTTGACATGTGACGGGAACGCCGGGAATTCTTTCCCGTTGAATGCAGGGAAAGGATCACTCATCTCGAGCTACGAGGGGGAAACGGGGCTCCTCTGGATGTGGGCGGGACCATCGTGCTTCCTCTAGAGTGGAGACGGGTATGGCGGTGAACTTCTTGAGTTGCAGCAAGGGTGTGAAAGACCCTTTCGAAGTTCCAGAGGTTAGGTGTCATTAGTCTCCAGACGCCTCATCGGAAATAGGCCTCATCTCGCCTGGAAGGGAGAACTTCCTGGATTTTCTCGAGTTGCGGCAGGTGTTCTCGAGTTACGACGGGGACCTCAGGGACACGCCCTGGTGGCCTCAGGAGAGGCCAGTCCCCATGCGAGTTGCTAGGGGGCCTCTCGGGATTCCTCTCCCGTCGATACCGGGGCCAAAAACCTTGTGTGGAGTCAGGGCCGGAACCGAGGATTCCTCTCAGGGGCTGACATGGATCTTTGGGTACTTCTGGAGTCTCCCCAGGGGAGTCAGGCCTCGTCTCGAGTGGGGGCATGCACGTGCGCTTTCCTTCCAGGCTGTAGCAGCAATGTCACGCTTCCCGTCGCGTGGATCAAAGGTTTTGTGGTTTTCCCTCGAGGCTTTCCCTCGAGGCTTTCCCACAGGGCTGTCCCACGTGCCACCGTGGTGTGAGTCGATCCTCGGCGTGAAAGATGAGCCAGTGCAGGGCAAAGAGGTTCCTCTGGAATGGACTGAGACATCTGGGGGACTCTTGGAATGGTGGTACGACCATGGAGTTCCTCTCGGCTTTTCTGTTGAGAGTGCCTCCTCTTGAGATGCGACGGGAACGCCGGGAATTCTTTCCCGTTGAAAGCAGGGAAAGGATCCCTCATCTCGAGCTCCGAGGGGGAAACGGGGCTCCTCTGGATGTTGGCGAGACCATCGTGCTTCCTCTCGAGTGGAGACGGGTATGGCGGTGAACTTCTTGAGTTGCAGCAAGGGTGTGAAAGACCCTTTCGAAGTTCCAGAGGTTAGGTGTCATTAGTCTCCAGACGCCTCATCGGAAATAGGCCTCATCTTGCCTGGAAGGGAGAACTTCCTGGATTTTCTCGAGTTGCGGGAGGTGTTCTCGAGTTAAGACGGGGACCTCAGGGACCCGTCCTGGTGGCCTCAGCAAAGGCCAGTCCCCATGCGAGTTGCTAGGGGGCCTCTCGGGATTCCTCTCCCGTCGATACCGGGGCCAAAAACCTTGTGTGGAGTCAGGGCCGGAACCGAGGATTCCTCTCAGGGGTGACATGGTTCTTTGGGTACTTCTGGAGACTCCCCAGGGGAGTCAGGCCTCGTCTCGAGTGGGGGCATGCACGTGCGCTTTCCTTCCAGGCTGTAGCAGCAATGTCACGCTTCCCGTCGAGTGGATCAAAGGATCTGTGGTTTTCCCTCGAGCTTTCCCTCGAGGCTTTCCCACAGGACTGTCCCACGTGCCACCGTGGTGTGAGTCGATCCTCGGCGTGAAAGATGAGCCAGTGCAGGTCAAAGAGGTTCCTCTTGAATGGACTGAGACATCTGGGGGACTCTTGGAATGGTGGTAAGACCATGGAGTTCCTCTCGCCTTTTCTGTTGAGAGTGCCTCCTCTTGAGATGCGACGGGAACGCTGGGAATTCTTTCCCGTTGAAAGCAGGGAAAGGATCCCTCATCTCGAGCTACGAGGGGGAAACGGGGCTCCTCTGGATGTAGGCGGGACCATCGTGCTTCCTCTAGAGTGGAGACGGGTATGGCGGTGAACTTCTTGAGTTGCAGCAAGGGTGTGAAAGACCCTTTCGAAGTTCCAGAGGTTAGGTGTCATTAGTCTCCAGACGCCTCATCGGAAATAGGCCTCATCTCGCCTGGAAGGGAGAACTTCCTGGATTTTCTCGAGTTGCGGGAGGTGTTCTAGAGTTAAGACGGGGACCTCAGGGACCCGCCCTGGTGGCCTCAATAGAGAACAGTCCCCATGCGTCTTGCTAGGTGGCCTCTCGTGATTCTTCTCCCGTCGATACCGGGGCCAAAAAACTTGTGTGGAGTCAGGGCCGGAACCGAGGATTCCTCTCAGGGGCTGACATGGATCTTTGGGTACTTCTGGAGTCTCCCCAGCTGAGTCAGGCCTCGTCTCGAGTGGGGACATGCACGTGCGCTTTCCTTCGAGGCTGTAGCAGCAATGTCACGCTTCCCGTGGCGTGGATCAAAGGATCTGTGGTTTTCCCTCGAGGCTTTCCCTCGAGGCTTTCCCACAGGGCTGTCCCACGTGCCACCGTGGTGTGAGTCGATCCTCGGCGTGAAAGATGAGCCAGTGCAGGGCAAAGAGGTTCGTCTGGAATGGACTGAGACATCTGGGGGACTCTTGGAATGGTGGTACGACCATGGAGTTCCTCTCGCCTTTCCTGTTGAGAGTGCCTCCTCTTGAGATGTGACGGGAACGCCGGGAATTCTTTCCCGTTGAATGCAGGGAAAGGATCACTCATCTCGAGCTACGAGGGGGAAACGGGGCTCCTCTGGATGTGGGCGGGACCGTCGTGCTTCCTCTAGAGTGGAGACGGGTATGGCGGTGAACTTCTTGAGTTGCAGCAAGGGTGTGAAAGACCCTTTCGAAGTTTCAGAGGTTAGGTGTCATTAGTCTCCAGACGCCTCATCGGAAATAGGCCTCATCTCGCCTGGAAGGGAGAACTTCCTGGATTTTCTCGAGTTGCGGGAGGTGTTCTAGAGTTAAGACGGGAACCTCAGGGACCCGCCCTGGTGGCCTCAATAGAGAACAGTCCCCATGCGTCTTGCTAGGTGGCCTCTCGTGATTCTTCTCCCGTCGATACCGGGGCCAAAAAACTTGTGTGGAGTCAGGGCCGGAACCGAGGATTCCTCTCAGGGGCTGACATGGATCTTTGGGTACTTCTGGAGTCTCCCCAGGGGAGTCAGGCCTCGTCTCGAGTGGGGGCATGCACGTGCGCTTTCCTTCCAGGCTGTAGCAGCAATGTCATTCTTCCCGTCGCATTTATGAAAGGATCTGTGGCTTTCCCTCGAGGCTTTCCCTCGAGGCTTTCCCACAGGGCTGTCCCACGTGGCACCGTGGTGTGAGTCGATCCTCGGCGTGAAAGATGAGCCAGTGCAGGTCAAAGAGGTTCCTCTGGAATGAACTGAGACATCTAGGGGACTCTAGGAATGGTGGTACGACCATGGAGTTCCTCTCGCCTTTCCTGTTGAGATTGCCTCCTCTTGAGATGCGACGGGAATGCTGGGAATTTTTTCCCGTTGAAAGCAGGGAAACGATCCCTCATCTCGAGCTCCGAGGGGGAAACGGGGCTCCTCTGGATGTGGGCGGGACCATCGTGCTTCCTCTCGAGTGGAGACTGGTATGGCGGTGAACTTCTTGAGTTGCAGCAAGGGTGTGAAAGACCCTTTCGAAGTTCCAGAGGTTAGGTGTCATTAGTCTCCAGACGCCTCATCGGAAATAGGCCTCATCTCGCCTGGAAGGGAGAACTTCCTGGATTTTCTCGAGTTGCGGCAGGTGTTCTCGAGTTACGACGGGGACCTCAGGGACCCGCCCTGGTGGCCTCAGGAGAGGCCAGTCCCCATGCGAGTTGCTAGGGGCCCTCTCGGGATTCCTCTCCCGTCGATACCGGGGCCAAAAACCTTGTGTAGAGTCAGGGCCGGAACCGAGGATTCCTCTCAGGGGCTGACATGGATCTTTGGGTACTTCTGGAGTCTCCCCAGGGGAGTCAGGCCTCGTCTCGAGTGGGGGCATGCACGTGCGCTTTCCTTCCAGGCTGTAGCAGCAATGTCACGCTTCCCGTCGCGTGGATCAAAGGATCTGTGATTTTCCATCGAGGCTTTCCCACAGGGCTGTCCCACGTGCCACCGTGGTGTGAGTCGATCCTCGGCGTGAAAGATGAGCCAGTGCAGGGCAAAGAGGTTCCTTTGGAATGGACTGAGACATCTGGGGGACTCTTGGAATGGTGGTACGACCATGGAGTTCCTCTCGCCTTTCCTGTTTAGAGTGCCACCTCTTGAGATGCGTCAGGAACGCCGGGAATTCTTTGCTTTGAAAGCAGTGAAAGGATCCCTCATCTCGAGCTACGAGGGGGAAACGGGGCTCCTCTGGATGTGGGCGGGACCATCGTGCTTCCTCTCGAGTGGAGACGGGTATGGCGGTGAACTTCTTGAGTTGCAGCAAGGGTGTGAAAGACTCTTTCGAAGTTCCAGAGGTTAGGTGTCATTAGTCTCCAGACGCCTCATCGGAAATAGGCCTCATCTCGCCTGGAAGGGAGAACTTCCTGGATTTTCTGGAGTTGCGGCAGGTGTTCTCGAGTTACGACGGGGACCTCAGGGACCCGCCCTGGTGGCCTCAGGAGAGGCCAGTCCCCATGCTAGTTGCTAGGGCGCCCCTCGGGATTCCTCTCCCGTCGATACCGGGGCCAAAAACCTTGTGTGGAGTCAGGGCCGGAACTGAGGATTCCTCTCAGAGGCTGACATGGATCTTTGGGTACTTCTGGAGTCTCCCCAGGGGAGTCAGGCCTCGTCTCGAGTGGGGGCATGCACGTGCGCTTTCCTTCCAGGCTGTAGCAGCAATGTCATTCTTCCCGTCGCATTTATCAAAGGATCTGTGGCTTTCCCTCGAGGCTTTCCCTCGAGGCTTTCCCACAGGGCTGTCCCACGTGCCACCGTGGTATGAGTCGATCCTCGGCGTGAAAGATGAGCCAGTGCAGGTCAAAGAGGTTCCTCTGGAATGGACTGAGACATCTAGGGGACTCTAGGAATGGTGGTACAACCATTGAGTTCCTCTCGCCTTTCCTGTTGAGAGTGCCTCCACTTGAGATGCGACGGGAATGCTGGGAATTTTTTCCTGTTGAAAGCAGGGAAACGATCCCTCATCTCGAGCTCCGAGGGGGAAACGGGGCTCCTCTGGATGTGGGCGGGACCGTCGTGCTTCCTCTCGAGTGGAGACGGGTATGGCGGTGAACTTCTTGAGTTGCAGCAAGGGTGTGAAAGACACTTTCAAAGTTCCAGAGGTTAGGTGTCATTAGTCTCCAGACGCCTCATCGGAAATAGGCCTCATCTCGCCTGGAAGGGAGAACTTCCTGGATTTTCTCGAGTTTCGGCAGGAGTTCTCGAGTTACGACGGGGACCTCAGGGACCCGCCCTGGTGGCCTCAGGAGAGGCCAGTCCCCATGCGAGGTGCTAGGGAGCCTCTCGGGATTCCTCTCCCGTCGATACCGGGGCCAAAAACCTTGTGTGCAGTCAGGGCCGGAAACGAGGATTCCTCTCAGGGGCTGACATGGATCTTTGAGTACTTCTGGAGTCTCCCCAGGGGATTCAGGCCTCGTCTCGAGTGGGGGCATGCACGTGCGCTTTCCTTCCAGGCTGTAGCAGCAATGTCACGCTTCCCGTCGCGTGGATCAAAGGATCTGTGGTTTTCCCTCGAGGCTTTCCCTCGAGGCTTTCCCACATGGCTGTGCCACGTGCCTCCGTGGTGTGAGTCGATCCTCGGCGTGAAAGATGAGCCAGTGCAGGGCAAAGAGGTTCCTCTGGAATGGACTGAGACATCTGGGGGACTCTTGGAATGGTGGTACGACCATGGAGTTCCTCTCGCCTTTCCTGTTGAGAGTGCCTCCTCTTGAGATGCGACGGGAATGACGGGAATACTTTCCCGTTGAAAGCAGGGAAAGGATCCCTCATCTCGAGCTACGAGGGGGAAACGGGGCTCCTCTGGATGTGGGCGGGACCATCGTGCTTCCTCTCGAGTGGAGACGGGTATGGCGGTCAACTTCTTGAGTTGCAGCAAGTGTGTGAAAGACCCTTTCGAAGTTCCAGAGGTTAGGTGTCATTAGTCTCCAGACGCCTCATCGGAAATAGGCCTCATCTTGCCTGCAAGGGAGAACTTCCTTGATTTTCTAGAGTTGCGGTAGGTGTTCTCGAGTTACGACGGGGAACTCAGGGACCCGCCCTGGTTGCCTCAAGAGGCCAGTCCCCATGCGATTTGCTACGGGGCCTCTCGGGATTCCTCTCCCGTCGATACCGGGGCCAAAAACCTTGTGTGCAGTCAGGGCCGGAACCGAGGATTCCTCTCAGGGGCTGACATGGATCTTTGGGTACTTCTGGAGTCTCCCCAGGGGAGTCAGGCCTCGTCTCGAGTGGGGGAATGCACGTGCGCTTTCCTTCCAGGCTGTAGCAGCAATGTCACGCTTCCCGTCGCGTGGATCAAAGGATCTGTGGTTTTCCCTCGAGGCTTTCCCACAGGGCTGTCCCACGTGCCACCGTGGTGTGAGTCGATCCTCGGCGTGAAAGATGAGCCAGTGCAGGGCAAAGAGGTTCCTCTGGAATGGACTGAGACATCTGGGGGACTCTTGGAATGGTGGTACGACCATGGAGTTCCTCTCGCCTTTCCTGTTGAGAGTGCCTCCTCTTGAGATGCGACGGGAACGCCGGGAATTCTTTCCCGTTGAAAGCAGGGAAAGGATCCCTCATCTCGAGCTACGAGGGGGAAACGGGGCTCCTCTGGATGTGGGCGGGACCATCGTGCTTCCTCTCGAGTGGAGACGCATATGGCGGTGAACTTCTTGAGTTGCAGCAAGGGTGTGAAAGACCCTTTCGAAGTTCCAGAGTTTAGGTGTCATTAGTCTCCAGACGCCTCATCGGAAATAGGCCTCATCTCGCCTGGAAGGGAGAACTTCCTGGAATTTTCTCGAGTTGCGGCAGGTGTTCTCGAGTTACGACGGGACCTCAGGGACCCGCCCTGGTGGCCTCAGGAGAGGCCAGTCCCCATGGGAGTTGCTAGGGGGCCTCTCGGGATTCCTCTCCCGTCGATACCGGGGCCAAAAACCTTGTGTGGAGTCAGGGGCGGAACCGAGGATTCCTCTCAGGGGCTTATATGGATCTTTGGGTACTTCTGGAGTCTCCCCACGGGAGTTAGGCCTCGTCTCGAGTGGGGGCATGCACGTGCGCTTTCCTTCCAGGGTGTAGCAGCAATGTCACGCTTCCCGTCGCGTGGATCAAAGGATCTGTGGTTTTCCCTCGAGGCTTTCCCTCGAGGCTTTCCCACAGGGCTGTCCCACGTGCCTCCGTGGTGTGAGTCGATCCTCGGCGTGAAAGATGAGCCAGTGCAGGGCAAAGAGGTTCCTCTGGAATGGACTGAGACATTTGGGGGACTCTAGGAATGGTGGTAGGACCATGGAGTTCCTCTCGCCTTTCCTGTTGAGAGTGCCTCCTCTTGAGATGCGACGGGAACGCCGGGAATACTTTCCCGTTGAAAGCAGGGAAAGGATCCCTCATCTCGAGCTACGAGGGGGAAACGGGGCTCCTCTGGATGTGGGCCGGACCATCGTGCTTCCTCTCGAGTGGAGACGGGTATGGCGGTGAACTTCTTGAGTTGCAGCAAGGGTGTGAAAGACCCTTTCGAATTTCCAGAGGTTAGGTGTCATTAGTCTCCAGACGACTCATCGGAAATAGGCCTCATCTCGCCTGGAAGGGAGAACTTCCTGGATTTTCTCGAGTTGCGGCAGGTGTTCTCGAGTTACGACGGGGACCTCAGGGACCCGCCCTGGTGGCCTCAGGATAGGCCAGTACCCATGCGAGGTGCTATGGGGCCTCTCGGGATTCCTCTCCCGTCGATACCGGGGCCAAAAACCTTGTGTGGAGTCAGGGCCGGAACCGAGGATTCCTCTCAGGGGCTGACATGGATCTTTGGGTACTTCTGGAGTCTCCCCAGGGTAGTCAGGCCTCGTCTCGAGTGGGGGCATGCACGTGCGCTTTCCTTACAGGCTGTAGCAGCAATGTCACGCTTCCCGTGGCGTGGATCAAAGGATCTGTGGTTTTCCCTCGAGGCTTTCCCACAGGGCTGTCCCACTTGCCACCGTGGTGTGAGTCGATCCTCGGCGTGAAAGATGAGCCAGTGCAGGGCAAAGAGGTTCCTCTGGAATGGACTGAGACATCTGGGGGACTCTTGGAATGGTGGTACGACCATGGAGTTCCTCTCGCCTTTCCTGTTGAGAGTGCCTCCTCTTGAGATGCGACGGGAACGCCGGGAATTCTTTCCCGTTGAAAGCAGGGAAAGGATCCCTCATCTTGAGCTACGAGGGGGAAACGGGGCTCCTCTGGATGTGGGCGGGACCATCGTGCTTCCTCTCGAGTGGAGACGGGTATGGCGGTGAACTTCTTGAGTTGCAGCAAGGGTGTGAAAGACCCTTTCGAAGTTCCAGAGGTTAGGTGTCATTAGTCTCCAGACGCCTCATCGGAAATAGGCCTCATCTCGCCTGGAAGGGAGAACTTCCTGGATTTTCTCGAGTTGCGGCAGGTGTTCTCGAGTTACGACGGGGACCTCAGGGACCCGCCCTGCTGGCCTCAGGAGAGGCCAGTCCCCATGCGAGGTGCTAGGGGGCCTCTCGGGATTCCTCTCCCGTCGATACCGGGGCCAAAAACCTTGTGTGCAGTCAGGGCCGGAACCGAGGATTCCTCTCAGGGGCTGACATGGATCTTTGGGTACTTCTGGAGTCTCCCCACGGGAGTCAGGCCTCGTCTCGAGTGGGGGCATGCACGTGCGCTTTCCTTCCAGGCTGTAGCAGCAATGTCACGCTTCCCGTCGCATGGATCAAAGGATCTGTGGTATTCCCTCGAGGCTTTCCCTCGAGGCTTTCCCACAGGGCTGTCCCACGTGCCACCGTGGTGTGAGTCGATCCTCGGCGTGAAAGATGAGCCAGTGCAGGGCAAAGAGGTTTCTCTGGAATGGACTGAGACATCTGGGGGACTCTTGGAATGGTGGTACGACCATGGAGTTCCTCTCGCCTTTCCTGTTGAGAGTGCCTCCTCTTGAGATACGACGGGAACACCGGGAATACTTTCCCGTTGAAAGCAGGGAAAGGATCCCTCATCTCGAGCTAAGAGGGGGAAACGGGGCTCCTCTGGATGTGGGCGGGACCATCGTGCTTCCTCTCGAGTGGAGACGGGTATGGCGGTGAACTTCTTGAGTTGCAGCAAGGGTGTGAAAGACCCTTTCGAAGTTCGAGAGGTTAGGTGTCATTAGTCTCCAGACGCCTCATCGGAAATAGGCCTCATCTCGCCTGGAAGGGAGAACTTCCTGGATTTTCTCGAGTTGCGGCAGGTGTTCTCGAGTTACGACGGGGACCTCAGGGACCCGCCCTGGTGGCCTCAGGAGAGGCCCGTCCCCATGCGAGGTGCTAGGGGGCCTCTCGGGATTCCTCTCCCGTCGATACCAAGGCCAAAAACCTTGTGTGGAGTCAGGGTCGGAACCCAGGATTCCTCTCAGGGGCTTATATGGATCTTTGGGTACTTCTGGAGTCTCGCCAGGGGAGACAGGCCTCGTCTCGAGTGGGGGCATGCACGTGCGCTTTCCTTCCAGGCTGTAGCAGCAATGTCACGCTTCCCGTCGCGTGGATCAAAGGATCTGTGGTTTTCCCTCGAGGCTTTCCCTCGAGGCTTTCCCACAGGTCTGTCCCACGTGCCTCCGTGGTGTGAGTCGATCCTCGGCGTGAAAGATGAGCCAGTGCAGGGCAAAGAGGTTCCTTTGGAATGGACTGAGACATCTGGGGGACTCTAGGAATGGTGGTACGACCATGGAGTTCCTCTCGCCTTTCCTGTTGAGAGTGCCTCCTCTTGAGATGCGACGGGAACGCCGGGAATTCCTTCCCGTTGAAAGCAGGAAAGGATCCCTCATCTCGAGCTCAGAGAGGGAAACGGGGCTCCTCTGGATGTGGGCGGGACCATCGTGCTTCCTCTCGAGTGGAGACGGGTATGGCGGTGAACTTCTTGAGTTGCAGCAAGGGTGTGAAAGACCCTTTCGAAATTCCAAAGGTTAGGTGTCATTAGTCTCCAGAAGCCTCATCGGAAATAGGCCTCATCTCGCCTGGAAGGGAGAACTTCCTGGATTTTCTCGAGTTGCGGCAGGTGTTCTCGAGTTAAGACGGGGACCTCAGGGACCCGCCCTGGTGGCCTCAGGAGAGGCCAGTCCCCATGCGAGGTGCTAGGGGGCCTCTCGGGATTCCTCTCCCGTCGATACCGGGGCCAAAAAGCTTGTGTGGAGTCAAGGCCGGAACCGAGGATTCCTCTCAGGGGCTGCCATGGATCTTTGGGTACTTCTGGAGTCTCCCCAGGGGAGTCAGGCCTCGACTCGAGTGGGGGCATGCACGTGCGCTTTCCTTCCAGGCTGTAGCAGCAATGTCACGCTTCCCGTCGCGTGGATCAAAGGATCTGTGGTATTCCCTCTAGGCTTTCCCTCGAGGCTTTCCCACAGGGCTGTCCCACGTGCCACCGTGGTGTGAGTCGATCCTCGGCGTGAAAGATTAGCCAGTGCAGGGCAAAGAGGTTCCTCTGGAATGGACTGAGACATCTGGGGGACTCTTGGAATGGTGGTACGACCATGGAGTTCCTCTTGCCTTTCCTGTTGAGAGTACCTCCTCTTGAGATACGACGGGAACACCGGGAATTCTTTCCCGTTGAAAGCAGGGAAAGGATCCCTCATCTCGAGCTAAGAGGGGGAAACGGGGCTCCTCTGGATGTGGGCGGGACCATCGTGCTTCCTCTCGAGTGGAGACGGGTATGGCGGTGAACTTCTTGAGTTGCAGCAAGGGTGTGAAAGACCCTTACGAAGTTCGAGAGGTTAGGTGTCATTAGTCTCCAGACGCCTCATCGGAAATAGGCCTCATCTCGCCTGGAAGGGAGAACTTCCTTGATTTTCTCGAGTTGCGGCAGGTGTTCTCGAGTTACGACGGGGACCTCAGGGACCCGCCCTGGTGGCCTCAGGAGAGGCCAGTCCCCATGCGAGGTGCTAGGGGGCCTCTCGGGATTCCTCTCCCGTCGATACCAAGGCCAAAAACCTTGTGTGGAGTCAGGGTCGGAACCGAGGATTCCTCTCAGGGGCTTATATGGATCTTTGGGTACTTCTGGAGTCTCGCCAGGGGAGACAGGCCTCGTCTCGAGTGGGGGCATGCACGTGCGCTTTCCTTCCAGGCTGTAGCAGCAATGTCACGCTTCCCGTCGCGTGGATCAAAGGATCTGTGGTTTTCCCTCGAGGCTTTCCCTGGAGGCTTTCCCACAGGGATGTCCCTCGTGCCTCCGTGGTGTGAGTCGATCCTCGGCGTGAAAGATGAGCCAGTGCAGGGCAAAGAGGTTCCTCTGGAATGGACTGAGACATCTGGGGGACTCTAGGAATGGTGGTACGACCATGGAGTTCCTCTCGCCTTTCCTGTTGAGAGTGCCTCCTCTTGAGATGCGACGGGAACGCCGGGAATTCCTTCCCGTTGAAAGCAGGAAAGGATCCCTCATCTCGAGCTCCGAGAGGGAAACGGGGCTCCTCTGGATGTGGGCGGGACCATCGTGCTTCCTCTCGAGTGGAGACGGGTATGGCGGTGAACTTCTTGAGTTGCAGCAAGGGTGTGAAAGACCCTTTCGAAATTCCAAAGGTTAGGTGTCATTAGTCTCCAGACGCCTCATCGGAAATAGGCCTCATCTCGCCTGGAAGGGAGAACTTCCTGGATTTTCTCGAGTTGCGGCAGGTGTTCTCGAGTTACGACGGGGACCTCAGGGACCCGCCCTGGTGGCCTCAGGAGAGGCCAGTCCCCATGCGAGGTGCTAGGGGGCCTCTCGGGATTCCTCTCCCGTCGATACCGGGGCCAAAAAGCTTGTGTGGAGTCAGGGCCGGAACCGAGGATTCCTCTCAGGGGCTTATATGGATCTTTGGGTACTTCTGGAGTCTCGTCAGGGGAGACAGGCCTCGTCTCGAGTGGGGGCATGCACGTGCGCTTTCCTTCCAGGCTGTAGCAGCAATGTCACGCTTCCCGTCGCGTGCATCAAAGGATCTGTGGTTTTCCCTCGAGACTTTCCCACAGGGCTGTCCCACGTGCCACCGAGGTGTGAGTCGATCCTCGGCGTGAAAGATGAGCCAGTGCAGGGCAAAGAGGTTCCTCTGGAATGGACTGAGACATCTGGGGGACTCTTGGAATGGTGGTACGACCATGGAGTTCCTCTCGCCTTTCCTGTTGAGAGTGCCTCCTCTTGAGATGCGACGGGAACGCCGGGAATTCTTTCCCGTTGAAAGCAGGGAAAGGATCCCTCATCTCGAGCTACGAGGGGGAAACGGGGCTCCTCTGGATGTGGGCGGGACCATCGTGCTTCCTCTCGAGTGGACACGGGTATGGCGGTGAACTTCTTGAGTTGAAGCAAGGGTGTGAAAGACCCTTTCGAAGTTCCAGAGGTTAGGTGTCATTAGTCTCCAGACGCCTCATCGGAAATAGGCCTCATCTCGCCTGGAAGGGAGAACTTCCTGGATTTTCTCGAGTTGCGGCAGGTGTTCTCGAGTTACGACGGGGACCTCAGGGACCCGCCCTGGTGACCTCAGGAGAGGCCAGTCCCCATGCGATGTGCTAGGTGGCCTCTCGGGATTCCTCTCCCGTCGATACCGGGGCCAAAAACCTTGTGTGGAGTCAGGGCCGGAACCGAGGATTCCTCTCAGGGGCTTATATGGATCTTTGGGTACTTCTGGAGTCTCCCCAGGGGAGTCAGGCCTCGTCTCGAGTGGGGGCATGCACGTGCGCTTTCCTTCCAGGCTGTAGCAGCAATGTCACGCTTCCTGTCGCGTGGATCAAAGAATCTGTGGTTTTCCCTCGAGGCTTTCCCTCGAGGCTTTCCCACAGGGCTGTCCCACGTGCCACCGTGGTGTGAGTCGATCCTCGGCGTGAAAGATGAGCCAGTGCAGGGCAAAGAGGTTCCTCTGGAATGGACTGAGACATCTGGGGGACTCCTGGAATGGTGGTACGACCATGGAGTTCCTCTCGCCTTTCCTGTTGAGAGTGCCTCCTCTTGAGATGCGACGGGAACGCCGGGAATTCTTACCCGTCTAAAGCAGGGAAAGGTTCCCTCATCTCGAGATACGAGGGGGAAACGGGGCTCCTCTGGATGTGGGCGGGACCATCGTGCTTCCTCTCGAGTGGAGACGGGTATGGCGGTGAACTTCTTGAGTTGCAGCAAGGGTGTGAAAGACCCTTTCGAAGTTCCAGAGGTTAGGTGTCATTAGTCTCCAGACGCCTCATCGGAAATAGGCCTCATCTCGCCTGAAAGGGAGAACTTCCTGGATTTTCTCGAGTTGGGGCAGGTGTTCTCGAGTTACGACGGGGACCTCAGGGACCCGCCCTGGTGGCCTCAGGAGAGGCCAGTCCCCATGCGAGTTGCTAGGGGGCCTCTCGGGATTCCTCTCCCGTCGATACCGGGGCCAAAAACTTTGTATGGAGTCAGGGCCGGAACCGAGGATTCCTCTCAGGGGCTGACATGGATCTTTGGGTTCTTCTGGAGTCCCCCCAGGGGAGTCAGGCCTCGTCTCGAGTGGGGGCATGCACGTGCGCTTTCCTTCCAGGCTGTAGCAGCAATGTCACGCTTCCCGTCGCGTGGATCAAAGGATCTGTGGTTTTCCCTCGAGGCTTTCCCTCGAGGCTTTCCCACAGGGCTGTCCCACGTGCCACCGTGGTGTGAGTCGATCCTCGGCGTGAAAGATGAGCCAGTGCAGGGCAAAGAGGTTCCTCTGGAATGGATTGAGACATCTGGGGGACTCTTGGAATGGTGGTACGACCATGGAGTTCCTCTCGCCTTTCCTGTTGAGAGTGCCTCCTCTTGAGATGCGACGGGAACGCCGGGAATTCTTTCCCGTTGAAAGCAGGAAAAGGATCCCTCATCTCGAGCTACGAGGGGGAAACGGGGCTCCTCTGGATGTGGGCGGGACCATCGTACTTCCTCTCTAGTGGAGACAGGTATGGTGGTGAACTTCTTGAGTTGCAGCAAGGCTGTGAAAGACCCTTTCGAAGTTCCAGAGGTTAGGTGTCATTAGTCTCCAGACGCCTCATAGGAAATAGGCCTCATCTCGCCTGGAAGGGAGAACTTCCTGGATTTTCTCGAGTTGCGGCAGGTGTTCTCGAGTTATTACGGGGACCTCAGGAACCCGCCCTGGTGGCCTCAGGAGAGGCCAGTCCCTATGCGAGTTGCTAGGGGGCCTCTCGGGATTCCTCTCCCGTCGATACCGGGGCCAAAAACCTTGTATGGAGTCAGGGCCGGAACCGAGGATTCCTCTCAGGGGCTGACATGGATCTTTGGGTACTTCTGGAGTCTCCCCAGGGGAGTCAGGCCTCGTCTCGAGTGGGGGCATGCACGTGCACTTTCCTTCCAGGCTGTAGCAGCAATGTCACGCTTCCCGTCGCGTGGATCAAAGGATCTGTGGTTTTCCCTCGAGGCTTTCCCACAGGGCTGTCCCACGTGCCACCGTGGTGTGAGTCGATCCTCAGCGTGAAAGATGAGCCAGTGCAGGACAAAGAGGTTCCTCTGGAATGGACTGAGATATCTGGGGGACTTTTGGAATGGTGGTACGACCATGGAGTTCCTCTCGCCTTTCCTGTTGAGAGTGCCTCCTCTTGAGATGCGACGGGAACGCCGGGAACTCTTTCCCTTTGAAACCAGGGAAAGGATCCCTCATCTCGAGCTACGAGGGGAAAACGGGGCTCCTCTGGATGTGGGCGGGACCATCGTGCTTCATCTCGAGTGGAGACGGGTATGGCGGTGAACTTCTTGAGTTGCAGCAAGGGTGTGAAAGACCCTTTCGAAGTTCCAGAGGTTAGGTGTCATTAGTCTCCAGAGGCCTCATCGGAAATAGGCCTCATCTCGCCTGGAAGGGAGAACTTCCTGGATTTTCTCGAGTTGCGGCAGGTGTTCTCGAGTTACGACGGGGACCTCAGGGACCCGCCCTGGTGGCCTCAGGAGAGGCCAGTCCCTATGCGAGTTGCTAGGGGGCCTCTCGGGATTCCTCTCCCGTCGATACCGGGGCCAACAACCTTGTGTGGAGTCAGGGCCGTAACCGAGGATTCCTCTCATGGGCTGACATGGATCTTTGGGTACGTCTGGAGACTCCCCAGTGGAGTCAGGCCTCGTCTCCAGTGGGGGCATGCACGTGCGCTTTCCTTCCAGGCTGTAGCAGCAATGTCACGCTTCCCGTCGCGTGGATCAAAGGATCTGTGGTTTTCCCTCGAGGCTTTCCCTCGAGGCTTTCCCACAGGGCTGTCCCACGTGCCACCGTGGTGTGAGTCGATCCTCGGCGTGAAAGATGAGCCAGTGCAGGGCAAAGAGGTTCCTCTGGAATGGACTGAGACATCTGGGGGACTCTTGGAATGGTGGTACGACCATGGAGTTCCTCTCGCCTTTCCTGTTGAGAGTGCCTCCTCTTGAGATGCGACTGGAACGCCGGGAATTCTTTCCCGTTGAAAGCAGGGAAAGGATCCCTCATCTCGAGCTCCGAGGGGGAAACGGGGCTCCTCTGGATGTGGGCGGGACCATCGTGCTTCCTCTCGAGTGGAGACGGGTATGGCGGTGAACTTCTTGAGTTGCAGCAAGGGTGTGAAAGACCCTTTCGAAGTTCCAGAGGTTAGGTGTCATTAGTCTCCAGACGCCTCATCGGAAATAGGCCTCATCTCGCCTGGAAGGGAGAACTTCCTGGATTTTCTCGAGATGCGGCAGGTGTTCTCGAGTTACGACGGGGACCTCACGGACCCGCCCTGGTGGCCTCAGGAGAGGCCAGTCCACATGCGAGTTGCTAGGGGGCCTCTCGGGATTCCTCTCCCGTCGATACCGGGGCCAAAAACCTTGTGTGGAGTCAGGGCCGGAAACGAGGATTCCTCTCAGGGGATGACATGGATCTTTGGGTACTTCTGGAGTCTCCCCAGGGGAGTCAGGCCTCGTCTCGAGTGGGGGCATGCACGTGCGTTTTCTTTCCATGCTGTAGCAGCAATGTCACGCTTCCCGTCGCGTGGATCAAAGGATCTGTGGTTTTCCCTCGAGGCTTTCCCACAGGGCTGTCCCACGTGCCACCGTGGTGTGAGTCGATCCTCGGCGTGAAAGATGAGCCAGTGCAGGGCAAAGAGGTTCCTCTGGAATGGACTGAGACATCTGGGGGACTCTTGGAATGGTGGTACGACCATGGAGTTCCTCTCGCCTTTCCTGTTGAGAGTGCCTCCTCTTGAGATGCGACGGGAACTCCGGGAATTCTTTCCCGTTGAAAGCAGGCAAAGGATCCCTCATCTCGAGCTACGAGGGGGAAACGGTGCTCCTCTGGATGTGGGCGGGACCATCGTGCTTCCTCTCGAGTGGAGACGGGTATGGCGGTGAACTTCTTGAGTTGCAGCAAGGGTGTGAAAGACCCTTTCGAAGTTCCAGAGGTTAGGTGTCATTAGTCTCCAGACGCCTCATCGGAAATAGGCCTCATCTCGCCTGGAAGGGAGAACTTCCTGGATTTTCTCGAGTTGCGGCAGGTGTTCTCGAGTTACGACGGGGACCTCAGGGACCCGCCCTGGTGGCCTCAGGAGTGGCCAGTCACCATGCGAGTTGCTAGGGGGCCTCTCGGGATTCCTCTCCCGTCGATACCGGGGCCAAAAACCTTGTGTGGAGTCAGGGCCAGAACCGAGGATTCCTCTCAGGGGCTGACATGGATCTTTGGGTACTTCTGGAGTCTCGCCAGGGGAGACAGGCCTCGTCTCGTGAGGGGGCAGGCACGTGCACTTTCCTTCCAGGCTGTAGCAGCAATGTCACGCTTCCCGTCGCGTGGATCATAGGATCTGTGGTTTTCCCTCGAGGCTTTCCCTCGAGGCTTTCCCACAGGGCTGTCCCACGTGCCACCGTGTTGTGAGTCGATCCTCGGCGTGAAAGATGAGCCAGTGCAGGGCAAAGAGCTTCCTCTGGAATGTACTGAGACATCTGGGGGACTCTTGGAATGGTGGTACCACCATGGAGTTCCTCTCGCCTTTCCTGTTGAGAGTGCCTCCTCTTGAGATGCGATGGGAACGCCGGGAATTCTTTCCCGTTGAAAGCAGGCAAAGGATCCCTCATCTCGAGCTACGAGGGGGAAACGGGGCTCCTCTGGATGTGGGCGGGACCATCCTGCTTCCTCTCGAGTGGAGACGGGTATGGAAGTGAACTTCTTGAGTTGCAGCAAGGGTGTGAAAGACCCTTTCGAAGTTCCAGAGGTTAGGTGTCATTAGTCTCCAGACGCCTCATCGGAAATAGGATTCTTCTCGCCTGGAAGGGAGAACTTCCTGGATTATCTCGAGATGCGGCAGGTGTTCTCGAGTTACGACGGGGACCTCAGGGACCCGCCCTGGTGGCCTCAGGAAAGGCCAGTCCACATGCGAGTTGCTAGGGGGCCTCTCGGAATTCCTCTCCCGTCGATACCGGGGCCAAAAACCTTGTGTGGAGTCAGGGCCGGAAACGAGGATTCCTCTCAGGGGCTGACATGTATCTTTGGGTACTTCTGGAGTCTCCGCAGGGGAGTCATGCCTCGTCTCGAGTGGGGGCATGCACGTGCGCTATCCTTCCAAGCTGTAGCAGCAATGTCACGCTTCTCGACCCATGGATCAAAGGATCTGTGGTTTTCCCTTCAGGCTTTCCCACAGGGCTGTCCCACGTGCCACCGTGGTGTGAGTCGATCTTCGGCGTGAAAGATGAGCCAGTGCAGGGCAAAGAGGTTCCTCTGGAATGGACTGATACATCTGGGGGACTCTTGGAATGGTGGTACGATCATGGAGTTCCTCTCGCCTTTCCTGTTGAGAGTGCCTCCTCTTGAGATGCGACGGGAACGCCTGGAATTCTTTCCCGTTGAAAGCAGGGAAAGGATCCCTCATCTCGAGCTACGAGGGGGAAACGGGGCTCCTCTGGATGTGGGCGGGACCATCGTGCTTCCTCTCGAGTGGAGACGGGTATGGCGGTGAACTTCTTGAGTTGCAGCAAGGGTGTGAAAGACCCTTTCGAAGTTCCAGAGGTTAGGTGTCATTAGTCTCCAGAAGCCTCATCGGAAATAGGCCTCATCTCGCCTGGAAGGGAGAACTTCCTGGATTTTCTCGAGTTGCAGTAGGTGTTCTAGAGTTACGACGTGGACCTCAGGGACCCTCCCTGGTGGCTTCAGGAAAGGCCAATCCCCATGCGAGTTGCTAGGGGGCCTCTCGGGATTCCTCTCCCGTCGATACCGGTGCCAAATACCTTGTGTGGAGTCAAGGCCGGAACCGAGGATTCCTCTCAGGGGCTGACATGGATCTTTGGGTACTTCTGGAGTCTCCCCAGGGGAGTCAGGCCTCGTCTCGAGTGGGGGAATGCACGTGTGCTTTCCTTCCAGGCTGTAGCAGCAATGTCACGCTTCCCGTTGCGTGGAACAAAGGATCTGTGATTTTCCCTCGAGGCTTTCCCTCGAGGCTTTCCCACAGGGCTGTCCCACGTGCCTCCGTGGTGTGAGTCGATCCTCTGCGTGAAAGATGAGCCAGTGCAGGGCAAAGAGCTTCCTCTGGAATGGACTGAGACATCTGGGGGACTCTTGGAATGGTGGTACGACCATGGAGTTCCTCTCGCCTTTCCTGTTGAGAGTGCCTCCTCTTGAGATGCGACGGGAACGCCGGGAATTCTTTCCCGTTGAAAGCAGGCAAAGGATCCCTCATCTCGAGCTACGAGGGGGAAACGGGGCTCCTCTGGATGTGGGCGGGACCATCCTGCTTCCTCTCTAGTGGAGACGGGTATGGAAGTGAACTTCTTGAGTTGCAGCAAGGGTGTGAAAGACCCTTTCGAAGTTCCAGAGGTTAGGTGTCATTAGTCTCCAGACGCCTCATCGGAAATAGGCCTCATCTCGCCTGGAAGGGAGAACTTCCTGGATTTTCTCGAGATGCGGCAGGTGTTCTCGAGTTACGACGGGGACCTCAGGGACCCGCCCTGGTGGCCTCAGGAGAGGCCAGTCCATATGCGAGTTGCTAGGGGGCCTCGCGGGATTCCTCTCCCGTCGATACCGGGGCCAAAAACCTTGTGTGGAGTCAGGGCCGGAAACGAGGATTCCTCTCAGGGGCTGACATGGATCTTTGGGTACTTCTGGAGTCTCCGCAGGGGAGTCAGGCCTCGTCTCGAGTGGGGGCATGCACGTGCGTTTTCTTTCCAGGCTGTAGCAGCAATGTCACGCTTCCCTTCGCGTGGATCAAAGGATCTGTGGTTTTCCCTCGAGGCTTTCCCACAGGGCTGTCCCACGTGCCACCGTGGTGTGAGTCGATCCTGGGCGTGAAAGATGAGCCAGTGCAGGGCAAAGAGGTTCCTCTGGAATGGACTGAGACATCTGGGGGACTCTTGGAATGGTGGTACGACCATGGAGTTCCTCTCGCCTTTCCTGTTGAGAGTGCCTCCTCTTGAGATGCGACGGGAACTCCGGGAATTCTTTCCCGTTGAAAGCAGGCAAAGGATCCCTCATCTCGAGCTACGAGGGGGAAACGGGGCTCCTCTGGATGTGGGCGGGACCATCGTGCTTCCTCTCGAGTGGAGACGGGTATGGCGGTGAACTTCTTGAGTTGCAGCAAGGGTGTGAAAGACCCTTTCGAAGTTCCAGAGGTTAGGTGTCATTAGTCTCCAGACGCCTCATCAGAAATAGGCCTCATCTCGCCTGGAAGGGAGAACTTCCTGGATTTTCTCGAGTTGGGGCAGGTGTTCTCTAGTTACGACGGGGACCTCAGGGAACCGCCCTGGTGGCCTCAGTAGAGGCCAGTCCCCATGCGAGTTGCTAGGGGGCCTCTCGGGATTCCTCTCCCGTCGATACCGGGGCCAAAAACCTTGTGTGGAGTCAGGGCCGGAACCGAGGATTCCTCTCAGGGGCTGACATGGATCTTTGGGTACTTCTGGAGTCTCCCCAGGGGAGTCAGGCCTCGTCTCGAGTGGGGGCATGCACGTGCGCTTTCCTTACAGGCTGTAGCAGCAATGTCACGCTTCCCGTCGCGTGGATCAAAGGATCTGTGGTTTTCCCTCGAGGCTTTCCCTCGAGGCTTTCCCTCAGGGCTGTCCCACGTGCCACCGTGGTGTGAGTCGATCATCGGCATGAAAGATGAGCCAGTGCAGGGCAAAGAGTTTCCTCTGGAATGGACTGAGACATCTGGGGGACTCTTGGAATGGTGGTACGACCATGGAGTTCCTCTCGCCTTTCCTGTTGAGAGTGCCTCCTCTTGAGATGCGACGGGAATGACGGGAATACTTTCCCGTTGAAAGCAGGGAAAGGATCCCTCATCTCGAGCTACGAAGGGGAAACGGGCCTCCTCTGGATGTGGGCGGGACCATCGTGCTTCCTCTCGAGTGGAGACGGGTATGGCGGTGAACTTCTTGAGTTGCAGCAAGGGTGTGAAAGACCCTTTCGAAGTTCCAGAGGTTAGGTGTCATTAGTCTCCAGACGCCTCATCGGAAATAGGCCTCATCTCGCCTGGAAGGGAGAACTTCCTGGATTTTCTCGAGTTGGGGCAGGTGTTCTCGAGTTACGACGGGGACCTCAGGGACCCGCCCTGGTGGCCTCAGTAGAGGCCAGTCCCCATGCGAGTTGCTAGGGGGCCTCTCGGGATTCCTCTCCCGTCGATACCGGGGCCAAAAACCTTGTGTGCAGTCAGGGCCGGAACCGAGGATTCCTCTCAGGGGCTGACATGGATCTTTGGGTACTTCTGGAGTCTCCCCAGGGGAGTCAGGCCTCGTCTCGAGTGGGGGCATGCACGTGCGCTTTCCTTCCAGGCTGTAGCAGCAATGTCACGCTTCCCTTCGCGTGGATCAAAGGATCTGTGGTTTTCCCTCGAGGCTTTCCCTCGAGGCTTTCCCACAGGGCTGTCCCACGTGCCACCGTGGTGTGAGTGGATCCTCGGTGTGAAAGATGAGCCAGTGCAGGGCAAAGAGGTTCCTCTGGAATGGACTGAGACATCTGGGGGACTCTTGGAATGGTGGTACGACCATGGAGTTCCTCTCGCCTTTCCTGTTGAGAGTGCCTCCTCTTGAGATGCGACGGGAACGCCGGAAATTCTTTCCCGTTGAAAGCAGGCAAAGGATCCCTCATCTCGAGCTACGAGGGGGAAACGGGGCTCCTCTGGATGTGGGCGGGACCATCGTGCTTCCTCTCGAGTGGAGACGGGTATGGCGGTGAACTTCTTGAGTTGCAGCAAGGGTGTGAAAGACCCTTTCGAAGTTCCAGAGGTTAGGTGTCATTAGTCTCCAGACGCCTCATCGGAAATAGGCCTCATCTCGCCTGGAAGGGAGAACTTCCTGGATTTTCTCGAGATGCGGCAGGTGTTCTCGAGTTACGACGGGGACCTCACGGACCCGCCCTGGTGGCCTCAGGAGAGGCCAGTCCACATGCGAGTTGCTAGGGGGCCTCTCGGGATTCCTCTCCCGTCGATACCGGGGCCAAAAACCTTGTGTGGAGTCAGGGCCGGAAACGAGGATTCCTCTCAGGGGATGACATGGATCTTTGGGTACTTCTGGAGTCTCCCCAGGGGAGTCAGGCCTCGTCTCGAGTGGGGGCATGCACGTGCGTTTTCTTTCCATGCTGTAGCAGCAATGTCACGCTTCCCGTCGCGTGGATCAAAGGATCTGTGGTTTTCCCTCGAGGCTTTCCCACAGGGCTGTCCCACGTGCCACCGTGGTGTGAGTCGATCCTCGGCGTGAAAGATGAGCCAGTGCAGGGCAAAGAGGTTCCTCTGGAATGGACTGAGACATCTGGGGGACTCTTGGAATGGTGGTACGACCATGGAGTTCCTCTCGCCTTTCCTGTTGAGAGTGCCTCCTCTTGAGATGCGACGGGAACTCCGGGAATTCTTTCACGTTGAAAGCAGGCAAAGGATCCCTCATCTCGAGCTACGAGGGGGAAACGGGGCTCCTCTGGATGTGGGCGGGACCATCGTGCTTCCTCTCGAGTGGAGACGGGTATGGCGGTGAACTTCTTGAGTTGCAGCAAGGGTGTGAAAGACCCTTTCGAAGTTCCAGAGGTTAGGTGTCATTAGTCTCCAGACGCCTCATCGGAAATAGGCCTCATCTCGCCTGGAAGGGAGAACTTCCTGGATTTTCTCGAGTTGCGGCAGGTGTTCTCGAGTTACGACGGGGACCTCAGGGACCCGCCCTGGTGGCCTCAGGAGTGGCCAGTCACCATGAGAGTTGCTAGGGGGCCTCTCGGGATTCCTCTCCCGTCGATACCGGGGCCAAAAACCTTGTGTGGAGTCAGGGCCAGAACCGAGGATTCCTCTCAGGGGCTGACATGGATCTTTGGGTACTTCTGGAGTCTCGCCAGGGGAGACAGGCCTCGTCTCGTGAGGGGGCATGCACGTGCACTTTCCTTCCAGGCTGTAGCAGCAATGTCACGCTTCCCGTCACGTGGATCATAGGATCTGTGGTTTTCCCTCGAGGCTTTCCCTCGAGGCTTTCCCACAGGGCTGTCCCACGTGCCACCGTGGTGTGAGTCGATTCTCGGCGTGAAAGATGAGCCAGTGCAGGGCAAAGAGCTTCCTCTGGAATGTACTGAGACATCTGGGGGACTCTTGGAATGGTGGTACCACCATGGAGTTCCTCTCGCCTTTCCTGTTGAGATTGCCTCCTCTTGAGATGCGATGGGAACGCCGGGAATTCTTTCCCGTTGAAAGCAGGCATAGGATCCCTCATCTCGAGCTACGAGGGGGAAACGGGGCTCCTCTGGATGTGGGCGGGACCATCCTGCTTCCTCTCGAGTGGAGACGGGTATGGCGGTGAACTTCTTGAGTTGCAGCAAGGGTGTGAAAGACCCTTTCGAAGTTCCAGAGGTTAGGTGTCATTAGTCTCCAGACGCCTCATCGGAAATAGGCCTCATCTCGCCTGGAAGGGAGAACTTCCTGGATTTTCTCGAGTTGCGGCAGGTGTTCTCGAGTTACGACGGGGACCTCAGGGACCCGCCCTGGTGGCCTCAGGAGAGGCCAGTCCACATGCGAGTTGCTAGGGGGCCTCTCGGGATTCCTCTCCCGTCGATACCGGGGCCAAAAACCTTGTGTGGAGTCAGGGCCGGAAACGAGGATTCCTCTCAGGGGCTGACATGGATCTTTGGGTACTTCTGGAGTCTCCGCAGGGAAGTCAGGCCTCGTCTCGAGTGGGGGCATGCACGTGCGTTTTCTTTCCATGCTGTAGCAGCAATGTCACGCTTCCCGTCGCGTGGATCAAAGGATCTGTGGTTTTCCCTCGAGGCTTTCCCACAGGGCTGTCCCACGTGCCACCGTGGTGTGAGTCGATCCTCGGCGTGAAAGATGAGCCAGTGCAGGGCAAAGAGGTTCCTCTGGAATGGACTGAGACATCTGGGGGACTCTTGGAATGGTGGTACGACCATGGAGTTCCTCTCGCCTTTCCTGTTGAGAGTGCCTCCTCTTGAGATGCGACGGGAACTCCGGGAATTCTTTCCCGTTGAAAGCAGGCAAAGGATCCCTCATCTCGAGCTACGAGGGGGAAACGGTGCTCCTCTGGATGTGGGCGGGACCATCGTGCTTCCTCTCGAGTGGAGACGGGTATGGCGGTGAACTTCTTGAGTTGCAGCAAGGGTGTGAAAGACCCTTTCGAAGTTCCAGAGGTTAGGTGTCATTAGTCTCCAGACGCCTCATCGGAAATAGGCCTCATCTCGCCTGGAAGGGAGAACTTCCTGGATTTTCTCGAGTTGCGGCAGGTGTTCTCGAGTTACGACGGGGACCTCAGGGACCCGCCCTGGTGGCCTCAGGAGTGGCCAGTCACCATGCGAGTTGCTAGGGGGCCTCTCGGGATTCCTCTCCCGTCGATACCGGGGCCAAAAACCTTGTGTGGAGTCAGGGCCAGAACCGAGGATTCCTCTCAGGGGCTGACATGGATCTTTGGGTACTTCTGGAGTCTCGCCAGGGGAGACAGGCCTCGTCTCGTGAGGGGGCAGGCACGTGCACTTTCCTTCCAGGCTGTAGCAGCAATGTCACGCTTCCCGTCGCGTGGATCATAGGATCTGTGGTTTTCCCTCGAGGCTTTCCCTCGAGGCTTTCCCACAGGGCTGTCCCACGTGCCACCGTGTTGTGAGTCGATCCTCGGCGTGAAAGATGAGCCAGTGCAGGGCAAAGAGCTTCCTCTGGAATGTACTGAGACATCTGGGGGACTCTTGGAATGGTGGTACCACCATGGAGTTCCTCTCGCCTTTCCTGTTGAGAGTGCCTCCTCTTGAGATGCGATGGGAACGCCGGGAATTCTTTCCCGTTGAAAGCAGGCAAAGGATCCCTCATCTCGAGCTACGAGGGGGAAACGGGGCTCCTCTGGATGTGGGCGGGACCATCCTGCTTCCTCTCGAGTGGAGACGGGTATGGAAGTGAACTTCTTGAGTTGCAGCAAGGGTGTGAAAGACCCTTTCGAAGTTCCAGAGGTTAGGTGTCATTAGTCTCCAGACGCCTCATCGGAAATAGGATTCTTCTCGCCTGGAAGGGAGAACTTCCTGGATTATCTCGAGATGCGGCAGGTGTTCTCGAGTTACGACGGGGACCTCAGGGACCCGCCCTGGTGGCCTCAGGAAAGGCCAGTCCACATGCGAGTTGCTAGGGGGCCTCTCGGAATTCCTCTCCCGTCGATACCGGGGCCAAAAACCTTGTGTGGAGTCAGGGCCGGAAACGAGGATTCCTCTCAGGGGCTGACATGTATCTTTGGGTACTTCTGGAGTCTCCGCAGGGGAGTCATGCCTCGTCTCGAGTGGGGGCATGCACGTGCGCTATCCTTCCAAGCTGTAGCAGCAATGTCACGCTTCTCGACCCATGGATCAAAGGATCTGTGGTTTTCCCTTCAGGCTTTCCCACAGGGCTGTCCCACGTGCCACCGTGGTGTGAGTCGATCTTCGGCGTGAAAGATGAGCCAGTGCAGGGCAAAGAGGTTCCTCTGGAATGGACTGATACATCTGGGGGACTCTTGGAATGGTGGTACGATCATGGAGTTCCTCTCGCCTTTCCTGTTGAGAGTGCCTCCTCTTGAGATGCGACGGGAACGCCTGGAATTCTTTCCCGTTGAAAGCAGGGAAAGGATCCCTCATCTCGAGCTACGAGGGGGAAACGGGGCTCCTCTGGATGTGGGCGGGACCATCGTGCTTCCTCTCGAGTGGAGACGGGTATGGCGGTGAACTTCTTGAGTTGCAGCAAGGGTGTGAAAGACCCTTTCGAAGTTCCAGAGGTTAGGTGTCATTAGTCTCCAGAAGCCTCATCGGAAATAGGCCTCATCTCGCCTGGAAGGGAGAACTTCCTGGATTTTCTCGAGTTGCAGTAGGTGTTCTAGAGTTACGACGTGGACCTCAGGGACCCTCCCTGGTGGCTTCAGGAAAGGCCAATCCCCATGCGAGTTGCTAGGGGGCCTCTCGGGATTCCTCTCCCGTCGATACCGGTGCCAAATACCTTGTGTGGAGTCAAGGCCGGAACCGAGGATTCCTCTCAGGGGCTGACATGGATCTTTGGGTACTTCTGGAGTCTCCCCAGGGGAGTCAGGCCTCGTCTCGAGTGGGGGAATGCACGTGTGCTTTCCTTCCAGGCTGTAGCAGCAATGTCACGCTTCCCGTTGCGTGGAACAAAGGATCTGTGATTTTCCCTCGAGGCTTTCCCTCGAGGCTTTCCCACAGGGCTGTCCCACGTGCCTCCGTGGTGTGAGTCGATCCTCTGCGTGAAAGATGAGCCAGTGCAGGGCAAAGAGCTTCCTCTGGAATGGACTGAGACATCTGGGGGACTCTTGGAATGGTGGTACGACCATGGAGTTCCTCTCGCCTTTCCTGTTGAGAGTGCCTCCTCTTGAGATGCGACGGGAACGCCGGGAATTCTTTCCCGTTGAAAGCAGGCAAAGGATCCCTCATCTCGAGCTACGAGGGGGAAACGGGGCTCCTCTGGATGTGGGCGGGACCATCCTGCTTCCTCTCTAGTGGAGACGGGTATGGAAGTGAACTTCTTGAGTTGCAGCAAGGGTGTGAAAGACCCTTTCGAAGTTCCAGAGGTTAGGTGTCATTAGTCTCCAGACGCCTCATCGGAAATAGGCCTCATCTCGCCTGGAAGGGAGAACTTCCTGGATTTTCTCGAGATGCGGCAGGTGTTCTCGAGTTACGACGGGGACCTCAGGGACCCGCCCTGGTGGCCTCAGGAGAGGCCAGTCCATATGCGAGTTGCTAGGGGGCCTCGCGGGATTCCTCTCCCGTCGATACCGGGGCCAAAAACCTTGTGTGGAGTCAGGGCCGGAAACGAGGATTCCTCTCAGGGGCTGACATGGATCTTTGGGTACTTCTGGAGTCTCCGCAGGGGAGTCAGGCCTCGTCTCGAGTGGGGGCATGCACGTGCGTTTTCTTTCCAGGCTGTAGCAGCAATGTCACGCTTCCCTTCGCGTGGATCAAAGGATCTGTGGTTTTCCCTCGAGGCTTTCCCACAGGGCTGTCCCACGTGCCACCGTGGTGTGAGTCGATCCTGGGCGTGAAAGATGAGCCAGTGCAGGGCAAAGAGGTTCCTCTGGAATGGACTGAGACATCTGGGGGACTCTTGGAATGGTGGTACGACCATGGAGTTCCTCTCGCCTTTCCTGTTGAGAGTGCCTCCTCTTGAGATGCGACGGGAACTCCGGGAATTCTTTCCCGTTGAAAGCAGGCAAAGGATCCCTCATCTCGAGCTACGAGGGGGAAACGGGGCTCCTCTGGATGTGGGCGGGACCATCGTGCTTCCTCTCGAGTGGAGACGGGTATGGCGGTGAACTTCTTGAGTTGCAGCAAGGGTGTGAAAGACCCTTTCGAAGTTCCAGAGGTTAGGTGTCATTAGTCTCCAGACGCCTCATCAGAAATAGGCCTCATCTCGCCTGGAAGGGAGAACTTCCTGGATTTTCTCGAGTTGGGGCAGGTGTTCTCTAGTTACGACGGGGACCTCAGGGAACCGCCCTGGTGGCCTCAGTAGAGGCCAGTCCCCATGCGAGTTGCTAGGGGGCCTCTCGGGATTCCTCTCCCGTCGATACCGGGGCCAAAAACCTTGTGTGGAGTCAGGGCCGGAACCGAGGATTCCTCTCAGGGGCTGACATGGATCTTTGGGTACTTCTGGAGTCTCCCCAGGGGAGTCAGGCCTCGTCTCGAGTGGGGGCATGCACGTGCGCTTTCCTTACAGGCTGTAGCAGCAATGTCACGCTTCCCGTCGCGTGGATCAAAGGATCTGTGGTTTTCCCTCGAGGCTTTCCCTCGAGGCTTTCCCTCAGGGCTGTCCCACGTGCCACCGTGGTGTGAGTCGATCATCGGCATGAAAGATGAGCCAGTGCAGGGCAAAGAGTTTCCTCTGGAATGGACTGAGACATCTGGGGGACTCTTGGAATGGTGGTACGACCATGGAGTTCCTCTCGCCTTTCCTGTTGAGAGTGCCTCCTCTTGAGATGCGACGGGAATGACGGGAATACTTTCCCGTTGAAAGCAGGGAAAGGATCCCTCATCTCGAGCTACGAAGGGGAAACGGGCCTCCTCTGGATGTGGGCGGGACCATCGTGCTTCCTCTCGAGTGGAGACGGGTATGGCGGTGAACTTCTTGAGTTGCAGCAAGGGTGTGAAAGACCCTTTCGAAGTTCCAGAGGTTAGGTGTCATTAGTCTCCAGACGCCTCATCGGAAATAGGCCTCATCTCGCCTGGAAGGGAGAACTTCCTGGATTTTCTCGAGTTGCGGCAGGTGTTCTCGAGTTACGACGGGGACCTCAGGGACCCGCCCTGGTGGCCTCAGGAAAGGCCAGTCCCCTTGCGAGTTGCTAGGGGGCCTCTCGGGATTCCTCTCCCGTCGATACCGGGGCCAAAAACCTTGTGTGGAGTCAGGGCCGGAACCGAGGATTCCTCTCAGGGGCTGACATGGATCTTTGGGTACTTCTGGAGTCTCCCCAGGGGAGTCAGGCCTCGTCTCGAGTGGGGGCATGCACGTGCGCTTTCCTTCCAGGCTGTAGCAGCAATGTCACGCTTCCCGAAGCGTGGATCATAGGATCTGTGGTTTTCCCTCGAGGCTTTCCCTCGAGGCTTTCCCACAGGGCTGTCCCACGTGCCACCGTGGTGTGAGTGGATCCTCGGCGTGAAAGATGAGCCAGTGCAGGGCAAAGAGGTTCCTCTGGAATGGACTGAGACATCTGGGGGACTCTTGGAATGGTGGTACGACCATGGAGTTCCTCTCGCCTTTCCTGTTGAGAGTGCCTCCTCTTGAGACGCGACGGGAACGCCGGGAATTCTTTCCCGTTGAAAGCAGGCAAAGGATCCCTCATCTCGAGCTACGAGGGGGAAACGGGGCTCCTCTGGATGTGGGCGGGACCATCGTGCTTCCTCTGGAGTGGAGACGGGTATGGCGGTGAACTTCTTGAGTTGCAGCAAGGGTGTGAAAGACCCTTTCGAAGTTCCAGAGGTTAGGTGTCATTAGTCTCCAGACGCCTCATCGGAAATAGGCCTCATCTCGCCTGGAAGGGAGAACTTCCTGGATTTTCTCGAGATGCGGCAGGTGTTCTCGAGTTACGACGGGGACCTCAGGGACCCGCCCTGGTGGCCTCAGGTGAGGCCAGTCCACATGCGAGTTGCTAGGGGGCCTCTCGGGATTCCTCTCCCGTCGATACCGGGGCCAAAAACCTTGTGTGGAGTCAGGGCCGGAAACGAGGATTCCTCTCAGGGGCTGACATGGATCTTTGGGTACTTCTGGAGTCTCCGCAGGGGAGTCAGGCCTCGTCTCGAGTGGGGGCATGCACGTGCGTTTTCTTTCCATGCTGTAGCAGCAATGTCACGCTTCCCGTCGCGTGGATCAAAGGATCTGTGGTTTTCCCTCGAGGCTTTCCCACGGGGCTGTCCCACGTGCCACCGTGGTGTGAGTCGATCCTCGGCGTGAAAGATGAGCCAGTGCAGGGCAAAGAGGTTCCTCTGGAATGGACTGAGACATCTGGGGGACTCTTGGAATGGTGGTACGACCATGGAGTTCCTCTCGCCTTTCCTGTTGAGAGTGCCTCCTCTTGAGATGCGACGGGAACTCCGGGAATTCTTTCCCGTTGAAAGCAGGCAAAGGATCCCTCATCTCGAGCTACGAGGGGGAAACGGGGCTCCTCTGGATGTGGGCGGGACCATCGTGCTTCCTCTCGAGTGGAGACGGGTATGGCGGTGAACTTCTTGAGTTGCAGCAAGGGTGTGAAAGACCCTTTCGAAGTTCCAGAGGTTAGGTGTCATTAGTCTCCAGACGCCTCATCGGAAATAGGCCTCATCTGGCCTGGAAGGGAGAACTTCCTGGATTTTCTCGAGTTGCTGCAGGTGTTCTCGAGTTACGACGGGGACCTCAGGGACCCGCCCTGGTGGCCTCAGGAGTGGCCAGTCACCATGCGAGTTGCTAGGGGGCCTCTCGGGATTCCTCTCCCGTCGATACCGGGGCCAAAAACCTTGTGTGGAGTCAGGGCCAGAACCGAGGATTCCTCTCAGGGGCTGATATGGATCTTTGGGTACTTCTGGAGTCTCGCCAGGGGAGACAGGCCTCGTCTCGTGAGGGGGCATGCACGTGCACTTTCCTTCCAGGCTGTAGCAGCAATGTCACGCTTCCCGTCGCGTGGATCATAGGATCTGTGGTTTTCCCTCGAGGCTTTCCCTCGAGGCTTTCCCACAGGGCTGTCCCACGTGCCACCGTGGTGTGAGTCGATCCTCGGCGTGAAAGATGAGCCAGTGCAGGGCAAAGAGCTTCCTCTGGAATGTACTGAGACATCTGGGGGACTCTTGGAATGGTGGTACCACCATGGAGTTCCTCTCGCCTTTCCTGTTGAGAGTGCCTCCTCTTGAGATGCGATGGGAACGCCGGGAATTCTTTCCCGTTGAAAGCAGGCAAAGGATCCCTCATCTCGAGCTACGAGGGGGAAACGGGGCTCCTCTGGATGTGGGCGGGAACATCCTGCTTCCTCTCGAGTGGAGACGGGTATGGAAGTGAACTTCTTGAGTTGCAGCAAGGGTGTGAAAGACCCTTTCGAAATTCCAGAGGTTAGGTGTCATTAGTCTCCAGACGCCTCATCGGAAATAGGATTCTTCTCGCCTGGAAGGGAGAACTTCCTGGATTTTCTCGAGATGCGGCAGGTGTTCTCGAGTTACGACGGGGACCTCAGGGACCCGCCCTGGTGGCCTCAGGAGAGGCCAGTCCACATGCGAGTTGCTAGGGGGCCTCTCGGAATTCCTCTCCCGTCGATACCGGGGCCAAAAACCTTGTGTGGAGTCAGGGCCGGAAACGAGGATTCCTCTCAGGGGCTGACATGGATCTTTGGGTACTTCTGGAGTCTCCGCAGGGGAGTCAGGCCTCGTCTCGAGTGGGGGCATGCACGTGCGTTATCCTTCCAAGCTGTAGCAGCAATGTCACGCTTCTCGACCCATGGATCAAAGGATCTGTGGTTTTCCCTCCAGGCTTTCCCACAGGGCTGTCCCACGTGCCACCGTGGTGTGAGTCGATCTTCGGCGTGAAAGATGAGCCAGTGCAGGGCAAAGAGGTTCCTCTGGAATGGACTGATACATCTGGGGGACTCTTGGAATGGTGGTACGATCATGGAGTTCCTCTCGCCTTTCCTGTTGAGAGTGCCTCCTCTTGAGATGCGACGGGAACGCCTGGAATTCTTTCCCGTTGAAAGCAGGGAAAGGATCCCTCATCTCGAGCTACGAGGGGGAAACGGGGCTCCTCTGGATGTGGGCGGGACCATCGTGCTTCCTCTCGAGTGGAGACGGGTATGGCGGTGAACTTCTTGAGTTGCAGCAAGGGTGTGAAAGACCCTTTCGAAGTTCCAGAGGTTAGGTGTCATTAGTCTCCAGAAGCCTCATCGGAAATAGGCCTCATTTCGCCTGGAAGGGAGAACTTCCTGGATTTTCTCGAGTTGCAGCAGGTGTTCTCGAGTTACGACGTGGACCTCAGGGACCCTCCCTGGTGGCCTCAGGAATGGCCAGTCCCCATGCGAGTTGCTAGGGGGCCTCTCGGGATTCCTCTCCCGTCGATACCGGTGCCAAATACCTTGTGTGGAGTCAGGGCCGGAACCGAGGATTCCTCTCAGGGGCTGACATGGATCTTTGGGTACTTCTGGAGTCTCCCCAGGGGAGTCAGGCCTCGTCTCGAGTGGGGGCATGCACGTGTGCTTTCCTTCCAGGCTGTAGCAGCAATGTCACGCTTCCCGTCGCGTGGATCAAAGGATCTGTGATTTTCCCTCGAGGCTTTCCCTCGAGGCTTTCCCACAGGGCTGTCCCACGTGCCTCCGTGGTGTGAGTCGATCCTCTGCGTGAAAGATGAGCCAGTGCAGGGCAAAGAGCTTCCTCTGGAATGGACTGAGACATCTGGGGGACTCTTGGAATGGTGGTACGACCATGGAGTTCCTCTCGCCTTTCCTGTTGAGAGTGCCTCCTCTTGAGATGCGACGGGAACGCCGGGAATTCTTTCCCGTTGAAAGCAGGGAAAGGATCCCTCATCTCGAGCTACGAGGGGGAAACGGGGCTCCTCTGGATGTGGGCGGGACCATCGTGCTTCCTCTCGAGTGGAGACGGGTATGGCGGTGAACTTCTTGAGTTGCAGCAAGGGTGTGAAAGACCCTTTCGAAGTTCCAGAGGTTAGGTGTCATTAGTCTCCAGACGCCTCATCGGAAATAGGCCTCATCTCGCCTGGAAGGGAGAACTTCCTGGATTTTCTCGAGATGCGGCAGGTGTTCTCGAGTTACGACGGGGACCTCAGGGACCCGCCCTGGTGGCCTCAGGAGAGGCCAGTCCACATGCGAGTTGCTAGGGGGTCTCTCGGGATTCCTCTCCCGTCGATACCGGGGCCAAAAACCTTGTGTGGAGTCAGGGCCGGAAACGAGGATTCCTCTCAGGGGCTGACATGGATCTTTGGGTGCCGGGGTCCAGCCCCGGTGGATCCAGGGAATTCGAAGGGTGGACGGCGTTGGCGTGGAAAGACTTGTTTATCTATTAATATAAGATTAGATTAAGAAACTGTAGTGCAGTAGGAAGATTAAGTGGAGAAAGAGGGCTGAATAGCTTGGTTTACGCGGAAGGCCAATAAAATTCCAGACAAGGAATTTGCACCATCTACGTTGGGCCACCGGTGCCCGCTTGAATATCTAAGGGTGCCTCGCCTTAAGCTCCCTTTCTCGCGGATCTTAATAACCAGGGCAAATAAGTAGACCTGGCGAGCCTCCGCGCCCCAGATGGAAATTCAGCCTGAAATTAAAGTAAAGAGCAGAGGGAAGAAAAGGGAGAGAAAAAGAGAGAGAGAGAGAGACACGGGGGGAGCCAGATTCCCAAGAAACCAGGCCGAGACTAGTCCGAGAAACTGGTCTGAGAATCTGGTCCCTCCTTTATTGTTCAGAAGGCCTTTTATACTTTTGGTAAAACATGGAGATCAATGGGTAACACAAAGTTATGCAGCGTTAGCAGTCCAGACTCTTATCAAAACCAGGCTTTTTTCTCTGCATACCTAATTGTATACACAAGTCTTAGGTAATTTACATCATCTTCCAGCCAAAAGGGCCAATTTAACATTTTACAGCCTTTTTTCTGATAAGGGTTTGTCAACCACAAGACTTATTTGTGTTGATTTTCCCAAGGTCTGGTGCCACTCTCAGAAAGCACTAAATAAAGTTACATTCTTACACAGCAAGGATACAGCAACTTATAACAATTAGAGGGAGTACAGTGATTTACAGCAAAAGAGAAGCAATTAACTCAAAAGTCTAGTGTTGCTAACATCAAAACTACTATGTATCTTTTTCTACATCCTGCTTACATTAACATCCTTCCAGGTGCCTAAAAGATAAAGAATAAGGAGGTCTGGCAGCAATCCTTGAATCAACAGTGAAAACCCTCTACTAATATAATTTTTAACTCTTTAGAAAAGGCTCTGTATCTTTAAGATGTCTCTCGCGGTTGGGGGCTGTAAGCAATTCACAAGCTGTAAGCTTTGTGCCTCTCGCGGTTGGGGGGCTGTAAGCAATTCACAAGCTGTAAGAGGTCTGGGGAACCTGTTAGGCAGACTAGAGAGCTATCAGAGGGGTTTAACTGAAACATCCCTTTCAAATGCAGAAGACTAAAACCCTGAATTGACTTTTTTCCAGAGAATATCAGAAAAGTGGAAAAGCAGAGCACAAAAGCTGGCAGATTTTTGCTGGGGTACATGCTTAGGAATATCCAGAGGGGTCCCTGAAGTCTGAGCACGCCTTGCGTATGTCAGCTTCCTTCCTCATGACCTTGTCACGGGCGGGATTCCTCACACTGGCTTCCGGCAACTCCCCCTTCTTTATTAGTTTTTAAAAAAATTAGGTGCAGTTCAGTCGCGAGATTCCGAATGCTCTGCCGAAGAGTCCTGACAACACAAGGAAGCACGATTACAAGGAGCAGGATTATGGCACCCACAGCAGCATAGCTAGAGACAGTAGTCAGAAGAGTTTTTCCAGAAATGAAGTCAGAGAAGGTGTGGAAAAAGTCATTGGCTTCTCCTGCGGCGGTAAAATCTAATCGGGAGTGTTCCAAGGTCTGAATCTGATTATGAAGTTTCCCTAAATCTAAACTAATATCTGAGCTGTTCCAGACACCTAAAATATGATTTTTGACCCTCTCCCATTTAAAATCTGTCTCATTTACTTTCAGGGATGTAACACATATCCACCGGTAATCGGCATGACATGAAAGAGCCAATTTCATTTTCAGACTCTGTAATTTATTCCCAATATGCATTACTGCTTCTTCTAAGGCATCAATCCTTATTTCTAGCTTCCTATCTATAATTTCCTGGGTTGCCAGCGTTAGAGAAACATTTTTGGATACGGTGTCAACATATTGGGCAGTATACACTTGTTGAGACAATGATAATGCCGCCACAGTAACAGAAGTAATTGCGGTTATCAAAGCTGATATTCCCAAAACAAGTAAGCCCACAAACCGTCGTGTTCGCATTAAATCTTGTAGCTGTTGCAGTACAGCTAGGCCATGGTTATCATACCAATACGTGGCTACAGTTACAGGTACCATGAGATAGGGCGGACGTTTTAAAACCATGAAAGAGCAAACTTTATATTGAGGAGTTAAACAGGATGAAAGCATACATTGTTCACAAGACACTACATGGGGTCCACCTGTATAATTCAATTGTATGTTAAGTCTTTCAGAATCATTAGTGAAAAGAAAAACATAAGGAGAGGGTAGACAAGCTAAAATAGAGTAAATAGAGGTATTTTTTGGTCGGATTAAAATAATAGGGGCGGTAGCCGCAAGGGCTCTCCAAATTTCTGGCTGCCAAAAGGTTTTACCTCTAGTTATATAAGACAGCATAGGGGGAACAAATTGGTTATGATGCCGTCTGGTGGCAACTAACGGCCAAGAAATTGAATATTCTTTCCAATTATCCAATCTATTGATAAAGTCATCGTCAGACTCAGGGTCTTGACCTGGATTTGGGTTGCTCCAGTCCTGAATCGCACAATTTCTTCCTCCCGGCATATTGTAATCTACTCTCGAATTATAAATACAAGATTTCCAAATCGGATATCCTGAATGATCATCTATAGTTTTCCAAATAACATCTGAGGGAGCAACATCATCACAATTTGGATATTCTGATGGAGTTTTGAGAGACAAAGACTTATAGGGGCCAAGGACCCCAGGCATACGGGCTCGTAATATCCAAGCAGACCGATCCCCTATAGATGCAAATTTAGAGGTTGGGGAATCTGTCATAACTGCTTTTGTGGAGGCTCCAACGCATCCTGTCTTGGTAAAGAAGTCTCCTGTAAGGCCAGGAGGAAAATTAAAGCAGACAGGAAAATCATCTGCTAGTCCTTTAAAGGTATAATTGAAATTAATAGGGTATTGGTCTTTTGTATAGGAAGTATAAGATCCTCCCAAAAGGCGAGGCTGGTCTGTACTGACTCGTATGGGGTCACTGTTCCAAGTAACAACTTGGAAAGTTGGAGGATCCGGGAGAAACGCCCAATATTTGGTTGGAATGGGAGCAGCGCTTACCTGGCAAGAGAGCAAGGCAAGCATGGCAATAAACACCTTTTCAGGAGAGACTGACGATCCCTGTAGGGTAGCTATCCCCTGTGCCTGGCGACAGAGAGCTTTAATCTGTCCCCAGGTGGGCAAGGAGGCTTGTTGGGTTGACTGAGCTGGGCGTCCTAATGGATTCCTGCGAGGCAAAAAATCAGGGGGTGCAATATCCTGTATCTGAAGTCGTGACATCTGTCCAGTGGGTGGCTCCGATCCGCGCCTATCCGGGATCTCCAATGTCAGCTGTCCTGGGGTCAGCGGCGTTTCCCGTGCTGGCGGAGGGAGCGGGGGAAGAGGGAGTTTCTTCCTTTTTAGAGATCGCGGTGGCGGGGGATTCTGGTATCCGGGGAGCTGAGACATGGCGAATTAGTCTGTCTGGAACCCAAATCGGAGCGTCCGCGTCCTGTGGAAAAACACAAGCATACCCTCGCCCATTGGTTAATAAGGGGTCAGGACCTTTCCATTGTCCGGAAAGAAGGTCCCTCCATTTTACTAATGGTTTTGCATTCAATTGCTCTGGGCACCAATGGCGAAGCATTGCAGTGTTTCCGGATGAATCAGCATTTAAGTTATTTATTACGAAAAGAGCATGTTGCAAAATCTGATGGGGGGAACTATATTTAAATTCCCCTTCTTTTAGTTTTTGAATATGGATTTTCAGTGTTTGATGTGCTCTTTCCACAATGGCTTGTCCTTGTGGGTTATAAGGGATGCCGGTGTTATGTTTAATTTGAAATCTTGTACAGAATTGCTGAAAAGATTTAGAAGTGTAAGCAGGAGCATTATCAGTTTTTAAAGCTTTTGGCAAGCCCAGATAGGAAAAGCATGTAAAAAGATGTTGTATTACATCTTTAACTGCTTCCCCTGTACGAGCAGTGGCAATAATAACATGAGAGAAGGTATCTACAGTTACATGAACAAAAGACAGTTTTCCAAATGAAGAGACATGGGTTACATCCATTTGCCAGAGTGCATTAGGTTTGAGACCGCGAGGGTTAACTCCCAGAGGCAAAGCATTCACGGTAGTAGGACAATGTGAACAAGAACGAACGATCTCTCGGGCAGATTCTCGAGGAATTTGGAACTGGTATCGCAAGGCAGTGGCATTCTGATGATGAAGTGAGTGAGAAGCTCGAGCTTCTTCAAAAACAGAAGCCACTGAAATCCTGGTTAACGAATCTGCCAATTCATTGAGAGCATTTAAAGGGCCAGGCAGGCCGGAATGAGCCCGAATATGGCCGATAAAGAACACCCGATTTCTTTTCCATATTTGCTGCTGCAGTTTAGTTAACAAATGGAAGATAGCGGTTTTGTTTTCAGGCAAAACTGCTGTCTCAATGTGTGGAAACAGCCTGACCACATACTGAGAGTCAGAATAAAGGTTAAATTCTTTCTCTGCAAACATAACAAAGGCCTCAATAACAGCTGTGATTTCAGCTCTTTGAGCTGAAGTTTCTTGTGTTTCCAAAAGTTTCTGATGATCTCTTGTGACTATAGAGGCTCTACCGTTAGCCGATCCATCAGTAAAGACTACCTGAGCGTCTGAAATAGGGAACTGTTTACACCGGACAGGAAAAATAACTGGATGGTTAGACATAAAATTTAGCAAAACATGCGAGGGTAAATGATGCAAAATTTGACCACAGTAATTCCCTATGGCAATCTGCCAGTCTTCATCAAACATTAAAAGAGCATCAAGCTGCTCCTTATTATATGGAATTACAATCTCTGATGGCTCTTTACCAAACAATTCAATGCTCCGCTTCCTTCCTTTTAGCATTAATGTGGCAATTAAACCAGGATAAGAAGCCACGACTTTTTTAGCTTGGGTAGGAAGATGGATCCATTCTAAAGGGCCGCGTTGCCACAGAACTCCCGTAGGCGCCGTTGGAGTAGCTAGGCAAAGGAACTGCCACGTCATCGTCAAATCAATTCTTTTTACATAGCTATTTGATAAGGCTGCTTCTACTTTGCCTAGGGCTTCTTGAGCCTCAGCTGTTAATTGTCTTTTTGAGGTTGGATCAGGATCCCCGCGTAAAGTGTTAAAAAGAGGTTTTAATTCGGCAGTGGTTAATTTTAAATATGGTCTAATCCAATTAATATCACCTAAGAGTTTTTGATAATCATTTAAAGTAATAAGATGGTCTTTTCTCAATTGCAGCGGGGTATGAGTCACCGTTTCCGAATTTATGACTCTTCCTAAGTAAGTTATGGGCGGATTGATTTGAATTTTTTCTGGGGCAATTTTTAGGCCTCTGTCTGTCAATGCCTGGGTCAGGTCCTGGAGCACAGTCTGCAGGTGAACTCTATCAGGATGAGCTATTAAAATATCATCCATATAGTGAATCATATACACGTGTTCATATTTAGCCCTAGTATCTTCTAGAGCGGCATTAACAAATTTTTGGCATAAAGTAGGGCTATTTTTCATTCCCTGAGGCAGAACCTTCCACTGAAACCGTAAATAAGGCTGTTTAAGATTTTCTGATGGCAGACTAAAGGCAAATCGCTTTTTATCCTCAGGATTTAAGGGAATAGTGAAAAAACAATCTTGTAAATCAATAACAATTATATTATATCCCTCTGGAACGGCTACTGGGGAAGGGAGCCCAGGCTGTAAGGCCCCCATGTCCTCCATGGTGGCATTAATAGCTCTCAAATCCTGTAAAAGTCGCCATTTACCAGATTTTTTCTTAATGACAAAAATAGGAGTGTTCCAGGGGCTATTGGAGGGCTCAATATGTCCCAATTCTAATTGTTCAAAGATTAATGCTTTAGCTGCCAATAATTTTTCCTTATGCAGAGGCCACTGTTCTACCCACACCGGATCTTGAGATTTCCATGTGATGGGGTCGGCAGCAAAAACAATGGCCTCAATTATAAATTTGGATATCCCAATCCAGCACGTAGCTTGCGAGGAGTTGGGCAAATTGGCTCAATTATTCCTGTCTGTTGTTTACCCAATCCTTTTGATGGATCATAGCCCATCTGCAACATCTGAGAGGTCACTTTATCATCAGGGCTAAAAAGTAACACTCCCATTTGAGATAGCACGTCCCTCCCCCACAGGGTAAGGGGGAGCGAAGGAACGACATAAGGTTGGAAAGTTCCACGGGTATCCTCAAATTGCCAATCTAAAATTTTTGCACTTTTGGCTATTGTGGGGGCTCTTCCTATCCCCACCAAGTTATTTTCAGTAGTATGTGTGGGCCAGGAGCTGGGCCAGTCTTTTCCTGAAATGCAAGAAACATCTGCTCCTGTGTCTAATAACCCCACAATAGACTTGCCATTAATCAGGATAGTCTTCATAGGACGTTTCTGAGTAATTTCTGTTATCCAAAAAACCATATCACTAGACCCAAATCCTTTATCCTGCCTTTCATTTTGAGTAGCTGTGCGCCCAATTGCAGTGTGGTAAGGCAAAAGCAAAAGTTGGGCTATTCTTTGTCCCTGATGTATTTGGAAAGTTTTAGTTGGGGGTGAAATCATTATCTGGATTTCTCCTGTATAATCTGAGTCAATTACTCCAGGGATGATTGTGAGACCTTGCATAGCTAAGGAACTTCTGCCTAGTATAATTCCTACTAAACCTGTTGGTAATGGGCCTTTAACTCCTGTAGGTATTTTTACAGTGGGGCTATCTGGTGTTAATATTGCTGAGGTGGTGGAACTGAGGTCCAGTCCTGCGCTGCCTGGGGTTGCTCTGATGAGTTCTGCGATGGGACGAAGGGAATGAATGGGTTCAGTGAGGCTGCCCCAATTGTTGTCGGGGCCTGAGGCTGGCCCCTCAATCCGTTTCCCGACTGCTGGTCGGGGCCCAAAAAGGCTCCATTTCTATGGAATTGTGACCTACATTCTTTTGCCCAGTGATATCCTTTTTGACAACGAGGGCAGAGAGATCTAGGGAGATTAGTAGGCACAGCCGGGGAGGGAGAATTCGGCAGAGAAGAACCGGCTGCTTTTTGGGGACAAGCTCGCATAAGGTGCCCTTCCCGTCCGCAAGAGAAGCAGGCCTTGGATAAACCAATATTCTGGCCTGGACTACTGGAATGACTCTTTGACGGGTTATTTCTATTTGTAAAAAAGGACTGTACTGCCTGCTGGTAAGAATTTCCCTTTATGGCTGCAGCTATGGCAACGCCCTGCATCATCGCTGGTCCTACATCTGCACATTGCCTGATATAATCTATTATTTCCCCAGTTTTTTTAATAGGACGTAAAATGGCCTGGCAGGTAGAATTAGCATTTTCAAATGCCCGTTGTTTTATCAATATACTAGCTGCCTCAGTGTTGGAAATTACTCTGTTGACTGCCTCTGCAAGTCTTGATATAAAGTCTTCATATGGCTCTTCTGGTTTTTGTTTAACATTTGAGAAGGAAGAGGTAGATTCTTTCCCTTCAGGCAACAAACGCCAAGCCCCAAGGGCGCAGGCGGTTACTTGATCTAAAGTGGTTTTATCTAATCCCATTTGATCTCTAAGTGTTCCAAAATCATTAGTCCCTGCCAACATATTTTTTATAATATATCTTGGGCCATATTTTTGGTTAGCATCAGCCTGTTTTTGGGCTAGATCTTCATATTCAGTTCTCCAAAGTACATATTGACCTCCAGACAGACAAGCTTTAGCGACTGTCTTCCAGTCATGGGGTGTCATCCATCTGCCCGCTAAAGCTTCCACCAATGATACAGTGTACGGGGCTTTAGGCCCATACAAAGCACAAGCCTGTTTGAGTTCTTTAATCATTTTCATTGGAATGGGTTCCCAGTGGGGGGCTGTTCTCCCACCACTTCCACCAAATATTATGGGGAAACAAGCCTCAAGGTGGGGATCAAGTTCATCATCTGGGCTAGAGAAAACTCTTCTTCGGGGAGCTTCTAGTGGAGGCCCCTCACCCTTATAGGGAGGGGGGGGCAAGGGGTGTCCTATGTCACTTTCTTCGTACTTTGGGAATTTTTTATCCGTTCTGTGTTTAGGTCTTACGGATGTTTTATCTGGGGAATCTGGCCTTAAACTCTCAGGTGCATATAATCTGATGGGGGACATTTGTCTTGAGCCTCTGGAAGCAGAAGGCTTAATTAAGGAAATTTCTCTTGAATTTGTGGAAGCAGGTGGTCTGGTTGGGGAAGTTTTTATTAAGCTCTTTGGAGCAGATAATCTAATTGGAGAAGTTTCTCTTAAACTCCTTGGAGCATCTTTATTTAATAAAGACCAGTCCTCATCAGAATGATCTTGACTTACTTCCTCTTCCAAATCTTCCTCATCTGAAAGCTGCTCTTTTTTGTCATCTCTATCTATTACCTTTTCTTGGGCAGTCATTGCAGCTATCATTTGACTCAACTGCCGATAGTTAGGTGTAGCCTCCTTTTCATCACTCTCCTCTTCGATAGATACCTTTTTCTCTGCACTTTCCTCTTTAAGATGTACCTTTTCAGATTCAGGGGCAGGGTCTAGAGCGTCCCTAATTATATTCCATAAGGAAAAGGCGTCAGTAGGCACCTTTTGTGAGCCATGTTCAGCATGGTAAGTTTTTAGTTGTTTTCCTACTCTCTCCCAGGTGTCTAAGTTAACAGTGCCTTCTTCTGGAAACCAGGGACACTGTTCTTGTACAAAGGAAAAAAATGAATGAATATTGGATTTTTTAACTTTAATTCCTCGTTTAGTTAGTAACTGCAAGATTACTCCTGTAAAAAGCTGTCTTTCTTTTGATTCACTGTTACCCATGTCAGAAAATTAAGTCTTATAGAAAAGTCTACCTCAACAAAAAGGTTTTACCTTTGGCGAGGGGGGTTTTGTTTTCAACCCTAAGATAGCAGGTTTCTTTTCAACCTCTAGAGCACCAGGTTTCTCTTAAACCCTTGAACACTTCCCACTCCTCCTCACCCTGTCTATCCTACAGGGGGGTCCGCGGCACCCTGAGTGGGGTCCTAGCCGTCCCGAACACTCAACACTGGGGGAGTACCCGAAAGTACTCCGGGGGGAGTGATTAAGTCACTCCGGGGGGGAGCAACAGAGAGTGCTCCGGGGGGAGCAACAGAGAGTGCTCCGGGGGGAGCTACAGAGAGTGCTCCGGGGGGAGCTTTTGCTCCGAGGAACCTACCTTCGAATAGCCTGTTCCGGGCGCCACTTGCCGGGGTCCAGCCCCGGTGGATCCAGGGAATTCGAAGGGTGGACGGCGTTGGCGTGGAAAGACTTGTTTATTTATTAATATAAGATTAGATTAAGAAACTGTAGTGCAGTAGGAAGATTAAGTGGAGAAAGAGGGCTGAATAGCTTGGTTTACGCGGAAGACCAATAAAATTCCAGACAAGGAATTTGCACCATCTACGTTGGGCCACCGGTGCCCGCTTGAATATCTAAGGGTGCCTCGCCTTAAGCTCCCTTTCTCGCGGATCTTAATAACCAGGGCAAATAAGTAGACCTGGCGAGCCTCCGCGCCCCAGATGGAAATTCAGCCTGAAATTAAAGTAAAGAGCAGAGGGAAGAAAAGGGAGAGAAAAAGAGAGAGAGAGAGAGACAGGGGGGGAGCCAGATTCCCAAGAAACCAGGCCGAGACTAGTCCGAGAAACTGGTCTGAGAATCTGGTCCCGTCCTTTATTGTTCAGAAGGCCTTTTATACTTTTGATAAAACATGGAGATCAATGGGTAACACAAAGTTATGCAGCGTTAGCAGTCCAGACTCTTATCAAAACCAGGCTTTTCTCTCTGCATACCTAATTGTATACACAAGTCTTAGGTAATTTACATCATCTTCCAACCAAAAGGGCCAATTAACATTTTACAGCCTTTTTTCTGATAAGGGTTTGTCAACCACAAGACTTATTTGTGTTGATCTTCCCAAGGTCTGGTGCCACTCTCGGAAAGCACTAAAGAAAGTTACATTCTTAGACAGCAAGGATACAGCAACTTATAACAAGTAGAGGGAGTGCAGTGATTTATAGCAAAAGAGAAGCAATTAACTCAAAAGTCTAGTGTTGCTAACATCAAAACTACTATGTATCTTTTTCTACATCCTGCTTACATTAACATCCTTCCAGGTGCCTAAAAGATAAAGAATAAGGAGGTCTGGCAGCAATCCTTGAGTCAACAGTGAAAACCCTCTACCAATATAATTTTTAACTCTTTAGAAAAGGCTCTGTATCTTTAAGATGCTTTTAAGCTTTGTGCCTCCCGCGGTTGGGGGGCTGTAAGCAATTCACAAGCTGTAAGCTTTGTGCCTCTCGCGGTTGGGGGGCTGTAAGCAATTCACAAGCTGTAAGAGGTCTGGGGAACCTGTTAGGCAGACTAGAGAGCTATCAGAGGGGTTTAACTGAAACATCCCTTTCAAATGCAGAAGACTAAAACCCTGAATTGACTTTTTTCCAGAGAATATCAGAAAAGTGGAAAAGCAGAGCACAAAAGCCAGCAGATTTTTGCTGGGGTACATGCTTAGGAATATCCAGAGGGGTCCCTGAAGTCTGAGCACGCCTTGCGTATGTCAGCTTCCTTCATCATGACCTTGTCACGGGCGGGATTCCTCACACTGGCTTCCGGCAGGGTATGGTGGTGAACTTCTTGAGTTGCAGCAAGGCTGTGAAAGACCCTTTCGAAGTTCCAGAGGTAAGGTGTCATTAGTCTCCAGACGCCTCATCGGAAATAGGCCTCATCTCGCCTGGAAGGGAGAACTTCCTGGATTTTCTCGAGTTGCGGCAGGTGTTCTCGAGTTACGACGGGGACCTCAGGGACCCGCCCTGGTGGCCTCAGGAGAGGCCAGTCCCTATGCGAGTTGCTAGGGGGCCTCTCGGGATTCCTCTCCCGTCGATACCGGGGCCAAAAACCTTGTGTGGAGTCAGGGCCGGAACCGAGGATTCCTCTCAGGGGCTGACATGGATCTTTGGGTACTTCTGGAGTCTCCCCAGGGGAGTCAGGCCTCGTCTCGAGTGGGGGCATGCACGTGCACTTTCCTTCCAGGCTGTAGCAGCAATGTCACGCTACCTGTCGCGTGGATCAAATGATCTGTGGTTTTCCCTCGAGGCTTTCCCACAGGGCTGTCCCACGTGCCACCGTGGTGTGAGTCGATCCTCGGCGTGAAAGATGAGCCAGTGCAGGGCAAAGAGGTTCCTCTGGAATGGACTGAGACATCTGGGGGACTCTTGGAATGGTGGTACGACCATGGAGTTCCTCTCGCCTTTCCTGTTGAGAGTGCCTCCTCTTGAGATGCGACGGGAACGCCGGGAATATTTTCCCGTTGAAAGCAGGGAAAGGATCCCTGATCTCGAGCGACGAGGGGGAAACGGGGCTCCTCTGGATGTGGGCGGGACCATCGTGCTTTCTCTCGAGTGGAGACGGGTATGGCGGTGAACTTCTTGAGTTGCAGCAAGGGTGTGAAAGACCCTTTCGAAGTTCCAGAGGTTAGGTGTCATTAGTCTCCAGACGCCTCATCGGAAATAGGCCTCATCTCGCCTGGAAGGAAGAACTTCCTTGATTTTCTCGAGTTGCGGCAGGTGTTCTCGAGTTACGACGGGGACCTCAGGGACCCGCCCTGTTGGCCTCAGGAGAGGCCAGTCCCTAGGCGTGTTGCTAGGGGGCCCCTCGGGATTCCTCTCCCGTCGATACCGGGGCCAAAAACCTTGTGTGGAGACAGGGCTGGAACCGAGGATTCCTCTCAGGGACTGATATGGATCTTTGGGTACTTCTGGAGTCTCGCCAGGGGAGACAGGCCTCGTCTCGTGTGGGGGCATGCACGTGCACTTTCCTTCCAGGCTGTAGCAGCAATGTCACGCTTCACGTCGCGTGGATCAAAGGATCTGCGGTTTTCCCTCGAGGCTTTCCCTCGAGGCTTTCCCACAGGGCTGTCCCACGTGACACCGTGGTGTGAGTCGATTCTCGGCGTGAAAAATGAGCCAGTGCAGGGCAAAGAGGTTCCTCTGGAATGGACTGAGACATCTGGGGGACTCTTGGAATGGTGGTACGACCATGGAGTTCCTCTCGCCTTTCCTGTTGAGAGTGCCTCCTCTTGAGATGCGACGGGAACGCCGGGAATTCTTTCCCGTTGAAAGGAGGGAAAGGATCCCTCATCTCGAGCTACGAGGGGGAAACGGGGCTCCTCTGGATGTGGGCGGGACCATCGTGCTTCCTCTCGAGTGGAGACGGGTATGGCGGTGAACTTCTTGAGTTGCAGCAAGGGTGTGAAAGACCCTTTCGAAGTTCCAGAGGTTAGGTGTCATTAGTCTCCAGACGCCTCATCGGAAATAGGCCTCATCTCGCCTGGAAGGGAGAACTTCCTGGATTTTCTCGAGTTGCGGCAGGTGTTCTCGAGTTACGACGGGGACCTCAGGGACCCGCCCTGGTGGCCTCAGGAGAGGCCAGTCCACATGCGAGTTGCTAGGGGGCCTCTCGGGATTCCTCTCCCGTCGATACCGGGGCCAAAAACCTTGTGTGCAGTCAGGGCCGGAACCGAGGATTCCTCTCAGGGGCTGACATGGATCTTTGGGTACTTCTGGAGTCTCCCCAGGGGAGTCAGGCCTCGTCTCGAGTGGGGGCATGCACGTGCGCTTTCCTTCCAGCCTGTAGCAGCAATGTCACGCTTCCCGTCGCGTGGATCAAAGGATCTGTGGTTTTCCCTCGAGGCTTTCCCTCGAGGCTTTCCCACAGGGCTGTCCCACGTGCCACCGTTTTGTGAGTCGATCCTCGGCGTGAAAGATGAGCCAGTGCAGGGCAAAGAGGTTCCTCTGGAATGGACTGAGACATCTGGGGGACTCTTGGAATGGTGGTACGACCATGGAGATCCTCTCGCCTTTCCTGTTGAGAGTGCCTCCTCTTGAGATGCGACGGGAACGCCGGGAATTCTTTCCCGTTGAAACCAGGGAAAGGATCCCTCATCTCGAGCACCGAGGGGAAAACGGGGCTCCTCTGGATGTGGGCGGGACCATCCTGCTTCCTCTCGAGTGGAGACGGGTATGGCGGTGAACTTCTTGAGTTGCGGCAAGGGTGTGAAAGACCCTTTCGAAGTTCCAGAGGTTTGGTGTCATTAGTCTCCAGAGGCCTCATCGGAAATAGGCCTCATCTCGCCTGGAAGGGAGAACTTCCTGGATTTTCTCGAGTTGCGGCAGGTGTTCTCGAGTTACGACGGGGACCTCAGGGACCCGCCCTGGTGGCCTCCGGAGAGGCCAGTCCCCATGCGAGTTGCTAGGGGGCCTCTCGGGATTCCTCTCCCGTCGATACCGGGGCCAAAAACCTTGTGTGGAGTCAGGGCCGGAACCGAGGATTCCTCTCAGGGGCTGACATGGATCTTTGGGTACTTCTGGAGTCTACCCAGTGGAGTCAGGACTCGTCTCGAGTGGGGGCATGCACGTGCGCTTTCCTTCCAGGCTGTAGCAGCAATGTAACGCTTCCCGTCGCGTGGATCAAAGGATCTGTGGTTTTCCCTCGAGGCTTTCCCTCGAGGCTTTCCCACAGGGCTGTCCCACGTGCCACCGTGTTGTGAGTCGATCCTCGGCGTGAAAGATGAGCCAGTGCAGGGCAAAGAGGTTCCTCTGGAATGGACTGAGACATCTGGGGGACTCTTGGAATGGTGGTACGACCATGGAGTTCCTCTCGCCTTTCCTGTTGAGAGTGCCTCCTCTTGAGATGCGACGGGAACGCCGGGAATTCTTTCCCGTTGAAAGCAGGGAAAGGATCCCTCATCTCGAGCTACGAGGGGGAAACGGGGCTCCTCTGGATGTGGGCGGGACCATCGTGCTTCCTCTCGAGTGGAGACGGGTATGGCGGTGAACTTCTTGAGTTGCAGCAAGGGTGTGAAAGACCCTTTCGAAGTTCCAGAGGTTAGGTGTCATTAGTCTCCAGACGCCTCATCGGAAATAGGCCTCATCTCGCCTGGAAGGGAGAACTTCCTGGATTTTCTCGAGTTGTGGCAGGTGTTCTCGAGTTACGACGGGGACCTCAGGGACCCGCCCTGGTGGCCTCAGGAGAGGCCAGTCCCCATGCGAGTTGCTAGGGGGCCTCTCGGGATTCCTCTCCCGTCGATACCGGGGCCAAAAACCTTGTGTGGAGTCAGGGCCGGAACCGAGGATTCCTCTCAGGGGCTGACATGGATCTTTGGGTACTTCTGGAGTCTCCCCAGGGGAGTCAGGCCTCGTCTCGAGTGGGGGCATGCACGTGCACTTTCCTTCCAGGCTGTAGCAGCAATGTCACGCTTCCCGTCGCGTGGATCAAAGGATCTGTGGTTTTCCCTCGAGGCTTTCCCACAGGGCTGTCCCACGTGCCACCGTGGTGTGAGTCGATCCTCGGCGTGAAAGATGAGCCAGTGCAGGGCAAAGAGGTTCCTCTGGAATGGACTGAGACATCTGGGGGACTCTTGGAATGGTGGTACGACCATGGAGTTCCTCTCGCCTTTCCTGTTGAGAGTGCCTCCTCTTGAGTTGCGACGGGAACGCCGGGAATTCTTTCCCGTTGAAAGCAGGGAAAGGATCCCTCATCTCGAGCTACGAGGGGGAAACGGGGCTCCTCTGGATGTGGGCGGGACCATCGTGCTTCCTCTCGAGTGGAGACGGGTATGGCGGTGAACTTCTTGAGTTGCAGCAAGGGTGTGAAAGACCCTTTCGAATTTCCAGAGGTTAGGTGTCATTAGTCTCCAGAGGCCTCATCGGAAATAGGCCTCATCTCGCCTGGAAGGGAGAACTTCCTGGATTTTCTCGAGTTGCGGCAGGTGTTCTCGAGTTACGACGGGGACCTCAGGGACCCGCCCTGGTGGCCTCAGGAGAGGCCACTCCCCATGCGAGTTGCTAGGGGGCCTCTCGGGATTCTTCTCCCGTCGATACCGGGGCCAAAAACCTTGTGTGGAGTCAGGGCCGGAACCGAGGATTCCTCTCAGGGGCTGACATGGATCTTTGGGTACTTCTGGAGTCTCCCCAGGGGAGTCAGGCCTCGTCTCGAGTGGGGGCATGCACGTGCACTTTCCTTCCAGGCTGTAGCAGCAATGTCACGCTTCCCGTCGCGTGGATCAAAGGATCTGTGGTTTTCCCTCGAGGCTTTCCCACAGGGCTGTCCCACGTGCCACCGTGGTGTGAGTCGATCCTCGGCGTGAAAGATGAGCCAGTGCAGGGCAAAGAGGTTCCTCTGGAATGGACTGAGACATCTGGGGGACTCTTGGAATGGTGGTACGACCATGGAGTTCCTCTCGCCTTTCCTGTTGAGAGTGCCTCCTCTTGAGTTGCGACGGGAACGCCGGGAATTCTTTCCCGTTGAAAGCAGGGGAAGGATCCCTCATCTCGAGCTACGAGGGGGAAACGGGGCTCCTCTGGATGTGGGCGGGACCATCGTGCTTCCTCTCTAGTGGAGACGGGTATGGCGGTGAACTTCTTGAGTTGCAGCAAGGGTGTGAAAGACCCTTTCGAAGTTCCAGAGGTTAGGTGTCATTAGTCTCCAGAGGCCTCATCGGAAATAGGCCTCATCTCGCCTGGAAGGGAGAACTTCCTGGATTTTCTCGAGTTGCGGCAGGTGTTCTCGAGTTACGACGGGAATCTCAGGGACCCGCCCTGGTGGCCTCAGGAGAGGCCAGTCCCCATGCGAGTTGTTAGGGGGCCTCTCGGGATTCCTCTCCCGTCGATACCGGGGCCAAAAACCTTGTATGGAGTCAGGGCCGGAACCGAGGATTCCTCTCAGGGGCTGACATGGATCTTTGGGTACTTCTGGAGTCTCCCCAGGGGAGTCAGGCCTCGTCTCGAGTGGGGGCATGCACGTTCGCTTTCCTTCCAGGCTGTAGCAGCAATGTCACGCTTCCCGTCGCGTGGATCAAAGGATCTGTGGTTTTCCCTCGAGGCTTTCCCTCGAGGCTTTCCCACTGGGCTGTCCCACGTGCCACCGTGTTGTGAGTCGATCCTCGGCGTGAAAGATGAGCCAGTGCAGGGCAAAGAGGTTCCTCTGGAATGGACTGAGACATCTGGGGGACTCTTGGAATGGTGGTACGACCATGGAGTTCCTCTCGCCTTTCCTGTTGAGAGTGCCTCCTCTTGAGATGCGACGGGAACGCCCGGAATACTTTCCCGTTGAAAGCAGGGAAAGGAACCCTAATCTCGAGCTACGAGGGGGAAACGGGGCTCCTCTGGATGTGGGCGGGACCATCGTGCTTCCTCTCGAGTGGAGACGGGTATGGCGGTGAACTTCTTGAGTTGCAGCAAGGGTGTGAAAGACCCTTTCGAAGTTCCAGAGGTTTGGTGTCATTAGTCTCCAGAGGCCTCATCGGAAATAGGCCTCATCTCGCCTGGAAGGGAGAACTTCCTGGATTTTCTCGAGTTGCGGCAGGTGTTCTCGAGTTACGACGGGGACCTCAGGGACCCGCCCTGGTGGCCTCAGGAGAGGCCAGTCCCCATGCGAGTCGCTAGGGGGCCTCTCGGGATTCCTCTCCCATCGATACCGGGGCCAAAAAGCTTGTGTGGAGTCAGGGCCGGAACCGAGGATTCCTCTCAGTGGCTGACATGGATCTTTGGGTACTTCTGGAGTCTCCCCAGGGGAGTCAGGCCTCGTCTCGAGTGGGGGCATGCACGTGCGCTTTCCTTCCAGGCTGTAGCAGCAATGTCACGCTTCCCGTCGCGTGGATCAAAGGATCTGTGGTTTTCCCTCGAGGCTTTCCCTCGAGGCTTTCCCACAGGGCTGTCCCACGTGCCACCGTGTTGTGAGTCGTTCCTCGGCGTGAAAGATGAGTCAGTGCAGGGCAAAGAGGTTCCTCTGGAATGGACTGAGACATCTGGGGGACTCTTGGAATGGTGGTACGACCATGGAGTTCCTCTCGCCTTTCCTGTTTAGAGTGCCTCCTCTTGAGATGCGACGGGAACGCCGGGAATTCTTTCCCGTTGAAACCAGGGAAAGGATCCCTCATCTCGAGCTGCGAGGGGGAAACGGGGCTCCTCTGGATGTGGGCGGGACCATCGTGCTTCCTCTCGAGTGGAGACGGGTATGGCGGTGAACTTCTTGAGTTGCAGCAAGGGTGTGAAAGACCCTTTCGAAGTTCCAGAGGTTTGGTGTCATTAGTCTCCAGAGGCCTCATCGGAAATAGGCCTCATCTCGCCTGGAAGGGAGAACTTCCTGGATTTTCTCGAGTTGCGGCAGGTGTTCTCGAATTACGACGGGGACCTCAGGGACCCGCCCTGGTGGCCTCCGGAGAGGCCAGTCCCCATGCGAGTTGCTAGGGGGCCTCTCGGGATTCCTCTCCCGTCGATACCGGGGCCAAAAACCTTGTGTGGAGTCAGGGCCGGAACCGAGGTTTCCTCTCAGGGGCTGACATGGATCTTTGGGTACTTCTGGAGTCACCCCAGTGGAATCAGGCCTCATCTCGAGTAGGGGCATGCACGTGCGCTTTCCTTTCAGGCTGTAGCAGCAATGTCACGCTTCCCGTCACGTGGATCAAAGGATCTGTGGTTTTCCCTCGAGGCTTTCCCTCGAGGCTTTCCCACAGGGCTGTCCCACGTGCCACCGTGGTGTGAGTCGATCCTCGGCGTGAAAGAGGAGCCAGTGCAGGGCAAAGAGGTTCCTCTGGAATGGACTGAGACATCTGGGGGACTCTTGGAATGGTGGTACGACCATGGAGTTCCTCTCGCCTTTCCTGTTGAGAGTGCCTCCTCTTGAGATGCGACGGGAACGCTGGGAATTCTTTCCCGTTGAAACCAGGGAAAGGATCCCTCATCTCGAGCTACGAGGGGGAAACGGGGCTCCTCTGGATGTGGGCGGGACCATCGTGCTTCCTCTCGAGTGGAGACGGGTATGGCGGTGAACTTCTTGAGTTGCAGCAAGGGTGTGAAAGACCCTTTCGAAGTTCCAGAGGTTAGGTGTCATTAGTCTCCAGAGGCCTCATCGGAAATAGGCCTCATCTCGCCTGGAAGGAAGAACTTCCTGGATTTTCTCGAGTTGCGGCAGGTGTTCTCGCGTTACGACGGGGACCTCAGGGACCCGCCCTGGTGGCCTCAGGAGAGGCCAGTCCCTAGGCGAGTTGCTAGGGGGCCTCTCGGGATTCCTCTCCCGTTGATACCGGGGCCAAAAACCTTGTGTGGAGTCAAGGCCGGAACCGAGGATTCTTCTCAGGGGCTGACATGGATCTTTGGGTACTTGTGGAGCCTCCCCAGGGGAGTCAGGCCTCGTCTCGAGTGGGGGCATGCACGTGCGCTTTCCTTCCAGGCTGTAGCAGCAATGTCACGCTTCCCGTCGCGTGGATCAAAGGATCTGTGGTTTTCCCTCGAGGCTTTCCCTCGAGGCTTTCCCACAGGGCTGTCCCACGTGCCACCGTGTTGTGAGTCGTTCCTCGGCGTGAAAGATGAGCCAGTGCAGGGCAAAGAGGTTCCTCTGGAATGGACTGAGACATCTGGGGGACTCTTGGAATGGTGGTACGACCATGGAGTTCCTCTCGCCTTTCCTGTTGAGAGTGCCTCCTCTTGAGATGCGACGGGAACGCCGGGAATTCTTTCCCGTTGAAACCAGGGAAAGGATCCCTCATCTCGAGCTACGAGGGGGAAACGGGGCTCCTCTGTATGTGGGCGGGACCATCGTGCTTCCTCTCGAGTGGAGACGGGTATGGCGGTGAACTTCTTGAGTTGCAGCAAGGGTGTGAAAGACCCTTTCGAAGTTCCAGAGGTTAGGTGTCATTAGTCTCCAGAGGCCTCATCGGAAATAGGCCTCATCTCGCCTGGAAGGGAGAACTTCCTGGATTTTCTCGAGTTGCGGCAGGTGTTCTCGAGTTACGACGGGGACCTCAGGGACCCGCCCTGGTGGCCTCAGGAGAGGCCAGTCCCTAGGCGAGTTGCTAGGGGGCCTCTCGGGATTCCTCTCCCGTTGATACCGGGGCCAAAAACCTTGTGTGGAGTCAAGGCCGGAACCGAGGATTCCTCTCAGGGGCTGACATGGATCTTTGGGTACTTGTGGAGTCTCCCCAGGGGAGTCAGGCCTCGTCTCGAGTGGGGGCATGCACGTGCGCTTTCCTTCCAGGCTGTAGCAGCAATGTCACGCTTCCCGTCGCGTGGATCAAAGGATCTGTGGTTTTCCCTCGAGGCTTTCCCTCGAGCCTTTCCCACAGGGCTGTCCCACGTGCCACCGTGGTGTGAGTCGATCCTCGGCGTGAAAGATGAGCCAGTGCAGGGCAAAGAGGTTCCTCTCGAATGGACTGAGACATCTGGGGGACTCTTGGAATGGTGGTACGACCATGGAGTTCCTCTCGCCTTTCCTGTTGAGAGTGCCTCCTCTTGAGATGCGACGGGAACGCCGGGAATTCTTTCCCGTTGAAAGCAGGGAAAGGATCCCTCATCTCGAGCTAAGAGGGGGAAACGGGGCTCCTCTGGATGTGGGCGGGACCATCGTGCTTCCTCTCTAGTGGAGACGGGTATGGTGGTGAACTTCTTGAGTTGCAGCAAGGCTGTGAAAGACTCTTTCGAAGTTCCAGAGGTTAGGTGTCATTAGTCTCCAGACGCCTCATTGGAAATAGGCCTCATCTCGCCTGGAAGGGAGAACTTCCTGGATTTTCTCGAGTTGCGGCAGGTGTTCTCGAGTTACGACGGGGACCTCAGGGACCCGCCCTGGTGGCCTCAGGAGAGGCCAGTCCCTATGCGAGTTGCTAGGGGGCCTCTCGGGATTCCTCTCCCGTCGATACCGGGGCCAAAAAGCTTGTGTGGAGTCAGGGCCCGAACCGAGGATTCCTCTCAGGGGCTGACATGGATCTTTGGGTACTTCTGGAGTCTCCCCAGGGGAGTCAGGCCTCGTCTCGAGTGGGGGCATGCACGTGCACTTTCCTTCCAGGCTGTAGCAGCAATGTCACGCTTCCCGTCGCGTGGATCAAATGATGTGTGGTTTTCCCTCGAGGCTTTCCCACAGGGCTGTCCCACGTGCCACCGTGGTGTGAGTCGATCCTCGGCGTGAAAGATGAGCCAGTGCAGGGCAAAGAGGTTCCTCTGGAATGGACTGAGACATCTGGGGGACTCTTGGAATGGTGGTACGACCATGGAGTTCCTCTCGCCTTTCCTGTTGAGAGTGCCTCCTCTTGAGTTGCGACGGGAACGCCGGGAATTCTTTCCCGTTGAAAGCAGGGAAAGGATCCCTCATCTCGAGCTACGAGGGGGAAACGGGGCTCCTCTGGATGTGGGCGGGACCATCGTGCTTCCTCTCTAGTGGAGACGGGTATGGTGGTGAACTTCTTAAGTTGCAGCAAGGCTGTGAAAGTCCCTTTCGAAGTTCCAGAGGTTAGGTGTCATTAGTCTCCAGACGCCTCATCGGAAATAGGCCTCATCTCGCCTGGAAGGGAGAACTTCCTGGATTTTCTCGAGTTGCGGCAGGTGTTCTCGAGTTACGACGGGGACCTCAAGGACCCGCCCTGGTGGCCTCAGGAGAGGCCAGTCCCTATGCGAGTTGCTAGGGGGCCTCTCGGGATTCCTCTCCCGTCGATACCGGGGCCAAAAACCTTGTGTGGAGTCAGGGCCGGAACCGAGGATTCCTCTCAGGGGCTGACATGGATCTTTGGGTACTTCTGGAGTCTCCCCAGGGGAGTCAGGCCTCGTCTCGAGTGGGGGCATGCACGTGCACTTTCCTTCCAGGCTGTAGCAGCAATGTCACGCTTCCCGTCGCGAGGATCAAATGATGTGTGGTTTTCCCTCGAGGCTTTCCCTCAGGGCTGTCCCACGTGCCACCGTGGTGTGAGTCGATCCTCGGCGTGAAAGATGAGCCAGTGCAGGGCAAAGAGGTTCCTCTGGAATGGACTGAGACATCTGGGGGACTCTTGGAATGGTGGTACGACCATGGAGTTCCTCTCGCCTTTCCTGTTGAGAGTGCCTCCTCTTGAGATGCGACGGGAACGCCGGGAATTCTTTCCCGTTGAAACCAGGGAAAGGATCCCTCATCTCGAGCTACGAGGGGGAAACGGGGCTCCTCTGGATGTGGGCGGGACCATCGTGCTTCCTCTCGAGTGGAGACGGGTATGGCGGTGAACTTCTTGAGTTGCAGCAAGGGTGTGAAAGACCCTTTCGAAGTTCCAGAGGTTTGGTGTCATTAGTCTCCAGAGGCCTCATCGGAAATAGGCCTCATCTCGCCTGGAAGGGAGAACTTCCTGGATTTTCTCGAGTTGCGGCAGGTGTTCTCGAATTACGACGGGGACCTCAGGGACCCGCCCTGGTGGCCTCCGGAGAGGCCAGTCCCCATGCGAGTTGCTAGGGGGCCTCTCGGGATTCCTCTCCCGTCGATACCGGGGCCAAAAACCTTGTGTGGAGTCAGGGCCGGAACCGAGGATTCCTCTCAGGGGCTGACATGGATCTTTGGGTACTTCTGGAGTCTCCCCAGGGGAGTCAGGCCTCGTCTCGAGTGGGGGCATGCACGTGCGCTTTCCTTCCAGGCTGTAGCAGCAATGTCACGCTTCCCGTCGCGTGGATCAAAGGATCTGTGGTTTTTCCTCGAGGCTTTCCCTCGAGGCTTTCCCACAGGGCTGTCCCACGTGCCACCGTGTTGTGAGTCGATCCTCGGCGTGAAAGATGAGCCAGTGCAGGGCAAAGAGGTTCCTCTGGAATGGACTGAGACATCTGGGGGACTCTTGGAATGGTGGTACGACCATGGAGTTCCTCCCGCCTTTCCTGTTGAGAGTGCCTCCTCTTGAGATGCGACGGGAACGCCGGGAATTCTTTCCAGTTGAAACCAGGGAAAGGATCCCTCATCTCGAGCTACGAGGGGGAAACGGGGCTCCTCTGGATATGGGCGGGACCATCGTGCTTCCTCTCGAGTGGAGACGGGTATGGCGGTGAACTTCTTGAGTTGCAGCAAGGGTGCGAAAGACCCTTTCGAAGTTCCAGAGGTTTGGTGTCATTAGTCTCCAGAGGCCTCATCGGAAATAGGCCTCATCTCGTCTGGAAGGGAGAACTTCCTGGATTTTCTCGAGTTGCGGCAGGTGTTCTCGAGTTACGACGGGGACCTCAGGGACCCGCCCTGGTTGCCTCAGGAGAGGCCAGTCCCCATGCGAGTTGCTAGGGGGTCTCTCGGGATTCCTATCCCTTCGATACCGGGGCCAAAAAGCTTGTGTGGAGTCAGGGCCGGAACCGAGGATTCTTCTCAGGGGCTGAAATGGATCTTTGGGTACTTCTGGAGTCTCCCCAGGGGAGTCAGGCCTCGTCTCGAGTGGGGGCATGCATGTGCGCTTTCCTTCCAGGCTGTTCCAGCAATGTCATGCTTCCCGTCGCGTGGATCAAAGGATCTGTGGTTTTCCCTCGAGGCTTTCCCTCGAGGCTTTCCCACAGGGCTGTCCCACGTGCCACCGTGTTGTGAATCGATCCTCGGCGTGAAAGATGAGCCAGTGCAGGGCAAAGAGGTTCCTCTGAAATGGACTGAGACATCTGGGGGACTCTTGGAATGGTGGTACGACCATGGAGTTCCTCTCGCCTTTCCTGTTGAGAGTGCCTCCTCTTGAGATGCGACGGGAACGCCGGGAATTCTTTCCCGTTTAAAGCAGGGAAAGGATCCCTCATCTCGAGCTACGAGGGGGAAACGGGGCTCCTCTGGATGTGGGCGGGACCATCGTGCTTCCTCTCGAGTGGAGACGGGTATGGCGGTGAACTTCTTGAGTTGCACCAAGGGTGTGAAAGACCCTTTCGAAGTTCAAGAGGTTTGGTGTCATTAGTCTCCAGAGGCCTCATCGGAAATAGGCCTCATCTCGCCTGGAAGGGAGAACTTCCTGGATTTTCTCGAGTTGCGGCAGGTGTTCTCGAGTTACGACGGGGACCTCAGGGACCCGCCCTGCTAGCCTCCGGAGAGGCCAGTCCCCATGCGAGTTGCTAGGGGGCCTCTCGGGATTCCTCTCCCGTCGATACCGGGGCCAAAAACCTTGTGTGGAGTCAGGGCCGGAACCGAGGATTCCTCTCAGGGGCTGACATGGATCTTTGGGTACTTCTGGAGTCTCCCCAGTGGAGTCAGACCTCGTCTCGAGTGGGGGCATGCACGTGCGCTTTCCTTCCAGGCTGTAGCAGCAATGTCACGCTTCCCGTCGCGTGGATCAAAGGATCTGTGGTTTTCCCTCGAGGCTTTCCCTCGAGGCTTTCCCACAGGGCTGTCCCACGTGCCACCGTGGTGTGAGTCGATCCTCGGCGTGAAAGATGAGCCAGTGCAGGGCAAAGAGGTTCCTCTGGAATGGACTGAGACATCTGGGGGACTCTTGGAATGGTGGTACGACCATGGAGATCCTCTCGCCTTTCCTGTTGAGAGTGCCTCCTCTTGAGATGCGACGGGAACGCCGGGAATTCTTTCCCGTTGAAAGCAGGGAAAGGATCCCTCATCTTGAGCACCGAGGGGAAAACGGGGCTCCTCTGGATGTGGGCGGGACCATCGTGCTTCCTCTCGAGTGGAGACGGGTATGGCGGAGAACTTCTTGAGTTGCAGCAAGGGTGTGAAAGACCCTTTCAAAGTTCCAGAGGTTAGGTGTCATTAGTCTCCAGACGCCTCATCGGAAACAGGCCTCATCTCGCCTGGAAGGGAGAACTTCCTGGATTTTTTCGAGTTGCGGCAGGTGTTCTTAAGTTACGACGGGGAACTCAGGGACCCGCCCTGGTGGCCTCAGGAGAGTCCAGTCCCCATGCGAGTTGCTAGGGGGCCTCTCGGGATTCCTCTCCCGTCGATACCGGGGCCAAAAACCTTGAGTGGAGTCAGGGCCGGAACCGAGGATTCCTCTCAGGGGCTGACATGGATCTTTGGGTACTTCTGGAGTCTCCCCAGGGGAGTCAGGCCTCGTCTCGAGTGGGGGCATGCACGTGCGCTTTCCTTCCAGGCTGTAGCAGCAATGTCACGCTTCCCGTCACGTGGATCAAAGGATCTGTGGTTTTCCCTCGAGGCTTTCCCTCGAGGCTTTCCCACAGGGCTGTCCCACGTGCCACCGTGGTGTGAGTCGATCCTCGGCGTGAAAGATGAGCCAGTGCAGGGAAAAGAGTTTCCTCTGGAATGGACTGAGACATCTGGGGGACTCTTGGAATGGTGGTACGACCATGGAGTTCCTCTCGCCTTTCCTGTTGAGAGTGCCTCCTCTTGAGATGCGACGGGAATGCCGGGAATTCTTTCCCGTTGAAAGCAGGGAAAGGATCCCTCATCTCGAGCTACGAGGGGGAAACGGGGCTCCTCTGGATGTGGGCGGGACCATCGTGCTTCCTCTCGAGTGGAGACGGGTATGGCGGTGAACTTCTTGAGTTGCAGCAAGGGTGTGAAAGACCCTTTCGAAGTTCCAGAGGTTAGGTGTCATTAGTCTCCAGACGCCTCATCGGAAATAGGCCTCATCTCGCCTTGAAGGGAGAACTTCCTGGATTTTCTCGAGTTGCGGCAGGTGTTCTCGAGTTACGACGGGGACCTCAGGGACCCGCCCTGGTGGCCTCAGGAGAGGCCAGTCCCCATGCGAGTTGCTAGGGGGCCTCTCGGGATTCCTCTCCCGTTGATACCGGGGCCAAAAACCTTGTGTGGATTCAGGGCCGGAACCGAGGATTCCTCTCAGGGGCTGACATGGATCTTTGGGTACTTCTGGAGTCTCCCCAGGGGAGTCAGGCCTCGTCTCGAGTGGGGGCATGCACGTGCACTTTCCTTCCAGGCTGTAGCAGCAATGTCACGCTTCCCGTCGCGTGGATCAAAGGATCTGTGGTTTTCCCTCGAGGCTTTCCCACAGGGCTGTCCCACGTGCCACCGTGGTGTGAGTCGATCCTCGGCGTGAAAGATGAGCCAGTGCAGGGCAAAGAGGTTCCTCTGGAATGGACTGAGACATCTGGGGGACTCTTGGAATGGTGGTACGACCATGGAGTTCCTCTCGCCTTCCCTGTTGAGAGTGCCTCCTCTTGAGATGCGACGGGAACGCCGGGAATTCTTTCCCGTTGAAAGCAGGGAAAGGAACCCTCATCTCGAGCTACGAGGGGGAAACGGGGCTCCTCTGGATGTGGGCGGGACCATCGTGCTTCCTCTCTAGTGGAGACGGGTATGGTGGTGAACTTCTTGAGTTGCAGCAAGGCTGTGAAAGACCCTTTCGAAGTTCCAGAGGTAAGGTGTCATTAGTCTCCAGACGCCTCATCGGAAATAGGCCTCATTTCGCCTGGAAGGGAGAACTTCCTGGATTTTCTCCAGTTGCGGCAGGTGTTCTCGAGTTACGACGGGGACCTCAGGGACCCGCCCTGCTAGCCTCCGGAGAGGCCAGTCCCTATGCGAGTTGCTAGGGGGCCTTTCGGTATTCCTCTCCCGTCGATACCGGGGCCAAAAACCTTGTGTGGAGTCAGGGCCGGAACCGAGGATTCCTCTCAGGGGCTGACATGGATCTTTGGGTACTTCTGGAGTCTCCCCAGGGGAGTCAGGCCTCGTCTCGAGTGGGGGCATGCACGTGCACTTTCCTTCCAGGCTGTAGCAGCAATGTCACGCTTCCCGTCGCGTGGATCAAATGATGTGTGGTTTTCCCTCGAGGCTTAACCACAGGGCTGTCACACGTGCCACCGTGGTGTGAGTCGATCCTCGGCGTGAAAGATGAGCCAGTGCAGGGCAAAGAGGTTCCTCTGGAATGGACTGAGACATCTGGGGGACTCTTGGAATGGTGGTACGACCATGGAGTTCCTCTCGCCTTTCCTGTTGAGAGTGCCTCCTCTTGAGATGCGACGGGAATGCCGGGAATTTTTTGCCGTTGAAAGCAGGGAAAGGATCCCTCATCTCGAGCTACGAGGGGGAAACGGGGCTCCTCTGGATGTGGGCGGGACCATCGTGCATCCTCTCGAGTGGAGACGGGTATGGCGGTGAACTTCTTGAGTTGCAGCAAGGGTGTGAAAGACCCTTTCGAAGTTCCAGAGGTTAGGTGTCATTAGTCTCCAGAGGCCTCATCGGAAATAGGCCTCATCTCGCCTGGAAGGGAGAACTTCCTGGATTTTCTCGAGTTGCGGCAGGTGTTCTCGAGTTACGACGGGGACCTCAGGGACCCGCCCTGGTGGCCTCAGGAGAGGCCAGTCCCCATGCGAGTTGCTAGGGGGCCTCTCGGGATTCCTCTCCCGTCGATACCGGGGCCAAAAACCTTGTGTGGAGTCAGGGCCGGAACCGAGGATTCCTCTCAGGGGCTGACATGGATCTTTGGGTACTTCTGGAGTCTCCCCAGGGGAGTCAGGCCTCGTCTCGAGTGGGGGCATGCACGTGCACTTTCCTTCCAGGCTGTAGCAGCAATGTAACGCTTCCCGTCGCGTGGATCAAAGGATCTGTGGTTTTCCCTCGTGGCTTTCCCACAGGGCTGTCCCACGTGCCACCGTGGTGTGAGTCGATCCTCGGCGTGAAAGATGAGCCAGTGCAGGGCAAAGAGGTTCCTCTGGAATGGACTGAGGCATCTGGGGGACTCTTGGAATGGTGGTACGACCATGGAGTTCCTCTCGCCTTTCCTGTTGAGAGTGCCTCCTCTTGAGATGCGACGGGAACGCCGGGAATTCTTTCCCGTTGAAAGCAGGAAAAGGATCCCTCATCTCGAGCTACGAGGGGGAACGGGGCTCCTCTGGATGTGGGCGGGACCATCGTGCTTCCTCTCGAGTGGAGACGGGTATGGCGGTGAACTTCTTGAGTTGCAGCAAGGGTGTGAAAGACCCTTTCGAAGTTCCAGAGGTTAGGTGTCATTAGTCTCCAGACGCCTCATCGGAAATAGGCCTCATCTCGCCTGGAAGGGAGAACTTCCTGGATTTTCTCGAGTTGCGGCAGGTGTTCTCGAGTTACGACGGGGACCTCAGGGACCCGCCCTGGTGGCCTTAGGAGAGGCCAGTCCCCATGCGAGTTGCTAGGGGGCCTCTCGGGATTCCTCTCCCGTCGATACCGGGGCCAAAAACCTTGTGTGGAGTCAGGGCCGGAACCGAGGATTCCTCTCAGGGGCTGACATGGATCTTTGGGTACTTCTGGAGTCTCCCCAGGGGAGTCAGGCCTCGTCTCGAGTGGGGGCATGCACGTGCGCTTTCCTTCCAGGCTGTAGCAGCAATGTCACGCTTCCCGTCGCGTGGATCAAAGGATCTGTGGTTTTTCCTCGAGGCTTTCCCTCGAGGCTTTCCCACAGGGCTGTCCCACGTGCCACCGTGTTGTGAGTCGATCCTCGGCGTGAAAGATGAGCCAGTGCAGGGCAAAGAGGTTCCTCTGGAATGGACTGAGACATCTGGGGGACTCTTGGAATGGTGGTACGACCATGGAGTTCCTCTCGCCTTTCCTGTTGAGAGTGCCTCCTCTTGAGATGCGACGGGAACGCCGGGAATTCTTTCCCGTTTAAAGCAGGGAAAGGATCCCTCATCTCGAGCTACGAGGGGGAAACGGGGCTCCTCTGGATGTGGGCGGGACCATCGTGCTTCCTCTCGAGTGGAGACGGGTATGGCGGTGAACTTCTTGAGTTGCACCAAGGGTGTGAAAGACCCTTTCGAAGTTCAAGAGGTTTGGTGTCATTAGTCTCCAGAGGCCTCATCGGAAATAGGCCTCATCTCGCCTGGAAGGGAGAACTTCCTGGATTTTCTCGAGTTGCGGCAGGTGTTCTCGAGTTACGACGGGGACCTCAGGGACCCGCCCTGCTAGCCTCCGGAGAGGCCAGTCCCCATGCGAGTTGCTAGGGGGCCTCTCGGGATTCCTCTCCCGTCGATACCGGGGCCAAAAACCTTGTGTGGAGTCAGGGCCGGAACCGAGGATTCCTCTCAGGGGCTGACATGGATCTTTGGGTACTTCTGGAGTCTCCCCAGTGGAGTCAGACCTCGTCTCGAGTGGGGGCATGCACGTGCGCTTTCCTTCCAGGCTGTAGCAGCAATGTCATGCTTCCCGTCGCGTGGATCAAAGGATCTGTGGTTTTCCCTCGAGGCTTTCCCTCGAGGCTTTCCCACAGGGCTGTCCCACGTGCCACCGTGGTGTGAGTCGATCCTCGGCGTGAAAGATGAGCCAGTGCAGGGCAAAGAGGTTCCTCTGGAATGGACTGAGACATCTGGGGGACTCTTGGAATGGTGGTACGACCATGGAGATCCTCTCGCCTTTCCTGTTGAGAGTGCCTCCTCTTGAGATGCGACGGGAACGCCGGGAATTCTTTCCCGTTGAAAGCAGGGAAAGGATCCCTCATCTTGAGCACCGAGGGGAAAACGGGGCTCCTCTGGATGTGGGCGGGACCATCGTGCTTCCTCTCGAGTGGAGACGGGTATGGCGGAGAACTTCTTGAGTTGCAGCAAGGGTGTGAAAGACCCTTTCAAAGTTCCAGAGGTTAGGTGTCATTAGTCTCCAGACGCCTCATCGGAAACAGGCCTCATCTCGCCTGGAAGGGAGAACTTCCTGGATTTTTTCGAGTTGCGGCAGGTGTTCTTAAGTTACGACGGGGAACTCAGGGACCCGCCCTGGTGGCCTCAGGAGAGTCCAGTCCCCATGCGAGTTGCTAGGGGGCCTCTCGGGATTCCTCTCCCGTCGATACCGGGGCCAAAAACCTTGAGTGGAGTCAGGGCCGGAACCGAGGATTCCTCTCAGGGGCTGACATGGATCTTTGGGTACTTCTGGAGTCTCCCCAGGGGAGTCAGGCCTCGTCTCGAGTGGGGGCATGCACGTGCGCTTTCCTTCCAGGCTGTAGCAGCAATGTCACGCTTCCCGTCACGTGGATCAAAGGATCTGTGGTTTTCCCTCGAGGCTTTCCCTCGAGGCTTTCCCACAGGGCTGTCCCACGTGCCACCGTGGTGTGAGTCGATCCTCGGCGTGAAAGATGAGCCAGTGCAGGGAAAAGAGTTTCCTCTGGAATGGACTGAGACATCTGGGGGACTCTTGGAATGGTGGTACGACCATGGAGTTCCTCTCGCCTTTCCTGTTGAGAGTGCCTCCTCTTGAGATGCGACGGGAATGCCGGGAATTCTTTCCCGTTGAAAGCAGGGAAAGGATCCCTCATCTCGAGCTACGAGGGGGAAACGGGGCTCCTCTGGATGTGGGCGGGACCATCGTGCTTCCTCTCGAGTGGAGACGGGTATGGCGGTGAACTTCTTGAGTTGCAGCAAGGGTGTGAAAGACCCTTTCGAAGTTCCAGAGGTTAGGTGTCATTAGTCTCCAGACGCCTCATCGGAAATAGGCCTCATCTCGCCTTGAAGGGAGAACTTCCTGGATTTTCTCGAGTTGCGGCAGGTGTTCTCGAGTTACGACGGGGACCTCAGGGACCCGCCCTGGTGGCCTCAGGAGAGGCCAGTCCCCATGCGAGTTGCTAGGGGGCCTCTCGGGATTCCTCTCCCGTTGATACCGGGGCCAAAAACCTTGTGTGGATTCAGGGCCGGAACCGAGGATTCCTCTCAGGGGCTGACATGGATCTTTGGGTACTTCTGGAGTCTCCCCAGGGGAGTCAGGCCTCGTCTCGAGTGGGGGCATGCACGTGCACTTTCCTTCCAGGCTGTAGCAGCAATGTCACGCTTCCCGTCGCGTGGATCAAAGGATCTGTGGTTTTCCCTCGAGGCTTTCCCACAGGGCTGTCCCACGTGCCACCGTGGTGTGAGTCGATCCTCGGCGTGAAAGATGAGCCAGTGCAGGGCAAAGAGGTTCCTCTGGAATGGACTGAGACATCTGGGGGACTCTTGGAATGGTGGTACGACCATGGAGTTCCTCTCGCCTTCCCTGTTGAGAGTGCCTCCTCTTGAGATGCGACGGGAACGCCGGGAATTCTTTCCCGTTGAAAGCAGGGAAAGGAACCCTCATCTCGAGCTACGAGGGGGAAACGGGGCTCCTCTGGATGTGGGCGGGACCATCGTGCTTCCTCTCTAGTGGAGACGGGTATGGTGGTGAACTTCTTGAGTTGCAGCAAGGCTGTGAAAGACCCTTTCGAAGTTCCAGAGGTAAGGTGTCATTAGTCTCCAGACGCCTCATCGGAAATAGGCCTCATTTCGCCTGGAAGGGAGAACTTCCTGGATTTTCTCCAGTTGCGGCAGGTGTTCTCGAGTTACGACGGGGACCTCAGGGACCCGCCCTGCTAGCCTCCGGAGAGGCCAGTCCCTATGCGAGTTGCTAGGGGGCCTTTCGGTATTCCTCTCCCGTCGATACCGGGGCCAAAAACCTTGTGTGGAGTCAGGGCCGGAACCGAGGATTCCTCTCAGGGGCTGACATGGATCTTTGGGTACTTCTGGAGTCTCCCCAGGGGAGTCAGGCCTCGTCTCGAGTGGGGGCATGCACGTGCACTTTCCTTCCAGGCTGTAGCAGCAATGTCACGCTTCCCGTCGCGTGGATCAAATGATGTGTGGTTTTCCCTCGAGGCTTAACCACAGGGCTGTCACACGTGCCACCGTGGTGTGAGTCGATCCTCGGCGTGAAAGATGAGCCAGTGCAGGGCAAAGAGGTTCCTCTGGAATGGACTGAGACATCTGGGGGACTCTTGGAATGGTGGTACGACCATGGAGTTCCTCTCGCCTTTCCTGTTGAGAGTGCCTCCTCTTGAGATGCGACGGGAATGCCGGGAATTTTTTGCCGTTGAAAGCAGGGAAAGGATCCCTCATCTCGAGCTACGAGGGGGAAACGGGGCTCCTCTGGATGTGGGCGGGACCATCGTGCATCCTCTCGAGTGGAGACGGGTATGGCGGTGAACTTCTTGAGTTGCAGCAAGGGTGTGAAAGACCCTTTCGAAGTTCCAGAGGTTAGGTGTCATTAGTCTCCAGAGGCCTCATCGGAAATAGGCCTCATCTCGCCTGGAAGGGAGAACTTCCTGGATTTTCTCGAGTTGCGGCAGGTGTTCTCGAGTTACGACGGGGACCTCAGGGACCCGCCCTGGTGGCCTCAGGAGAGGCCAGTCCCCATGCGAGTTGCTAGGGGCCCTCTCGGGATTCCTCTCCCGTCGATACCGGGGCCAAAAACCTTGTGTGGAGTCCGGGCCGGAACCGAGGATTCCTCTCAGGGGCTGACATGGATCTTTGGGTACTTCTGGAGTCTCCCCAGGGGAGTCAGGCCTCGTCTCGAGTGGGGGCATGCACGTGCACTTTCCTTCCAGGCTGTAGCAGCAATGTCACGCTTCCCGTCGCGTGGATCAAAGGATCTGTGGTTTTCCCTCGAGGCTTTCCCACAGGGCTGTCCCACGTGCCACCGTGGTGTGAGTCGATCCTCGGCGTGAAAGATGAGCCAGTGCAGGGCAAAGAGGTTCCTCTGGAATGGACTGAGACATCTGGGGGACTCTTGGAATGGTGGTACGACCATGGAGTTCCTCTCGCCTTCCCTGTTGAGAGTGCCTCCTCTTGAGATGCGACGGGAACGCCGGGAATTCTTTCCCGTTGAAAGCAGGGAAAGGAACCCTCATCTCGAGCTACGAGGGGGAAACGGGGCTCCTCTGGATGTGGGCGGGACCATCGTGCTTCCTCTCTAGTGGAGACGGGTATGGTGGTGAACTTCTTGAGTTGCAGCAAGGCTGTGAAAGACCCTTTCGAAGTTCCAGAGGTAAGGTGTCATTAGTCTCCAGACGCCTCATCGGAAATAGGCCTCATTTCGCCTGGAAGGGAGAACTTCCTGGATTTTCTCCAGTTGCGGCAGGTGTTCTCGAGTTACGACGGGGACCTCAGGGACCCGCCCTGCTAGCCTCCGGAGAGGCCAGTCCCTATGCGAGTTGCTAGGGGGCCTTTCGGTATTCCTCTCCCGTCGATACCGGGGCCAAAAACCTTGTGTGGAGTCAGGGCCGGAACCGAGGATTCCTCTCAGGGGCTGACATGGATCTTTGGGTACTTCTGGAGTCTCCCCAGGGGAGTCAGGCCTCGTCTCGAGTGGGGGCATGCACGTGCACTTTCCTTCCAGGCTGTAGCAGCAATGTCACGCTTCCCGTCGCGTGGATCAAATGATGTGTGGTTTTCCCTCGAGGCTTAACCACAGGGCTGTCACACGTGCCACCGTGGTGTGAGTCGATCCTCGGCGTGAAAGATGAGCCAGTGCAGGGCAAAGAGGTTCCTCTGGAATGGACTGAGACATCTGGGGGACTCTTGGAATGGTGGTACGACCATGGAGTTCCTCTCGCCTTTCCTGTTGAGAGTGCCTCCTCTTGAGATGCGACGGGAATGCCGGGAATTTTTTGCCGTTGAAAGCAGGGAAAGGATCCCTCATCTCGAGCTACGAGGGGGAAACGGGGCTCCTCTGGATGTGGGCGGGACCATCGTGCATCCTCTCGAGTGGAGACGGGTATGGCGGTGAACTTCTTGAGTTGCAGCAAGGGTGTGAAAGACCCTTTCGAAGTTCCAGAGGTTAGGTGTCATTAGTCTCCAGAGGCCTCATCGGAAATAGGCCTCATCTCGCCTGGAAGGGAGAACTTCCTGGATTTTCTCGAGTTGCGGCAGGTGTTCTCGAGTTACGACGGGGACCTCAGGGACCCGCCCTGGTGGCCTCAGGAGAGGCCAGTCCCCATGCGAGTTGCTAGGGGGCCTCTCGGGATTCCTCTCCCGTCGATACCGGGGCCAAAAACCTTGTGTGGAGTCAGGGCCGGAACCGAGGATTCCTCTCAGGGGCTGACATGGATCTTTGGGTACTTCTGGAGTCTCCCCAGGGGAGTCAGGCCTCGTCTCGAGTGGGGGCATGCACGTGCACTTTCCTTCCAGGCTGTAGCAGCAATGTAACGCTTCCCGTCGCGTGGATCAAAGGATCTGTGGTTTTCCCTCGTGGCTTTCCCACAGGGCTGTCCCACGTGCCACCGTGGTGTGAGTCGATCCTCGGCGTGAAAGATGAGCCAGTGCAGGGCAAAGAGGTTCCTCTGGAATGGACTGAGGCATCTGGGGGACTCTTGGAATGGTGGTACGACCATGGAGTTCCTCTCGCCTTTCCTGTTGAGAGTGCCTCCTCTTGAGATGCGACGGGAACGCCGGGAATTCTTTCCCGTTGAAAGCAGGAAAAGGATCCCTCATCTCGAGCTACGAGGGGGAACGGGGCTCCTCTGGATGTGGGCGGGACCATCGTGTTTCCTCTCGAGTGGAGACGGGTATGGCGGTGAACTTCTTGAGTTGCAGCAAGGGTGTGAAAGACCCTTTCGAAGTTCCAGAGGTTAGGTGTCATTAGTCTCCAGACGCCTCATCGGAAATAGGCCTCATCTCGCCTGGAAGGGAGAACTTCCTGGATTTTCTCGAGTTGCGGCAGGTGTTCTCGAGTTACGACGGGGACCTCAGGGACCCGCCCTGGTGGCCTCAGGAGAGGCCAGTCCCCATGCGAGTTGCTAGGGGGCCTCTCGGGATTCCTCTCCCGTCGATACCGGGGCCAAAAACCTTGTGTGGAGTCAGGGCCGGAACCGAGGATTCCTCTCAGGGGCTGACATGGATCTTTGGGTACTTCTGGAGTCTCCCCAGGGGAGTCAGGCCTCGTCTCGAGTGGGGGCATGCACGTGCGCTTTCCTTCCAGGCTGTAGCAGCAATGTCACGCTTCCCGTCGCGTGGATCAAAGGATCTGTGGTTTTTCCTCGAGGCTTTCCCTCGAGGCTTTCCCACAGGGCTGTCCCACGTGCCACCGTGTTGTGAGTCGATCCTCGGCGTGAAAGATGAGCCAGTGCAGGGCAAAGAGGTTCCTCTGGAATGGACTGAGACATCTGGGGGACTCTTGGAATGGTGGTACGACCATGGAGTTCCTCCCGCCTTTCCTGTTGAGAGTGCCTCCTCTTGAGATGCGACGGGAACGCCGGGAATTCTTTCCCGTTGAAACCAGGGAAAGGATCCCTCATCTCGAGCTACGAGGGGGAAACGGGGCTCCTCTGGATGTGGGCGGGACCATCGTGCTTCCTCTCGAGTGGAGACGGGTATGGCGGTGAACTTCTTGAGTTGCAGCAAGGGTGTGAAAGACCCTTTCGAAGTTCCAGAGGTTTGGTGTCATTAGTCTCCAGAGGCCTCATCGGAAATAGGCCTCATCTCGCCTGGAAGGGAGAACTTCCTGGATTTTCTCGAGTTGCGGCAGGTGTTCTCGAGTTACGACGGGGACCTCAGGGACCCGCCCTGGTGGCCTCAGGAGAGGCCAGTCCCCATGCGAGTTGCTAGGGGGTCTCTCGGGATTCCTATCCCTTCGATACCGGGGCCAAAAAGCTTGTGTGGAGTCAGGGCCGGAACCGAGGATTCTTCTCAGGGGCTGAAATGGATCTTTGGGTACTTCTGGAGTCTCCCCAGGGGAGTCAGGCCTCGTCTCGAGTGGGGGCATGCATGTGCGCTTTCCTTCCAGGCTGTTCCAGCAATGTCATGCTTCCCGTCGCGTGGATCAAAGGATCTGTGGTTTTCCCTCGAGGCTTTCCCTCGAGGCTTTCCCACAGGGCTGTCCCACGTGCCACCGTGTTGTGAGTCGATCCTCGGCGTGAAAGATGAGCCAGTGCAGGGCAAAGAGGTTCCTCTGAAATGGACTGAGACATCTGGGGGACTCTTGGAATGGTGGTACGATCATGGAGTTCCTCTCGCCTTTCCTGTTGAGAGTGCCTCCTCTTGAGATGCGACGGGAACGCCGGGAATTCTTTCCCGTTTAAAGCAGGGAAAGGATCCCTCATCTCGAGCTACGAGGGGGAAACGGGGCTCCTCTGGATGTGGGCGGGACCATCGTGCTTCCTCTCGAGTGGAGACGGGTATGGCGGTGAACTTCTTGAGTTGCAGCAAGGGTGTGAAAGACCCTTTCGAAGTTCCAGAGGTTAGGTGTCATTAGTCTCCAGACGCCTCATCGGAAATAGGCCTCATCTCGCCTGGAAGGGAGAACTTCCTGGATTTTCTCGAGTTGCGGCAGGTGTTCTCGAGTTACGACGGGGACCTCAGGGACCCGCCCTGGTGGCCTCAGGAGAGGCCAGTCCCCATGCGAGTTGCTAGGGGGCCTCTCGGGATTCCTCTCCCGTCGATACCGGGGCCAAAAACCTTGTGTGGATTCAGGGCCGGAACCGAGGATTCCTCTCAGGGGCTGACATGGATCTTTGGGTACTTCTGGAGTCTCCCCAGGGGAGTCAGGCCTCGTCTCGAGTGGGGGCATGCACGTGCACTTTCCTTCCAGGCTGTAGCAGCAATGTCACGCTTCCCGTCGCGTGGATCAAAGGATCTGTGGTTTTCCCTCGAGGCTTTCCCACAGGGCTGTCCCACGTGCCACCGTGGTGTGAGTCGATCCTCGGCGTGAAAGATGAGCCAGTGCAGGGCAAAGAGGTTCCTCTGGAATGGACTGAGACATCTGGGGGACTCTTGGAATGGTGGTACGACCATGGAGTTCCTCTCGCCTTTCCTGTTGAGAGTGCCTCCTCTTGAGATGCGACGGGAACGCCGGGAATTCTTTCCCGTTGAAAGCAGGGAAAGGATCCCTCATCTCGAGCTACGAGGGGGAAACGGGGCTCCTCTGGATGTGGGCGGGACCATCGTGCTTCCTCTCTTGTGGAGACGGGTATGGTGGTGAACTTCTTGAGTTGCAGCAAGGCTGTGAAAGACCCTTTCGAAGTTCCAGAGGTAAGGTGTCATTAGTCTCCAGACGCCTCATCGGAAATAGGCCTCATTTCGCCTGGAAGTGAGAACTTCCTGGATTTTCTCCAGTTGCGGCAGGTGTTCTCGAGTTACGACGGGGACCTCAGGGACCCGCCCTGGTGGCCTCAGGAGAGGCCAGTCCCTATGCGAGTTGCTAGGGGGCCTCTCGGGATTCCTCTCCCGTCGATACCGGGGCCAAAAACCTTGTGTGGAGTCAGGGCCGGAACCGAGGATTCCTCTCAGGGGCTGACATGGATCTTTGGGTACTTCTGGAGTCTCCCCAGGGGAGTCAGGCCTCGTCTCGAGTGGGGGCATGCACGTGCACTTTCCTTCCAGGCTGTAGCAGCAATGTCACGCTTCCCGTCACGTGGATCAAATGATGTGTGGTTTTCCCTAGAGGCTTTCCCACAGGGCTGTCCCACGTGCCACCGTGGTGTGAGTCGATCCTCGGCGTGAAAGATGAGCCAGTGCAGGGCAAAGAGGTTCCTCTGGAATGGACTGAGACATCTGGGGGACTCTTGGAATGGTGGTACGACCATGGAGTTCCTCTCGCCTTTCCTGTTGAGAGTGCCTCCTCTTGAGATGCGACGGGAACGCCGGGAATTTTTTGCCGTTGAAAGCAGGGAAAGGATCCCTCATCTCGAGCTACGAGGGGGAAACGGGGCTCCTCTGGATGTGGGCGGGACCATCGTGCATCCTCTCGAGTGGAGACGGGTATGGCGGTGAACTTCTTGAGTTGCAGCAAGGGTGTGAAAGACCATTTCGAAGTTCCAGAGGTTAGGTGTCATTAGTCTCCAGAGGCCTCATCGGAAATAGGCCTCATCTCGCCTGGAAGGGAGAACTTCCTGGATTTTCTCGAGTTGCGGCAGGTGTTCTCGAGTTACGACGGGGACCTCAGGGACCCGCCCTGGTGGCCTCAGGAGAGGCCAGTCCCCATGCGAGTTGCTAGGGGGCCTCTCGGGATTCCTCTCCCGTCGATACCGGGGCCAAAAACCTTGTGTGGAGTCAGGGCCGGAACCGAGGATTCCTCTCAGGGGCTGACATGGATCTTTGGGTACTTCTGGAGTCTCCCCAGGGGAGTCAGGCCTCGTCTCGAGTGGGGGCATGCACGTGCACTTTCCTTCCAGGCTGTAGCAGCAATGTCACGCTTCCCGTCGCGTGGATCAAAGGATCTGTGGTTTTCCCTCGAGGCTTTCCCTCGAGGCTTTCCCACAGGGCTGTCCCACGTGCCACCGTGGTGTGAGTCGATCCTCGGCGTGAAAGATGAGCCAGTGCAGGGCAAAGAGGTTCCTCTGGAATGGACTGAGACATCTGGGGGACTCTTGGAATGGTGGTACGACCATGGAGTTCCTCTCGCCTTTCCTGTTGAGAGTGCCTCCTCTTGAGATGCGACGGGAACGCCGGGAATTCTTTCCCGTTGAAAGCAGGGAAAGGATCCCTCATCTCGAGCTACGAGGGGGAAACGGGGCTCCTCTGGATGTGGGCGGGACCATCGTGCTTCCTCTCTAGTGGAGACGGGTATGGCGGTGAACTTATTGAGTTGCAGCAAGGGTGTGAAAGACCCTTTCGAAGTTCCAGAGGTTAGGTGTCATTAGTCTCCAGAGGCCTCATCGGAAATAGGCCTCATCTCGCCTGGAAGGGAGAACTTCCTGGATTTTCTCGAGTTGCGGCAGGTGTTCTCGAGTTACGACGGGGACCTCAGGGACCCGCCCTGGTGGCCTCAGGAGAGGCCAGTCCCTAGGCGAGTTGCTAGGGGGCCTCTCGGGATTCCTCTCCCGTTGATACCGGGGCCAAAAACCTTGTGTGGAGTCAAGGCCGGAACCGAGGATTCCTCTCAGGGGCTGACATGGATCTTTGGGTACTTGTGGAGTCTCCCCAGGGGAGTCAGGCCTCGTCTCGAGTGGGGGCATGCACGTGCGCTTTCCTTCCAGGCTGTAGCAGCAATGTCACGCTTCCCGTCGCGTGGATCATAGGATCTGTGGTTTTCCCTCGAGGCTTTCCCTCGAGCCTTTCCCACAGGGCTGTCCCACGTGCCACCGTGGTGTGAGTCGATCCTCGGCGTGAAAGATGAGCCAGTGCAGGGCAAAGAGGTTCCTCTGGAATGGACTGAGACATCTGGGGGACTCTTGGAATGGTGGTACGACCATGGAGTTCCTCTCGCCTTTCCTGTTGAGAGTGCCTCCTCTTGAGATGCGACGGGAACGCCGGGAATTCTTTCCCGTTGAAAGCAGGGAAAGGATCCCTCATCTCGAGCTAAGAGGGGGAAACGGGGCTCCTCTGGATGTGGGCGGGACCATCGTGCTTCCTCTCTAGTGGAGACGGGTATGGTGGTGAACTTCTTGAGTTGCAGCAAGGGTGTGAAAGACCCTTTCGAAGTTCCAGAGGTTAGGTGTCATTAGTCTCCAGACGCCTCATCGGAAATAGGCCTCATCTCGCCTGGAAGGGAGAACTTCCTGGATTTTCTCGAGTTGCGGCAGGTGTTCTCGAGTTACGACGGGGACCTCAGGGACCCGCCCTGGTGGCCTCAGGAGAGGCCAGTCCCTATGCGAGTTGCTAGGGGGCCTCTCGGGATTCCTCTCCCGTCGATACCGGGGCCAAAATCCTTGTGTGGAGTCAGGGCCGGAACCGAGGATTCCTCTCAGGGGCTGACATGGATCTTTGGGTACTTCTGGAGTCTCCCCAGGGGAGTCAGGCCTCGTCTCGAGTGGGGGCATGCACGTTCACTTTCCTTCCAGGCTGTAGCAGCAATGTCACGCTTCCCGTCGCGTGGATCAAATGATGTGTGGTTTTCCCTCGAGGCTTTCCCACAGGGCTGTCCCACGTGCCACCGTGGTGTGAGTCGATCCTCGGCGTGAAAGATGAGCCAGTGCAGGGCAAAGAGGTTCCTCTGGAATGGACTGAGACATCTGGGGGACTCTTGGAATGGTGGTACGACCATGGAGTTCCTCTCGCCTTTCCTGTTGAGAGTGCCTCCTCTTGAGATGCGACGGGAACGCCGGGAATTTTTTGCCGTTGAAAGCAGGGAAAGGATCTCTCATCTCGAGCTACGAGGGGGAAACGGGGCTCCTCTGGATGTGGGCGGGACCATCGTGCTTCCTCTCGAGTGGAGACGGATATGGCGGTGAACTTCTTGAGTTGCAGCAAGGGTGTGAAAGACCCTTTCGAAGTTCCAGAGGTTAGGTGTCATTAGTCTCCAGAGGCCTCATCGGAAATAGGCCTCATCTCGCCTGGAAGGGAGAACTTCCTGGATTTTCTCGAGTTGCGGCAGGTGTTCTCGAGTTACGACGGGGACCTCAGGGACCCGCCCTGGTGGCCTCAGGAGAGGCCAGTCCCCATGCGAGTTGCTAGGGGGCCTCTCGGGATTCCTCTCCCGTCGATACCGGGGCCAAAAAGCTTGTGTGGAGTCAAGGCCGGAACCGAGGATTCCTCTCAGGGGCTGACATGGATCTTTGGGTACTTCTGGAGTCTCCCCAGGGGAGTCAGGCCTCGTCTCGAGTGGGGGCATGCACGTGCGCTTTCCTTCCAGGCTGTAGCAGCAATGTCACGCTTCCCGTCGCGTGGATCAAAGGATCTGTGGTTTTCCCTCGAGGCTTTCCCTCGAGGCTTTCCCACAGGGCTGTCGCACGTGCCACCGTGGTGTGAGTCGATCCTCGGCGTGAAAGATGAGCCAGTGCAGGGCAAAGAGGTTCCTCTGGAATGGACTGAGACATCTGGGGGACTCTTGGAATGGTGGTACGACCATGGAGTTCCTCTCGCCTTTCCTGTTGAGAGTGCCTCCTCTTGAGATGCGACGGGAACGCCGGGAATTCTTTCCCGTTGAAAGCAGGGAAAGGATCCCTCATCTCGAGCTACGAGGGGGAAACGGGGCTCCTCTGGATGTGGGCGGGACCATCGTGCTTCCTCTCTAGTGGAGACGGGTATGGCGGTGAACTTCTTGAGTTGCAGCAAGGGTGTGAAAGACCCTTTCGAAGTTCCAGAGGTTAGGTGTCATTAGTCTCCAGACGCCTCATCGGAAATAGGCCTCATCTCGCCTGGAAGGGAGAACTTCCTTGATTTTTTCGAGTTGCGGCAGGTGTTCTCGAGTTACGACGGGGACCTCAGGGACCCGCCCTGTTGGCCTCAGGAGAGGCCAGTCCCTATGCGTGTTGCTAGGGGGCCCCTCGGGATTCCTCTCCCGTTGATACCGGGGCCAAAAACCTTGTGTGGAGTCAGGGCCGGAACCGAGGATTCCTCTCAGGGACTGATATGGATCTTTGGGTACTTCTGGAGTCTCGCCAGGGGAGACAGGCCTCGTCTCGTGTGGGGGCATGCACGTGCACTTTCCTTCCAGGCTGTAGCAGCAATGTCACGCTTCCCGTCGCGTGGATCAAATGATCTGCGGTTTTCGCTCGAGGCTTTCCCTCGAGGCTTTCCCACAGGGCTGTCCCACGTGACACCGTGGTGTGAGTCGATTCTCGGCGTGAAAAATGAGCCAGTGCAGGGCAAAGAGGTTCCTCTGGAATGGACTGAGACATCTGGGGGACTCTTGGAATGGTGGTACGACCATGGAGTTCCTCTCGCCTTTCCTGTTGAGAGTGCCTCCTCTTGAGATGCGACGGGAACGCCGGGAATTCTTTCCCGTTGAAAGCAGGGAAAGGATCCCTCATCTCGAGCTACGAGGGGGAAACGGGGCTCCTCTGGATGTGGGCGGGACCATCGTGCTTCCTCTCTAGTGGACACGGGTATGGCGGTGAACTTCTTGAGTTGCAGCAAGGGTGTGAAAGACCCTTTCGCAGTTCCAGAGGTTAGGTGTCATTAGTCTCCAGACGCCTCATCGGAAATAGGCCTCATCTCGCCTGGAAGGGAGAACTTCCTGGATTTTCTCGATTTGCGGCTGGTGTTCTCGAGTTACGACGGGGACCTCAGGGACCCGCCCTGGTGGCCTCAGGAGAGGCCAGTCCCCATGCGAGTTGTTAGGGGGCCTCTCGGGATTCCTCTCCCGTCGATACCGGGGCCAAAAACCTTGTGTGGAGTCAGGGCCGGAACCGAGGATTCCTCTCAGGGGCTGACATGGATCTTTGGGTACTTCTGGAGTCTCCCCAGGGGAGTCAGGCCTCGTCTCGAGTGGGGGCATGCGCGTGCGCTTTCCTTCCAGGCTTTAGCAGCAATGTCACGCTTCCCGTCGCTTGGATCAAAGGATCTGTGGTTTTCCCTCGAGGCTTTCCCTCGAGGCTTTCCCACAGGGCTGTCCCACGTGCCACCGTGGTGTGAGTCGATCCTCGGCGTGAAAGATGAGCCAGTGCAGGGCAAAGAGGTTCCTCTGGAATGGACTGAGACATCTGGGGGACTCTTGGAATGGTGGTACGACCATGGAGTTCCTCTCGCCTTTCCTGTTGAGAGTGCCTCCTCTTGAGATGCGACGGGAACGCCGGGAATTTTTTGCCGTTGAAAGCAGGGAAAGGATCCCTCATCTCGAGCTACGAGGGGGAAACGGGGCTCCTCTGGATGTGGGCGGGACCATCGTGCTTCCTCTCGAGTGGAGACGGGTATGGCGGTGAACTTCTTGAGTTGCAGCAAGGGTGTGAAAGACCCTTTCGAAGTTCCAGAGGTTAGGTGTCATTAGTCTCCAGAGGCCTCATCGGAAATAGGCCTCATCTCGCCTGGAAGGGAGAACTTCCTGGATTTTCTCGAGTTGCGGCAGGTGTTCTCGAGTTACGACGGGGACCTCAGGGACCCGCCCTGGTGGCCTCAGGAGAGGCCAGTCCCCATGCGAGTTGCTAGGGGGCCTCTCGGGATTCCTCTCCCGTCGATACCGGGGCCAAAAACCTTGTGTGGAGTCAGGGCCGGAACCGAGGATTCCTCTCAGGGGCTGACATGGATCTTTGGGTACTTCTGGAGTCTCCCCAGGGGAGTCAGGCCTCGTCTCGAGTGGGGGCATGCACGTGCGCTTTCCTTCCAGGCTGTAGCAGCAATGTCACGCTTCCCGTCGCGTGGATCAAAGGATCTGTGGTTTTCCCTCGAGGCTTTCCCACAGGGCTGTCCCACGTGCCACCGTGGTGTGAGTCGATCCTCGGCGTGAAAGATGAGCCAGTGCAGGGCAAAGAGGTTCCTCTGGAATGGACTGAGACATCTGGGGGACTCTTGGAATGGTGGTACGACCATGGAGTTCCTCTCGCCTTTCCTGTTGAGAGTGCCTCCTCTTGAGATGCGACGGGAACGCCGGGAATTTTTTGCCGTTGAAAGCAGGGAAAGGATCTCTCATCTCGAGCTACGAGGGGGAAACGGGGCTCCTCTGGATGTGGGCGGGACCATCGTGCTTCCTCTCGAGTGGAGACGGATATGGCGGTGAACTTCTTGAGTTGCAGCAAGGGTGTGAAAGACCCTTTCGAAGTTCCAGAGGTTAGGTGTCATTAGTCTCCAGAGGCCTCATCGGAAATAGGCCTCATCTCGCCTGGAAGGGAGAACTTCCTGGATTTTCTCGAGTTGCGGCAGGTGTTCTCGAGTTATGACGGGGACCTCAGGGACCCGCCCTGGTGGCCTCAGGAGAGGCCAGTCCCCATGCGAGTTGCTAGGGGGCCTCTCGGGATTCCTCTCCCGTCGATACCGGGGCCAAAAAGCTTGTGTGGAGTCAAGGCCGGAACCGAGGATTCCTCTCAGGGGCTGACATGGATCTTTGGGTACTTCTGGAGTCTCCCCAGGGGAGTCAGGCCTCGTCTCGAGTGGGGGCATGCACGTGCGCTTTCCTTCCAGGCTGTAGCAGCAATGTCACGCTTCCCGTCGCGTGGATCAAAGGATCTGTGGTTTTCCCTCGAGGCTTTCCCTCGAGGCTTTCCCACAGGGCTGTCCCACGTGCCACCGTGGTGTGAGTCGATCCTCGGCGTGAAAGATGAGCCAGTGCAGGGCAAAGAGGTTCCTCTGGAATGGACTGAGACATCTGGGGGACTCTTGGAATGGTGGTACGACCATGGAGTTCCTCTCGCCTTTCCTGTTGAGAGTGCCTCCTCTTGAGATGCGACGGGAACGCCGGGAATTCTTTCCCGTTGAAAGCAGGGAAAGGATCCCTCATCTCGAGCTACGAGGGGGAAACGGGGCTCCTCTGGATGTGGGCGGGACCATCGTGCTTCCTCTCTAGTGGAGACGGGTATGGCGGTGAACTTCTTGAGTTGCAGCAAGGGTGTGAAAGACCCTTTCGAAGTTCTAGAGGTTAGGTGTCATTAGTCTCCAGAGGCCTCATCGGAAATAGGCCTCATCTCGCCTGGAAGGGAGAACTTCCTGGATTTTCTCGAGTTGCGGCAGGTGTTCTCGAGTTACGACGGGGACCTCAGGGACCCGCCCTGGTGGCCTCAGGAGAGGCCAGTCCCTATGCGAGTTGCTAGGGGGCCTCTCGGGATTCCTCTCCCGTCGATACCGGGGCCAAAATCCTTGTGTGGAGTCAGGGCCGGAACCGAGGATTCCTCTCAGGGGCTGACATGGATCTTTGGGTACTTCTGGAGTCTCCCCAGGGGAGTCAGGCCTCGTCTCGAGTGGGGGCATGCACGTTCACTTTCCTTCCAGGCTGTAGCAGCAATGTCACGCTTCCCGTCGCGTGGATCAAATGATGTGTGGTTTTCCCTCGAGGCTTTCCCACAGGGCTGTCCCACGTGCCACCGTGGTGTGAGTCGATCCTCGGCGTGAAAGATGAGCCAGTGCAGGGCAAAGAGGTTCCTCTGGAATGGACTGAGACATCTGGGGGACTCTTGGAATGGTGGTACGACCATGGAGTTCCTCTCGCCTTTCCTGTTGAGAGTGCCTCCTCTTGAGATGCGACGGGAACGCCGGGAATTTTTTGCCGTTGAAAGCAGGGAAAGGATCTCTCATCTCGAGCTACGAGGGGGAAACGGGGCTCCTCTGGATGTGGGCGGGACCATCGTGCTTCCTCTCGAGTGGAGACGGATATGGCGGTGAACTTCTTGAGTTGCAGCAAGGGTGTGAAAGACCCTTTCGAAGTTCCAGAGGTTAGGTGTCATTAGTCTCCAGAGGCCTCATCGGAAATAGGCCTCATCTCGCCTGGAAGGGAGAACTTCCTGGATTTTCTCGAGTTGCGGCAGGTGTTCTCGAGTTACGACGGGGACCTCAGGGACCCGCCCTGGTGGCCTCAGGAGAGGCCAGTCCCCATGCGAGTTGCTAGGGGGCCTCTCGGGATTCCTCTCCCGTCGATACCGCGGCCAAAAAGCTTGTGTGGACTCAAGGCCGGAACCGAGGATTCCTCTCAGGGGCTGACATGGATCTTTGGGTACTTCTGGAGTCTCCCCAGGGGAGTCAGGCCTCGTCTCGAGTGGGGGCATGCACGTGCGCTTTCCTTCCAGGCTGTAGCAGCAATGTCACGCTTCCCGTCGCGTGGATCAAAGGATCTGTGGTTTTCCCTCGAGGCTTTCCCTCGAGGCTTTCCCACAGGGCTGTCGCACGTGCCACCGTGGTGTGAGTCGATCCTCGGCGTGAAAGATGAGCCAGTGCAGGGCAAAGAGGTTCCTCTGGAATGGACTGAGACATCTGGGGGACTCTTGGAATGGTGGTACGACCATGGAGTTCCTCTCGCCTTTCCTGTTGAGAGTGCCTCCTCTTGAGATGCGACGGGAACGCCGGGAATTCTTTCCCGTTGAAAGCAGGGAAAGGATCCCTCATCTCGAGCTACGAGGGGGAAACGGGGCTCCTCTGGATGTGGGCGGGACCATCGTGCTTCCTCTCTAGTGGAGACGGGTATGGCGGTGAACTTCTTGAGTTGCAGCAAGGGTGTGAAAGACCCTTTCGAAGTTCCAGAGGTTAGGTGTCATTAGTCTCCAGAGGCCTCATCGGAAATAGGCCTCATCTCGCCTGGAAGGGAGAACTTCCTGGATTTTCTCGAGTTGCGGCAGGTGTTCTCGAGTTACGACGGGGACCTCAGGGACCCGCCCTGGTGGCCTCAGGAGAGGCCAGTCCATAGGCGAGTTGCTAGGGGGCCTCTCGGGATTCCTCCCCCGTTGATACCGGGGCCAAAAACCTTGTGTGGAGTCAGGGCCGGAACCGAGGATTCCTCTCAGGGGCTGACATGGATCTTTGGGTACTTCTGGAGTCTCCCCAGGGGAGTCAGGCCTCGTCTCGAGTGGGGGCATGCACGTGCGCTTTCCTTCCAGGCTGTAGCAGCAATGTCACGCTTCCCGTCGCGTGGATCAAAGGATCTGTGGTTTTCCCTCGAGGCTTTCCCTCGAGGCTTTCCCACAGGGCTGTCCCACGTGCCACCGTGGTGTGAGTCAATCCTGGGCGTGAAAGATGAGTCAGTGCAGGGCAAAGAGGTTCCTCTGGAATGGACTGAGACATCTGGGGGACTCTTGGAATGGTGGTACGACCATGGAGTTCCTCTCGCCTTTCCTGTTGAGAGTGCCTCCTCTTGAGATGCGACGGGAACGCCGGGAATTTTTTGCCGTTGAAAGCAGGGAAAGGATCCCTCATCTCGAGCTACGAGGGGGAAACGGGGCTCCTCTGGATGTGGGCGGGACCATCGTGCTTTCTCTCGAGTGGAGACGGGTATGGCGGTGAACTTCTTGAGTTGCAGCAAGGGTGTGAAAGACCCTTTCGAAGTTCCAGAGGTTAGGTGTCATTAGTCTCCAGACGCCTCATCGGAAATAGGCCTCATCTCGCCTGGAAGGGAGAACTTCCTTGATTTTTTCGAGTTGCGGCAGGTGTTCTCGAGTTACGACGGGGACCTCAGGGACCCGCCCTGTTGGCCTCAGGAGAGGCCAGTCCCTATGCGTGTTGCTAGGGGGCCCCTCGGGATTCCTCTCCCGTTGATACCGGGGCCAAAAACCTTGTGTGGAGTCAGGGCCGGAACCGAGGATTCCTCTCAGGGACTGATATGGATCTTTGGGTACTTCTGGAGTCTCGCCAGGGGAGACAGGCCTCGTCTCGTGTGGGGGCATGCACGTGCACTTTCCTTCCAGGCTGTAGCAGCAATGTCACGCTTCCCGTCGCGTGGATCAAAGGATCTGCGGTTTTCGCTCGAGGCTTTCCCTCGAGGCTTTCCCACAGGGCTGTCCCACGTGACACCGTGGTGTGAGTCGATTCTCGGCGTGAAAAATGAGCCAGTGCAGGGCAAAGAGTTTCCTCTGGAATGGACTGAGACATCTGGGGGACTCTTGGAATGGTGGTACGACCATGGAGTTCCTCTCGCCTTTCCTGTTGAGAGTGCCTCCTCTTGAGATGCGACGGGAACGCCGGGAATTCTTTCCCGTTGAAAGCAGGGAAAGGATCCCTCATCTCGAGCTACGAGGGGGAAACGGGGCTCCTCTGGATGTAGGCGGGACCATCGTGCTTCCTCTTGAGTGGACACGGGTATGGCGGTGAACTTCTTGAGTTGCAGCAAGGGTGTGAAAGACCCTTTCGAAGTTCCAGAGGTTAGGTGTCATTAGTCTCCAGACGCCTCATCGGAAATAGGCCTCATCTCGCCTGGAAGGGAGAACTTCCTGGATTTTCTCGATTTGCGGCTGGTGTTCTCGAGTTACGACGGGGACCTCAGGGACCCGCCCTGGTGGCCTCAGGAGAGGCCAGTCCCCATGCGAGTTGTTAGGGGGCCTCTCGGGATTCCTCTCCCGTCGATACCGGGGCCAAAAACCTTGTGTGGAGTCAGGGCCGGAACCGAGGATTCCTCTCAGGGGCTGACATGGATCTTTGGGTACTTCTGGAGTCTCCCCAGGGGAGTCAGGCCTCGTCTCGAGTGGGGGCATGCGCGTGCGCTTTCCTTCCAGGCTTTAGCAGCAATGTCACGCTTCCCGTCGCTTGGATCAAAGGATCTGTGGTTTTCCCTCGAGGCTTTCCCTCGAGGCTTTCCCACAGGGCTGTCCCACGTGCCACCGTGGTGTGAGTCGATCCTCGGCGTGAAAGATGAGCCAGTGCAGGGCAAAGAGGTTCCTCTGGAATGGACTGAGACATCTGGGGGACTCTTGGAATGGTGGTACGACCATGGAGTTCCTCTCGCCTTTCCTGTTGAGAGTGCCTCCTCTTGAGATGCGACGGGAACGCCGGGAATTTTTTGCCGTTGAAAGCAGGGAAAGGATCCCTCATCTCGAGCTACGAGGGGGAAACGGGGCTCCTCTGGATGTGGGCGGGACCATCGTGCTTCCTCTCGAGTGGAGACGGGTATGGCGGTGAACTTCTTGAGTTGCAGCAAGGGTGTGAAAGACCCTTTCGAAGTTCCAGAGGTTAGGTGTCATTAGTCTCCAGAGGCCTCATCGGAAATAGGCCTCATCTCGCCTGGAAGGGAGAACTTCCTGGATTTTCTCGAGTTGCGGCAGGTGTTCTCGAGTTACGACGGGGACCTCAGGGACCCGCCCTGGTGGCCTCAGGAGAGGCCAGTCCCCATGCGAGTTGCTAGGGGGCCTCTCGGGATTCCTCTCCCGTCGATACCGGGGCCAAAAACCTTGTGTGGAGTCAGGGCCGGAACCGAGGATTCCTCTCAGGGGCTGACATGGATCTTTGGGTACTTCTGGAGTCTCCCCAGGGGAGTCAGGCCTCGTCTCGAGTGGGGGCATGCACGTGCGCTTTCCTTCCAGGCTGTAGCAGCAATGTCACGCTTCCCGTCGCGTGGATCAAAGGATCTGTGGTTTTCCCTCGAGGCTTTCCCACAGGGCTGTCCCACGTGCCACCGTGGTGTGAGTCGATCCTCGGCGTGAAAGATGAGCCAGTGCAGGGCAAAGAGGTTCCTCTGGAATGGACTGAGACATCTGGGGGACTCTTGGAATGGTGGTACGACCATGGAGTTCCTCTCGCCTTTCCTGTTGAGAGTGCCTCCTCTTGAGATGCGACGGGAACGCCGGGAATTTTTTGCCGTTGAAAGCAGGGAAAGGATCTCTCATCTCGAGCTACGAGGGGGAAACGGGGCTCCTCTGGATGTGGGCGGGACCATCGTGCTTCCTCTCCAGTGGAGACGGATATGGCGGTGAACTTCTTGAGTTGCAGCAAGGGTGTGAAAGACCCTTTCGAAGTTCCAGAGGTTAGGTGTCATTAGTCTCCAGAGGCCTCATCGGAAATAGGCCTCATCTCGCCTGGAAGGGAGAACTTCCTGGATTTTCTCGAGTTGCGGCAGGTGTTCTCGAGTTATGACGGGGACCTCAGGGACCCGCCCTGGTGGCCTCAGGAGAGGCCAGTCCCCATGCGAGTTGCTAGGGGGCCTCTCGGGATTCCTCTCCCGTCGATACCGGGGCCAAAAAGCTTGTGTGGAGTCAAGGCCGGAACCGAGGATTCCTCTCAGGGGCTGACATGGATCTTTGGGTACTTCTGGAGTCTCCCCAGGGGAGTCAGGCCTCGTCTCGAGTGGGGGCATGCACGTGCGCTTTCCTTCCAGGCTGTAGCAGCAATGTCACGCTTCCCGTCGCGTGGATCAAAGGATCTGTGGTTTTCCCTCGAGGCTTTCCCTCGAGGCTTTCCCACAGGGCTGTCCCACGTGCCACCGTGGTGTGAGTCAATCCTGGGCGTGAAAGATGAGTCAGTGCAGGGCAAAGAGGTTCCTCTGGAATGGACTGAGACATCTGGGGGACTCTTGGAATGGTGGTACGACCATGGAGTTCCTCTCGCCTTTCCTGTTGAGAGTGCCTCCTCTTGAGATGCGACGGGAACGCCGGGAATTTTTTGCCGTTGAAAGCAGGGAAAGGATCCCTCATCTCGAGCTACGAGGGGGAAACGGGGCTCCTCTGGATGTGGGCGGGACCATCGTGCTTTCTCTCGAGTGGAGACGGGTATGGCGGTGAACTTCTTGAGTTGCAGCAAGGGTGTGAAAGACCCTTTCGAAGTTCCAGAGGTTAGGTGTCATTAGTCTCCAGACGCCTCATCGGAAATAGGCCTCATCTCGCCTGGAAGGGAGAACTTCCTTGATTTTTTCGAGTTGCGGCAGGTGTTCTCGAGTTACGACGGGGACCTCAGGGACCCGCCCTGTTGGCCTCAGGAGAGGCCAGTCCCTATGCGTGTTGCTAGGGGGCCCCTCGGGATTCCTCTCCCGTTGATACCGGGGCCAAAAACCTTGTGTGGAGTCAGGGCCGGAACCGAGGATTCCTCTCAGGGACTGATATGGATCTTTGGGTACTTCTGGAGTCTCGCCAGGGGAGACAGGCCTCGTCTCGTGTGGGGGCATGCACGTGCACTTTCCTTCCAGGCTGTAGCAGCAATGTCACGCTTCCCGTCGCGTGGATCAAAGGATCTGCGGTTTTCGCTCGAGGCTTTCCCTCGAGGCTTTCCCACAGGGCTGTCCCACGTGACACCGTGGTGTGAGTCGATTCTCGGCGTGAAAAATGAGCCAGTGCAGGGCAAAGAGTTTCCTCTGGAATGGACTGAGACATCTGGGGGACTCTTGGAATGGTGGTACGACCATGGAGTTCCTCTCGCCTTTCCTGTTGAGAGTGCCTCCTCTTGAGATGCGACGGGAACGCCGGGAATTCTTTCCCGTTGAAAGCAGGGAAAGGATCCCTCATCTCGAGCTACGAGGGGGAAACGGGGCTCCTCTGGATGTAGGCGGGACCATCGTGCTTCCTCTTGAGTGGACACGGGTATGGCGGTGAACTTCTTGAGTTGCAGCAAGGGTGTGAAAGACCCTTTCGAAGTTCCAGAGGTTAGGTGTCATTAGTCTCCAGACGCCTCATCGGAAATAGGCCTCATCTCGCCTGGAAGGGAGAACTTCCTGGATTTTCTCGATTTGCGGCTGGTGTTCTCGAGTTACGACGGGGACCTCAGGGACCCGCCCTGGTGGCCTCAGGAGAGGCCAGTCCCCATGCGAGTTGTTAGGGGGCCTCTCGGGATTCCTCTCCCGTCGATACCGGGGCCAAAAACCTTGTGTGGAGTCAGGGCCGGAACCGAGGATTCCTCTCAGGGGCTGACATGGATCTTTGGGTACTTCTGGAGTCTCCCCAGGGGAGTCAGGCCTCGTCTCGAGTGGGGGCATGCGCGTGCGCTTTCCTTCCAGGCTTTAGCAGCAATGTCACGCTTCCCGTCGCTTGGATCAAAGGATCTGTGGTTTTCCCTCGAGGCTTTCCCTCGAGGCTTTCCCACAGGGCTGTCCCACGTGCCACCGTGGTGTGAGTCGATCCTCGGCGTGAAAGATGAGCCAGTGCAGGGCAAAGAGGTTCCTCTGGAATGGACTGAGACATCTGGGGGACTCTTGGAATGGTGGTACGACCATGGAGTTCCTCTCGCCTTTCCTGTTGAGAGTGCCTCCTCTTGAGATGCGACGGGAACGCCGGGAATTTTTTGCCGTTGAAAGCAGGGAAAGGATCCCTCATCTCGAGCTACGAGGGGGAAACGGGGCTCCTCTGGATGTGGGCGGGACCATCGTGCTTCCTCTCGAGTGGAGACGGGTATGGCGGTGAACTTCTTGAGTTGCAGCAAGGGTGTGAAAGACCCTTTCGAAGTTCCAGAGGTTAGGTGTCATTAGTCTCCAGAGGCCTCATCGGAAATAGGCCTCATCTCGCCTGGAAGGGAGAACTTCCTGGATTTTCTCGAGTTGCGGCAAGTGTTCTCGAGTTACGACGGGGACCTCAGGGACCCGCCCTGGTGGCCTCAGGAGAGGCCAGTCCCCATGCGAGTTGCTAGGGGGCCTCTCGGGATTCCTCTCCCGTCGATACCGGGGCCAAAAACCTTGTGTGGAGTCAGGGCCGGAACCGAGGATTCCTCTCAGGGGCTGACATGGATCTTTGGGTACTTCTGGAGTCTCCCCAGGGGAGTCAGGCCTCGTCTCGAGTGGGGGCATGCACGTGCGCTTTCCTTCCAGGCTGTAGCAGCAATGTCACGCTTCCCGTCGCGTGGATCAAAGGATCTGTGGTTTTCCCTCGAGGCTTTCCCACAGGGCTGTCCCACGTGCCACCGTGGTGTGAGTCGATCCTCGGCGTGAAAGATGAGCCAGTGCAGGGCAAAGAGGTTCCTCTGGAATGGACTGAGACATCTGGGGGACTCTTGGAATGGTGGTACGACCATGGAGTTCCTCTCGCCTTTCCTGTTGAGAGTGCCTCCTCTTGAGATGCGACGGGAACGCCGGGAATTTTTTGCCGTTGAAAGCAGGGAAAGGATCTCTCATCTCGAGCTACGAGGGGGAAACGGGGCTCCTCTGGATGTGGGCGGGACCATCGTGCTTCCTCTCCAGTGGAGACGGATATGGCGGTGAACTTCTTGAGTTGCAGCAAGGGTGTGAAAGACCCTTTCGAAGTTCCAGAGGTTAGGTGTCATTAGTCTCCAGAGGCCTCATCGGAAATAGGCCTCATCTCGCCTGGAAGGGAGAACTTCCTGGATTTTCTCGAGTTGCGGCAGGTGTTCTCGAGTTATGACGGGGACCTCAGGGACCCGCCCTGGTGGCCTCAGGAGAGGCCAGTCCCCATGCGAGTTGCTAGGGGGCCTCTCGGGATTCCTCTCCCGTCGATACCGGGGCCAAAAAGCTTGTGTGGAGTCAAGGCCGGAACCGAGGATTCCTCTCAGGGGCTGACATGGATCTTTGGGTACTTCTGGAGTCTCCCCAGGGGAGTCAGGCCTCGTCTCGAGTGGGGGCATGCACGTGCGCTTTCCTTCCAGGCTGTAGCAGCAATGTCACGCTTCCCGTCGCGTGGATCAAAGGATCTGTGGTTTTCCCTCGAGGCTTTCCCTCGAGGCTTTCCCACAGGGCTGTCCCACGTGCCACCGTGGTGTGAGTCGATCCTCGGCGTGAAAGATGAGCCAGTGCAGGGCAAAGAGGTTCCTCTGGAATGGACTGAGACATCTGGGGGACTCTTGGAATGGTGGTACGACCATGGAGTTCCTCTCGCCTTTCCTGTTGAGAGTGCCTCCTCTTGAGATGCGACGGGAACGCCGGGAATTCTTTCCCGTTGAAAGCAGGGAAAGGATCCCTCATCTCGAGCTACGAGGGGGAAACGGGGCTCCTCTGGATGTGGGCGGGACCATCGTGCTTCCTCTCTAGTGGAGACGGGTATGGCGGTGAACTTCTTGAGTTGCAGCAAGGGTGTGAAAGACCCTTTCGAAGTTCTAGAGGTTAGGTGTCATTAGTCTCCAGAGGCCTCATCGGAAATAGGCCTCATCTCGCCTGGAAGGGAGAACTTCCTGGATTTTCTCGAGTTGCGGCAGGTGTTCTCGAGTTACGACGGGGACCTCAGGGACCCGCCCTGGTGGCCTCAGGAGAGGCCAGTCCCTATGCGAGTTGCTAGGGGGCCTCTCGGGATTCCTCTCCCGTCGATACCGGGGCCAAAATCCTTGTGTGGAGTCAGGGCCGGAACCGAGGATTCCTCTCAGGGGCTGACATGGATCTTTGGGTACTTCTGGAGTCTCCCCAGGGGAGTCAGGCCTCGTCTCGAGTGGGGGCATGCACGTGCACTTTCCTTCCAGGCTGTAGCAGCAATGTCACGCTTCCCGTCGCGTGGATCAAATGATGTGTGGTTTTCCCTCGAGGCTTTCCCACAGGGCTGTCCCACGTGCCACCGTGGTGTGAGTCGATCCTCGGCGTGAAAGATGAGCCAGTGCAGGGCAAAGAGGTTCCTCTGGAATGGACTGAGACATCTGGGGGACTCTTGGAATGGTGGTACGACCATGGAGTTCCTCTCGCCTTTCCTGTTGAGAGTGCCTCCTCTTGAGATGCGACGGGAACGCCGGGAATTTTTTGCCGTTGAAAGCAGGGAAAGGATCTCTCATCTCGAGCTACGAGGGGGAAACGGGGCTCCTCTGGATGTGGGCGGGACCATCGTGCTTCCTCTCGAGTGGAGACGGATATGGCGGTGAACTTCTTGAGTTGCAGCAAGGGTGTGAAAGACCCTTTCGAAGTTCCAGAGGTTAGGTGTCATTAGTCTCCAGAGGCCTCATCGGAAATAGGCCTCATCTCGCCTGGAAGGGAGAACTTCCTGGATTTTCTCGAGTTGCGGCAGGTGTTCTCGAGTTACGACGGGGACCTCAGGGACCCGCCCTGGTGGCCTCAGGAGAGGCCAGTCCCCATGCGAGTTGCTAGGGGGCCTCTCGGGATTCCTCTCCCGTCGATACCGGGGCCAAAAAGCTTGTGTGGACTCAAGGCCGGAACCGAGGATTCCTCTCAGGGGCTGACATGGATCTTTGGGTACTTCTGGAGTCTCTCCAGGGGAGTCAGGCCTCGTCTCGAGTGGGGGCATGCACGTGCGCTTTCCTTCCAGGCTGTAGCAGCAATGTCACGCTTCCCGTCGCGTGGATCAAAGGATCTGTGGTTTTCCCTCGAGGCTTTCCCTCGAGGCTTTCCCACAGGGCTGTCGCACGTGCCACCGTGGTGTGAGTCGATCCTCGGCGTGAAAGATGAGCCAGTGCAGGGCAAAGAGGTTCCTCTGGAATGGACTGAGACATCTGGGGGACTCTTGGAATGGTGGTACGACCATGGAGTTCCTCTCGCCTTTCCTGTTGAGAGTGCCTCCTCTTGAGATGCGACGGGAACGCCGGGAATTCTTTCCCGTTGAAAGCAGGGAAAGGATCCCTCATCTCGAGGTACGAGGGGGAAACGGGGCTCCTCTGGATGTGGGCGGGACCATCGTGCTTCCTCTCTAGTGGAGACGGGTATGGCGGTGAACTTCTTGAGTTGCAGCAAGGGTGTGAAAGACCCTTTCGAAGTTCCAGAGGTTAGGTGTCATTAGTCTCCAGAGGCCTCATCGGAAATAGGCCTCATCTCGCCTGGAAGGGAGAACTTCCTGGATTTTCTCGAGTTGCGGCAGGTGTTCTCGAGTTACGACGGGGACCTCAGGGACCCGCCCTGGTGGCCTCAGGAGAGGCCAGTCCATAGGCGAGTTGCTAGGGGGCCTCTCGGGATTCCTCCCCCGTTGATACCGGGGCCAAAAACCTTGTGTGGAGTCAGGGCCGGAACCGAGGATTCCTCTCAGGGGCTGACATGGATCTTTGGGTACTTCTGGAGTCTCCCCAGGGGAGTCAGGCCTCGTCTCGAGTGGGGGCATGCACGTGCGCTTTCCTTCCAGGCTGTAGCAGCAATGTCACGCTTCCCGTCGCGTGGATCAAAGGATCTGTGGTTTTCCCTCGAGGCTTTCCCTCGAGGCTTTCCCACAGGGCTGTCCCACGTGCCACCGTGGTGTGAGTCAATCCTGGGCGTGAAAGATGAGTCAGTGCAGGGCAAAGAGGTTCCTCTGGAATGGACTGAGACATCTGGGGGACTCTTGGAATGGTGGTACGACCATGGAGTTCCTCTCGCCTTTCCTGTTGAGAGTGCCTCCTCTTGAGATGCGACGGGAACGCCGGGAATTTTTTGCCGTTGAAAGCAGGGAAAGGATCCCTCATCTCGAGCTACGAGGGGGAAACGGGGCTCCTCTGGATGTGGGCGGGACCATCGTGCTTTCTCTCGAGTGGAGACGGGTATGGCGGTGAACTTCTTGAGTTGCAGCAAGGGTGTGAAAGACCCTTTCGAAGTTCCAGAGGTTAGGTGTCATTAGTCTCCAGACGCCTCATCGGAAATAGGCCTCATCTCGCCTGGAAGGGAGAACTTCCTTGATTTTTTCGAGTTGCGGCAGGTGTTCTCGAGTTACGACGGGGACCTCAGGGACCCGCCCTGTTGGCCTCAGGAGAGGCCAGTCCCTATGCGTGTTGCTAGGGGGCCCCTCGGGATTCCTCTCCCGTTGATACCGGGGCCAAAAACCTTGTGTGGAGTCAGGGCCGGAACCGAGGATTCCTCTCAGGGACTGATATGGATCTTTGGGTACTTCTGGAGTCTCGCCAGGGGAGACAGGCCTCGTCTCGTCTGGGGGCATGCACGTGCACTTTCCTTCCAGGCTGTAGCAGCAATGTCACGCTTCCCGTCGCGTGGATCAAAGGATCTGCGGTTTTCGCTCGAGGCTTTCCCTCGAGGCTTTCCCACAGGGCTGTCCCACGTGACACCGTGGTGTGAGTCGATTCTCGGCGTGAAAAATGAGCCAGTGCAGGGCAAAGAGGTTCCTCTGGAATGGACTGAGACATCTGGGGGACTCTTGGAATGGTGGTACGACCATGGAGTTCCTCTCGCCTTTCCTGTTGAGAGTGCCTCCTCTTGAGATGCGACGGGAACGCCGGGAATTCTTTCCCGTTGAAAGCAGGGAAAGGATCCCTCATCTCGAGCTACGAGGGGGAAACGGGGCTCCTCTGGATGTAGGCGGGACCATCGTGCTTCCTCTTGAGTGGACACGGGTATGGCGGTGAACTTCTTGAGTTGCAGCAAGGGTGTGAAAGACCCTTTCGAAGTTCCAGAGGTTAGGTGTCATTAGTCTCCAGACGCCTCATCGGAAATAGGCCTCATCTCGCCTGGAAGGGAGAACTTCCTGGATTTTCTCGATTTGCGGCTGGTGTTCTCGAGTTACGACGGGGACCTCAGGGACCCGCCCTGGTGGCCTCAGGAGAGGCCAGTCCCCATGCGAGTTGTTAGGGGGCCTCTCGGGATTCCTCTCCCGTCGATACCGGGGCCAAAAACCTTGTGTGGAGTCAGGGCCGGAACCGAGGATTCCTCTCAGGGGCTGACATGGATCTTTGGGTACTTCTGGAGTCTCCCCAGGGGAGTCAGGCCTCGTCTCGAGTGGGGGCATGCGCGTGCGCTTTCCTTCCAGGCTTTAGCAGCAATGTCACGCTTCCCGTCGCTTGGATCAAAGGATCTGTGGTTTTCCCTCGAGGCTTTCCCTCGAGGCTTTCCCACAGGGCTGTCCCACGTGCCACCGTGGTGTGAGTCGATCCTCGGCGTGAAAGATGAGCCAGTGCAGGGCAAAGAGGTTCCTCTGGAATGGACTGAGACATCTGGGGGACTCTTGGAATGGTGGTACGACCATGGAGTTCCTCTCGCCTTTCCTGTTGAGAGTGCCTCCTCTTGAGATGCGACGGGAACGCCGGGAATTTTTTGCCGTTGAAAGCAGGGAAAGGATCCCTCATCTCGAGCTACGAGGGGGAAACGGGGCTCCTCTGGATGTGGGAGGGACCATCGTGCTTCCTCTCGAGTGGAGACGGGTATGGCGGTGAACTTCTTGAGTTGCAGCAAGGGTGTGAAAGACCCTTTCGAAGTTCCAGAGGTTAGGTGTCATTAGTCTCCAGAGGCCTCATCGGAAATAGGCCTCATCTCGCCTGGAAGGGAGAACTTCCTGGATTTTCTCGAGTTGCGGCAGGTGTTCTCGAGTTACGACGGGGACCTCAGGGACCCGCCCTGGTGGCCTCAGGAGAGGCCAGTCCCCATGCGAGTTGCTAGGGGGCCTCTCGGGATTCCTCTCCCGTCGATACCGGGGCCAAAAACCTTGTGTGGAGTCAGGGCCGGAACCGAGGATTCCTCTCAGGGGCTGACATGGATCTTTGGGTACTTCTGGAGTCTCCCCAGGGGAGTCAGGCCTCGTCTCGAGTGGGGGCATGCACGTGCGCTTTCCTTCCAGGCTGTAGCAGCAATGTCACGCTTCCCGTCGCGTGGATCAAAGGATCTGTGGTTTTCCCTCGAGGCTTTCCCACAGGGCTGTCCCACGTGCCACCGTGGTGTGAGTCGATCCTCGGCGTGAAAGATGAGCCAGTGCAGGGCAAAGAGGTTCCTCTGGAATGGACTGAGACATCTGGGGGACTCTTGGAATGGTGGTACGACCATGGAGTTCCTCTCGCCTTTCCTGTTGAGAGTGCCTCCTCTTGAGATGCGACGGGAACGCCGGGAATTTTTTGCCGTTGAAAGCAGGGAAAGGATCTCTCATCTCGAGCTACGAGGGGGAAACGGGGCTCCTCTGGATGTGGGCGGGACCATCGTGCTTCCTCTCGAGTGGAGACGGATATGGCGGTGAACTTCTTGAGTTGCAGCAAGGGTGTGAAAGACCCTTTCGAAGTTCCAGAGGTTAGGTGTCATTAGTCTCCAGAGGCCTCATCGGAAATAGGCCTCATCTCGCCTGGAAGGGAGAACTTCCTGGATTTTCTCGAGTTGCGGCAGGTGTTCTCGAGTTATGACGGGGACCTCAGGGACCCGCCCTGGTGGCCTCAGGAGAGGCCAGTCCCCATGCGAGTTGCTAGGGGGCCTCTCGGGATTCCTCTCCCGTCGATACCGGGGCCAAAAAGCTTGTGTGGAGTCAAGGCCGGAACCGAGGATTCCTCTCAGGGGCTGACATGGATCTTTGGGTACTTCTGGAGTCTCCCCAGGGGAGTCAGGCCTCGTCTCGAGTGGGGGCATGCACGTGCGCTTTCCTTCCAGGCTGTAGCAGCAATGTCACGCTTCCCGTCGCGTGGATCAAAGGATCTGTGGTTTTCCCTCGAGGCTTTCCCTCGAGGCTTTCCCACAGGGCTGTCCCACGTGCCACCGTGGTGTGAGTCGATCGTCGGCGTGAAAGATGAGCCAGTGCAGGGCAAAGAGGTTCCTCTGGAATGGACTGAGACATCTGGGGGACTCTTGGAATGGTGGTACGACCATGGAGTTCCTCTCGCCTTTCCTGTTGAGAGTGCCTCCTCTTGAGATGCGACGGGAACGCCGGGAATTCTTTCCCGTTGAAAGCAGGGAAAGGATCCCTCATCTCGAGCTACGAGGGGGAAACGGGGCTCCTCTGGATGTGGGCGGGACCATCGTGCTTCCTCTCTAGTGGAGACGGGTATGGCGGTGAACTTCTTGAGTTGCAGCAAGGGTGTGAAAGACCCTTTCGAAGTTCTAGAGGTTAGGTGTCATTAGTCTCCAGAGGCCTCATCGGAAATAGGCCTCATCTCGCCTGGAAGGGAGAACTTCCTGGATTTTCTCGAGTTGCGGCAGGTGTTCTCGAGTTACGACGGGGACCTCAGGGACCCGCCCTGGTGGCCTCAGGAGAGGCCAGTCCATAGGCGAGTTGCTAGGGGGCCTCTCGGGATTCCTCCCCCGTTGATACCGGGGCCAAAAACCTTGTGTGGAGTCAGGGCCGGAACCGAGGATTCCTCTCAGGGGCTGACATGGATCTTTGGGTACTTCTGGAGTCTCCCCAGGGGAGTCAGGCCTCGTCTCGAGTGGGGGCATGCACGTGCGCTTTCCTTCCAGGCTGTAGCAGCAATGTCACGCTTCCCGTCGCGTGGATCAAAGGATCTGTGGTTTTCCCTCGAGGCTTTCCCTCGAGGCTTTCCCACAGGGCTGTCCCACGTGCCACCGTGGTGTGAGTCAATCCTGGGCGTGAAAGATGAGTCAGTGCAGGGCAAAGAGGTTCCTCTGGAATGGACTGAGACATCTGGGGGACTCTTGGAATGGTGGTACGACCATGGAGTTCCTCTCGCCTTTCCTGTTGAGAGTGCCTCCTCTTGAGATGCGACGGGAACGCCGGGAATTTTTTGCCGTTGAAAGCAGGGAAAGGATCCCTCATCTCGAGCTACGAGGGGGAAACGGGGCTCCTCTGGATGTGGGCGGGACCATCGTGCTTTCTCTCGAGTGGAGACGGGTATGGCGGTGAACTTCTTGAGTTGCAGCAAGGGTGTGAAAGACCCTTTCGAAGTTCCAGAGGTTAGGTGTCATTAGTCTCCAGACGCCTCATCGGAAATAGGCCTCATCTCGCCTGGAAGGGAGAACTTCCTTGATTTTTTCGAGTTGCGGCAGGTGTTCTCGAGTTACGACGGGGACCTCAGGGACCCGCCCTGTTGGCCTCAGGAGAGGCCAGTCCCTATGCGTGTTGCTAGGGGGCCCCTCGGGATTCCTCTCCCGTTGATACCGGGGCCAAAAACCTTGTGTGGAGTCAGGGCCGGAACCGAGGATTCCTCTCAGGGACTGATATGGATCTTTGGGTACTTCTGGAGTCTCGCCAGGGGAGACAGGCCTCGTCTCGTGTGGGGGCATGCACGTGCACTTTCCTTCCAGGCTGTAGCAGCAATGTCACGCTTCCCGTCGCGTGGATCAAAGGATCTGCGGTTTTCGCTCGAGGCTTTCCCTCGAGGCTTTCCCACAGGGCTGTCCCACGTGACACCGTGGTGTGAGTCGATTCTCGGCGTGAAAAATGAGCCAGTGCAGGGCAAAGAGGTTCCTCTGGAATGGACTGAGACATCTGGGGGACTCTTGGAATGGTGGTACGACCATGGAGTTCCTCTCGCCTTTCCTGTTGAGAGTGCCTCCTCTTGAGATGCGACGGGAACGCCGGGAATTCTTTCCCGTTGAAAGCAGGGAAAGGATCCCTCATCTCGAGCTACGAGGGGGAAACGGGGCTCCTCTGGATGTGGGCGGGACCATCGTGCTTCCTCTTGAGTGGACACGGGTATGGCGGTGAACTTCTTGAGTTGCAGCAAGGGTGTGAAAGACCCTTTCGAAGTTCCAGAGGTTAGGTGTCATTAGTCTCCAGAGGCCTCATCGGAAATAGGCCTCATCTCGCCTGGAAGGGAGAACTTCCTGGATTTTCTCGATTTGCGGCTGGTGTTCTCGAGTTACGACGGGGACCTCAGGGACCCGCCCTGGTGGCCTCAGGAGAGGCCAGTCCCCATGCGAGTTGTTAGGGGGCCTCTCGGGATTCCTCTCCCGTCGATACCGGGGCCAAAAACCTTGTGTGGAGTCAGGGCCGGAACCGAGGATTCCTCTCAGGGGCTGACATGGATCTTTGGGTACTTCTGGAGTCTCCCCAGGGGAGTCAGGCCTCGTCTCGAGTGGGGGCATGCGCGTGCGCTTTCCTTCCAGGCTTTAGCAGCAATGTCACGCTTCCCGTCGCTTGGATCAAAGGATCTGTGGTTTTCCCTCGAGGCTTTCCCTCGAGGCTTTCCCACAGGGCTGTCCCACGTGCCACCGTGGTGTGAGTCGATCCTCGGCGTGAAAGATGAGCCAGTGCAGGGCAAAGAGGTTCCTCTGGAATGGACTGAGACATCTGGGGGACTCTTGGAATGGTGGTACGACCATGGAGTTCCTCTCGCCTTTCCTGTTGAGAGTGCCTCCTCTTGAGATGCGACGGGAACGCCGGGAATTTTTTGCCGTTGAAAGCAGGGAAAGGATCCCTCATCTCGAGCTACGAGGGGGAAACGGGGCTCCTCTGGATGTGGGCGGGACCATCGTGCTTCCTCTCGAGTGGAGACGGGTATGGCGGTGAACTTCTTGAGTTGCAGCAAGGGTGTGAAAGACCCTTTCGAAGTTCCAGAGGTTAGGTGTCATTAGTCTCCAGAGGCCTCATCGGAAATAGGCCTCATCTCACCTGGAAGGGAGAACTTCCTGGATTTTCTCGAGTTGCGGCAGGTGTTCTCGAGTTACGACGGGGACCTCAGGGACCCGCCCTGGTGGCCTCAGGAGAGGCCAGTCCCCATGCGAGTTGCTAGGGGGCCTCTCGGGATTCCTCTCCCGTCGATACCGGGGCCAAAAACCTTGTGTGGAGTCAGGGCCGGAACCGAGGATTCCTCTCAGGGGCTGACATGGATCTTTGGGTACTTCTGGAGTCTCCCCAGGGGAGTCAGGCCTCGTCTCGAGTGGGGGCATGCACGTGCGCTTTCCTTCCAGGCTGTAGCAGCAATGTCACGCTTCCCGTCGCGTGGATCAAAGGATCTGTGGTTTTCCCTCGAGGCTTTCCCACAGGGCTGTCCCACGTGCCACCGTGGTGTGAGTCGATCCTCGGCGTGAAAGATGAGCCAGTGCAGGGCAAAGAGGTTCCTCTGGAATGGACTGAGACATCTGGGGGACTCTTGGAATGGTGGTACGACCATGGAGTTCCTCTCGCCTTTCCTGTTGAGAGTGCCTCCTCTTGAGATGCGACGGGAACGCCGGGAATTCTTTCCCGTTGAAAGCAGGGAAAGGATCCCTCATCTCGAGCTACGAGGGGGAAACGGGGCTCCTCTGGATGTGGGCGGGACCATCGTGCTTCCTCTCTAGTGGAGACGGGTATGGTGGTGAACTTCTTGAGTTGCAGCAAGGCTGTGAAAGACCCTTTCGAAGTTCCAGAGGTAAGGTGTCATTAGTCTCCAGACGCCTCATCGGAAATAGGCCTCATTTCGCCTGGAAGGGAGAACTTCCTGGATTTTCTCCAGTTGCGGCAGGTGTTCTCGAGTTACGACGGGGACCTCAGGGACCCGCCCTGGTGGCCTCAGGAGAGGCCAGTCCCTATGCGAGTTGCTAGGGGGCCTCTCGGGATTCCTCTCCCGTCGATACCGGGGCCAAAAACCTTGTATGGAGTCAGGGCCGGAACCGAGGATTCCTCTCAGGGGCTGACATGGATCTTTGGGTACTTCTGGAGTCTCCCCAGGGGAGTCAGGCCTCGTCTCGAGTGGGGGCATGCACGTGCACTTTCCTTCCAGGCTGTAGCAGCAATGTCACGCTTCCCGTCACGTGGATAAAATGATGTGTGGTTTTCCCTAGAGGCTTTCCCACAGGGCTGTCCCACGTGCCACCGTGGTGTGAGTCGATCCTCGGCGTGAAAGATGAGCCAGTGCAGGGCAAAGAGGTTCCTCTGGAATGGACTGAGACATCTGGGGGACTCTTGGAATGGTGGTACGACCATGGAGTTCCTCTCGCCTTTCCTGTTGAGAGTGCCTCCTCTTGAGATGCGACGGGAACGCCGGGAATTTTTTGCCGTTGAAAGCAGGGAAAGGATCCCTCATCTCGAGCTACGAGGCGGAAACGGGGCTCCTCTGGATGTGGGCGGGACCATCGTGCATCCTCTCGAGTGGAGACGGGTATGGCGGTGAACTTCTTGAGTTGCAGCAAGGGTGTGAAAGACCCTTTCGAAGTTCCAGAGGTTAGGTGTCATTAGTCTCCAGACGCCTCATCGGAAATAGGCCTCATCTCGCCTGGAAGGGAGAACTTCCTGGATTTTCTCGAGTTGCGGCAGGTGTTCTCGAGTTACGACGGGGACCTCAGGGACCCGCCCTGGTGGCCTCAGGAGAGGCCAGTCCCCATGCGAGTTGCTAGGGGGCCTCTCGGGATTCCTCTCCCGTCGATACCGGGGCCAAAAACCTTGTGTGGAGTCAGGGCCGGAACCGAGGATTCCTCTCAGGGGCTGACATGGATCTTTGGGTACTTCTGGAGTCTCCCAGGTGGAGTCAGGCCTCGTCTCGAGTGGGGGCATGCACGTGCACTTTCCTTCCAGGCTGTAGCAGCAATGTCACGCTTCCCGTCGCGTGGATCAAAGGATCTGTGGTTTTCCCTCGAGGCTTTCCCTCGAGGCTTTCCCACAGGGCTGTCCCACGTGCCACCGTGTTGTGAGTCGATCCTCGGCGTGAAAGATGAGCCAGTGCAGGGCAAAGAGGTTCCTCTGGAATGGACTGAGACATCTGGGGGACTCTTGGAATGGTGGTACGACCATGGAGTTCCTCTCGCCTTTCCTGTTGAGAGTGCCTCCTCTTGAGATGCGACGGGAACGCCGGGAATTCTTTCCCGTTGAAACCAGGGAAAGGATCCCGCATCTCGAGCTACGAGGGGGAAACGGGGCTCCTCTGGATGTGGGCGGGACCATCGTGCTTCCTCTCGAGTGGAGACGGGTATGGCGGTGAACTTCTTGAGTTGCAGCAAGGGTGTGAAAGACCCTTTCGAAGTTCCAGAGGTTTGGTGTCATTAGTCTCCAGAGGCCTCATCGGAAATAGGCCTCATCTCGCCTGGAAGGGAGAACTTCCTGGATTTTCTCGAGTTGCGCCAGGTGTTCTCGAATTACGACGGGGACCTCAGGGACCCGCCCTGGTGGCCTCCGGAGAGGCCAGTCCCCATGCGAGTTGCTAGGGGGCCTCTCGGGATTCCTCTCCCGTCGATACCGGGGCCAAAAACCTTGTGTGGAGTCAGGGCCGGAACCGAGGATTCCTCTCAGGGGCTGACATGGATCTTTGGGTACTTCTGGAGTCACCCCAGTGGAGTCAGGCCTCGTCTCGAGTAGGGGCATGCACGTGCGATTTCCTTTCAGGCTGTAGCAGCAATGTCACGCTTCCCGTCACGTGGATCAAAGGATCTGTGGTTTTCCCTCGAGGCTTTCCCTCGAGGCTTTCCCACAGGGCTGTCCCACGTGCCACCGTGGTGTGAGTCGATCCTCGGCGTGAAAGATGAGCCAGTGCAGGGCAAAGAGGTTCCTCTGGAATGGACTGAGACATCTGGGGGACTCTTGGAATGGTGGTACGACCATGGAGTTCCTCTCGCCTTTCCTGTTGAGAGTGCCTCCTCTTGAGATGCGACGGGAACGCCGGGAATTCTTTCCCGTTGAAAGCAGGGAAAGGATCCCTCATCTCGAGCTACGAGGGGGAAACGGGGCTCCTCTGGATGTGGGCGGGACCATCGTGCTTCCTCTCTAGTGGAGACGGGTATGGCGGTGAACTTCTTGAGTTGCAGCAAGGGTGTGAAAGACCCTTTCGAAGTTCCAGAGGTTAGGTGTCATTAGTCTCCAGAGGCCTCATCGGAAATAGGCCTCATCTCGCCTGGAAGGGAGAACTTCCTGGATTTTCTCGAGTTGCGGCAGGTGTTCTCGAGTTACGACGGGGACCTCAGGGACCCGCCCTGGTGGCCTCAGGAGAGGCCAGTCCCTAGGCGAGTTGCTAGGGGGCCTCTCGGGATTCCTCTCCCGTTGATACCGGGGCCAAAAACCTTGTGTGGAGTCAAGGCCGGAACCGAGGATTCCTCTCAGGGGCTGACATGGATCTTTGGGTACTTGTGGAGTCTCCCCAGGGGAGTCAGGCCTCGTCTCGAGTGGGGGCATGCACGTGCGCTTTCCTTCCAGGCTGTAGCAGCAATGTCACGCTTCCCGTCGCGTGGATCAAAGGATCTGTGGTTTTCCCTCGAGGCTTTCCCTCGAGCCTTTCCCACAGGGCTGTCCCACGTGCCACCGTGGTGTGAGTCGATCCTCGGCGTGAAAGATGAGCCAGTGCAGGGCAAAGAGGTTCCTCTGGAATGGACTGAGACATCTGGGGGACTCTTGGAATGGTGGTACGACCATGGAGTTCCTCTCGCCTTTCCTGTTGAGAGTGCCTCCTCTTGAGATGCGACGGGAACGCCGGGAATTCTTTCCCGTTGAAAGCAGGGAAAGGATCCCTCATCTCGAGCTAAGAGGGGGAAACGGGGCTCCTCTGGATGTGGGCGGGACCATCGTGCTTCCTCTCTAGTGGAGACGCGTATGGTGGTGAACTTCTTGAGTTGCAGCAAGGGTGTGAAAGACCCTTTCGAAGTTCCAGAGGTTAGGTGTCATTAGTCTCCAGACGCCTCATCGGAAATAGGCCTCATCTCGCCTGGAAGGGAGAACTTCCTGGATTTTCTCGAGTTGCGGCAGGTGTTCTCGAGTTACGACGGGGACCTCAGGGACCCGCCCTGGTGGCCTCAGGAGAGGCCAGTCCCCATGCGAGTTGCTAGGGGGCCTCTCGGGATTCCTCTCCCGTCGATACCGGGGCCAAAATCCTTGTGTGGAGTCAGGGCCGGAACCGAGGATTCCTCTCAGGGGCTGACATGGATCTTTGGGTACTTCTGGAGTCTCCCCAGGGGAGTCAGGCCTCGTCTCGAGTGGGGGCATGCACGTTCACTTTCCTTCCAGGCTGTAGCAGCAATGTCACGCTTCCCGTCGCGTGGATCAAATGATGTGTGGTTTTCCCTCGAGGCTTTCCCACAGGGCTGTCCCACGTGCCACCGTGGTGTGAGTCGATCCTCGGCGTGAAAGATGAGCCAGTGCAGGGCAAAGAGGTTCCTCTGGAATGGACTGAGACATCTGGGGGACTCTTGGAATGGTGGTACGACCATGGAGTTCCTCTCGCCTTTCCTGTTGAGAGTGCCTCCTCTTGAGATGCGACGGGAACGCCGGGAATTTTTTGCCGTTGAAAGCAGGGAAAGGATCTCTCATCTCGAGCTACGAGGGGGAAACGGGGCTCCTCTGGATGTGGGCGGGACCATCGTGCTTCCTCTCGAGTGGAGACGGATATGGCGGTGAACTTCTTGAGTTGCAGCAAGGGTGTGAAAGACCCTTTCGAAGTTCCAGAGGTTAGGTGTCATTAGTCTCCAGAGGCCTCATCGGAAATAGGCCTCATCTCGCCTGGAAGGGAGAACTTCCTGGATTTTCTCGAGTTGCGGCAGGTGTTCTCGAGTTACGACGGGGACCTCAGGGACCCGCCCTGGTGGCCTCAGGAGAGGCCAGTCCCCATGCGAGTTGCTAGGGGGCCTCTCGGGATTCCTCTCCCGTCGATACCGGGGCCAAAAAGCTTGTGTGGAGTCAAGGCCGGAACCGAGGATTCCTCTCAGGGGCTGACATGGATCTTTGGGTACTTCTGGAGTCTCCCCAGGGGAGTCAGGCCTCGTCTCGAGTGGGGGCATGCACGTGCGCTTTCCTTCCAGGCTGTAGCAGCAATGTCACGCTTCCCGTCGCGTGGATCAAAGGATCTGTGGTTTTCCCTCGAGGCTTTCCCTCGAGGCTTTCCCACAGGGCTGTCCCACGTGCCACCGTGGTGTGAGTCGATCCTCGGCGTGAAAGATGAGCCAGTGCAGGGCAAAGAGGTTCCTCTGGAATGGACTGAGACATCTGGGGGACTCTTGGAATGGTGGTACGACCATGGAGTTCCTCTCGCCTTTCCTGTTGAGAGTGCCTCCTCTTGAGATGCGACGGGAACGCCGGGAATTCTTTCCCGTTGAAAGCAGGGAAAGGATCCCTCATCTCGAGCTACGAGGGGGAAACGGGGCTCCTCTGGATGTGGGCGGGACCATCGTGCTTCCTCTCGAGTGGAGACGGGTATGGCGGTGAACTTCTTGAGTTGCAGCAAGGGTGTGAAAGACCCTTTCGAAGTTCCAGAGGTTAGGTGTCATTAGTCTCCAGACGCCTCATCGGAAATAGGCCTCATCTCGCCTGGAAGGGAGAACTTCCTTGATTTTCTCGAGTTGCGGCAGGTGTTCTCGAGTTACGACGGGGACCTCAGGGACCCGCCCTGTTGGCCTCAGGAGAGGCCAGTCCCTATGCGTGTTGCTAGGGGGCCCCTCGGGATTCCTCTCCCGTCGATACCGGGGCCAAAAACCTTGTGTGGAGTCAGGGCCGGAACCGAGGATTCCTCTCAGGGACTGATATGGATCTTTGGGTACTTCTGGAGTCTCGCCAGGGGAGACAGGCCTCGTCTCGTGTGGGGGCATGCACGTGCACTTTCCTTCCAGGCTGTAGCAGCAATGTCACGCTTCCCGTCGCGTGGATCAAAGGATCTGTGGTTTTCCCTCGAGGCTTTCCCTCGAGGCTTTCCCACAGGGCTGTCCCACGTGACACCGTGGTGTGAGTCGATTCTCGGCATGAAAAATGAGCCAGTGCAGGGCAAAGAGGTTCCTCTGGAATGGACTGAGACATCTGGGGGACTCTTGGAATGGTGGTACGACCATGGAGTTCCTCTCGCCTTTCCTGTTGAGAGTGCCTCCTCTTGAGATGCGACGGGAACGCCGGGAATTCTTTCCCGTTGAAAGCAGGGAAAGGATCCCTCATCTCGAGCTACGAGGGGGAAACGGGGCTCCTCTGGATGTGGGCGGGACTACCGTGCTTCCTCTTGAGTGGACACGGGTATGGCGGTGAACTTCTTGAGTTGCAGCAAGGTTGTGAAAGACCCTTTCGAAGTTCCAGAGGTTAGGTGTCATTAGTCTCCAGACGCCTCATCGGAAATAGGCCTCATCTCGCCTGGAAGGGAGAACTTCCTGGATTTTCTCGATTTGCGGCAGGTGTTCTCGAGTTACGACGGGGACCTCAGGGACCCGCCCTGGTGGCCTCAGGAGAGGCCAGTCCCCATGCGAGTTGCTAGGGGGCCTCTCGGGATTCCTCTCCCGTCGATACCGGGGCCAAAAACCTTGTGTGGAGTCAGGGCCGGAACCGAGGATTCCTCTCAGGGGCTGACATGGATCTTTGGGTACTTCTGGAGTCTCCCCAGGGGAGTCAGGCCTCGTCTCGAGTGGGGGAATGCGCGTGCGCTTTCCTTCCAGGCTGTAGCAGCAATGTCACGCTTCCCGTCGCGTGGATCAAAGGATCTGTGGTTTTCCCTCGAGGCTTTCCCTCGAGGCTTTCCCACAGGGCTGTCCCACGTGCCACCGTGGTGTGAGTCGATCCTCGGCGTGAAAGATGAGCCAGTGCAGGGCAAAGAGGTTCCTCTGGAATGGACTGAGACATCTGGGGGACTCTTGGAATGGTGGTACGACCATGGAGTTCCTCTCGCCTTTCCTGTTGAGAGTGCCTCCTCTTGAGATGCGACGGGAACGCCGGGAATTCTTTCCCGTTTAAAGCAGGGAAAGGATCCCTCATCTCGAGCTACGAGGGGGAAACGGGGCTCCTCTGGATGTGGGCGGGACCATCGTGCTTCCTCTCTAGTGGAGACGGGTATGGCGGTGAACTTCTTGAGTTGCAGCAAGGGTGTGAAAGACCCTTTCGAAGTTCCAGAGGTTAGGTGTCATTAGTCTCCAGAGGCCTCATCGGAAATAGGCCTCATCTCGCCTGGAAGGGAGAACTTCCTGGATTTTCTCGAGTTGCGGCAGGTGTTCTCGAGTTACGACGGGGACCTCAGGGACCCGCCCTGGTGGCCTCAGGAAAGGCCAGTCCCTAGGCGAGTTGCTAGGGGGCCTCTCGGGATTCCTCTCCCGTTGATACCGGGGCCAAAAACCTTGTGTGGAGTCAGGGCCGGAACCGAGGATTCCTCTCAGGGGCTGACATGGATCTTTGGGTACTTCTGGAGTCCCCCCAGGGGAGTCAGGCCTCGTCTCGAGTGGGGGCATGTACGTGCGCTTTCCTTCCAGGCTGTAGCAGCAATGTCACGCTTCCCGTCGCGTGGATCAAAGGATCTGTGGTTTTCCCTCGAGGCTTTCCCTCGAGGCTTTCCCTCGAGGCTTTCCCACAGGGCTGTCCCACGTGCCACCGTGGTGTGAGTCGATCCTCGGCGTGAAAGATGAGCCAGTGCAGGGCAAAGAGGTTCCTCTGGAATGGACTGAGACATCTGGGGGACTCTTGGAATGGTGGTACGACCATGGAGTTCCTCTCGCCTTTCCTGTTGAGAGTGCCTCCTCTTGAGATGCGACGGGAACGCCGGGAATTCTTTCCCGTTGAAAGCAGGGAAAGGATCCCTCATCTCGAGCTACGAGGGGGAAACGGGGCTCCTCTGGATGTGGGCGGGACCATCGTGCTTCCTCTCGAGTGGAGACGGGTATGGCGGTGAACTTCTTGAGTTGCAGCAAGGGTGTGAAAGACCCTTTCGAAGTTCCAGAGGTTAGGTGTCATTAGTCTCCAGACGCCTCATCGGAAATAGGCCTCATCTCGCCTGGAAGGGAGAACTTCCTTGATTTTCTCGAGTTGCGGCAGGTGTTCTCGAGTTACGACGGGGACCTCAGGGACCCGCCCTGTTGGCCTCAGGAGAGGCCAGTCCCTATGCGTGTTGCTAGGGGGCCCCTCGGGATTCCTCTCCCGTCGATACCGGGGCCAAAAACCTTGTGTGGCGTCAGGGCCGGAACCGAGGATTCCTCTCAGGGACTGATATGGATCTTTGGGTACTTCTGGAGTCTCGCCAGGGGAGACAGGCCTCGTCTCGTGTGGGGGCATGCACGTGCACTTTCCTTCCAGGCTGTAGCAGCAATGTCACGCTTCCCGTCGCGTGGATCAAAGGATCTGCGGTTTTCCCTCGAGGCTTTCCCTCGAGGCTTTCCCACAGGGCTGTCCCACGTGACACCGTGGTGTGAGTCGATTCTCGGCATGAAAAATGAGCCAGTGCAGGGCAAAGAGGTTCCTCTGGAATGGACTGAGACATCTGGGGGCTCTTGGAATGGTGGTACGACCATGGAGTTCCTCTCGCCTTTCCTGTTGAGAGTGCCTCCTCTTGAGATCCGACGGGAACGCCGGGAATTCTTTCCCGTTGAAAGCAGGGAAAGGATCCCTCATCTCGAGCTGCGAGGGGGAAACGGGGCTCCTCTGGATGTGGGCGGGACCACCGTGCTTCCTCTTGAGTGGACACGGGTATGGCGGTGAACTTCTTGAGTTGCAGCAAGGTTGTGAAAGACCCTTTCGAAGTTCCAGAGGTTAGGTGTCATTAGTCTCCAGACGCCTCATCGGAAATAGGCCTCATCTCGCCTGGAAGGGAGAACTTCCTGGATTTTCTCGATTTGCGGCAGGTGTTCTCGAGTTACGACGGGGACCTCAGGGACCCGCCCTGGTGGCCTCAGGAGAGGCCAGTCCCCATGCGAGTTGCTAGGGGGCCTCTCGGGATTCCTCTCCCGTCGATACCGGGGCCAAAAACCTTGTGTGGAGTCAGGGCCGGAACCGAGGATTCCTCTCAGGGGCTGACATGGATCTTTGGGTACTTCTGGAGTCTCCCCAGGGGAGTCAGGCCTCGTCTCGAGTGGGGGAATGCGCGTGCGCTTTCCTTCCAGGCTGTAGCAGCAATGTCACGCTTCCCGTCGCGTGGATCAAAGGATCTGTGGTTTTCCCTCGAGGCTTTCCCTCGAGGCTTTCCCACAGGGCTGTCCCACGTGCCACCGTGGTGTGAGTCGATCCTCGGCGTGAAAGATGAGCCAGTGCAGGGCAAAGAGGTTCCTCTGGAATGGACTGAGACATCTGGGGGACTCTTGGAATGGTGGTACGACCATGGAGTTCCTCTCGCCTTTCCTGTTGAGAGTGCCTCCTCTTGAGATGCGACGGGAACGCCGGGAATTCTTTCCCGTTTAAAGCAGGGAAAGGATCCCTCATCTCGAGCTACGAGGGGGAAACGGGGCTCCTCTGGATGTGGGCGGGACCATCGTGCTTCCTCTCTAGTGGAGACGGGTATGGCGGTGAACTTCTTGAGTTGCAGCAAGGGTGTGAAAGACCCTTTCGAAGTTCCAGAGGTTAGGTGTCATTAGTCTCCAGAGGCCTCATCGGAAATAGGCCTCATCTCGCCTGGAAGGGAGAACATCCTGGATTTTCTCGAGTTGCGGCAGGTGTTCTCGAGTTACGACGGGGACCTCAGGGACCCGCCCTGGTGGCCTCAGGAAAGGCCAGTCCCTAGGCGAGTTGCTAGGGGGCCTCTCGGGATTCCTCTCCCGTTGATACCGGGGCCAAAAACCTTGTGTGGAGTCAGGGCCGGAACCGAGGATTCCTCTCAGGGGCTGACATGGATCTTTGGGTACTTCTGGAGTCTCCCCAGGGGAGTCAGGCCTCGTCTCGAGTGGGGGCATGCACGTGCGCTTTCCTTCCAGGCTGTAGCAGCAATGTCACGCTTCCCGTCGCGTGGATCAAAGGATCTGTGGTTTTCCCTCGAGGCTTTCCCTCGAGGCTTTCCCTCGAGGCTTTCCCACAGGGCTGTCCCACGTGCCACCGTGGTGTGAGTCGATCCTCGGCGTGAAAGATGAGCCAGTGCAGGGCAAAGAGGTTCCTCTGGAATGGACTGAGACATCTGGGGGACTCTTGGAATGGTGGTACGACCATGGAGTTCCTCTCGCCTTTCCTGTTGAGAGTGCCTCCTCTTGAGATGCGACGGGAACGCCGGGAATTCTTTCCCGTTGAAAGCAGGGAAAGGATCCCTCATCTCGAGCTACGAGGGGGAAACGGGGCTCCTCTGGATGTGGGCGGGACCATCGTGCTTCCTCTCGAGTGGAGACGGGTATGGCGGTGAACTTCTTGAGTTGCAGCAAGGGTGTGAAAGACCCTTTCGAAGTTCCAGAGGTTAGGTGTCATTAGACTCCAGACGCCTCATCGGAAATAGGCCTCATCTCGCCTGGAAGGGAGAACTTCCTTGATTTTCTCGAGTTGCGGCAGGTGTTCTCGAGTTACGACGGGGACCTCAGGGACCCGCCCTGTTGGCCTCAGGAGAGGCCAGTCCCCATGCGAGTTGCTAGGGTCCCTCTCGGGATTCCTCTCCCGTCGATACCGGGGCCAAAAACCTTGTGTGGAGTCAGGGCCGGAACCGAGGATTCCTCTCAGGGACTGATATGTATCTTTGGGTACTTCTGGAGTCTCGCCAGGGGAGACAGGCCTCGTCTCGTGTGGGGGCATGCACGTGCACTTTCCTTCCAGGCTGTAGCAGCAATGTCACGCTTCCCGTCGCGTGGATCAAAGGATCTGCGGTTTTCCCTCGAGGCTTTCCCTCGAGGCTTTCCCACAGGGCTGTCCCACGTGACACCGTGGTGTGAGTCGATTCTCGGCATGAAAAATGAGCCAGTGCAGGGCAAAGAGGTTCCTCTGGAATGGACTGAGACATCTGGGGGACTCTTGGAATGGTGGTACGACCATGGAGTTCCTCTCGCCTTTCCTGTTGAGAGTGCCTCCTCTTGAGATGCGAAGGGAACGCCGGGAATTCTTTCCCGTTGAAAGCAGGGAAAGGATCCCTCATCTCGAGCTACGAGGGGGAAACGGGGCTCCTCTGGATGTGGGCGGGACCATCGTGCTTCCTCTTGAGTGGACACGGGTATGGCGGTGAACTTCTTGAGTTGCAGCAAGGTTGTGAAAGACCCTTTCGAAGTTCCAGAGGTTAGGTGTCATTAGTCTCCAGACGCCTCATCGGAAATAGGCCTCATCTCGCCTGGAAGGGAGAACTTCCTGGATTTTCTCGATTTGCGGCAGGTGTTCTCGAGTTACGACGGGGACCTCAGGGACCCGCCCTGGTGGCCTCAGGAGAGGCCAGTCCCCATGCGAGTTGCTAGGGGGCCTCTCGGGATTCCTCTCCCGTCGATACCGGGGCCAAAAACCTTGTGTGGAGTCAGGGCCGGAACCGAGGATTCCTCTCAGGGGCTGACATGGATCTTTGGGTACTTCTGGAGTCTCCCCAGGGGAGTCAGGCCTCGTCTCGAGTGGGGGAATGCGCGTGCGCTTTCCTTCCAGGCTGTAGCAGCAATGTCACGCTTCCCGTCGCGTGGATTAAAGGATCTGTGGTTTTCCCTCGAGGCTTTCCCTCGAGGCTTTCCCACAGGGCTGTCCCACGTGCCACCGTGGTGTGAGTCGATCCTCGGCGTGAAAGATGAGCCAGTGCAGGGCAAAGAGGTTCCTCTGGAATGGACTGAGACATCTGGGGGACTCTTGGAATGGTGGTACGACCATGGAGTTCCTCTCGCCTTTCCTGTTGAGAGTGCCTCCTCTTGAGATGCGACGGGAACGCCGGGAATTCTTTCCCGTTGAAAGCAGGGAAAGGATCCCTCATCTCGAGCTACGAGGGGGAAACGGGGCTCCTCTGGATGTGGGCGGGACCATCGTGTTTCCTCTCTAGTGGAGACGGGTATGGTGGTGAACTTCTTGAGTTGCAGCAAGGCTGTGAAAGACCCTTTCGAAGTTCCAGAGGTTAGGTGTCATTAGTCTCCAGACGCCTCATCGAAAATAGGCCTCATCTCGCCTGGAAGGGAGAACTTCCTGGATTTTCTCGAGTTGCGGCAGGTGTTCTTAAGTTACGACGGGGAACTCAGGGACCCACCCTGGTGGCCTCAGGAGAGGCCAATCCCCATGCGAGTTGCTAGGGGGCCTCTCGGGATTCCTCTCCCGTCGATACCGGGGCCAAAAACCTTGAGTGGAGTCAGGGCCGGAACCGAGGATTCCTCTCAGGGGCTGACATGGATCTTTGGGTACTTCTGGAGTCTCCCCAGGGGAGTCAGGCCTCGTCTCGAGTGGGGGCATGCACGTGCGCTTTCCTTCCAGGCTGTAGCAGCAATGTCACGCTTCCCGTCACGTGGATCAAAGGATCTGTGGTTTTCCCTCGAGGCTTTCCCTCGAGGCTTTCCCACAGGGCTGTCCTACGTGCCACCGTGGTGTGAGTCGATCCTCGGCGTGAAAGATGAGCCAGTGCAGGGCAAAGAGGTTCCTCTGGAATGGACTGAGACATCTGGGGGACTCTTGGAATGGTGGTACGACCATGGAGTTCCTCTCGCCTTTCCTGTTGAGAGTGCCTCCTCTTGATATGCGACGGGAACGCCGGGAATTCTTTCCCGTTGAAAGCAGGGAAAGGATCCCTCATCTCGAGCTACGAGGGGGAAACGGGGCTCCTCTGGATGTGGGCGGGACCATCGTGCTTCCTCTCGTGTGGAGACGGGTATGGCGGTGAACTTCTTGAGTTGCAGCAAGGGTGTGAAAGACCCTTTCGAAGTTCCAGAGGTTAGGTGTCATTAGTCTCCAGACGCCTCATCGGAAATAGGCCTCATCTCGCCTGGAAGGGAGAACTTCCTGGATTTTCTCGAGTTGCGGCAGGTGTTCTCGAGTTACGACGGGGACCTCAGGGCCCCGCCCTGGTGGCCTCAGGAGAGGCCAGTCCCCATGCGAGTTGCTAGGGGGCCTCTCGGGATTCCTCTCCCGTCGATACCGGGGCCAAAAACCTTGTGTGGAGTCAGGGCCGGAACCGAGGATTCCTCTCAGGGGCTGACATGGATCTTTGGGTACTTCTGGAGTCTCCCCAGGGGAGTCAGGCCTCGTCTCGAGTGGGGGCATGCACGTGCACTTTCCTTCCAGGCTGTAGCAGCAATGTCACGCTTCCCGTCGCGTGGATCAAAGGATCTGTGGTTTTCCCTCGAGGCTTTCCCACAGGGCTGTCCCACGTGCCACCGTGGTGTGAGTCGATCCTCGGCGTGAAAGATGAGCCAGTGCAGGGCAAAGAGGTTCCTCTGGAATGGACTGAGACATCTGGGGGACTCTTGGAATGGTGGTACGACCATGGAGTTCCTCTCGCCTTTCCTGTTGAGAGTGCCTCCTCTTGAGATGCGACGGGAACGCCGGGAATTCTTTCCCGTTGAAAGCAGGGAAAGGATCCCTCATCTCGAGCTACGAGGGGGAAACGGGGCTCCTCTGGATGTGGGCGGGACCATCGTGCTTCCTCTCGAGTGGAGACGGGTATGGTGGTGAACTTCTTGAGTTGCAGCAAGGGTGTGAAAGACCCTTTCGAAGTTCCAGAGGTTTGGTGTCATTAGTCTCCAGAGGCCTCATCGGAAATAGGCCTCATCTCGCCTGGAAGGGAGAACTTCCTGGATTTTCACGAGTTGCGGCAGGTGTTCTCGAGTTACGACGGGGACCTCAGGGACCCGCCCTGGTGGCCTCAGGAGAGGCCAGTCCCCATGCGAGTTGCTAGGGGGCCTCTCGGGATTCCTCTCCCGTCGATACCGGGGCCAAAAACCTTGTGTGGAGTCAGGGCCGGAACCGAGGATTCCTCTCAGGGGCTGACATGGATCTTTGGGTACTTGTGGAGTCTCCCCAGGGGAGTCAGGCCTCGTCTCGAGTGGGGGCATGCACGTGCGCTTTCCTTCCAGGCTGTAGCAGCAATGTCACGCTTCCCGTGGCGTGGATCAAAGGATCTGTGGTTTTCCCTCGAGGCTTTCCCTCGAGGCTTTCCCACAGGGCTGTCCCACGTGCCACCGTGGTGTGAGTCGATCCTCGGCGTGAAAGATGAGCCAGTGCAGGGCAAAGAGGTTCCTCTGGAATGGACTGAGACATCTGGGGGACTCTTGGAATGGTGGTACGACCATGGAGATCCTCTCGCCTTTCCTGTTGAGAGTGCCTCCTATTGAGATGCGACGGGAACGCCGGGAATTCTTTCCCGTTGAAAGCAGGGAAAGGATCCCTCATCTCGAGCACCGAGGGGAAAACGGGGCTCCTCTGGATGTGGGCGGGACCATCGTGCTTCCTCTCGAGTGGAGACGGGTATGGCGGAGAACTTCTTGAGTTGCAGCAAGGGTGTGAAAGACCCTTTCAAAGTTCCAGAGGTTAGGTGTCATTAGTCTCCAGACGCCTCATCGGAAATAGGCCTCATCTCGCCTGGAAGGGAGAACTTCCTGGATTTTCTCGAGTTGCGGCAGGTGTTCTTAAGTTACGACGGGGAACTCAGGGACCCGCCCTGGTGGCCTCAGGAGAGGCCAGTCCCCATGCGAGTTGCTAGGGGGTCTCTCGGGATTCCTCTCCCGTCGATACCGGGGCCAAAAACCTTGAGTGGAGTCAGGGCCGGAACCGAGGATTCCTCTCAGGGGCTGACATGGATCTTTGGGTACTTCTGGAGTCTCCCCAGGGGAGTCAGGCCTCGTCTCGAGTGGGGGCATGCACGTGCACTTTCCTTCCAGGCTGTAGCAGCAATGTCACGCTTCCCGTCACGTGGATCAAAGGATCTGTGGTTTTCCCTCGAGGCTTTCCCTCGAGGCTTTCCCACAGGGCTGTCCCACGTGCCACCGTGGTGTGAGTCGATCCTCGGCGTGAAAGATGAGCCAGTGCAGGGCAAAGAGTTTCCTCTGGAATGGACTGAGACATCTGGGGGACTCTTGGAATGGTGGTACGACCATGGAGTTCCTCTCGCCTTTCCTGTTGAGAGTACCTCCTCTTGTTATGCGACGGGAACGCCGGGAATTCTTTCCCGTTGAAAGCAGGGAAAGGATCCCTCATCTCGAGCTACGAGGGGGAAACGGGGCTCCTCTGGATGTGGGCGGGACCATCGTGCTTCCTCTCGAGTGGAGACGGGTATGGCGGTGAACTTCTTGAGTTGCAGCAAGGGTGTGAAAGACCCTTTCGAAGTTCCAGAGGTTAGGTGTCATTAGTCTCCAGACGCCTCATCGGAAATAGGCCTCATCTCGCCTGGAAGGGAGAACTTCCTGGATTTTCTCGAGTTGCGGCAGGTGTTCTGAGTTTCGACGGGGACTTCAGGGACCCGCCCTGGTGGCCTCAGGAGAGGCCAGTCCCCATGCGAGTTGCTAGGGGGCCTCTCGGGATTCCTCTCCTGTCGATACCGGGGCCAAAGAGCTTGTGTGGAGTCAGGGCCGGAACCGAGGATTCCTCTCAGGGGCTGACATGGATCTTTGGGTACTTCTGGAGTCTCCCCAGTGGAGTCAGGCCTCGTCTCGAATGGAGGCATGCACGTGGGCTTTCCTTTCAGGCTGTAGCAGCAATGTCACGCTTCCCGTCACGTGGATCAAAGGATCTGTGGTTTTCCCTCGAGGCTTTCCCACAGGGCTGACCCACGTGCCACCGTGGTGTGAGTCGATCCTCGGCGTGAAAGATGAGCCAGTGCAGGGCAAAGAGGTTCCTCTGGAATGGACTGAGACATCTGGGGGACTCTTGGAATGGTGCTACGACCATGGAGTTCCTCTCGCCTTTCCTGTTGAGAGTGCCTCCTCTTGAGATGCGACGGGAACGCCGGGAATTCTTTCCCGTGGAAAGCAGGGAAAGGATCCCTCATCTCGAGCTACGAGGGGGAAACGGGGCTCCTCTGGATGTGGGCGGGACCATCGTGCTTCCTCTCTAGTGGAGACGGGTATGGCGGTGAACTTCTTGAGTTGCAGCAAGGGTGTGAAAGACCCTTTCGAAGTTCCAGAGGTTAGGTGTCATTAGTCTCCAGAGGCCTCATCGGAAATAGGCCCCATCTCGCCTGGAAGGGAAAACTTCCTGGATTTTCTCGAGTTGCGGCAGGTGTTCTCGAGTTTTGACGGGGACCTCAGGGACCCGCCCTGGTGGCCTCAGGAGAGGCCAGTCCCTAGGCGAGTTGCTAGGGGGTCTCTCGGAATTCCTCTCCCGTTGATACCGGGGCCAAAAACCTTGTGTGGAGTCAGGGCCGGAACCGAGGATTCCTCTCAGGGGCTGACATGGATCTTTGGGTACTTCTGGAGTCTCCCCAGGGGAGTCAGGCCTCGTCTCGAGTGGGGGCATGCACGTGCGCTTTCCTTCCAGGCTGTAGCAGCAATGTCACGCTTCCCGTCGCGTGGATCAAAGGATCTGTGGTTTTCCCTCGAGGCTTTCCCTCGAGGCTTTCCCACAGGGCTGTCCCACGTGCCACCGTGGTGTGAGTCAATCCTGGGCGTGAAAGATGAGCCAGTGCAGGGCAAAGAGGTTCCTCTGGAATGGACTGAGACATCTGGGGGACTCTTGGAATGGTGGTACGACCATGGAGTTCCTCTCGCCTTTCCTGTTGAGAGTGCCTCCTCTTGAGATGCGACGGGAACGCCGGGAATTCTTTCCCGTTTAAAGCAGGGAAAGGATCCCTCATCTCGAGCTACGAGGGGGAAACGGGGCTCCTCTGGATGTGGGCGGGACCATCGTGCTTCCTCTCTAGTGGAGACGGGTATGGTGGTGAACTTCTTGAGTTGCAGCAAGGCTGTGAAAGACCCTTTCGAAGTTCCAGAGGTAAGGTGTCATTAGTCTCCAGACGCCTCATCGGAAATAGGCCTCATTTCGCCTGGAAGGGAGAACTTCCTGGATTTTCTCGAGTTGCGGCAGGTGTTCTCGAGTTACGACGGGGACCTCAGGGACCCGCCCTGGTGGCCTCAGGAGAGGCCAGTCCCTATGCGAGTTGCTAGGGGGCCTCTCGGGATTCCTCTCCCGTCGATACCGGGGCCAAAACCTTGTGTGGAGTCAGGGCCGGAACCGAGGATTCCTCTCAGGGGCTGACATGGATCTTTGGGTACTTCTGGAGTCTCCCCAGGGGAGTCAGGCCTCGTCTCGAGTGGGGGCATGCACGTGCACTTTCCTTCCAGGCTGTAGCAGCAATGTCACGCTTCCCGTCGCGTGGATCAAATGATGTGTGGTTTTCCCTCGAGGCTTTCCCACAGGGCTGTCCCACGTGACACCGTGGTGTGAGTTGATTCTCGGCGTGAAAAATGAGCCAGTGCAGGGCAAAGAGGTTCCTCTGGAATAGACTGAGACATCTGGGGGACTCTTGGAATGGTGGTACGACCATGGAGTTCCTCTCGCCTTTCCTGTTGAGAGTGCCTCCTCTTGAGGTGCGACGGGAACGCCGGGAATTCTTTCCCGTTGAAAGCAGGGAAAGGATCCCTCATCTCGAGCTACGAGGGGGAAACGGGGCTCCTCTGGATGTGGGCGGGACCATCGTGCTTCCTCTTGAGTGGACACGGGTATGGCGGTGAACTTCTTGAGTTGCAGCAAGGGTGTGAAAGAACCTTTCGAAGTTCCAGAGGTTAGGTGTCATTAGTCTCCAGACGCCTCATCGGTAATAGGCCTCATCTCGCCTGGAAGGGAGAACTTCCTGGATTTTCTCGATTTGGGGCAGGTGTTCTCGAGTTACGACGGGGACCTCAGGGACCCGCCCTGGTGGCCTCAGGAGAGGCCAGTCCCCATGCGAGTTGTTAGGGGGCCTCTCGGGATTCCTCTCCCGTCGATACCGGGGCCAAAAACCTTGTGTGGAGTCAGGGCCGGAACCGAGGATTCCTCTCAGGGGCTGACATGGATCTTTGGGTACTTCTGGAGTCTCCCCAGGGGAGTCAGGCCTCGTCTCGAGTGGGGGCATGCGCGTGCGCTTTCCTTCCAGGCTTTAGCAGCAATGTCACGCTTCCCGTCGCTTGGATCAAAGGATCTGTGGTTTTCCCTCGAGGCTTTCCCTCGAGGCTTTCCCACAGGGCTGTTCCACGTGCCACCGTGGTGTGAGTCGATCCTCGGCGTGAAAGATGAGCCAGTGCAGGGCAAAGAGGTTCCTCTGGAATGGACTGAGACATCTGGGGGACTCTTGGAATGGTGGTACGACCATGGAGTTCCTCTCGCCTTTCCTGTTGAGAGTGCCTCCTCTTGAGATGCGACGGGAACGCCGGGAATTCTTTCCCGTTGAAAGCAGGGAAAGGATCCCTCATCTCGAGCTACGAGGGGGAAACGGGGCTCCTCTGGATGTGGGCGGGACCATCGTGCTTCCTTTCGAGTGGAGACGGGTATGGCGGTGAACTTCTTGAGTTGCAGCAAGGGTGTGAAAGACCCTTTCGAAGTTCCAGAGGTAAGGTGTCATTAGTCTCCAGACGCCTCATCGGAAATAGGCCTCATCTCGCCTGGAAGGGAGAACTTCCTGGATTTTCTCGAGTTGCGGCAGGTGTTCTGAGTTTCGACGGGGACCTCAGGGACCCGCCCTGGTGGCCTCAGGAGAGGCCAGTCCCCATGCGAGTTGCTAGGGGGCCTCTCGGGATTCCTCTCCCGTCGATACCGGGGCCAAAGAGCTTGTGTGGAGTCAGGGCCGGAACCGAGGATTCCTCTCAGGGGCTGACATGGATCTTTGGGTACTTCTGGAGTCTCCCCAGTGGAGTCAGGCCTCGTCTCGAATGGAGGCATGCACGTGCGCTTTCCTTTCAGGCTGTAGCAGCAATGTAACGCTTCCCGTCACGTGGATCAAAGGATCTGTGGTTTTCCCTCGAGGCTTTCCCTCGAGGCTTTCCCACAGGGCTGTCCCACGTGCCACCGTGGTGTGAGTCGATCCTCGGCGTGAAAGATGAGCCAGTGCAGGGCAAAGAGGTTCCTCTGGAATGGACTGAGACATCTGGGGGACTCTTGGAATGGTGGTACGACCATGGAGTTCCTCTCGCCTTTCCTGTTGAGAGTGCCTCCTCTTGAGATGCGACGGGAACGCCGGGAATTCTTTCCCGTTGAAAGCAGGGAAAGGATCCCTCATCTCGAGCTACGAGGGGGAAACGGGGCTCCTCTGGATGTGGGCGGGACCATCGTGCTTCCTCTCTAGTGGAGACGGGTATGGCGGTGAACTTCTAGAGTTGCAGCAAGGGTGTGAAAGACCCTTTCGAAGTTCCAGAGGTTAGGTGTCATTAGTCTCCAGAGGCCTCATCGGAAATAGGCCTCATCTCGCCTGGAAGGGAGAACTTCCTGGATTTTCTCGAGTTGCGGCAGGTGTTCTCGAGTTACGACGGGGACCTCAGGGACCCGCCCTGGTGGCCTCAGGAAAGGCCAGTCCCTAGGCGAGTTGCTAGGGGGCCTCTCGGGATTCCTCTCCCGTTGATACCGGGGCCAAAAACCTTGTGTGGAGTCAGGGCCGGAACCGAGGATTCCTCTCAGGGGCTGACATGGAACTTTGGGTACTTCTGGAGTCTGCCCAGGGGAGTCAGGCCTCGTCTCGAGTGGGGGCATGCACGTGCGCTTTCCTTCCAGGCTGTAGCAGCAATGTCACGCTTCCCGTCGCGTGGATCAAAGGATCTGTGCTTTTCCCTCGAGGCTTTCCCTCGAGGCTTTCCCACAGGGCTGTCCCACGTGCCACCGTGGTGTGAGTCGATCCTCGGCGTGAAAGATGAGCCAGTGCAGGGCAAAGAGGTTCCTCTGGAATGGACTGAGACATCTGGGGGACTCTTGGAATGGTGGTACGACCATGGAGTTCCTCTCGCCTTTCCTGTTGAGAGTGCCTCCTCTTGAGACGCGACGGGAACGCCGGGAATTCTTTCCCGTTGAAAGCAGGGAAAGGATCCCTCATCTCGAGCTACGAGGGGGAAACGGGGCTCCTCTGGATGTGGGCGGGACCATCGTGCTTCCTCTCTAGTGGAGACGGGTATGGTGGTGAACTTCTTGAGTTGCAGCAAGGCTGTGAAAGACCCTTTCGAAGTTCCAGAGGTTAGGTGTCATTAGTCTCCAGACGCCTCATCGGAAATAGGCCTCATCTCGCCTGGAAGGGAGAACTTCCTGGATTTTCTCGAGTTGCGGCAGGTGTTCTCGAGTTACGACGGGGACCTCAGGGACCCGCCCTGGTGGCCTCAGGACAGGCCAGTCCCTATGCGAGTTGCTAGGGGGCCTCTCGGGATTCCTCTCCCGTCGATAGCGGGGCCAAAAACCTTGTGTGGAGTCAGGGCCGGAACCGAGGATTCCTCTCAGGGGCTGACATGGATCTTTGGGTACTTCTGGAGTCTCCCCAGGGGAGTCAGGCCTCGTCTCGAGTGGGGGCATGCACGTGCACTTTCCTTCCAGGCTGTAGCAGCAATGTCACGCTTCCCGTCGCGTGGATCAAAGGATCTGTGGTTTTCCCTCGAGGCTTTCCCACAGGGCTGTCCCACGTGCCACCGTGGTGTGAGTCGATCCTCGGCGTGAAAGATGAGCCAGTGCAGGGCAAAGAGGTTCCTCTGGAATGGACTGAGACATCTGGGGGACTCTTGGAATGGTGGTACGACCATGGAGTTCCTCTCGCCTTTCCTGTTGAGAGTGCCTCCTCTTGAGATGCGACGGGAACGCCGGGAATTCTTTCCCGTTGAAAGCAGGGAAAGGATCCCTCATCTCGAGCTACGAGGGGGAAACGGGGCTCCTCTGGATGTGGGCGGGACCATCGTGCTTCCTCTCGAGTGGAGACGGGTATGGCGGTGAACTTCTTGAGTTGCAGCAAGGGTGTGAAAGACCCTTTCGAAGTTCCAGAGGTTAGGTGTCATTAGTCTCCAGACGCCTCATCGGAAATAGGCCTCATCTCGCCTGGAAGGGAGAACTTCCTGGATTTTCTCGAGTTGCGGCAGGTGTTCTCGAGTTTCGACGGGGACCTCAGGGACCCGCCCTGGTAACCTCAGGAGAGGCCAGTCCCCATGCGAGTTGCTAGGGGGCCTCTCGGGATTCCTCTCCCGTCGATACCGGGGCCAAAAAGCTTGTGTGGAGTCAGGGCCGGAACCGAGGATTCTTCTCAGGGGCTGACATGGATCTTTGGGTACTTCTGGAGTCTCCCCAGGGGAGTCAGGCCTCGTCTCGAGTGGGGGCATGCACGTGCGCTTTCCTTCCAGGCTGTAGCAGCAATGTCACGCTTCCCGTCGCGTGGATCAAAGGATCTGTGGTTTTCCCTCGAGGCTTTCCCTCGAGGCTTTCCGACAGGGCTGTCCCACGTGCCACCGTGTTGTGAGTCGATCCTCGGCATGAAAGATGAGCCAGTGCAGGGCAAAGAGGTTCCTCTGGAATGGACTGAGTCATCTGGGGGACTCTTGGAATGGTGGTACGACCATGGAGTTCCTCTCGCATTTCCTGTTGAGAGTGCCTCCTCTTGAGATGCGACGGGAACGCCGGGAATACTTTCCCGTTGAAAGCAGGGAAAGGATCCCTCATCTCGAGCTACGAGGGGGAAACGGGGCTCCTCTGGATGTGGGCGGGACCATCGTGCTTCCTCTCGAGTGGAGACGGGTATGGCGGTGAACTTCTTGAGTTGCAGCAAGGGTGTGAAAGACCCTTTCGAAGTTCCAGAGGTTTGGTGTCATTAGTCTCCAGAGGCCTCATCGGAAATAGGCCTCATCTCGCCTGGAAGGGAGAACTTCCTGGATTTTCTCGAGTTGCGGCACGTGTTCTCGAGTTACGACGGGGACCTCAGGGACCCGCCCTGGTGGCCTCAGGAGAGGCCAGTCCCCATGCGAGTTGCTAGGGGGCCTCTCGGAATTCCTCTCCCGTCGATACCGGGGCCAAAAAGCTTGTGTGGAGTCAGGGCCGGAACCGAGGATTCCTCTCAGGGGCTGACATGGATCTTTGGGTACTTCTGGAGTCTCCCCAGGGGAGTCAGGCCTCGTCTCGAGTGGGGGCATGCACGTGCGCTTTCCTTCCAGGCTGTAGCAGCAATGTCACGCTTCCCGTCGCGTGCATCAAAGGATCTGTGGTTTTCCCTCGAGGCTTTCCCTGGAGGCTTTCCCACAGGGCTGTCCCAAGTGCCACCGTGTTGTGAGTCGATCCTCGGCGTGAAAAATGAGCCAGTGCAGGGCAAAGAGGTTCCTCTGGAATGGACTGAGACATCTTGGGGACTCTTGGAATGGTGGTACGACCATGGAGTTCCTCTCGCCTTTCCTGTTGAGAGTGCCTCCTCTTGAGATGCGACGGGAACGCCGGGAATTCTTTCCCGTTGAAACCAGGGAAAGGATCCCTCATCTCGAGCTACGAGGGGGAAACGGGGCTCCTCTGGATGTGGGCGGGACCATCGTGCTTCCTCTCGAGTGGAGGCGGGTATGGCGGTGAACTTCTTGAGTTGCAGCAAGGGTGTGAAAGACCCTTTCGAAGTTCCAGAGGTTTGGTGTCATTAGTCTCCAGAGGCCTCATCGGAAATAGGCCTCATCTCGCCTGGAAGGGAGAACTTCCTGGATTTTCTCGAGTTGCGGCAGGTGTTCTCAAATTACGACTGGGACCTCAGGGACCCGCCCTGATGGCCTCCGGAGAGGCCAGTCCCCATGCGAGTTGCTAGGGGGCCTCTCGGGATTCCTCTCCCGTCGATACTGGGGCCAAAAACCTTGTGTGGAGTCAGGGCCGGAACCGAGGATTCCTCTCAGGGGCTGACATGGATCTTTGGGTACTTCTGGAGTCTCCCCAGTGGAGTCAGGCCTCGTCTCGAGTGGGGGCATGCACGTGCGCTTTCCTTTCAGGCTGTAGCAGCAATGTCACGCTTCCCGTCGCGTGGATCAAAGGATCTGTGGTTTTCCCTCGAGGCTTTCCCTCGAGGCTTTCCCACAGGGCTGTCCCACGTGCCACCGTGGTGTGATTCGATCCTCGGCGTGAAAGATGAGCCAATGGAGGGCAAAGAGGTTCCTCTGGAATGGACTGAGACATCTGGGGGACTCTTGGAATGGTGGTACGACCATGGAGTTCCTCTCGCCTTTCCTGTTGAGAGTGCCTCCTCTTGAGATGCGACGGGAACGCCGGGAATTCTTTCCCGTTGAAACCAGGGAAAGGATCCCTCATCTCGAGCTCCGAGGGGGAAACGGGGCTCCTCTGGATGTGGGCGGGACCATCGTGCTTCCTCTCTAGTGGAGACGGGTATGGCGGTGAACTTCTTGAGTTGCAGCAAGGGTGTGAAAGACCCTTTCGAAGTTCCAGAGGTTAGGTGTCATTAGTCTCCAGACGCCTCATCGGAAATAGGCCTCATCTCGCCTGGAAGGGAGAACTTCCTGGATTTTCTCGAGTTGCGGCAGGTGTTCTCGAGTTACGAAGGGGACCTCAGGGACCCGCCCTGGTGGCCTCAGGAGAGGCCAGTCCCTAGGCGTGTTGCTAGGGGGCCTCTCGGGATTCCTCTCCCGTTGATACCGGGGCGAAAAACCTTGTGTGGAGTCAGGGCCGGAACCGAGGATTCCTCTCAGGGGCTGACATGGATCTTTGGGTACTTATGGAGTCTCCCCAGGGGAGTCAGGCCTCGTCTCGAGTGGGGGCATGGACGTGCACTTTCCTTCCAGGCTGTAGCAGCAATGTCACGCTTCCCGTCGCGTGGATCAAATGATGTGTGGTTTTCCCTAGAGGCTTTCCCACAGGGCTGTCCCACGTGCCACCGTGGTGTGAGTCGATCCTCGGCGTGAAAGATGAGCCAGTGCAGGGCAAAGAGGTTCCTCTGGAATGGACTGAGACATCTGGGGGACTCTTGGAATGGTGGTACGACCATGGAGTTCCTCTCGCTTTTCCTGTTGAGAGTGCCTCCTCTTGAGATGCGACGGGAACGCCGGGAATTTTTTCCCGTTGAAAGCAGGGAAAGGATCCCTCATCTCGAGCTACGAGGGGGAAACGGGGCTCCTCTGGATGTGGGCGGGACCATCGTGCTTTCTCTCGAGTGGAGACGGGTATGGCGGTGAACTTCTTGAGTTGCAACAAGGGTGTGAAAGACCCTTTCGAAGTTCCAGAGGTTAGGTGTCATTAGTCTCCAGACGCCTCATCGGAAATAGGCCTCATCTCGCCTGGAAGGGAGAACTTCCTGGATTTTCTCGAGTTGCGGCAGGTGTTCTCGAATTACGACGGGGACCTCAGGGACCCGCCCTGGTGGCCTCCGGAGAGGCCAGTCCCCATGCGAGTTGCTAGGGGGCCTCTCGGGATTCCTCTCCCGTCGATACCGGGGCCAAAAACCTTGTGTGGAGTCCGGGCCGGAACCGAGGATTCCTCTCAGTGGCTGACATGGATCTTTGGGTACTTCTGGAGTCTCCCCAGTGGAGTCAGGCCTCGTCTCGAGTGGGGGCATGCACGTGCGCTTTCCTTTCAGGCTGTAGCAGCAATGTCACGCTTCCCGTCACGTGGATCAAAGGATCTGTGGTTTTCCCTCGAGGCTTTCCCTCGAGGCTTTCCCACAGGGCTGTCCCACGTGCCACCGTGGTGTGAGTCGATCCTCGGCGTGGAAGATGAGCCAATGCAGGGCAAAGAGGTTCCTCTGGAATGGACTGAGACATCTGGGGGACTCTTGGAATGGTGGTACGACCATGGAGTTCCTCTCGCCTTTCCTGTTGAGAGTGCCTCCTCTTGAGATGCGACGGGAACGCCGGGAATTCTTTCCGGTTGAAAGCAGGGAAAGGATCCCTCATCTCGAGCTCCGAGGGGGAAACGGGGCTCCTCTGGATGTGGGCGGGACCATCGTGCTTCCTCTCTAGTGGAGACGGGTATGGCGGTGAACTTCTTGAGTTGCAGCAAGGGTGTGAAAGACCCTTTCGAAGTTCCAGAGGTTAGGTGTCATTAGTCTCCAGACGCCTCATCGGAAATAAGCCTCATCTCGCCTGGAAGGGAGAACTTCCTGGATTTTCTCGAGTTGCGGCAGGTGTTCTCGAGTTACGACGGGGACCTCAGGGACCCGCCCTGGTGGCCTCAGGAGAGGCCAGTCCCTAGGCGTGTTGCTAGGGGGCCTCTCGGGATTCCTCTCCCGTTGATACCGGGGCGAAAAACCTTGTGTGGAGTCAGGGCCGGAACCGAGGATTCCTCTCAGGGGCTGACATGGATCTTTGGGTACTTCTGGAGTCTCCCCAGGGGAGTCAGGCCTCGTCTCGAGTGGGGGCATGCACGTGCGCTTTCCTTCCAGGCTGTAGCAGCAATGTCACGCTTCCCGTCGCGTGGATCAAAGGATCTGTGGTTTTCCCTCGAGGCTTTCCCTCGAGGCTTTCCCACAGGGCTGTCCCACGTGCCACCGTGGTGTGAGTCGATCCTCGGCGTGAAAGATGAGCCAGTGCAGGGCAAAGAGTTTTCTCTGGAATGGACTGAGACATCTGGGGGACTCTTGGAATGGTGGTACGACCATGGAGTTCCTCTCGCCTTTCCTGTTGAGAGTGCCTCCTCTTGAGATGCGACGGGAACGCCGGGAATTCTTTCCCGTTGAAAGCAGGGAAAGGATCCCTCATCTCGAGCTACGAGGGGGAAACGGGGCTCCTCTGGATGTGGGCGGGACCATCGTGCTTCCTCTCGAGTGGAGACGGGTATGGCGGTGAACTTCTTGAGTTGCAGCAAGGGTGTGAAAGACCCTTTCGAAGTTCCAGAGGTTAGGTGTCATTAGTCTCCAGACGCCTCATCGGAAATAGGCCTCATCTCGCCTGGAAGGGAGAACTTCCTGGATTTTCTCGAGTTGCGGCAGGTGTTCTCGAGTTACGACGGGGACCTCAGGGACCCGCCCTGGTGGCCTCAGGAGAGGCCAGTCCCCATGCGAGTTGCTAAGGGGCCTCTCGGGATTCCTCTCCCGTCGATACCGGGGCCAAAAACCTTGTGTGCAGTCAGGGCCGGAACCGAGGATTCCTCTCAGGGGCAGACATGGATCTTTGGGTACTTCTGGAGTCTCCCCAGGGGAGTCAGGCCTCGTCTCGAGTGGGGGCATGCACGTGCGCTTTCCTTCCAGGCTGTAGCAGCAATGTCACGCTTCCCGTGGCGTGGATCAAAGGATCTGTGGTTTTCCCTCAAGGCTTTCCCTCGAGGCTTTCCCACAGGGCTGTCCCACGTGCCACCGTGGTGTGAGTCGATCCTCGGCGTGAAAGATGAGCCAGTGCAGGGCAAAGAGGTTCCTCTGGAATGGACTGAGACATCTGGGGGACTCTTGGAATGGTGGTACGACCATGGAGTTCCTCTCGCCTTTCCTGTTGAGACTGCCTCCTCTTGAGATGCGACGGGAACGCCGGGAATTCTTTCCCGTTTAAAGCAGGGAAAGGATCCCTCATCTCGAGCTACGAGGGGGAAACGGGGCTCCTCTGGATGTGGGCGGGACCATCGTGCTTCCTCTCGAGTGGAGACGGGTATGGCGGTGAACTTCTTGAGTTGCAGCAAGGGTGTGAAAGACCCTTTCGAAGTTCCAGAGGTTTGGTGTCATTAGTCTCCAGAGGCCTCATCGGAAATAGGCCTCATCTCGCCTGGAAGGGAGAACTTCCTGGATTTTCTCGAGTTGCGGCAGGTGTTCTCGAGTTACGACGGGGACCTCAGGGACCCGCCCTGGTGGCCTCAGGAGAGGCCAGTCCCCATGCGAGTTGCTAGGGGGTCTCTCGGGATTCCTCTCCCGTCGATACCGGGGCCAAAAAGCTTGTGTGGAGTCAGGGCCGGAACCGAGGATTCCTCTCAGGGGCTGACATGGATCTTTGGGTACTTCTGGAGTCTCCCCAGTGGAGTCAGGCCTCGTCTCGAGTGGGGGCATGCTCGTGCGCTTTCCTTCCAGGCTGTAGCAGCAATGTCACGCTTCCCGTCGCGTGGATCAAAGGATCTGTGGTTTTCCCTCGAGGCTTTCCCTCGAGGCTTTCCCACAGGGCTGTCCCACGTGCCACCGTGTTGTGAGTCGATCCTCGGCGTGAAAGATGAGCCAGTGCAGGGCAAAGAGGTTCCTCTGGAATGGACTGAGACATCTGGGGGACTCTTGGAATGGTGGTACGACCATGGAGTTCCTCTCGCCTTTCCTGTTGAGAGTGCCTCCTCTTGAGATGCGACGGGAACGCCGGGAATTCTTTCCCGTTGAAAGCAGGGAAAGGATCCCTCATCTCGAGCTACGAGGGGGAAACGGGGCTCCTCTGGATGTGGGCGGGACCATCGTGCTTCCTCTCGAGTGGAGACGGGTATGGCGGTGAACTTCTTGAGTTGCAGCAAGGGTGTGAAAGACCCTTTCGAAGTTCCAGAGGTTTGGTGTCATTAGTCTCCAGAGGCCTCATCGGAAATAGGCCTCATCTCGCCTGGAAGGGAGAACTTCCTGGATTTTCTCGAGTTGCGGCAGGTGTTCTCGAGTTACGACGGGGACCTCAGGGACCCGCCCTGGTGGCCTCAGGAGAGGCCAGTCCCCATGCGAGTTGCTAGGGGGCCTCTCGGGATTCCTCTCCCGTCGATACCGGGGCCAAAAACCTTGTGTGGAGTCAGGGCCGGAAGCGAGGATTCCTCTCAGGGGCTGACATGGATCATTGGGTACTTCTGGAGTCTCCCCAGGGGAGTCAGGCCTCGTCTCGAGTAGGGGCATGCACGTGCGCTTTCCTTCCAGGCTGTAGCAGCAATGTCACGCTTCCCGTCGCGTGGATCAAAGGATCTGTGGTTTTCCCTCGAGGCTTTCCCTCGAGGCTTTCCCACAGGGCTGTCCCACGTGCCACCGTGGTGTGAGTCGATCCTCGGCGTGAAAGATGAGCCAGTGCAGGGCAAAGAGGTTCCTCTGGAATGGACTGAGACATCTGGGGGACTCTTGGAATGGTGGTACGACCATGGAGTTCCTCTCGCCTTTCCTGTTGAGACTGCCTCCTCTTGAGATGCGACGGGAACGCAGGGAATTCTTTCCCGTTGAAAGCAGGGAAAGGATCCCTCATCTCGAGCTACGAGGGGGAAACGGGGCTCCTCTGGATGTGGGCGGGACCATCGTGCTTCCTCTCGAGTGGAGACGGGTATGGCGGTGAACTTCTTGAGTCGCAGCAAGGGTGTGAAAGACCCTTTCGAACTTCCAGAGGTTAGGTGTCATTAGTCTCCAGAAGCCTCATCGGAAATAGGCCTCATCTCGCCTGGAAGGGAGAACTTCCTGGATTTTCTCGAGTTGCGGCAGGTGTTCTCGAGTTACGACAGGGACCTCAGGGACCCGCCCTGGTGGCCTCAGGAGAGGCCAGTCCCCATGCGAGTTGCTAGGGGGCCTCTCGGGATTCCTCTCCCGTCGATACCGGGGCCAAAAACCTTGTGTGGAGTCAGGGCCGGAACCGAGGATGCCTCTCAGGGGCTGACATGGATCTTTGGGTACTTCTGGAGTCTCGCCAGGGGAGACAGGCCTCGTTTCGTGAGGGGGCATGCACGTGCACTTTCCTTCCAGGCTGTAGCAGCAATGTCACGCTTCCCGTCGCGTGGATCAAAGGATCTGTGGTTTTCCCTCGAGGCTTTCCCTCGAGGCTTTCCCTCGAGGCTTTCCCACAGGGCTGTCCCACGTGCCACCCTGGTGTGAGTCGATCCTCGGCGTGAAAGATGAGCCAGTGCAGGGCAAAGAGGTTCCTCTGGAATGGACTGAGACATCTGGGGGACTCTTGGAATGGTGGTACGACCATGGAGTTCCTCTCGCCTTTCCTGTTGAGAGTGCCTCCTCTTGAGATGCGACTGGAACGCCGGGAATTCTTTCCCGTTGAAAGCAGGGAAAGGATCCCTCATCTCGAGCTCCGAGGGGGAAACGGGGCTCCTCTGGATGTGGGCGGGACCATCGTGCTTCCTCTCGAGTGGAGACGGGTATGGCGGTGAACTTCTTGAGTTGCAGCAAGGGTGTGAAAGACCCTTTCGAAGTTCCAGAGGTTTGGTGTCATTAGTCTCCAGAGGCCTCATCGGAAATAGGCCACATCTCGCCTGGAAGGGAGAACTTCCTGGATTTTCTCGAGTTGCGGCAGGTGTTCTCGAGTTACGACGGGGACCTCAGGGACCCGCCCTGGTGGCCTCAGGAGAGGCCAGTCCCCATGCGAGTTGCTAGGGGGTCTCTCGGGATTCCTCTCCCGTCGATACCGGGGCCAAAAAGCTTGTGTGGAGTCAGGGCCGGAACCGAGGATTCCTCTCAGGGGCTGACATGGATCTTTGGGTACTTCTGGAGTCTCCCCAGGGGAGTCAGGCCTCGTCTCGAGTGGGGGCATGCTCGTGCGCTTTCCTTCCAGGCTCTAGCAGCAATGTCACTCTTCCCGTCGCGTGGATCAAAGGATCTGTGGTTTTCCCTCGAGGCTTTCCCTCGAGGCTTTCCCACAGGGCTGTCCCACGTGCCACCGCGGTGTGAGTCGATCCTCGGCGTGAAAGATGAGCCAGTGCAGGGCAAAGAGGTTCCTCTGGAATGGACTGAGACATCTGGGGGACTCTTGGAATGGTGGTACGACCATGGAGTTCCTCTCGCCTTTCCTGTTGAGAGTGCCTCCTCTTGAGATGCGACGGGAACGCCGGGAATTCTTTCCCGTTGAAAGCAGGGAAAGGATCCCTCATCTCGAGCTACGAGGGGGAAACGGGGCTCCTCTGGATGTGGGCGGGACCATCGTGCTTCCTCTCGAGTGGAGACGGGTATGGCGGTGAACTTCTTGAGTTGCAGCAAGGGTGTGAAAGACCCTTTCGAAGTTCCAGAGGTTTGGTGTCATTAGTCTCCAGAGGCCTCATCGGAAATAGGCCTCATCTCGCCTGGAAGGGAGAACTTCCTGGATTTTCTCGAGTTGCGGCAGGTGTTCTCGAGTTACGACGGGGACCTCAGGGACCCGCCCTGGTGGCCTCAGGAGAGGCCAGTCCCCATGCGAGTTGCTAGGGGGCCTCTCGGGATTCCTCTCCCGTCGATACCGGGGCCAAAAACCTTGTGTGGAGTCAGGGCCGGAACCGAGGATTCCTCTCAGGGGCTGACATCGATCTTTGGGTACTCCTGGAGTCTCCCCAGGGGAGTCAGGCCTCGTCTCGAGTAGGGGCATGCACGTGCGCTTTCCTTCCAGGCTGTAGCAGCAATGTCACGCTTCCCGTCGCGTGGATCAAAGGATCTGTGGTTTTCCCTCGAGGCTTTCCCTCGAGGCTTTCCCACAGGGCTGTCCCACGTGCCACCGTGGTGTGAGTCGATCCTCGGCGTGAAAGATGAGCCAGTGCAGGGCAAAGAGGTTCCTCTGGAATGGACTGAGACATCTGGGGGACTCTTGGAATGGTGGTACGACCATGGAGTTCCTCTCGCCTTTCCTGTTGAGAGTGCCTCCTCTTGAGATGCGACGGGAACGCCGGGAATTCTTTCCCGTTGAAAGCAGGGAAAGGATCCCTCATCTCGAGCTACGAGGGGGAAACGGGGCTCTTCTGGATGTGGGCGGGACCATCGTGCTTCCTCTCGAGTGGAGACGGGTATGGCGGTGAACTTCTTGAGTCGCAGCAAGGGTGTGAAAGACCCTTTCGAAGTTCCAGAGGTTAGGTGTCATTAGTCTCCAGACGCCTCATCGGAAATAAGCCTCATCTCGCCTGGAAGGGAGAACTTCCTGGATTTTCTCGAGTTGCGGCAGGTGTTCTCGAGTTACGACGGGGACCTCAGGGACCCGCCCTGGTGGCCTCAGGAGAGGCCAGTCCCCATGCGAGTTGCTAGGGGGCCTCTCGGGATTCCTCTCCCGTCGATACCGGGGCCAAAAACCTTGTGTGGAGTCAGGGCCGGAACCGAGGATTCCTCTCAGGGGCTGACATGGATCTTTGGGTACTTCTGGAGTCTCCCCAGTGGAGTCAGGCCTCGTCTCGAGTGGGGGCATGCACGTGCGCTTTCCTTCCAGGCTGTAGCAGCAATATCACGCTTCCCGTCGCGTGGATCAAAGGATCTGTGGTTTTCCCTCGAGGCTTTCCCTCGAGGCTTTCCCACAGGGCTGTCCCACGTGCCACCGTGGTGTGAGTCGATCCTCGGCGTGAAAGATGAGCCAGTGCAGGGCAAAGAGGTTCCTCTGGAAAGGACTGAGACATCTGGGGGACTCTTGGAATGGTGGTACGACCATGGAGTTCCTCTCGCCTTTCCTGTTGAGAGTGCCTCCTCTTGAGATGCGACTGGAACGCCGGGAATTCTTTCCCGTTGAAAGCAGGGAAAGGATCCCTCATCTCGAGCTCCGAGGGGGAAACGGGGCTCCTCTGGATGTGGGCGGGACCATCGTGCTTCCTCTCGAGTGGAGACGGGTATGGCGGTGAACTTCTTGAGTTGCAGCAAAGGTGTGAAAGACCCTTTCGAAGTTCCAGAGGTTTGGTGTCATTAGTCTCCAGAGGCCTCATCGGAAATAGGCCTCATCTCGCCTGGAAGGGAGAACTTCCTGGATTTTCTCGAGTTGCGGCAGGTGTTCTCGAGTTACGACGGGGACCTCAGGGACCCGCCCTGGTGGCCTCAGGAGAGGCCAGTCCCCATGCGAGTTGCTAGGGTGTCTCTCGGGATTCCTCTCCCGTCGATACCGGGGCCAAAAAGCTTCTGTGGAGTCAGGGCCGGAACCGAGGATTCCTCTCAGGGGCTGACATGGATCTTTGGGTACTTCTGGAGTCTCCCCAGGGGAGTCAGGCCTCGTCTCGAGTGGGGGCATGCTCGTGCGCTTTCCTTCCAGGCTGTAGCAGCAATGTCACTCTTCCCGTCGCGTGGATCAAAGGATCTGTGGTTTTCCCTCGAGGCTTTCCCTCGAGGCTTTCCCAGAGGGCTGTCCCACGTGCCACCGTGGTGTGAGTCGATCCTCGGCGTGAAAGATGAGCCAGTGCAGGGCAAAGAGGTTCCTCTGGAATGGACTGAGCCATCTGGGGGACTCTTGGAATGGTGGTACGACCATGGAGTTCCTCTCGCCTTTCCTGTTGAGAGTGCCTCCTCTTGAGATGCGACGGGAACGCCGGGAATTCTTTCCCGTTGAAAGCAGGGAAAGGATCCCTCATCTCGAGCTACGAGGGGGAAACGGGGCTCCTCTGGATGTGGGCGGGACCATCGTGCTTCCTCTCGAGTGGAGACGGGTATGGCGGTGAACTTCTTGAGTTGCAGCAAGGGTGTGAAAGACCCTTTCGAAGTTCCAGAGGTTTGGTGTCATTAGTTTCCAGAGGCCTCATCGGAAATAGGCCTCATCTCGCCTGGAAGGGAGAACTTCCTGGATTTTCTCGAGTTGCGGCAGGTGTTCTCGAGTTACGACGGGGACCTCAGGGACCGCCCTGGTGGCCTCAGGAGAGGCCAGTCCCCATGCGAGTTGCTAGGGGGCCTCTCGGGATTTCTCTCCCGTCGATACCGGGGCCAAAAACCTTGTGTGGAGTCAGGGCCGGAACCGAGGATTCCTCTCAGGGGCAGACATGGATCTTTGGGTACTCCTGGAGTCTCCCCAGGGGAGTCAGGCCTCGTCTCGAGTAGGGGCATGCACGTGCGCTTTCCTTCCAGGCTGTAGCAGCAATGTCACGCTTCCCGTCGCGTGGATCAAAGGATCTGTGGTTTTCCCTCGAGGCTTTCCCTCGAGGCTTTCCCACAGGGCTGTCCCACGTGCCACCGTGGTGAGAGTCGATCCTCGGCGTGAAAGATGAGCCAGTGCAGGGCAAAGAGGTTCCTCTGGAATGGACTGAGACATCTGGGGGACTCTTGGAATGGTGGTACGACCATGGAGTTCCTCTCGCCTTTCCTGTTGAGAGTGCCTCCTCTTGAGATGCGACGGGAACGCAGGGAATTCTTTCCCGTTGAAAGCAGGGAAAGGATCCCTCATCTCGAGCTACGAGGGGGAAACGGGGCTCCTTTGGATGTTGTCGGGACCATCGTGCTTCCTCTCGAGTGGAGACGGGTATGGTGGTGAACTTCTTGAGTTGCAGCAAGGGTGTGAAAGACCCTTTCGAAGTTCCAGAGGTTAGGTGTCATTAGTCTCCAGACGCCTCATCGGAAATAGGCCTCATCTCGCCTGGAAGGGAGAACTTCCTGGATTTTCTCGAGTTGCGGCAGGTGTTCTCGAGTTACGACGGGGACCTCAGGGACCGGCCCTGGTGGCCTCAGGAGAGGCCAGTCCCCATGCGAGTTGCTAGGGGGCCTCTCGGGATTCCTCTCCCGTCGATACCGGGGCCAAAAACCTTGTGTGGAGTCAGGGCCGGAACCGAGGATTCCTCTCAGGGGCTGATATGGATCTTTGGATACTTCTGGAGTCTCGCCAGGGGAGACAGGCCTCGTTTCGTGAGGGGGCATGCACGTGCACTTTCCTTCCAGGCTGTAGCAGCAATGTCACGCTTCCCGTCGCGTGGATCAAATGATGTGTGGTTTTCCCTAGAGGCTTTCCCACAGGGCTGTCCCACGTGCCACCGTGGTGTGAGTCGATCCTCGGCGTGAAAGATGAGCCAGTGCAGGGCAAAGAGGTTCCTCTGGAATGGACTGAGACATCTGGGGGACTCTTGGAATGGTGGTACGACCATGGAGTTCCTCTCGCCTTTCCTGTTGAGAGTGCCTCCTCTTGAGATGCGACGGGAACGCCGGGAATTTTTTCCCGTTGAAAGCAGGGAAAGGATCCCTCATCTCGAGCTACGAGGGGGAAACGGGGCTCCTCTGGATGTGGGCGGGACCATCGTGCTTTCTCTCGAGTGGAGACGGGTATGGCGGTGAACTTCTTGAGTCGCAGCAAGGGTGTGAAAGACCCTTTCGAAGTTCCAGAGGTTAGGTGTCATTAGTCTCCAGACGCCTCATCGGAAATAAGCCTCATCTCGCCTGGAAGGGAGAACTTCCTGGATTTTCTCGAGTTGCGGCAGGTGTTCTCGAGTTACGACGGGGACCTCAGGGACCCGCCCTGGTGGCCTCAGGAGAGGCCAGTCCCCATGCGAGTTGCTAGGGGGCCTCTCGGGATTCCTCTCCCGTCGATACCGGGGCCAAAAACCTTGTGTGGAGTCAGGGCCGGAACCGAGGATTCCTCTCAGGGGCTGACATGGATCTTTGGGTACTTCTGGAGTCTCCCCAGTGGAGTCAGGCCTCGTCTCGAGTGGGGGCATGCACGTGCGCTTTCCTTCCAGGCTGTAGCAGCAATGTCACGCTTCCCGTCGCGTGGATCAAAGGATCTGTGGTTTTCCCTCGAGGCTTTCCCTCGAGGCTTTCCCACAGGGCTGTCCCACGTGCCACCGTGGTGTGAGTCGATCCTCGGCGTGAAAGATGAGCCAGTGCAGGGCAAAGAGGTTCCTCTGGAATGGACTGAGACATCTGGGGGACTCTTGGAATGGTGGTACGACCATGGAGTTCCTCTCGCCTTTCCTGTTGAGAGTGCCTCCTCTTGAGATGCGACGGGAACGCAGGGAATTCTTTCCCGTTGAAAGCAGGGAAAGGATCCCTCATCTCGAGCTACGAGGGGGAAACGGGGCTCCTTTGGATGTGGTCGGGACCATCGTGCTTCCTCTCGAGTGGAGACGGGTATGGTGGTGAACTTCTTGAGTTGCAGCAAGGGTGTGAAAGACCCTTTCGAAGTTCCAGAGGTTAGGTGTCATTAGTCTCCAGACGCCTCATCGGAAATAGGCCTCATCTCGCCTGGAAGGGAGAACTTCCTGGATTTTCTCGAGTTGCGGCAGGTGTTCTCGAGTTACGACGGGGACCTCAGGGACCGGCCCTGGTGGCCTCAGGAGAGGCCAGTCCCCATGCGAGTTGCTAGGGGGCCTCTCGGGATTCCTCTCCCGTCGATACCGGGGCCAAAAACCTTGTGTGGAGTCAGGGCCGGAACCGAGGATTCCTCTCAGGGGCTGATATGGATCTTTGGATACTTCTGGAGTCTCGCCAGGGGAGACAGGCCTCGTTTCGTGAGGGGGCATGCACGTGCACTTTCCTTCCAGGCTGTAGCAGCAATGTCACGCTTCCCGTCGCGTGGATCAAAGGATCTGTGGTTTTCCCTCGAGGCTTTCGCTCGAGGCTTTCCCACAGGGCTGTCCCACGTGCCACCGAGGTGTGAGTCGATCCTCGGCGTGAAAGCTGAGCCAGTGCAGGGCAAAGAGGTTCCTCTGGAATGGACTGAGACATCTGGGGGACTCTTGGAATGGTGGTACGACCATGGAGTTCCTCTCGCCTTTCCTGTTGAGAGTGCCTCCTCTTGAGATGCGACTGGAACGCCGGGAATTCTTTCCCGTTGAAAGCAGGGAAAGGATCCCTCATCTCGAGCTCCGAGGGGGAAACGGGGCTCCTCTGGATGTGGGCGGGACCATCGTGCTTCCTCTCGAGTGGAGACGGGTATGGCGGTGAACTTCTTGAGTTGCAGCAAGGGTGTGAAAGACCCTTTCGAAGTTCCAGAGGTTTGGTGTCATTAGTCTCCAGAGGCCTCATCGGAAATAGGCCTCATCTCGCCTGGAAGGGAGAACTTCCTGGATTTTCTCGAGTTGCGGCAGGTGTTCTCGAGTTACGACGGGGACCTCAGGGACCCGCCCTGGTGGCCTCAGGAGAGGCCAGTCCCCATGCGAGTTGCTATGGGGTCTCTCGGGATTCCTCTCCCGTCGATACCGGGGCCAAAAAGCTTGTGTGGAGTCAGGGCCGGAACCGAGGATTCCTCTCAGGGGCTGACATGGATCTTTGGGTACTTCTGGAGTCTCCCCAGGGGAGTCAGGCCTCGTCTCGAGTGGGGGCATGCTCGTGCGCTTTCCTTCCAGGCTGTAGCAGCAATGTCACGCTTCCCGTCGCGTGGATCAAAGGATCTGTGGTTTTCCCTCGAGGCTTTCCCTCGAGGCTTTCCCACAGGGCTGTCCCACGTGCCACCGTGGTGTGAGTCGATCCTCGGCGTGAAAGATGAGCCAGTGCAGGGCAAAGAGGTTCCTCTGGAATGGACTGAGACATCTGGGGGACTCTTGGAATGGTGGTACGACCATGGAGTTCCTCTCGCCTTTCCTGTTGAGAGTGCCTCCTCTTGAGATGCGACGGGAACGCCGGGAATTCTTTCCCGTTGAAAGCAGGGAAAGGATCCCTCATCTCGAGCTACGAGGGGGAAACGGGGCTCCTCTGGATGTGGGCGGGACCATCGTGCTTCCTCTCGAGTGGAGACGGGTATGGCGGTGAACTTCTTAAGTTGCAGCAAGGGTGTGAAAGACCCTTTCGAAGTTCCAGAGGTTTGGTGTCATTAGTCTCCAGAGGCCTCATCGGAAATAGGCCTCATCTCGCCTGGAAGGGAGAACTTCCTGGATTTTCTCGAGTTGCGGCAGGTGTTCTCGAGTTACGACGGGGACCTCAGGGACCCGCCCTGGTGGCCTCAGGAGAGGCCAGTCCCCATGCGAGTTGCTAGGGGGCCTCTCGGGATTCCTCTCCCGTCGATACCGGGGCCAAAAACCTTGTGTGGAGTCAGGGCCGGAACCGAGGATTCCTCTCAAGGGCTGACATGGATCTTTGGGTACTCCTGGAGTCTCCCCAGGGGAGTCAGGCCTCGTCTCGAGTAGGGGCATGCACGTGCGCTTTCCTTCCAGGCTGTAGCAGCAATGTCACGCTTCCCGTCGCGTGGATCAAAGGATCTGTGGTTTTCCCTCGAGGCTTTCCCTCGAGGCTTTCCCACAGGGCTGTCCCACGTGCCACCGTGGTGAGAGTCGATCCTCGGCGTGAAAGATGAGCCAGTGCAGGGCAAAGAGGTTCCTCTGGAATGGACTGAGACATCTGGGGGACTCTTGGAATGGTGGTACGACCATGGAGTTCCTCTCGCCTTTCCTGTTGAGAGTGCCTCCTCTTGAGATGCGATGGGAACGCCGGGAATTCTTTCCCGTTGAAAGCAGGGAAAGGATCCCTAATCTCGAGCTACGAGGGGGAAACGGGGCTCCTCTGGATGTGGGCGGGACCATCGTGCTTCCTCTCTAGTGGAGACGGGTATGGCGGTGAACTTCTTGAGTTGCAGCAAGGGTGTGAAAGACCATTTCGAAGTTCCAGAGGTTAGGTGTCATTAGTCTCCAGACGCCTCATCGGAAATAGGCCTCATCTCGCCTGGAAGGGAGAACTTCCTGGATTTTCTCGAGTTGCGGCAGGTGTTCTCGAGTTACGACGGGGACCTCAGGGACCCGCCCTGGTGGCCTCAGGAGAGGCCAGTCCCTAGGCGTGTTGCTAGAGGGCCTCTCGGGATTCCTCTCCCGTTGATACCGGGGCGAAAAACCTTGTGTGGAGTCAGGGCCGGAACCGAGGATTCCTCTCAGGGGCTGACATGGATCTTTGGGTACTTCTGGAGTCTCCCCAGGGGAGTCAGGCCTCGTCTCGAGTGGGGGCATGCACGTGCGCTTTCCTTCCAGGCTGTAGCAGCAATGTCACGCTTCCCGTCGCGTGGATCAAAGGATCTGTGGTTTTCCCTCGAGGCTTTCCCTCGAGGCTTTCCCACAGGGCTGTCCCACGTGCCACCGTGGTGTGAGTCGATCCTCGGCGTGAAAGATGAGCCAGTGCAGGGCAAAGAGTTTCCTCTGGAATGGACTGAGACATCTGGGGGACTCTTGGAATGGTGGTACGACCATGGACTTCCTCTCGCCTTTCCTGTTGAGAGTGCCTCCTCTTGAGATGCGACGGGAACGCCGGGAATTCTTTCCCGTTGAAAGCAGGGAAAGGATCCCTCATCTCGAGCTACGAGGGGGAAACGGGGCTCCTCTGGATGTGGGCGGGACCATCGTGCTTCCTCTCTAGTGGAGAAGGGTATGGTGGTGAACTTCTTGAGTTGCAGCAAGGCTGTGAAAGACCCTTTCGAAGTTCCAGAGGTAAGGTGTCATTAGTCTCCAGACGCCTCATTGGAAATAGGCCTCATCTCGCCTGGAAGGGAGAACTTCCTGGATTTTCTCGAGTTGCGGCAGGTGTTCTCGAGTTACGACGGGGACCTCAGGGACCCGCCCTGGTGGCCTCAGGAGAGGCCAGTCCCTATGCGAGTTGCTAGGGGGCCTCTCGGGATTCCTCTCCCGTCGATACCGGGGCCAAAAACCTTGTCTGGAGTCAGGGCCAGAACCGAGGATTCCTCTCAGGGGCTGACATGGATCTTTGGGTACTTCTGGAGTCTCCCCAGGGGAGTCAGGCCTCGTCTCGAGTGGGGGCATGCACGTGCACTTTCCTTCCAGGCTGTAGCAGCAATGTCACGCTTCCCGTCGCGTGGATCAAATGATGTGTGGTTTTCCCTAGAGGCTTTCCCACAGGGCTGTCCCACGTGCCACCGTGGTGTGAGTCGATCCTCGGCGTGAAAGATGAGCCAGTGCAGGGCAAAGAGGTTCCTCTGGAATGGACTGAGACATCTGGGGGACTCTTGGAATGGTGGTACGACCATGGAGTTCCTCTCGCCTTTCCTGTTGAGAGTGCCTCCTCTTGAGATGCGACGGGAACGCCGGGAATTTTTTCCCGTTGAAAGCAGGGAAAGGATCCCTCATCTCGAGCTACGAGGGGGAAACGGGGCTCCTCTGGATGTGGGCGGGACCATCGTGCTTCCTCTCGAGTGGAGACGGGTATGGCGGTGAACTTCTTGAGTTGCAACAAGGGTGTGAAAGACCCTTTCGAAGTTCCAGAGGTTAGGTGTCATTAGTCTCCAGACGCCTCATCGGAAATAGGCCTCATCTCGCCTGGAAGGGAGAACTTCCTTGATTTTCTCGAGTTGCGGCAGGTGTTCTCGAGTTACGACGGGGACCTCAGGGACCCGCCCTGGTGGCCTCCGGAGAGGCCAGTCCCCATGCGAGTTACTAGGGGGCCTCTCGGGATTCCTCTCCCGTCGATACCGGGGCCAAAAACCTTGTGTGGAGTCAGGGCCGTAACCGAGGATTCCTCTCAGGGGCTGACATGGGTCTTTGGGTACTTCTGGAGTCTCCCCAGTGGAGTCAGGCCTCGTCTCGAGTGGGGGCATGCACGTGCGCTTTCCTTCCAGGCTGTAGCAGCAATGTCACGCTTCCCGTCGCGTGGATCAAAGGATCTGTGGTTTTCCCTCGAGGCTTTCCCTCGAGGCTTTCCCACAGGGCTGTCCCACGTGCCACCGTGGTGTGAGTCGATCCTCGGCGTGAAAGATGAGCCAGTGCAGGGCAAAGAGGTTCCTCTGGAATGGACTGAGACATCTGGGGGACTCTTGGAATGGTGGTACGACCATGGAGTTCCTCTCGCCTTTCCTGTTGAGAGTGCCTCCTCTTGAGATGCGACGGGAACGCAGGGAATTCTTTCCCGTTGAAAGCATGGAAAGGATCCCTCATCTCGAGCTACGAGGGGGAAACGGGGCTCCCTTGGATGTGGTCGGGACCATCGTGCTTCCTCTCGAGTGGAGACGGGTATGGTGGTGAACTTCTTGAGTTGTAGCAAGGGTGTGAAAGACCCTTTCGAAGTTCCAGAGGTTAGGTGTCATTAGTCTCCAGACGCCTCATCGGAAATAGGCCTCATCTCGCCTGGAAGGGAGAACTTCCTGGATTTTCTCGAGTTGTGGCAGGTGTTCTCGAGTTACGACGGGGACCTCAGGGACCGGCCCTGGTGGCCTCAGGAGAGGCCAGTCCCCATGCGAGTTGCTAGGGGGCCTCTCGGGATTCCTCTCCCGTCGATACCGGGGCCAAAAAGCTTGTGTGGAGTCAGGGCCGGAACCGAGGATTCCTCTCAGGGGCTGACATGGATCTTTGGGTACTTCTGGAGTCTCCCCAGGGGAGTCAGGCCTCGTCTCGAGTGGGGGCATGCACGTGCGCTTTCCTTCCAGGCTGTAGCAGCAATGTCACGCTTCCCGTGGCGTGCATCAAAGGATCTGTGGTTTTCCCTCGAGGCTTTCCCTCGAGGCTTTCCCACAGGGCTGTCCCACGTGCCACCGTGGTGTGAGTCGATCCTCGGCGTGAAAAATGAGCCAGTGCAGGGCAAAGAGGTTCCTCTAGAATGGACTGAGACATCTGGGGGACTCTTGGAATGGTGGTACGACCATGGAGTTCCTCTCGCCTTTCCTGTTGAGAGTGCCTCCTCTTGAGATGCGACGGGAACGCCGGGAATTCTTTCCCGTTGAAAGCAGGGAAAGGATCCCTCATCTCGAGCTCCGAGGGGGAAACGGGGCTCCTTTGCATGTGGTCGGGACCATCGTGCTTCCTCTCGAGTGGAGACGGGTATGGTGGTGAACTTCTTGAGTTGCAGCAAGGGTGTGAAAGACCCTTTCGAAGTTCCAGAGGTTAGGTGTCATTAGTCTCCAGACGCCTCATCGGAAATAGGCCTCATATCGCCTGGAAGGGAGAACTTCCTGGATTTTCTCGAGTTGCGGCAGGTGTTCTCGAGTTACGACGGGGACCTCAGGGACCGGCCCTCGTGGCCTCAGGAGAGGCCAGTCCCCATGCGAGTTGCTAGGGGCCTCTCGGGATTCCTCTCCCGTCGATACCGGGGCCAAAAAACTTCTGTGGAGTCAGGGCCGGAACCGAGGATTCCTCTCAGGGGCTGATATGGATCTTTGGATACTTCTGGAGTCTCGCCAGGGGAGACAGGCCTCGTTTCGTGAGGGCGCATGCACGTGCACTTTCCTTCCAGGCTTTAGCAGCAATGTCACGCTTCCCGTGGCGTGGATCAAAGGATCTGTGGTTTTCCCTCGAGGCTTTCCCTCGAGGCTTTCCCACAGGGCTGTCCCACGTGCCACCGTGGTGTGAGTCGATCCTCGGCGTGAAATATGAGCCAGTGCAGGGCAAAGAGGTTCCTCTGGAATGGACTGAGACATCTGGGGGACTCTTGGAATGGTGGTACGACCATGGAGTTCCTCTCGCCTTTCCTGTTGAGAGTGCCTCCTCTTGAGATGCGACGGGAACGCCGGGAATTCTTTCCCGTTGAAAGCAGGGAAAGGATCCCTCATCTCGAGCTACGAGGGGGAAACGGGGCTCCTCTGGATGTGGGCGGGACCATCGTGCTTCCTCTCGAGTGGAGACGGGTATGGCGGTGAACTTCTTGAGTCGCAGCAAGGGTGTGAAAGACCCTTTCGAAGTTCCAGAGGTTAGGTGTCATTAGTCTCCAGACGCCTCATCGGAAATAGGCCTCATCTGGCCTGGAAGAGAGAACTTCCTGGATTTTCTCGAGTTGCGGCAGGTGTTCTCGAGTTACGACAGGGACCTCAGGGACCCGCCCTGGTGGCCTCAGGAGAGGCCAGTCCCCATGCGAGTTGCTAGGGGGCCTCTCGGGATTCCTCTCCCGTCGATACCGGGGCCAAAAACCTTGTGTGGAGTCAGGGCCGGAACCGAGGATGCCTCTCAGGGGCTGACATGGATCTTTGGGTACTTCTGGAGTCTCCCCAGGGGAGTCAGGCCTCGTCTCGAGTGGGGGCATGCACGTGCGCTTTCCTTCCAGGCTGTAGCAGCAATGTCACGCTTCCCGTCGCGTGGATCAAAGGATCTGTGGTTTTCCCTCGAGGCTTTCCCTCGAGGCTTTCCCACAGGGCTGTCCCACGTGCCACCGTGGTGTGAGTCGATCCTCGGCGTGAAAGATGAGCCAGTGCAGGGCAAAGAGGTTCCTCTGGAATGGACTGAGACATCTGGGGGACTCTTGGAATGGTGGTACGACCATGGAGTTCCTCTCGCCTTTCCTGTTGAGAGTGCCTCCTCTTGAGATGCGACGGGAACGCCGGGAATTCTTTCCCGTTGAAAGCAGGGAAAGGATCCCTCATCTCGAGCTCCGAGGGGGAAACGGGGCTCCTCTGGATGTGGGCGGGACCATCGTGCTTCCTCTCGAGTGGAGACGGGTATGGCGGTGAACTTCTTGAGTTGCAGCAAGGGTGTGAAAGACCCTTTCGAAGTTCCAGAGGTTTGGTGTCATTAGTCTCCAGAGGCCTCATCGGAAATAGGCCTCATCTCGCCTGGAAGGGAGAACTTCCTGGATTTTCTCGAGTTGCGGCAGGTGTTCTCGAGTTACGACGGGGACCTCAGGGAGCCGCCCTGGTGGCCTCAGGAGAGGCCAGTCCCCATGCGAGTTGCTAGGGGGTCTCTCGGGATTCCTCTCCCGTCGATACCAGGGCCAAAAAGCTTGTGTGGAGTCAGGGCCGGAACCGAGGATTCCTCTCAGGGGCTGACATGGATCTTTGGGTACTTCTGGAGTCTCCCCAGGGGAGTCAGGCCTCGTCTCGAGTGGGAGCATGCTCGTGCGCTTTCCTTCCAGGCTGTAGCAGCAATGTCACACTTCCCGTCGCGTGGATCAAAGGATCTGTGGTTTTCCCTCGAGGCTTTGCCTCGAGGCTTTCCCACAGGGCTGTCCCACGTGCCACCGTGGTGTGAGTCGATCCTCGGCGTGAAAGATGAGCCAGTGCAGGGCAAAGAGGTTCCTCTGGAATGGACTGAGACATCTGGGGGACTCTTGGAATGGTGGTACGACCATGGAGTTCCTCTCGCCTTTCCTGTTGAGAGTGCCACCTCTTGAGATGCGACTGGAACGCCGGGAATTCTTTCCCGTTGAAACCAGGGAAAGGATCCCTCATCTCGAGCTACGAGGGGGAAACGGGGCTCTTCTGGATGTGGGCGGGACCATCGTGCTTCCTCTCGAGTGGAGACGCGTATGACGGTGAACTTCTCGAGTCGCAGCAAGGGTGTGAAAGACCCTTTCGAAGTTCCAGAGGTTAGGTGTCATTAGTCTCCAGACGCCTCTTCGGAAATAGGCCTCATCTCGCCTGGAAGGGAGAACTTCCTGGATTTTCTCGAGTTGCGGCAGGTGTTCTCGAGTTACGACGGGGACCTCAGGGACCGGCCCTGGTGGCCTCAGGAGAGGCCAGTCCCCATGCGAGTTGCTAGGGGGCCTCTCGGGATTCCTCTCCCGTCGATACCGGGGCCAAAAACCTTGTGTGGAGTCAGGGCCGGAACCGAGGATTCCTCTCAGGGGCTGATATGGATCTTTGGATACTTCTGGAGTCTCGCCAGGGGAGACAGGCCTCGTTTCGTGAGGGGGCATGCACGTGCACTTTCCTTCCAGGCTGTAGCAGCAATGTCACGCTTCCCGTCGCGTGGATCAAAGGATCTGTGGTTTTCCCTCGAGGCTTTGCCTCGAGGCTTTCCCACAGGGCTGTCCCACGTGCCACCGTGGTGTGAGTCGATCCTCGGCGTGAAAGATGAGCCAGTGCAGGGCAAAGAGGTTCCTCTGGAATGGACTGAGACATCTGGGGGACTCTTGGAATGGTGGTACGACCATGGAGTTCCTCTCGCCTTTCCTGTTGAGAGTGCCTCCTCTTGAGATGCGACTGGAACGCCGGGAATTCTTTCCCGTTGAAACCAGGGAAAGGATCCCTCATCTCGAGCTACGAGGGGGAAACGGGGCTCTTCTGGATGTGGGCGGGACCATCGTGCTTCCTCTCGAGTGGAGACGGGTATGGTGGTGAACTTCTTGAGTTGCAGCAAGGGTGTGAAAGACCCTTTCGAAGTTCCAGAGGTTAGGTGTCATTAGTCTCCAGACGCCTCATCGGAAATAGGCCTCATATCGCCTGGAAGGGAGAACTTCCTGGATTTTCTCGAGTTGCGGCAGGTGTTCTCGAGTTACGACGGGGACCTCAGGGACCGGCCCTCGTGGCCTCAGGAGAGGCCAGTCCCCATGCGAGTTGCTAGGGGCCTCTCGGGATTCCTCTCCCATCGATACCGGGGCCAAAAAACTTCTGTGGAGTCAGGGCCGGAACCGAGGATTCCTCTCAGGGGCTGATATGGATCTTTGGATACTTCTGGAGTCTCGCCAGGGGAGACAGGCCTCGTTTCGTGAGGGGGCATGCACGTGCACTTTCCTTCCAGGCTTTAGCAGCAATGTCACGCTTCCCGTGGCGTGGATCAAAGGATCTGTGGTTTTCCCTCGAGGCTTTCCCTCGAGGCTTTCCCACAGGGCTGTCCCACGTGCCACCGTGGTGTGAGTCGATCCTCGGCGTGAAAGATGAGCCAGTGCAGGGCAAAGAGGTTCCTCTGGAATGGACTGAGACATCTGGGGGACTCTTGGAATGGTGGTACGACCATGGAGTTCCTCTCGCCTTTCCTGTTGAGAGTGCCTCCTCTTGAGATGCGACGGGAACGCCGGGAATTCTTTCCCGTTGAAAGCAGGGAAAGGATCCCTCATCTCGAGCTACGAGGGGGAAACGGGGCTCCTCTGGATGTGGGCGGGACCATCGTGCTTCCTCTCGAGTGGAGACGGGTATGGCGGTGAACTTCTTGAGTCGCAGCAAGGGTGTGAAAGACCCTTTCGAAGTTCCAGAGGTTAGGTGTCATTAGTCTCCAGACGCCTCATCGGAAATAGGCCTCATCTCGCCTGGAAGAGAGAACTTCCTGGATTTTCTCGAGTTGCGGCAGGTGTTCTCGAGTTACGACAGGGACCTCAGGGACCCGCCCTGGTGGCCTCAGGAGAGGCCAGTCCCCATGCGAGTTGCTAGGGGGCCTCTCGGGATTCCTCTCCCGTCGATACCGGGGCCAAAAACCTTGTGTGGAGTCAGGGCCGGAACCGAGGATGCCTCTCAGGGGCTGACATGGATCTTTGGGTACTTCTGGAGTCTCCCCAGGGGAGTCAGGCCTCGTCTCGAGTGGGGGCATGCACGTGCGCTTTCCTTCCAGGCTGTAGCAGCAATGTCACGCTTCCCGTCGCGTGGATCAAAGGATCTGTGGTTTTCCCTCGAGGCTTTCCCTCGAGGCTTTCCCACAGGGCTGTCCCACGTGCCACCGTGGTGTGAGTCGATCCTCGGCGTGAAAGATGAGCCAGTGCAGGGCAAAGAGGTTCCTCTGGAATGGACTGAGACATCTGGGGGACTCTTGGAATGGTGGTACGACCATGGAGTTCCTCTCGCCTTTCCTGTTGAGAGTGCCTCCTCTTGAGATGCGACGGGAACGCCGGGAATTCTTTCCCGTTGAAAGCAGGGAAAGGATCCCTCATCTCGAGCTCCGAGGGGGAAACGGGGCTCCTCTGGATGTGGGCGGGACCATCGTGCTTCCTCTCGAGTGGAGACGGGTATGGCGGTGAACTTCTTGAGTTGCAGCAAGGGTGTGAAAGACCCTTTCGAAGTTCCAGAGGTTTGGTGTCATTAGTCTCCAGAGGCCTCATCGGAAATAGGCCTCATCTCGCCTGGAAGGGAGAAATTCCTGGATTTTCTCGAGTTGCGGCAGGTGTTCTCGAGTTACGACGGGGACCTCAGGTACCCGCCCTGGTGGCCTCAGGAGAGGCCAGTCCCCATGCGAGTTGCTAGGGGGTCTCTCGGGATTCCTCTCCCGTCGATACCAGGGCCAAAAAGCTTGTGTGGAGTCAGGGCCGGAACCGAGGATTCCTCTCAGGGGCTGACATGGATCTTTGGGTACTTCTGGAGTCTCCCCAGGGGAGTCAGGCCTCGTCTCGAGTGGGAGCATGCTCGTGCGCTTTCCTTCCAGGCTGTAGCAGCAATGTCACACTTCCCGTCGCATGGATCAAAGGATCTGTGGTTTTCCCTCGAGGCTTTGCCTCGAGGCTTTCCCACAGGGCTGTCCCACGTGCCACCGTGGTGTGAGTCGATCCTCGGCGTGAAAGATGAGCCAGTGCAGGGCAAAGAGGTTCCTCTGGAATGGACTGAGACATCTGGGGGACTCTTGGAATAGTGGTACGACCATGGAGTTCCTCTCGCCTTTCCTGTTGAGAGTGCCTCCTCTTGAGATGCGACTGGAACGCCGGGAATTCTTTCCCGTTGAAACCAGGGAAAGGATCCCTCATCTCGAGCTACGAGGGGGAAACGGGGCTCTTCTGGATGTGGGCGGGACCATCGTGCTTCCTCTCGAGTGGAGACGCGTATGGCGGTGAACTTCTCGAGTCGCAGCAAGGGTGTGAAAGACCCTTTCGAAGTTCCAGAGGTTAGGTGTCATTAGTCTCCAGACGCCTCATCGGAAATAGGCCTCATCTCGCCTGGAAGGGAGAACTTCCTGGATTTTCTCGAGTTGCGGCAGGTGTTCTCGAGTTACGACGGGGACCTCAGGGACCGGTCCTGGTGGCCTCAGGAGAGGCCAGTCCCCATGCGAGTTGCTAGGGGGCCTCTCGGGATTCCTCTCCCGTCGATACCGGGGCCAAAAACCTTGTGTGGAGTCAGGGCCGGAACCGAGGATTCCTCTCAGGGGCTGATATGGATCTTTGGATACTTCTGGAGTCTCGCCAGGGGAGACAGGCCTCGTTTCGTGAGGGGGCATGCACGTGCACTTTCCTTCCAGGCTGTAGCAGCAATGTCACGCTTCCCGTCGCGTGGATCAAAGGATCTGTGGTTTTCCCTCGAGGCTTTGCCTCGAGGCTTTCCCACAGGGCTGTCCCACGTGCCACCGTGGTGTGAGTCGATCCTCGGCGTGAAAGATGAGCCAGTGCAGGGCAAAGAGGTTCCTCTGGAATGGACTGAGACATCTGGGGGACTCTTGGAATGGTGGTACGACCATGGAGTTCCTCTCGCCTTTCCTGTTGAGAGTGCCTCCTCTTGAGATGGGACTGGAACGCCGGGAATTCTTTCCCGTTGAAACCAGGGAAAGGATCCCTCATCTCGAGCTACGAGGGGGAAACGGGGCTCTTCTGGATGTGGGCGGGACCATCGTGCTTCCTCTCGAGTGGAGACGGGTATGGCGGTGAACTTCTTGAGTTGCAGCAAGGGTGTGAAAGACCCTTTCGAAGTTCCAGAGGTTTGGTGTCATTAGTCTCCAGAGGCCTCATCGGAAATAGCCCTCATCTCGCCTGGAAGGGAGAACTTCCTGGATTTTCTCGAGTTGCGGCAGGTGTTCTCGAGTTACGACGGGGACCTCAGGGACCCGCCCTGGTGGCCTCAGGAGAGGCCAGTCCCCATGCGAGTTGCTAGGGGGCCTCTCGGGATTCCTCTCCCGTCGATACCGGGGCCAAAAACCTTGTGTGGAGTCAGGGCCGGAACCGAGGATTCCTCTCAGGGGCTGACATGGATCTTTGGGTACTTCTGGAGTCTCCCCAGTGGAGTCAGGCCTCGTCTCGAGTGGGGGCATGCACGTGCGCTTTCCTTCCAGGCTGTAGCAGCAATGTCACGCTTCCCGTCGCGTGGATCAAAGGATCTGTGGTTTTCCCTCGAGGCTTTCCCTCGAGGCTTTCCCACAGGGCTGTCCCACGTGCCACCGTGGTGTGAGTCGATCCTCGGCGTGAAAGATGAGCCAGTGCAGGGCAAAGAGGTTCCTCTGGAATGGACTGAGACATCTGGGGGACTCTTGGAATGGTGGTACGACCATGGAGTTCCTCTCGCCTTTCCTGTTGAGAGTGCCTCCACTTGAGATGCGACGGGAACGCAGGAAATTCTTTCCCGTTGAAAGCAGGGAAAGGATCCCTCATCTCGAGCTACGAGGCGGAAACGGGGCTCCTTTGGATGTGGTCGGGACCATCGTGCTTCCTCTCGAGTGGAGACGGGCATGGTGGTGAACTTCTTGAGTTGCAGCAAGGGTGTGAAAGACCCTTTCGAAGTTCCAGAGGTTAGGTGTCATTAGTCTCCAGACGCCTCATCGGAAATAGGCCTCATCTCGCCTGGAAGGGAGAACTTCCTGGATTTTCTCGAGTTGCGGCAGGTGTTCTCGAGTTACGACGGGGAACTCAGGGACCGGCCCTGGTGGCCTCAGGAGAGGCCAGTCCCCATGCGAGTTGCTAGGGGGCCTCTCGGGATTCCTCTCCCGTCGATACCGGGGCCAAAAACCTTGTGTGGAGTCAGGGCCGGAACCGAGGATTCCTCTCAGGGGCTGACATGGATCTTTGGGTACTTCTGGAGTCTCCCCAGTGGAGTCAGGCCTCGTCTCGAGTGGGGGCATGCACGTGCGCTTTCCTTCCAGGCTGTAGCAGCAATGTCACGCTTCCCGTCGCGTGCATCAAAGGATCTGTGGTTTTCCCTCGAGGCTTTCCCTCGAGGCTTTCCCACAGGGCTGTCCCACGTGCCACCGTGGTGTGAGTCGATCCTCGGCGTGAAAGATGAGCCAGTGCAGGGCAAAGAGGTTCCTCTGGAATGGACTGAGACATCTGGGGGACTCTTGGAATGGTGGTACGACCATGGAGTTCCTCTCGCCTTTCCTGTTGAGAGTGCCTCCTCTTGAGATGCGACGGGAACGCAGGGAATTCTTTCCCGTTGAAAGCAGGGAAAGGATCCCTCATCTCGAGCTACGAGGGGGAAACGGGGCTCCTTTGGATGTTGTCGGGAGCATCGTGCTTCCTCTCGAGTGGAGACAGGTATGGTGGTGAACTTCTTGAGTTGCAGCAAGGGTGTGAAAGACCCTTTCGAAGTTCCAGAGGTTAGGTGTCATTAGTCTCCAGACGCCTCATCGGAAATAGGCCTCATCTCGCCTGGAAGGGAGAACTTCCTGGATTTTCTCGAGTTGCGGCAGGTGTTCTCGAGTTACGACGGGGACCTCAGGGACCGGCCCTGGTGGCCTCAGGAGAGGCCAGTCCCCATGCGAGTTGCAAAGGGCCCTCTCGGGATTCCTCTCCCGTCGATACCGGGGCCAAAAACCTTGTGTGGAGTCAGGGCCGTAACCGAGGATTCCTCTCAGGGGCTGACATGGATCTTTGGGTACTTCTGGAGTCTCCCCAGGGGAGTCAGGCCTCGTCTCGAGTGGGGGCATGCTCGTGCGCTTTCCTTCCAGGCTGTAACAGCAATGTCACGCTTCCCGTCGCGTGGATCAAAGGATCTGTGGTTTTCCCTCGAGGCTTTCCCTCGAGGCTTTCCCACAGGGCTGTCCCACGTGCCACCGTGTTGTGAGTCGATCCTCGGCGTGAAAGATGAGCCAGTGCAGGGCAAAGAGGTTCCTCTGGAATGGACTGAGACATCTGGGGGACTCTTGGAATGGTGGTACGACCATGGAGTTCCTCTCGCCTTTCCTGTTGAGAGTGCCTCCTCTTGAGATGCGACGGGAACGCCGGGAATTCTTTCCCGTTGAAAGCAGGGAAAGGATCCCTCATCTCGAGCTACGAGGGGGAAACGGGGCTCCTCTGGATGTGGGCGGGACCATCGTGCTTCCTCTCGAGTGGAGACGGGTATGGCGGTGAACTTCTTGAATTGCAGCAAGGGTGTGAAAGACCCTTTCGAAGTTCCAGAGGTTTGGTGTCATTAGTCTCCAGAGGCCTCATCGGAAATAGGCCTCATCTCGCCTGGAAGGGAGAACTTCCTGGATTTTCTCGAGTTGCGGCAGGTGTTCTCGAGTTACGACGGGGACCTCAGGGACCGGCCCTGGTGGCCTCAGGAGAGGCCAGTCCCCATGCGAGTTGCTAGGGGCCCTCTCGGGATTCCTCTCCCGTCGATACCGGGGCCAAAAACCTTGTGTGGAGTCAGGGCCGGAACCGAGGATTCCTCTCAGGGGCTGATATGGATCTTTGGATACTTCTGGAGTCTCGCCAGGGGAGACAGGCCTCGTTTCGTGAGGGGGCATGCACGTGCACTTTCCTTCCAGGCTGTTGCAGCAATGTCACGCTTCCCGTCGCGTGCATCAAAGGATCTGTGGTTTTCCCTCGAGGCTTTCCCACAGGGCTTTCCCACGTGCCACCGTGGTGTGAGTCGATCCTCGGCGTGAAAGATGAGCCAGTGCAGGGCAAAGAGGTTCCTCTGGAATGGACTGAGACATCTGGGGGACTCTTGGAATGGTGGTACGACCATGGAGTTCCTCTCGCCTTTCCTGTTGAGAGTGCCTCCTCTTGAGATGCGACGGGAACGCCGGGAATTCTTTCCCGTTGAAAGCAGGGAAAGGATCCCTCATCTCGAGCTACGAGGGGGAAACGGGGCTCTTCTGAATGTGGGCGGGACCATCGTGCTTCCTCTCGAGTGGAGACGGGTATGGCGGTGAACTTCTTGAGTCGCAGCAAGGGTGTGAAAGACCCTTTCGAAGTTCCAGAGGTTAGGTGTCATTAGTCTCCAGACGCCTCATCGGAAATAAGCCTCATCTCGCCTGGAAGGGAGAACTTCCTGGATTTTCTCGAGTTGCGGCAGGTGTTCTCGAGTTACGACGGGGACCTCAGGGACCCGCCCTGGTGGCCTCAGGAGAGGCCAGTCCCCATGCGAGTTGCTAGGGGGCCTCTCGGGATTCCTCTCCCGTCGATACCGGGGCCAAAAACCTTGTGTGGAGTCAGGGCCGGAACCGAGGATTCCTCTCAGGGGCTGACATGGATCTTTGGGTACTTCTGGAGTCTCCCCAGTGGAGTCAGGCCTCGTCTCGAGTGGCGGCATGCACGTGCGCTTTCCTTCCAGGCTGTAGCAGCAATGTCACGCTTCCCGTCGCGTGGATCAAAGGATCTGTGGTATTCCCTCGAGGCTTTCCCTCGAGGCTTTCCCACAGGGCTGTCCCACGTGCCACCGTGGTGTGAGTCGATCCTCGGCGTGAAAGATGAGCCAGTGCAGGGCAAAGAGGTTCCTCTGGAATGCACTGAGACATCTGGGGGACTCTTGGAATGGTGGTACGACCATGGAGTTCCTCTCGCCTTTCCTGTTGAGAGTGCCTCCTCTTGAGATGCGACGGGAATGCAGGGATTTCTTTCCCGTTGAAAGCAGGGAAAGGATCCCTCATCTCGAGCTACGAGGGGGAAACGGGGCTCCTTTGGATGTGGTCGGGACCATCGTGCTTCCTCTCGAGTGGAGACGGGTATGGTGGTGAACTTCTTGAGTTGCAGCAAGGGTGTGAAAGACCCTTTCGAAGTTCCAGAGGTTAGGTGTCATTAGTCTCCAGACGCCTCATCGGAAATAGGCCTCATCTCGCCTGGAATGGAGAACTTCCTTGATTTTCTCGAGTTGCGGCAGGTGTTCTCGAGTTACGACGGGGACCTCAGGGACCGGCCCTGGTGGCCTCAGGAGAGGCCAGTCCCCATGCGAGTTGCTAGGGGGCCTCTCGGGATTCCTCTCCCGTCGATACCGGGGCCAAAAACCTTGTGTGGAGTCAGGGCCGGAACCGAGGATTCCTCTCAGGGGCTGACATGGATCTTTGGATACTTCTGGAGTCTCGCCAGGGGAGACAGGCCTCGTTTCGTGAGGGGGCATGCACGTGCACTTTCCTTCCAGGCTGTAGCAGCAATGTCACGCTTCCCGTCGCGTGGATCAAAGGATCTGTGGTTTTCCCTCGAGGCTTTCCCTCGAGGCTTTCCCACAGGGCTTTCCCACGTGCCACCGTGGTGTGAGTCGATCCTCGGCGTGAAAGATGAGCCAGTGCAGGGCAAAGAGGTTCCTCTGGAATGGACTGAGACATCTGGCGGACTCTTGGAATGGTGGTACGACCATGGAGTTCCTCTCGCCTTTCCTGTTGAGAGTGCCTCCTCTTGAGATGCGACTGGAACGCCGGGAATTCTTTCCCGTTGAAAGCAGGGAAAGGATCCCTCATCTCGAGCTCCGAGCGGGAAACGGGGCTCCTCTGGATGTGGGCGGGACCATCGTGCTTCCTCTCGAGTGGAGATGGGTATGGCGGTGAACTTCTTGAGTTGCAGCAAGGGTGTGAAAGACCCTTTCGAAGTTCCAGAGGTTTGGTGTCATTAGTCTCCAGAGGCCTCATCGGAAATAGGCCTCATCTCGCCTGGAAGGGAGAACTTCCTGGATTTTCTCGAGTTGCGGCAGGTGTTCTCGAGTTACGACGGGGACCTCAGGGACCCGCCCTGGTGGCCTCAGGAGAGGCCAGTCCCCATGCGAGTTGCTAGGGGGCCTCTCGGGATTCCTCTCCCGTCGATACCGGGGCCAAAAACCTTGTGTGGAGTCAGGGCCGGAACCGAGGATTCCTCTCAGGGGCTGACATGGATCTTTGGGTACTTCTGGAGTCTCCCCAGGGGAGTCAGGCCTCGTCTCGAGTAGGGGCATGCACGTGCGCTTTCCTTCCATGCTGTAGCAGCAATGTCACGCTTCCCGTCGCGTGGATCAAAGGATCTGTGGTTTTCCCTCGAGGCTTTCCCTCGAGGCTTTCCCACAGGGCTGTCCCACGTGCCACCGTGGTGAGAGTCGATCCTCGGCGTGAAAGATGAGCCAGTGCAGGGCAAAGAGGTTCCTCTGGAATGGACTGAGACATCTGGGGGACTCTTGGAACGGTGGTACGACCATGGAGTTCCTCTCGCCTTTCCTGTTGAGAGTGCCTCCTCTTGAGATGCGACGGGAACGCAGGGAATTCTTTCCCGTTGAAAGCAGGGAAAGGATCCCTCATCTCGAGCTACGAGGAGGAAACGGGGCTCCTTTGGATGTTGTCGGGACCATCGTGCTTCCTCTCGAGTGGAGACGGGTATGGTGGTGAACTTCTTGAGTTGCAGCAAGGGTGTGAAAGACCCTTTCGAAGTTCCAGAGGTTAGGTGTCATTAGTCTCCAGACGCCTCATCGGAAATAGGCCTCATCTCGCCTGGAAGGGAGAACTTCCTGGATTTTCTCGAGTTGCGGCAGGTGTTCTCGAGTTACGACGGGGACCTCAGGGACCGGCCCTGGTGGCCTCAGGAGAGGCTAGTCCCCATGCGAGTTGCTAGGGGGCCTCTCGGGATTCCTCTCCCGTCGATACCGGGGCCAAAAACCTTGTGTGGAGTCAGGGCCGGAACCGAGGATTCCTCTCAGGGGCTGATATGGATCTTTGGATACTTCTGGAGTCTCGCCAGGGGAGACAGGCCTCGTTTCGTGAGGGGGCATGCACGTGCACTTTCCTTCCAGGCTGTAGCAGCAATGTCACGCTTCCCGTCGCGTGGATCAAAGGATCTGTGGTTTTCCCTCGAGGCTTTCCCTCGAGGCTTTCCCACAGGGCTGTCCCACGTGCCACCGTGGTGTGAGTCGATCCTCGGCGTGAAAGATGAGCCAGTGCAGGGCAAAGAGGTTCCTCTGGAATGGACTGAGACATCTGGGGGACTCTTGGAATGGTGGTACGACCATGGAGTTCCTCTCGCCTTTCCTGTTGAGAGTGCCTCCTCTTGAGATGCGACGGGAACGCCGGGAATTCTTTCCCGTTGAAAGCAGGGAAAGGATCCCTCATCTCGAGCTACGAGGGGGAAACGGGGCTCTTCTGGATGTGGGCGGGACCATCGTGCTTCCTCTCGAGTGGAGACGGGTATGGCGGTGAACTTCTCGAGTCGCAGCAAGGGTGTGAAAGACCCTTTCGAAGTTCCAGAGGTTAGGTGTCATTAGTCTCCAGACGCCTCATCGGAAATAGGCCTCATCTCGCCTGGAAGGGAGAACTTCCTGGATTTTCTCGAGTTGCGGCAGGTGTTCTCGAGTTACGACGGGGACCTCAGGGACCGGCCCTGGTGGCCTCAGGAGAGGCCAGTCCCCATGCGAGTTGCTAGGGGGCCTCTCGGGATTCCTCTCCCGTCGATACCGGGGCCAAAAACCTTGTGTGGAGTCAGGGCCGGAACCGAGGATTCCTCTCAGGGGCTGATATGGATCTTTGGATACTTCTGGAGTCTCGCCAGGGGAGACAGGCCTCGTTTCGTGAGGGGGCATGCACGTGCACTTTCCTTCCAGGCTGTAGCAGCAATGTCACGCTTCCCGTCGCGTGGATCAAAGGATCTGTGGTTTTCCCTCGAGGCTTTGCCTCGAGGCTTTCCCACAGGGCTGTCCCACGTGCCACCGTGGTGTGAGTCGATCCTCGGCGTGAAAGATGAGCCAGTGCAGGGCAAAGAGGTTCCTCTGGAATGGACTGAGACATCTGGGGGACTCTTGGAATGGTGGTACGACCATGGAGTTCCTCTCGCCTTTCCTGTTGAGAGTGCCTCCTCTTGAGATGCGACTGGAACGCCGGGAATTCTTTCCCGTTGAAACCAGGGAAAGGATCCCTCATCTCGAGCTACGAGGGGGAAACGGGGCTCCTTTGGATGTGGTCGGGACCATCGTGCTTCCTCTCGAGTGGAGACGGGTATGGTGGTGAACTTCTTGAGTTGCAGCAAGGGTGTGAAAGACCCTTTCGAAGTTCCAGAGGTTAGGTGTCATTAGTCTCCAGACGCCTCATCGGAAATAGGCCTCATCTCGCCTGGAAGGGAGAACTTCCTGGATTTTCTCGAGTTGCGGCAGGTGTTCTCGAGTTACGACGGGGACCTCAGGGACCGGCCCTGGTGGCCTCAGGAGAGGCCAGTCCCCATGCGAGTTGCTAGGGGGCCTCTCGGGATTCCTCTCCCGTCGATACCGGGGCCAAAAACCTTGTGTGGAGTCAGGGCCGGAACCGAGGATTCCTCTCAGGGGCTGACATGGATCTTTGGGTACTTCTGGAGTCTCCCCAGTGGAGTCAGGCCTCGTCTCGAGTGGGGGCATGCACGTGCGCTTTCCTTCCAGGCTGTAGCAGCAATGTCACGCTTCCCGTCGCGTGGATCAAAGGATCTGTGGTTTTCCCTCGAGGCTTTCCCTCGAGGCTTTCCCACAGGGCTGTCCAACGTGCCACCGTGGTGTGAGTCGATCCTCGGCGTGAAAGATGAGCCAGTGCAGGGCAAAGAGGTTCCTCTGGAATGGACTGAGACATCTGGGGGTCACTTGGAATGGTGGTACGACCATGGAGTTCCTCTCGCCTTTCCTGTTGAGAGTGCCTCCTCTTGAGATGCGACGGGAACGCAGGGAATTCTTTCCCGTTGAAAGCAGGGAAAGGATCCCTCATCTCGAGCTACGAGGGGGAAACGGGGCTCCTTTGGATGTGGTCGGGACCATCGTGCTTCCTCTCGAGTGGAGACGGGTATGGTGGTGAACTTCTTGAGTTGCAGCAAGGGTGTGAAAGACCCTTTCGAAGTTCCAGAGGTTAGGTGTCATTAGTCTCCAGACGCCTCATCGGAAATAGGCCTCATCTCGCCTGGAAGGGAGAACTTCCTGGATTTTCTCGAGTTGCGGCAGGTGTTCTCGAGTTACGACGGGGACCTCAGGGACCGGCCCTGGTGGCCACAGGAGAGGCCAGTCCCCATGCGAGTTGCTAGGGGGCCTCTCGGGATTCCTCTCCCGTCGATACCGGGGCCAAATACCTTGTGTAGAGTCAGGGCCGGAACCGAGGATTCCTCTCAGGGGCTGATATGGATCTTTGGATACTTCTGGAGTCTCGCCAGGGGAGACAGGCCTCGTTTCGTGAGGGGGCATGCACGTGCACTTTCCTTCCAGGCTGTAGCAGCAATGTCACGCTTCCCGTCGCGTGGATCAAAGGATCTGTGGTTTTCCCTCGAGGCTTTCCCTCGAGGCTTTCCCACAGGGCTGTCCCACGTGCCACCGTGGTGTGAGTCGATCCTCGGCGTGAAAGATGAGCCAGTGCAGGGCAAAGAGGTTCCTCTGGAATGGACTGAGACATCTGGGGGACTCTTGGAATGGTGGTACGACCATGGAGTTCCTCTCGCCTTTCCTGTTGAGAATGCCTCCTCTTGAGATGCGACGGGAACGCAGGGAATTCTTTCCCGTTGAAAGCAGGGAAAGGATCCCTCATCTCGAGCTACGAGGGGGAAACGGGGCTCCTCTGGATGTGGTCGGGACCATCTTGCTTCCTCTCGAGTGGAGACGGGTATGGTGGTGAACTTCTTGAGTTGCAGCAAGGGTGTGAAAGACACTTTCGAAGTTCCAGAGGTTAGGTGTCATTAGTCTCCAGACGCCTCATCGGAAATAGGCCTCATCTCGCCTGGAAGGGAGAACTTCCTGGATTTTCTCGAGTTGCGGCAGGTGTTCTCGATTTACGACGGGGACCTCAGGGACCGGCCCTGGTGGCCTCAGGAGAGGCCAGTCCCCATGCGAGTTGCTAGGGGGCCTCTCGGGATTCCTCTTCCGTCGATAGCGGGGCCAAAAACCTTGTGTGGAGTCAGGGCCGGAACCGAGGATTCCTCTCAGGGGCTGATATGTATCTTTGGATACTTCTGGAGTCTCGCCAGGGGAGACAGGCCTCGTTTCGTGAGGGGGCATGCACGTGCACTTTCCTTCCAGGCTTTAGCAGCAATGTCACGCTTCCCGTGGCGTGGATCAAAGTTTCTGTGGTTTTCCCTCGAGGCTTTCCCTCGAGGCTTTCCCACAGGGCTGTCCCACGTGCCACCGTGGTGTGAGTCGATCCTCGGCGTGAAAGATGAGCCAGTGCAGGGCAAAGAGGTTCCTCTGGAATGGACTGAGACATCTGGGGGACTCTTGGAATGGTGGTACGACCATGGAGTTCCTCTCGCCTTTCCGGTTGAGAGTGCCTCCTCTTGAGATGCGACGGGAACGCCGGGAATTCTTTCCCGTTGAAAGCAGGGAAAGGTTCCCTCATCTCGAGCTACGAGGGGGAAACGGGGATCCTATGGATGTGGGCGGGACCATCGTGCTTCCTCTCGAGTGGAGACGGGTATGGCGGTGAACTTCTTGAGTCGCAGCAAGGGTGTGAAAGACCCTTTCGAAGTTCCAGAGGTTAGGTGTCATTAGTCTCCAGACGCCTCATCGGATATAGGCCTCATCTCGCCTGGAAGGGAGAACTTCCTGGATTTTCTCGAGTTGCGGCAGGTGCTCTCGAGATACGACGAGGACCTCAGCGACCCGCCCTGGTGGCCTCAGGAGAGGCCAGTCCCCATGCGAGTTGCTAGGGGGCCTCTCGGGATTCCTCTCCCGTCGATACCGGGGCCAAAAACCTTGTGTGGAGTCAGGGCCGGAACCGAGGATTCCTCTCAGGGGCTGACATGGATCTTTGGGTACTTCTGGAGTCTCCCCAGGGGAGTCAGGCCGCGTCTCGAGTGGGGGCATGCACGTGCGCTTTCCTTCCAGGCTGTAGCAGCAATGTCACGCTTCCCGTCGCGTGGATCAAAGGATCTGTGGTTTTCCCTCGAGGCTTTCCCACAGGGCTGTCCCACGTGCCACCGTGGTGTGAGTCGATCCTCGGCGTGAAAGATGAGCCAGTGCAGGGCAAAGAGGTTCCTCTGGAATGGACTGAGACATCTGGGGGACTCTTGGAATGGTGGTACGACCATGGAGTTCCTCTCGCCTTTCCTGTTGAGAGTGCCTCCTCTTGAGATGCGACGGGAACGCCGGGAATTCTTCCCCGTTTAAAGCAGGGAAAGGATCCCTCATCTCGAGCTACGAGGGGGAAACGGGGATCCTCTGGATGTGGGCGGGACCATCGTGCTTCCTCTCGAGTGGAGACGGGTATGGCGGTGAACTTCTTGAGTCGCAGCAAGGGTATGAAAGACCCTTTCGAAGTTACAGAGGTTAGGTGTCATTAGTCTCCAGACGCCTCATCGGAAATAGGCCTCATCTCGCCTGGAAGGGAGAACTTCCTGGATTTTCTCGAGTTGCGGCAGGTGCTCTCGAGTTACGCCGAGGACCTCAGGGACCCGCCCTGGTGGCCTCAGGAGAGGCCAGTCCCCATGCGAGTTGCTCGGGGGCCTCTCGGGATTCCTCTCCCGTCGATACCGGGGCCAAAAACCTTGTGTGGAGTCAGGGCCGGAACCGAGGATTCCTCTCAGGGGCTGACATGGATCTTTGGGTACTTCTGGAGTCTCCCCAGGGGAGTCAGGCCTCGTCTCGAGTGGGGGCATGCACGTGCGCTTTCCTTCCAGGCTGTAGCAGCAATGTCACGCTTCCCGTCGCGTGGATCAAAGGATCTGTGGTTTTCCCTCGAGGCTTTCCCTCGAGGCTTTCCCTCGAGGCTTTCCCACAGGGCTGTCCCACGTGCCACCGTGGTGTGAGTCGATCCTCGGCGTGAAAGATGAGCCAGTGCAGGGCAAAGAGGTTCCTCTGGAATGGACTGAGACATCTGGGGGACTCTTGGAATGGTGGTACGACCATGGAGTTCCTCTCGCCTTTCCTGTTGAGAGTGCCTCCTCTTGAGATGCGACTGGAACGCCGGGAATTCTTTCCCGTTGAAACCAGGGAAAGGATCCCTCATCTCGAGCTACGAGGGGGAAACGGGGCTCTTCTGGATGTGGGCGGGACCATCGTGCTTCCTCTCGAGTGGAGACGCGTATGGCGGTGAACTTCTCGAGTCGCAGCAAGGGTGTGAAAGACCCTTTCGAAGTTCCAGAGGTTAGGTGTCATTAGTCTCCAGACGCCTCATCGGAAATAGGCCTCATCTCGCCTGGAAGGGAGAACTTCCTGGATTTTCTCGAGTTGCGGCAGGTGTTCTCGAGTTACGACGGGGACCTCAGGGACCGGCCCTGGTGGCCTCAGGAGAGGCCAGTCCCCATGCGAGTTGCTAGGGGGCCTCTCGGGATTCCTCTCCCGTCGATACCGGGGCCAAAAACCTTGTGTGGAGTCAGGGCCGGAACCGAGGATTCCTCTCAGGGGCTGATATGGATCTTTGGATACTTCTGGAGTCTCGCCAGGGGAGACAGGCCTCGTTTCGTGAGGGGGCATGCACGTGCACTTTCCTTCCAGGCTGTAGCAGCAATGTCACGCTTCCCGTCGCGTGGATCAAAGGATCTGTGGTTTTCCCTCGAGGCTTTGCCTCGAGGCTTTCCCACAGGGCTGTCCCACGTGCCACCGTGGTGTGAGTCGATCCTCGGCGTGAAAGATGAGCCAGTGCAGGGCAAAGAGGTTCCTCTGGAATGGACTGAGACATCTGGGGGACTCTTGGAATGGTGGTACGACCATGGAGTTCCTCTCGCCTTTCCTGTTGAGAGTGCCTCCTCTTGAGATGCGACTGGAACGCCGGGAATTCTTTCCCGTTGAAACCAGGGAAAGGATCCCTCATCTCGAGCTACGAGGGGGAAACGGGGCTCTTCTGGATGTGGGCGGGACCATCGTGCTTCCTCTCGAGTGGAGACGGGTATGGTGGTGAACTTCTTGAGTTGCAGCAAGGGTGTGAAAGACCCTTTCGAAGTTCCAGAGGTTAGGTGTCATTAGTCTCCAGACGCCTCATCGGAAATAGGCCTCATCTCGCCTGGAAGGGAGAACTTCCTGGATTTTCTCGAGTTGCGGCAGGTGTTCTCGAGTTACGACGGGGAACTCAGGGACCGGCCCTGGTGGCCTCAGGAGAGGCCAGTCCCCATGCGAGTTGCTAGGGGGCCTCTCGGGATTCCTCTCCCGTCGATACCGGGGCCAAAAACCTTGTGTGGAGTCAGGGCCGGAACCGAGGATTCCTCTCAGGGGCTGACATGGATCTTTGGGTACTTCTGGAGTCTCCCCAGTGGAGTCAGGCCTCGTCTCGAGTGGGGGCATGCTCGTGCGCTTTCCTTCCAGGCTGTAGCAGCAATGTCACGCTTCCCGTCGCGTGGATCAAAGGATCTGTGGTTTTCCCTCGAGGCTTTCCCACAGGGCTGTCCCACGTGCCACCGTGGTGTGAGTCGATCCTCGGCGTGAAAGATGAGCCAGTGCAGGGCAAAGAGCTTCCTCTGGAAAGGACTGAGACATCTGGGGGACTCTTGGAATGGTGGTACGACCATGGAGTTCCTCTCGCCTTTCCTGTTGAGAGTGCCTCCTCTTGAGATGCGACGGGAACGCCGGGAATTCTTTCCCGTTGAAAGCAGGGAAAGGATCCCTCATCTCGAGCTACGAGGGGGAAACGGGGCTCCTCTGGATGTGGGCGGGACCATCATGCTTCCTCTCGAGTGGACACGGGTATGGCGGTGAACTTCTTGAGTTGCAGCAAGGGTGTGAAAGACCCTTTCGAAGTTCCAGAGGTTAGGTGTCATTAGTCTCCCGACGCCTCATCGGAAATAGGCCTCATCTCGCCTGGAAGGGAGAACTTCCTGGATTTTCTCGAGTTGCGGCAGGTGTTCTCGAGTTACGACGGGGACCTCAGGGACCCGCCCTGGTGGCCTCAGGAGAGGCCAGTCCCCATGCGAGTTGCTAGGGGCCCTCTCGGGATTCCTCTCCCGTCGATACCGGGGCCAAAAACCTTGTGTGGAGTCCGGGCCGGAACCGAGGATTCCTCTCAGGGGCTGACATGGATCTTTGGGTACTTCTGGAGTCTCCCCAGGGGAGTCAGGCCTCGTCTCGAGTGGGGGCATGCACGTGCGCTTTCCTTCCAGGCTGTAGCAGCAATGTCACGCTTCCCGACGCGTGGATCAAAGGATCTGTGGCTTTCCCTCGAGGCTTTCCCTCGAGGCTTTCCCACAGGGCTGTCCCACGTGCCACCGTGGTGTGAGTCGATCCTCGGCGTGAAAGATGAGCCAGTGCAGGGCAAAGAGGTTCCTCTGGAATGGACTGAGACATCTGGGGGACTCTTGGAATGGTGGTACGACCATGGAGTTCCTCTCGCCTTTCCTGTTGAGAGTGCCTCCTCTTGAGATGCGACGGGAACGCCGGGAATTCTTTCCCGTTGAAAGCAGGGAAAGGATCCCTCATCTCGAGCTACGAGGGGGAAACGGGGTTCCTCTGGATGTGGGCGGGACCATCGTGCTTCCTCTCGAGTGGACACGGGTATGGCGGTGAACTTCTTGAGTTGCAGCAAGGATGTGAAAGACCCTTTCAAAGTTCCAGAGGTTAGGTGTCATTCGTCTCCAGACGCCTCATCGGAAATAGGCCTCATCTCGCCTGGAAGGTAGAACTTCCTGGATTTTCTCGAGTTGCGGCAGGTGTTGTCGAGTTACGACGGGGACCTCAGGGACCCGCACTGGTGGCCTCAGGAGAGGCCAGTCCCCATGCGAGTTGCTAGGGGGCTCTCGGGATTCCTCTCCCGTCGATACCGGGGCCAAAAACCTTGTGTGGAGTCAGGGCCGGAACCGAGGATTCCTCTCAGGGGCTGACATGGATCTTTGGGTCCTTGTGGAGACTCCCCAGCGGAGTCAGGCCTCGTCTCGTGTGGGGGCATGCACGTGCGCTTTCCTTCCAGGCTGTAGCAGCAATGTCACGCTTCCCGTCGCGTGGATCAAAGGATCTGTGGTTTTCCCTCGAGGCTTTCCCACAGGGCTGTCCCACGTGCCACCGTGGTGTGAGTCGATCCTCGGCGTGAAAGATGAGCCAGTGCAGGGCAAAGAGCTTCCTCTGGAAAGGACTGAGACATCTGGGGGACTCTTGGAATGGTGGTACGACCATGGAGTTCCTCTCGCCTTTCCTGTTGAGAGTGCCTCCTCTTGAGATGCGACGGGAACGCCGGGAATTCTTTCCCGTTGAAAGCAGGGAAAGGATCCCTCATCTCGAGCTACGAGGGGGAAACGGGGCTCCTCTGGATGTGGGCGGGACCATCATGCTTCCTCTCGAGTGGACACGGGTATGGCGGTGAACTTCTTGAGTTGCAGCAAGGGTGTGAAAGACCCTTTCGAAGTTCCAGAGGTTAGGTGTCATTAGTCTCCCGACGCCTCATCGGAAATAGGCCTCATCTCGCCTGGAAGGGAGAACTTCCTGGATTTTCTCGAGTTGCGGCAGGTGTTCTCGAGTTACGACGGGGACCTCAGGGACCCGCCCTGGTGGCCTCAGGAGAGGCCAGTCCCCATGCGAGTTGCTAGGGGCCCTCTCGGGATTCCTCTCCCGTCGATACCGGGGCCAAAAACCTTGTGTGGAGTCCGGGCCGGAACCGAGGATTCCTCTCAGGGGCTGACATGGATCTTTGGGTACTTCTGGAGTCTCCCCAGGGGAGTCAGGCCTCGTCTCGAGTGGGGGCATGCACGTGCGCTTTCCTTCCAGGCTGTAGCAGCAATGTCACGCTTCCCGACGCGTGGATCAAAGGATCTGTGGCTTTCCCTCGAGGCTTTCCCTCGAGGCTTTCCCACAGGGCTGTCCCACGTGCCACCGTGGTGTGAGTCGATCCTCGGCGTGAAAGATCAGCCAGTGCAGGGCAAAGAGGTTCCTCTGGAATGGACTGAGACATCTGGGGGACTCTTGGAATGGTGGTACGACCATGGAGTTCCTCTCGCCTTTCCTGTTGAGAGTGCCTCCTCTTGAGATGCGACGGGAACGCCGGGAATTCTTTCCCGTTGAAAGCAGGGAAAGGATCCCTCATCTCGAGCTACGAGGGGGAAACGGGGTTCCTCTGGATGTGGGCGGGACCATCGTGCTTCCTCTCGAGTGGACACGGGTATGGCGGTGAACTTCTTGAGTTGCAGCAAGGATGTGAAAGACCCTTTCAAAGTTCCAGAGGTTAGGTGTCATTCGTCTCCAGACGCCTCATCGGAAATAGGCCTCATCTCGCCTGTAAGGTAGAACTTCCTGGATTTTCTCGAGTTGCGGCAGGTGTTGTCGAGTTACGACGGGGACCTCAGGGACCCGCACTGGTGGCCTCAGGAGAGGCCAGTCCCCATGCGAGTTGCTAGGGGGCTCTCGGGATTCCTCTCCCGTCGATACCGGGGCCAAAAACCTTGTGTGGAGTCAGGGCCGGAACCGAGGATTCCTCTCAGGGGCTGACATGGATCTTTGGGTCCTTGTGGAGACTCCCCAGCGGAGTCAGGCCTCGTCTCGTGTGGGGGCATGCACGTGCGCTTTCCTTCCAGGCTGTAGCAGCAATGTCACGCTTCCCGTCGCGTGGATCAAAGGATCTGTGGTTTTCCCTCGAGGCTTTCCCACAGGGCTGTCCCACGTGCCACGGTGGTGTGAGTCGATCCTCGGCGTGAAAGATGAGCCAGTGCAGGGCAAAGAGCTTCCTCTGGAAAGGACTGAGACATCTGGGGGACTCTTGGAATGGTGGTACGACCATGGAGTTCTTCTCGCCTTTCCTGTTGAGAGTGCCTCCTCTTGAGATGCGACGGGAACGCCGGGAATTCTTTCCCATTGAAAGCAGGGAAAGGATCCCTCATCTCGAGCTACGAGGGGGAAACGGGGCTCCTCTGGATGTGGGCGGGACCATCATGCTTCCTCTCGAGTGGACACGGGTATGGCGGTGAACTTCTTGAGTTGCAGCAAGGGTGTGAAAGACCCTTTCGAAGTTCCAGAGGTTAGGTGTCATTAGTCTCCCGACGCCTCATCGGAAATAGGCCTCATCTCGCCTGGAAGGGAGAACTTCCTGGATTTTCTCGAGTTGCGGCAGGTGTTCTCGAGTTACGACGGGGACCTCAGGGACCCGCCCTGGTGGCATCATGAGAGGCCAGTCCCCATGCGAGTTGCTAGGGGGCCTCTCGGGATTCCTCTCCCATCGATACCGGGGCCAAAAACCTTGTGTGGGGTCAGGGCCGGAACCGAGGATTCCTCTCAGGGGCTGACATGGATCTTTGGGTACTTCTGGAGTCTCCCCAGGGGAGTCAGGCCTCGTCTCGAGTGGGGGCATGCACGTGCGCTTTCCTTCCAGGCTGTAGCAGCAATGTCACGCTTCCCGTCGCGTGGATCAAAGGATCTGTGGTTTTCCCTCGAGGCTTTCCCTCGAGGCTTTCCCACAGGGCTGTCCCACGTGCCACCGTGGTGTGAGTCGATCCTCGGCGTGAAAGATGAGCCAGTGCAGGGCAAAGAGGTTCCTCTGGAATGGACTGAGAAATCTCGGGGACTCTTGGAATGGTGGTACGACCATGGAGTTCCTCTCATCTTTCCTGTTGAGAGTGCCTCCTCTTGAGATGCGACGGGAACGCCGGGAATTCTTTCCCGTTGATAGCAGGGAAAGGATCCCTCATCTCGAGCTACGAGGGGGAAACGGGGCTCCTCTGGATGTGGGCGGGACCATCGTGTTTCCTCTCGAGTGGAGACGGGTATGGCGGTGAACTTCTTGAGTTGCAGCAAGGGTGTGAAAGACCCTTTTGAAGTTCCAGAGGTTCGGTGTCATTAGTCTCCAGACGTCTCATCGGAAATAGGCCTCATCTCTCCTTAAAGGGAGAACTTCCTGGATTTTCTCGAGTTGCGGCAGGTGTTCTCGAGTTACGACGGGGACCTCAGGGACCCGCCCTGGTGGCCTCAGGAAAGGCCAGTCCCCATGCGAGTTGCTCGGGGGCCTCTCGGGATTCCTCTCCCGTCGATACCGGGGTCAAAAACTTTGTGTGGAGTCAGGGCCGGAACCGAGGATTCCTCTCAGGGGATGACATGGATCTTTGGGTACTTCTGGAGTCTCCCCAGGGGAGTCAGGCCTCGTCTCGAGTGGGGGCATGCACGTGCGCTTTCCTTCCAGGCTGTAGCAGCAATGTCATGCTTCCCGTCGCGTGGATAAAAGGATCTGTGGTTTACCCTCGAGGCTTTCCCACAGGGCTGTCCCACGTGCCACCGTGGTGTGAGTCGATCCTCGGCGTGAAAGATGAGCCAGTGCAGGGCAAAGAGGTTCCTCTGGAATGGACTGAGAAATCTCGGGGACTCTTGGAATGGTGGTACGACCATGGAGTTCCTCTCGTCTTTCCTGTTGAGAGTGCCTCCTCTTGAGATGCGACGGGAACGCCGAAAATACTTTCCCGTTGATAGCAGGGAAAGGATCCCTCATCTCGAGCTACGAGGGGCAATCGGGGCTCCTCTGGATGTGGGCGGGACCATCATGTTTCCTCTCGAGTGGAGACGGTTATGACGGTGAACTTCTTGAGTTGCAGCAAGGGTGTGAAAGACCCTTTCGAAGTTCCAGAGGTTCCGTGTCATTATTCTCCAGACGCCTTATCGGAAATATGCCTCATCTCGCCTGGAAGGGAGAACTTCCTGGATTTTCTCGAGTTGCGGCAGGTGTTCTCGAGTTACGACGGGGACCTCAGGAACCCGCCCTGGTGGCCTCAGGAAAGGTCAGTCCCCTTGCGAGTTCCTAGGGGGCCTCTCGGGATTCCTCTCCCGTCGATACCGGGGCCAAAATACTTGTGTGGAGTCAGGGCCGGAACCGAGGATTCCTCTCAGGGGCTGACATGGATCTTTGGGTACTTCTGGAGTCTCCCCAGGGGAGTCAGGCCTCGTCTCGAGTGGGGGCATGCACGTGCGCTTTCCGTACAGGCTGTAGCAGCAATGTCACGGTTCCCGTCGCGTGGATCGAAGGATCTGTGGTTTTCCCTCGAGGCTTTCCCACAGGGCTGTCCCACGTGCCACCGTGGTGTGAGTCGATCCTCGGCGTGAAAGATGAGCCAGTGCAGGGCAAAGAGGTTCCTCTGGAATGGACTGAGACCTCTGGGGGACTCTTGGAATGGTGGTACGACCATGGAGTTCCTCTCGCCTTTCCTGTTGAGAGTTCCTCCTCTTGAGATGCGACGGGAACGCCGGGAATTCTTTCCTGTTGAAAGCAGGGAAAGGATCCCTCATCTCGAGCTACGAGGGGGAAACGGGGCTCCTCTGAATGTGGGCGGGACCATCGTGCTTCCTCTCGAGTGGAGACGGGTATGGCTGTGAACTTCTTGAGTTGCAGCATGGGTGTGAAAGACCCTTTTGAAGTCCCAGAGATTAGCTCTCATTAGTCTCCAGACGCCTCATCGGAAATAGGCCTCATCTCGCCTGGAAGGGAGAACTTCCTGGATTTTCTCGAGTTGCGGCAGGTGTTCTCGAGTTACGACGGGGACCTCAGGGACCCGCCCTGGTGACCTCAGGAGAGGCCAGTCAACATGCGAGTTGCTAGGGGGCCTCTCGGGATTCCTCTCCCGTAGATACCGGGGCCAAAAACCTTGTGTGGAATCAGGGCCGGAACCGAGGATTCCTCTCAGGGGCTGACATGGATCTTTGGGTACTTGTGGAGTCTCCCCAGGGGAGTCAGGCCTCGTCTCGAGTGGGGGCATGCACGTGCGCTTTCCTTCCAGGCTGTAGCAGCAATGTCACGCTTCCCGTGGCGTGGATCAAAGGATCTGTGGTTTTCCCTCGAGGCTTTCCCTCGAGGCTTTCCCACAGGGCCATCCCACGTGCCACCGTTGTGTGTGTCGATCCTCGGCGTGAAAGATCAGCCAGTGCAGGGCAAAGAGGTTCCTCTGGAATGGACTGAGACATCTGGGGGACTCTTGGAATGGTGGTACGACCATGGAGTTCCTCTCGCCTTTCCTGTTGAGAGTGCCTCCTCTTGAGATGCGACGGGAACGCCGGGAATTCTTTCCCGTTGAAAGCAGGGAAAGGATCCCTCATCTCGAGCTACGAGGGGGAAACTGGGCTCCTCTGGATGTGGGCGGGACGATCGTGCTTCCTCTCGAGTGGACACGGGTATGGCGCTGAACTTCTTGAGTTGCAGCAAGGGTGTGAAAGACCCTTTCGAAGTTCCAGAGGTTAGGTGTCATTCGTCTCCCGACGCCTCATCGGAAATAGGCCTCATCTCGCCTGGAAGGGAGAACTTCCTGGATTTTCTCGAGTTGCGGCAGGTGTTCTCGAGTTACGACGGGGACCTCAGGGACCCGCCCTGGTGGCCTCAGGAGAGGCCAGTCCCCATGCGAGTTGCTAGGGGCCCTCTCGGGATTCCTCTCCCGTCGATACCGGGGCCAAAAACCTTGTGTGGAGTCCGGGCCGGAACCGAGGATTCCTCTCAGGGGCTGACATGGATCTTTGGGTACTTCTGGAGTCTCCCCAGGGGAGTCAGGCCTCGTCTCGAGTGGGGGCATGCACGTGCGCTTTCCTTCCAGGCTGTAGCACCAATGTCACGCTTCCCGACGCGTGGATCAAAGGATCTGTGGCTTTCCCTCGAGGCTTTCCCTCGAGGCTTTCCCACAGGGCTGTCCCACGTGCCACCGTGGTGTGAGTCGATCCTCGGCGTGAAAGATCAGCCAGTGCAGGGCAAAGAGGTTCCTCTGGAATGGACTGAGACATCTGGGGGACTCTTGGAATGGTGGTACGACCATGGAGTTCCTCTCGCCTTTCCTGTTGAGAGTGCCTCCTCTTGAGATGCGACGGGAACGCCGGGAATACTTTCCCGTTGAAAGCAGGGAAAGGATCCCTCATCTCGAGCTACGAGGGGGAAACGGGGTTCCTCTGGATGTGGGCGGGACCATCGTGCTTCCTCTCGAGTGGACACGGGTATGGCGGTGAACTTCTTGAGTTGCAGCAAGGGTGTGAAAGACCCTTTCAAAGTTCCAGAGGTTAGGTGTCATTCGTCTCCAGACGCCTCATCGGAAATAGGCCTCATCTCGCCTGGAAGGTAGAACTTCCTGGATTTTCTCGAGTTGCGGCAGGTGTTGTCGAGTTACGACGGGGACCTCAGGGACCCGCACTGGTGGCCTCAGGAGAGGCCAGTCCCCATGCGAGTTGCTAGGGGGCTCTCGGGATTCCTCTCCCATCGATACCGGGGCCAAAAACCTTGTGTGGAGTCAGGGCCGGAACCGAGGATTCCTCTCAGGGGCTGACATGGATCTTTGGGTACTTGTGGAGACTCCCCAGCGGAGTCAGGCCTCGTCTCGTGTGGGGGCATGCACGTGCGCTTTCCTTCCAGGCTGTAGCAGCAATGTCACGCTTCCCGTCGCGTGGATCAAAGGATCTGTGGTTTTCCCTCGAGGCTTTCCCTCAGGGCTGTCCCACGTGCCACCGTGGTGTGAGTCGATCCTCGGCGTGAAAGATGAGCCAGTGCAGGGCAAAGAGCTTCCTCTGGAAAGGACTGAGACATCTGGGGGACTCTTGGAATGGTGGTACGACCATGGAGTTCCTCTCGCCTTTCCTGTTGAGAGTGCCTCCTCTTGAGATGCGACGGGAACGCCGGGAATTCTTTCCCGTTGAAAGCAGGGAAAGGATCCCTCATCTCGAGCTACGAGGGGGAAACGGGGCTCCTCTGGATGTGGGCGGGACCATCATGCTTCCTCTCGAGTGGACACGGGTATGGCGGTGAACTTCTTGAGTTGCAGCAAGGGTGTGAAAGACCCTTTCGAAGTTCCAGAGGTTAGGTGTCATTAGTCTCCCGACGCCTCATCGGAAATAGGCCTCATCTCGCCTGGAAGGGAGAACTTCCTGGATTTTCTCGAGTTGCGGCAGGTGTTCTCGAGTTACGACGGGGACCTCAGGGACCCGCCCTGGTGGCCTCATGAGAGGCCAGTCCCCATGCGAGTTGCTAGGGGGCCTCTCGGGATTCCTCTCCCATCGATACCGGGGCCAAAAACCTTGTGTGGGGTCAGGGCCGGAACCGAGGATTCCTCTCAGGGGCTGACATGGATCTTTGGGTACTTCTGGAGTCTCCCCAGGGGAGTCAGGCCTCGTCTCGAGTGGGGGCATGCACGTGCGCTTTCCTTCCAGGCTGTAGCAGCAATGTCACGCTTCCCGTCGCGTGGATCAAAGGATCTGTGGTTTTCCGTCGAGGCTTTCCCTCGAGGCTTTCCCACAGGGCTGTCCCACGTGCCACCGTGGTGTGAGTCGATCCTCGGCGTGAAAGATGAGCCAGTGCAGGGCAAAGAGGTTCCTCTGGAATGGACTGAGAAATCTCGGGGACTCTTGGAATGGTGGTACGACCATGGAGTTCCTCTCATCTTTCCTGTTGAGAGTGCCTCCTCTTGAGATGCGAGGGGAACGCCGGGAATTCTTTCCCGTTGATAGCAGGGAAAGGATCCCTCATCTCGAGCTACGAGGGGGAAACGGGGCTCCTCTGGATGTGGGCGGGACCATCGTGTTTCCTCTCGAGTGGAGACGGGTATGGCGGTGAACATCTTGAGTTGCAGCAAGGGTGTGAAAGACCCTTTTGAAGTTCCAGAGGTTCGGTGTCATTAGTCTCCAGACGTCTCATCGGAAATAGGCCTCATCTCGCCTTAAAGGGAGAACTTCCTGGATTTTCTCGAGTTGCGGGAGGTGTTCTCGAGTTACGACGGGGACCTCAGGGACCCGCCCTGGTGGCCTCAGGAAAGGCCAGTCCCATGCGAGTTGCTCGGGGGCCTCTCGGGATTCCTCTCCCGTCGATACCGGGGTCAAAAACTTTGTGTGGAGTCAGGGCCGGAACCGAGGATTCCTCTCAGGGGATGACATGGATCTTTGGGTACTTCTGGAGTCTCCCCAGGGGAGTCAGGCCTCGTCTCGAGTGGGGGCATGCACGTGCGCTTTCCTTCCAGGCTGTAGCAGCAATGTCACGCTTCCCGTCGCGTGGATCAAAGGATCTGTGGTTTACCCTCGAGGCTTTCCCACAGGGCTGTTCCACGTGCCACCGTGGTGTGAGTCGATCCTCGGCGTGAAAGATGAGCCAGTGCAGGGCAAAGAGGTTCCTCTGGAATGGACTGAGACCTCTGGGGGACTCTTGGAATGGTGGTACGACCATGGAGTTCCTCTCGCCTTTCCTGTTGAGAGTGCCTCCTCTTGAGATGCGACGGGAACGCCGGGAATTCTTTCCCGTTGAAAGCAGGGAAAGGATCCCTCATCTCGAGCTACGAGGGGGAAACGGGGCTCCTCTGGATGTGGGCGGGACCATCATGCTTCCTCTCGAGTGGACACGGGTATGGCGGTGAACTTCTTGAGTTGCAGCAAGGGTGTGAAAGACCCTTTCGAAGTTCCAGAGGTTAGGTGTCATTAGTCTCCCGACGCCTCATCGGAAATAGGCCTCATCTCGCCTGGAAGGGAGAACTTCCTGGATTTTCTCGAGTTGCGGCAGGTGTTCTCGAGTTACGACGGGGACCTCAGGGACCCGCCCTGGTGGCCTCATGAGAGGCCAGTCCCCATGCGAGTTGCTAGGGGGCCTCTCGGGATTCCTCTCCCATCGATACCGGGGCCAAAAACCTTGTGTGGGGTCAGGGCCGGAACCGAGGATTCCTCTCAGGGGCTGACATGGATCTTTGGGTACTTCTGGAGTCTCCCCAGGGGAGTCAGGCCTCGTCTCGAGTGGGGGCATGCACGTGCGCTTTCCTTCCAGGCTGTAGCAGCAATGTCACGCTTCCCGTCGCGTGGATCAAAGGATCTGTGGTTTTCCGTCGAGGCTTTCCCTCGAGGCTTTCCCACAGGGCTGTCCCACGTGCCACCGTGGTGTGAGTCGATCCTCGGCGTGAAAGATGAGCCAGTGCAGGGCAAAGAGGTTCCTCTGGAATGGACTGAGAAATCTCGGGGACTCTTGGAATGGTGGTACGACCATGGAGTTCCTCTCATCTTTCCTGTTGAGAGTGCCTCCTCTTGAGATGCGACGGGAACGCCGGGAATTCTTTCCCGTTGATAGCAGGGAAAGGATCCCTCATCTCGAGCTACGAGGGGGAAACGGGGCTCCTCTGGATGTGGGCGGGACCATCGTGTTTCCTCTCGAGTGGAGACGGGTATGGCGGTGAACATCTTGAGTTGCAGCAAGGGTGTGAAAGACCCTTTTGAAGTTCCAGAGGTTCGGTGTCATTAGTCTCCAGACGTCTCATCGGAAATAGGCCTCATCTCGCCTTAAAGGGAGAACTTCCTGGATTTTCTCGAGTTGCGGGAGGTGTTCTCGAGTTACGACGGGGACCTCAGGGACCCGCCCTGGTGGCCTCAGGAAAGGCCAGTCCCCATGCGAGTTGCTCGGGGGCCTCTCGGGATTCCTCTCCCGTCGATACCGGGGTCAAAAACTTTGTGTGGAGTCAGGGCCGGAACCGAGGATTCCTCTCAGGGGATGACATGGATCTTTGGGTACTTCTGGAGTCTCCCCAGGGGAGTCAGGCCTCGTCTCGAGTGGGGGCATGCACGTGCGCTTTCCTTCCAGGCTGTAGCAGCAATGTCACGCTTCCCGTCGCGTGGATCAAAGGATCTGTGGTTTACCCTCGAGGCTTTCCCACAGGGCTGTTCCACGTGCCACCGTGGTGTGAGTCGATCCTCGGCGTGAAAGATGAGCCAGTGCAGGGCAAAGAGGTTCCTCTGGAATGGACTGAGACCTCTGGGGGACTCTTGGAATGGTGGTACGACCATGGAGTTCCTCTCGCCTTTCCTGTTGAGAGTGCCTCCTCTTGAGATGCGACGGGAACGCCGGGAATTCTTTCCCGTTGAAAGCAGGGAAAGGATCCCTCATCTCGAGCTACGAGGGGGAAACGGGGCTCCTCTGGATGTGGGCGGGACCATCATGCTTCCTCTCGAGTGGACACGGGTATGGCGGTGAACTTCTTGAGTTGCAGCAAGGGTGTGAAAGACCCTTTCGAAGTTCCAGAGGTTAGGTGTCATTAGTCTCCCGACGCCTCATCGGAAATAGGCCTCATCTCGCCTGGAAGGGAGAACTTCCTGGATTTTCTCGAGTTGCGGCAGGTGTTCTCGAGTTACGACGGGGACCTCAGGGACCCGCCCTGGTGGCCTCATGAGAGGCCAGTCCCCATGCGAGTTGCTAGGGGGCCTCTCGGGATTCCTCTCCCATCGATACCGGGGCCAAAAACCTTGTGTGGGGTCAGGGCCGGAACCGAGGATTCCTCTCAGGGGCTGACATGGATCTTTGGGTACTTCTGGAGTCTCCCCAGGGGAGTCAGGCCTCGTCTCGAGTGGGGGCATGCACGTGCGCTTTCCTTCCAGGCTGTAGCAGCAATGTCACGCTTCCCGTCGCGTGGATCAAAGGATCTGTGGTTTTCCGTCGAGGCTTTCCCTCGAGGCTTTCCCACAGGGCTGTCCCACGTGCCACCGTGGTGTGAGTCGATCCTCGGCGTGAAAGATGAGCCAGTGCAGGGCAAAGAGGTTCCTCTGGAATGGACTGAGAAATCTCGGGGACTCTTGGAATGGTGGTACGACCATGGAGTTCCTCTCATCTTTCCTGTTGAGAGTGCCTCCTCTTGAGATGCGACGGGAACGCCGGGAATTCTTTCCCGTTGATAGCAGGGAAAGGATCCCTCATCTCGAGCTACGAGGGGGAAACGGGGCTCCTCTGGATGTGGGCGGGACCATCGTGTTTCCTCTCGAGTGGAGACGGGTATGGCGGTGAACATCTTGAGTTGCAGCAAGGGTGTGAAAGACCCTTTTGAAGTTCCAGAGGTTCGGTGTCATTAGTCTCCAGACGTCTCATCGGAAATAGGCCTCATCTCGCCTTAAAGGGAGAACTTCCTGGATTTTCTCGAGTTGCGGGAGGTGTTCTCGAGTTACGACGGGGACCTCAGGGACCCGCCCTGGTGGCCTCAGGAAAGGCCAGTCCCCATGCGAGTTGCTCGGGGGCCTCTCGGGATTCCTCTCCCGTCGATACCGGGGTCAAAAACTTTGTGTGGAGTCAGGGCCGGAACCGAGGATTCCTCTCAGGGGATGACATGGATCTTTGGGTACTTCTGGAGTCTCCCCAGGGGAGTCAGGCCTCGTCTCGAGTGGGGGCATGCACGTGCGCTTTCCTTCCAGGCTGTAGCAGCAATGTCACGCTTCCCGTCGCGTGGATCAAAGGATCTGTGGTTTACCCTCGAGGCTTTCCCACAGGGCTGTTCCACGTGCCACCGTGGTGTGAGTCGATCCTCGGCGTGAAAGATGAGCCAGTGCAGGGCAAAGAGGTTCCTCTGGAATGGACTGAGACCTCTGGGGGACTCTTGGAATGGTGGTACGACCATGGAGTTCCTCTCGCCTTTCCTGTTGAGAGTTCCTCCTCTTGAGATGCGACGGGAACGCCGGGAATTCTTTCCTGTTGAAAGCAGGGAAAGGATCCCTCATCTCGAGCTACGAGGGGGAAACGGGGCTCCTCTGAATGTGGGCGGGACCATCGTGCTTCCTCTCGAGTGGAGACGGGTATGGCTGTGAACTTCTTGAGTTGCAGCATGGGTGTGAAAGACCCTTTTGAAGTCCCAGAGATTAGCTGTCATTAGACTCCAGACGCCTCATCGGAAATAGGCCTCATCTCGCCTGGAAGGGAGAACTTCCTGGATTTTCTCGAGTTGCGGCAGGTGTTCTCGAGTTACGACGGGGACGTCAGGGACAAGCCCTGGTGGCCTCAGGAAACTCCAGTCCCCATGCGAGTTGCTAGGGTGCCTCTCGGGATTCCTCTCCAGTCGATTCCGGGGCCAAAAACCTTGTGTGGAGTCAGGGCCGGAACGGAGGATTCCTCTAAGGGGCTGACATGGATCTTTGGGTCTTTCTGGAGTCTCCCCAGGGGAGTCAGGCCTCGTCTCGAGTGGGGGCATGCACGTGCGCTTTCCTTCCAGGCTGTAGCAGCAATATCACGCTTCCCGTCGCGTGGATCAAAGGATCTGTGGTTTTCCCTCTAGGCTTTCCCTCGAGGCTATCCCACAGGGCTGTCCCACGTGCCACCGTGGTGTGAGTCGATCTTCGGTATGAAAGATGAGCCAGTGCAGGGCAAAGAGGTTCCTCTGGAATGGACTGAAACATCTGGGGGACTCTTGGAATGGTGGTACGACCATGGAGTTCCTCTCGTCTTTCCTGTTGAGACTGCCTCCTCTTGAGATGCGACGGGAACGCCGAAAATACTTTCCCGTTGATAGCAGGGAAAGGATCCTTCATCTCGAGCTACGAGGGGCAAACGGGGCTCCTCTGGATGTGGGCGGGACCATCATGTTTCCTCTCGAGTGGAGACGGTTATGGCGGTGAACTTCTTGAGTTGCAGCAAGGGTGTGAAAGACTCTTTCGAAGTTCCAGAGGTTCCGTGTCATTAGTCTCCAGACGCCTCATCGGAAATAGGCCTCATCTCGCCTGGAAGGGAGAACTTCCTGAAGTTTCTCGAGTTGCGGCAGGTGTTCTCGAGTTACGACGGGGACCTCAGGGACCCGCCCTGGTGGCCTCAGGAAAGGCCAGTCCCCATGCGAGTTGCTCGGGGGCCTCTCAGGATTCCTCTCCTGTCGATAACGGGGCCAAAAAACTTCTGTGGAGTCAGGGCCGGAACCGAGGATTCCTCTCAGGGGCTGACATGGATCTTTGGGTACTTCTGGAGTCTCCACAGGGGAGTCAGGCCTTGTCTCGAGTGGGGGCATGCACGTGCGCTTTCCTTCCAGGCTGTAGCAGCAATGTCTCGGTTCCCGTCGCGTGGATCAAAGGATCTGTGGTTTTCCCTCGAGGCTTTCCCACAGGGCTGTCCCACGTGCCACCGTGGTGTGAGTCGATTCTCGGCGTGAAAGATGAGACAGTGCAGGGCAAAGAGGTTCCTCTGGATTGGACTGAGACATCTGGGGGACTCTTGGAATGGTGGTACGACCATGGAGTTCCTCTCGCCTTTCCTGTTGAGAGTGCCTCCTCTTGAGATGCGACGGGAACGCCGGGAATTCTTTCCCGTTGAAAACAGGGAAAGGATCCCTCATCTCGAGCTACGAGGGGGAAACTGGGCTCCTCTGGATTAGGGCGGGACCATCGTGCTTCCTCTCGAGTGGAGACGGGTATGGCGGTGAAATTCTTGAGTTGCAGCAAGGGTGTGAAAGACCCTTTCGAAGTTCCAGAGGTTAGGTGTCATTAGTCTCCAGACGCCTCATCGGAAATAGGCCTCACTTCGCCTGGAAAGGAGAACTTCCTGGATTTTCTCGAGTTGCGGCAGGTGTTCTCGATTTACGACGGGGACCTCAGGGACCCGCCCTGGTGGCCTCAGGTACGGCCAGTCCCCATGCTAGTTGCTAGGGGGCCTCTCGGGATTCCTCTCCCGTCGATACCGGGGCCAAAAACCTTGTGTGGAGTCAGGGCCGGAACCGAGGATTCCTCTCAGGGGCTGACATGGATCTTTGGGTACTTCTGGAGTCTCCCCAGGGGAGTCAGGACTCGTCTCGAGTGGGGGCATGCACGTGCGCTTTCCTTCCAGACTGTAGCAGCAATGTCATGCTTCCCGTCGCGTGGATCAAAGGATCTGTGGTTTTCCCTCGAGCCTTTCCCTCGAGGCTTTCCCACAGGGCTGTCCCACGTGCCACCGTGGTGTGAGTCGATCCTCGGCGTGACAGATGAGCCAGTGCAGGGCAAAGAGTTTCCTCTGGAATGGACTGAGAAATCTCGGGGACTCTTGGAATGGTGGTACGACCATGGAGTTCCTCTCATCTTTCCTGTTGAGAGTGCCTCCACTTGAGATGCGACGGGAACGCCGGGAATTCTATCCCGTTGATAGCAGGGAAAGGATCCCTCATCTCGAGCTACGAGGGGGAAACGGGGCTCCTCTGGATGTGGGCGGGACCATCGTGTTTAATCTCGAGTGGAGACGGGTATGGCGGTGAACTTCTTGAGTTGCAGCAAGGGTGTGAAAGACCCTTTCGAAGTTCCAGAGGTTCGGTGTCATTAGTCTCCAGACGCCTCATCGGAAATAGGCCTCATCTCGCCTGGAAGGGAGAACTTCCTGGATTTTCTCGAGTTGCGGCAGGTGTTCTCGAGTTACGACGGGGACCTCAGGGACCCGCCCTGGTGGCCTCAGGAGAGGCCAGTCCCCATGCGAGTTGCTAGGGGGCCTCTCGGGATTCCTCTCCCGTCGATACCGGGGCCAAAAACCTTGTGTGGAGTCAGGGCCGGAAACGAGGATTCCTCTCAGGGGCTGACATGGATCTTTGGGTACTTGTGGAGTCTCCCCAGGGGAGTCAGGCCTCGTCTCGAGTGGGGGCATGCACGTGCGCTTTCCTTCCAGGCTGTAGCAGCAATGTCACGCTTCCCGTCGCGTGGATCAAAGGATCTGTGATTTTCCCTCGAGGCTTTCGCTCGAGGCTTTCCCACAGGGCTGTCCCACGTGCCACCGTGGTGTGAGTCGATCCTCGGCGTGAAAGATGAGCCAGTGCAGGGCAAAGAGGCTCCTCTGGAATGGACTGAGACATCTGGGGGACTCTTGGAATGGTGGTACGACCATGGAGTTCCTCTCGCCTTTCCTGTTGAGAGTGCCTCCTCTTGAAATGCGACGGGAACGCCGGGAATTCTTTCCCGTTGAAAGCAGGGAAAGGATCCCTCATCTCGAGCTACGAGGGGGAAACGGGGCTCCTCTGGATGTGGGCGGGACCATCGTGCTTCCTCTCGAGTGGAGACGGGTATGGCGGTGAACTTCTTGAGTTGCAGCAAGGGTGTGAAAGACCCTTTCGAAGTTCCAGAGGTTAGGTGTCATTTATCTCCAGAGGCCTCATCGGAAATAGGCCTCATCTCGCCTGGAAGGGAGAAGTTCCTGGATTTTCTCGAGTTGCGGCAGGTGTTCTCGAGTTACGACGGGGACCTCAGGGACCCGCCGTGGTGGCCTCAGGAGAGGCCAGTCCCCATGCGAGTTGCTAGGGTGCCTCTCGGGATTCCTCTCCCGTCGATACCGGGGCCAAAAACCTTGTGTGGAGTCAGGGCCGGAACCGAGGATGCCTCTCAGGGGCTGACATGGATCTTTGGGTACTTGTGGAGTCTCCCCAGGGGAGTCAGGCCTCGTCTCGAGTGGGGGCATGCACGTGCGCTTTCCTTCCAGGCTGTAGCAGCAATGTCACGCTTCCCGTCGCGTGGATCAAAGGATCTGTGGTTTTCCCTCGAGGCTTTCCCTCGAGGCTTTCCCACAGGGCTGTCCCACGTGCCACCGTGGTGTGAGTCGATCCTCGGCGTGAAAGATGAGCCAGTGCAGGGCAAAGAGGCTCCTCTGGAATGGACTGAGACATCTGGGGGACTCTTGGCATGGTGGTACGACCATGGAGTTCCTCTCGCCTTTCCTGTTGAGAGTGCCTCCTCTTGAGATGCGACGGGAACGCCGGGAATTCTTTCCCGTTGAAAGCAGGGAAAGGATCCCTCATCTCGAGCTCCGAGGGGGAAACGGGGCTCCTCTGGATGTGGGCGGGACCATCGTGCTTCCTCTCGAGTGGAGACGGGTATGGAGGTGAACTTCTTGAGTTGCATCAAGGGTGTGAAAGACCCTTTCGAAGTTCCAGAGGTTTGTTGTCATTTGTCTCCAGACGCCTCATCGGAAATAGGCCTCAATCGCCTGGAAGGGAGAACTTCCTGGATTTTCTCGAGTTGCGGCAGGTGTTCTCGAGTTACGACGGGGACCTCAGGGACCCGCCCTGGTGGCCTCAGGAGAGGCCAGTCCCCATGCGAGATGCTAGGGGGCCTCTCGAGATTCCTCTCCCGTCGATACCGGGGCAAAAACCTTGTGTGGAGTCAGGGCCGGAACCGAGGATTCCTCTCAGGGGCTGACATGGATCTTTGGGTACTTGTGGAGTCTCCCCAGGGGAGTCAGGCCTCGTCTCGAGTGGGGGCATGCACGTGCGCTTTCCTTCCAGGCTGTCGCAGCAATGTCACGCTTCCTGTCGCGTGGATCAAAGGATCTGTGGTTTTCCCTCGAGGCTTTCCTTCGAGGCTTTCCCACAGGGCTGTCCCACGTGCCACCGTGGTGTGAGTCGATCCTCGGCGTGAAAGATGAGCCAGTGCAGGGCAAAGAGGCTCCTCTGGAATGGACTGAGACATCTGGGGGACTCTTGGAATGGTGGTACGACCTTGGAGTTCCTCTCGCCTTTCCTGTTGAGAGTGCCTCCTCTTGAGATGCGACGGGAACGCCGGGAATTCTTTCCCGTTGAAAGCAGGGAAAGGATCCCTCATCTCGAGCTACGAGGGGGAAACGGGGCTCCTCTGGATGTGGGCGGGACCATCGTGCTTCCTCTCGAGTGGAGACGGGTACGGCGGTGAACTTATTGAGTTGCAGCAAGGGTGTGAAAGACCCTTTCGAAGTTCCAGAGGTTAGGTGTCATTTGTCTCCAGAGGCCTCATCGGAAATAGGCCTCATCTCGCCTGGAAGGGAGAACGTCCTGGATTTTCTCGAGTTGCGGCAGGTGTTCTCGAGTTACGACGGGGACCTCAGGGACCCGCCCTGTTGGCCTCAGGAGAGGCCAGTCCCCATGCGAGTTGCTAGGGGGCCTCTCGGGATTCCTCTCCCGTCGATACCGGGGCCAAAAACGTTGTGTGGAGTCAGGGCCGGAACCGAGGATTCCTCTCAGGGGCTGACATGGATCTTTGGGTACTTCTGGAGTCTCCCCAGGGGAGTCAGGCCTCGTCTCGAGTGGGGGCATGCACGTGCGCTTTCCTTCCAGGCTGTAGCAGCAATGTCACGCTTCCCGTCGCGGGGATCAAAGGATCTGTGGTTTTCCCTCGAGGCTTTCGCTCGAGGCTTTCCCACAGGGCTGTCCCACGTGCCACCGTGGTGTGAGTCGATCCTCGGCGTGAAAGATGAGCCAGTGCAGGGCAAAGAGGCTCCTCTGGAATGGACTGAGACATCTGGGGGACTCTTGGAATCGTGGTACGACCATGGAGTTCCTCTCGCCTTTCCTGTTGAGAGTGCCTCCTCTTGAGATGCGACGGGAACGCCGGGAATTCTTTCCCGTTGACAGTAGGGAATGGATCCCTCATCTCGAGCTACGAGGGGGAAACGGGGCTCCTCTGGATGTGGACGGGACCATCGTGCTTCCTCTCGAGTGGAGACGGGTACAGCGGTGAACTTCTTGAGTTGCAGCAAGGGTGTGAAAGACCCTTTCGAAGTTCCAGAGGTTAGGTGTCATTTGTCTCCAGAGGCCTCATCGGAAATAGGCCTCATCTCGCCTGGAAGGGAGAACTTCCTGGATTTTCTCGAGTTGCGGCAGGTGTTCTCGAGTTACGACGGGGACCTCAGGGACCCGCCCTGGTGGCCTCAGGAGAGGCCAGTCCCCATGCGAGTTGCTAGGGGGCCTCTCGGGATTCCTCTCCCGTCGATACCGGGGCCAAAAACCTTGTGTGGAGTCAGGGCCAGAACCGAGGATTCCTCTCAGGGGCTGACATGGATCTTTGGGTACTTGTGGAGTCTCCCCAGGGGAGTCAGGCCTCGTCTCGAGTGGGGGCATGCACGTGCGCTTTCCTTCCAGGCTGTAGCAGCAATGTCACGCTTCCCGTCGCGTGGATCAAAGGATCTGTGGTTTTCCCTCGAGGCTTTCCCTCGAGGCTTTCCCACAGGGCTGTCCCACGTGCCACCGTGGTGTGAGTCGATCCTCGGCGTGAAAGATGAGCCAGTGCAGGGCAAAGAGGCTCCTCTGGAATGGACTGAGACATCTGGGGGACTCTTGGAATGGTGGTACGACCATGGAGTTCCTCTCGCCTTTCCTGTTGAGAGTGCCTCCTCTTGAGATGCGACGAGAACGCCGGGAATTCTTTCCCGTTGAAAGCAGGGAAAGGATCCCTCATCTCGAGCTACGAGGGGGAAACGGGGCTCCTCTGGATGTGGGCGGGACCATCGTGCTTCCTCTCGAGTGGAGACGGGTACGGCGGTGAACTTCTTGAGTTGCAGCAAGGGTGTGAAAGACCCTTTCGAAGTTCCAGAGGTTAGGTGTCATTTGTCTCCAGAGGCCTCATCGGAAATAGGCCTCATCTCGCCTGGAATGGAGAACTTCCTGGATTTTCTCGAGTTGCGGCAGGTGTTCTCGAGTTACGACGGGGACCTCAGGGACCCGCCGTGGTGGCCTCAGGAGAGGCCAGTCCCCATGCGAGTTGCTAGGGGGCCTCTCGGGATTCCTCTCCCGTCGATACCGGGGCCAAAAACCTTGTGTGGAGTCAGGGCCGGAACCGAGGATTCCTCTCAGGGGCTGACATGGATCTTTGGGTACTTGTGGAGTCTCCCCAGGGGAGTCAGGCCTCGTCTCGAGTGGGGGCATGCACGTGCGCTTTCCTTCCAGGCTGTAGCAGCAATGTCACGCTTCCCGTCGCGTGGATCAAAGAATCTGAGGTTTTCCCTCGAGGCTTTCCCTCGAGGCTTTCCCACAGGGCTGTCCCACGTGCCACCGTGGTGTGTGTGGATCCTCGGCGTGAAAGATGAGCCAGTGCAGGGCAAAGAGGCTCCTCTGGAATGGACTGAGACATCTGGGGGACTCTTGGAATGGTGGTACGACCATGGAGTTCCTCTCGCCTTTCCTGTTGAGAGTGCCTCCTCTTGAGATGCGACGGGAACGCCGGGAATTCTTTCCCGTTGAAAGCAGGGAAAGGATCCCTCATCTCGAGCTACGAGGGGGAAACGGGTCTCCTCTGGATGTGGGCGGGACGATCGTGCTTCCTCTCGAGTGGACACGGGTATGGCGCTGAACTTCTTGAGTTGCAGCAAGGGTGTGAAAGACCCTTTCGAAGTTCCAGAGGTTAGGTGTCATTTGTCTCCAGAGGCCTCATCGGAAATAGGCCTCATCTCGCCTGGAAGGGAGAACTTCCTGGATTTTCTCGAGTTGCGGCAGGTGTTCTCGAGTTACGACGGGGACCTCAGGGACCCGCCCTGGTGGCCTCAGGAGAGGCCAGTCCCCATGCGAGTTGCTAGGGGGCCTCTCGGGATTCCTCTCCCGTCGATACCAGGGCCAAAAACCTTGTGTGGAGTCAGGGCCGGAACCGAGGATTCCTCTCAGGGGCTGACATGGATCTTTGGGTACTTGTGGAGTCTCCCCAGGGGAGTCAGGCCTCGTCTCGAGTGGGGGCATGCACGTGCGCTTTCCTTCCAGGCTGTAGCAGCAATGTCACGCTTCCCGTCGCGTGGATCAAAGGATCTGTGGTTTTCCCTCGAGGCTTTCCCTCGAGGCTTTCCCACAGGTCTGTCCCACGTGCCACCGTGGTGTGAGTCGATCCTCGGCGTGAAAGATGAGCCAGTGCAGGGCAAAGAGGCTCCTCTGGAATGGACTGAGACATCTGGGGGACTCTTGGAATGGTGGTACGACCATGGAGTTCCTCTCGCCTTTCCTGTTGAGAGTGCCTCCTCTTGAGATGCGACGAGAACGCCGGGAATTCTTTCCCGTTGAAAGCAGGGAAAGGATCCCTCATCTCGAGCTACGAGGGGGAAACGGGGCTCCTCTGGATGTGGGCGGGACCATCGTGCTTCCTCTCGAGTGGAGACGGGTACGGCGGTGAACTTCTTGAGTTGCAGCAAGGGTGTGAAAGACCCTTTCGAAGTTCCAGAGGTTAGGTGTCATTTGTCTCCAGAGGCCTCATCGGAAATAGGCCTCATCTCGCCTGGAATGGAGAACTTCCTGGATTTTCTCGAGTTGCGGCAGGTGTTCTCGAGTTACGACGGGGACCTCAGGGACCCGCCGTGGTGGCCTCAGGAGAGGCCAGTCCCCATGCGAGTTGCTAGGGGGCCTCTCGGGATTCCTCTCCCGTCGATACCGGGGCCAAAAACCTTGTGTGGAGTCAGGGCCGGAACCGAGGATTCCTCTCAGGGGCTGACATGGATCTTTGGGTACTTGTGGAGTCTCCCCAGGGGAGTCAGGCCTCGTCTCGAGTGGGGGCATGCACGTGCGCTTTCCTTCCAGGCTGTAGCAGCAATGTCACGCTTCCCGTCGCGTGGATCAAAGGATCTGTGGTTTTCCCTCGAGGCTTTCCCTCGAGGCTTTCCCACAGGGCTGTCCCACGTGCCACCGTGGTGTGTGTGGATCCTCGGCGTGAAAGATGAGCCAGTGCAGGGCAAAGAGGCTCCTCTGGAATGGACTGAGACATCTGGGGGACTCTTGGAATGGTGGTACGACCATGGAGTTCCTCTCGCCTTTTCTGTTGAGAGTGCCTCCTCTTGAGATGCGACGGGAACGCCGGGAATTCTTTCCCGTCGAAAGCAGGGAAAGGATCCCTCATTTCGAGCTACGAGGGGGAAACGGGTCTCCTCTGGATGTGGGCGGGACGATCGTGCTTCCTCTCGAGTGGACACGGGTATGGCGCTGAACTTCTTGAGTTGCAGCAAGGGTGTGAAAGACCCTTTCGAAGTTCCAGAGGTTAGGTGTCATTAGTCTCCAGACGCCTCATCGGAAATAGGCCTCATCTCGCCTGGAAGGGAGAACTTCCTGGATTTCTCGAGTTGCGGCAGGTGTTCTCGAGTTACGACGGGGACCTCAGGGACCCACCCTGGTGGCCTCAGGAGACGCCAGTCCCCATGCGAGTTGCTAGGGGGCCTCTCGGGATTCCTCTCCCGTCAATACCGTGGCCAAAAACCTTGTGTGGAGTCAGGGCCGGAACCGAGGATTCCTCTCAGGGTCTGATATGGATCTTTGGGTACATCTGGAGTCTCGCCAGGGGAGACAGGCCTCGTCTCGAGTCGGGGCATGCACGTGCACTTTCCTTCCAGGCTGTAGCAGCAATGTCACGCTTCCCGTCGCGTGGATCAAAGGATCTGTGGTTTTCCCTCGAGGCTTTCCCTCGAGGCTTTCCCACAGGGCTGTCCCACGTGCCACCGTGGTGTGAGTCGATCCTCGGCGTGAAAGATGAGCCAGTGCAGGGCAAAGAGGTTCCTCTGGAATGGACTGAGACATCTGGGGGACTCTTGGAATGGTGGTACGACCATGGAGTTCCTCTCGCCTTTCCTGTTGAGAGTGCCTCCTCTTGAGATGCGACGGGAACGCCGGGAATTCTTTCCCGTTGAAAGCAGGGAAAGGATCCCTCATCTCGAGCTACGAGGGGGAAACGGGGCTCCTCTGGATGTGGGCGGGACCATCGTGCTTCCTCTCGAGTGGAGACGGGTATGGCGGTGAACTTCTTGAGTTGCAGCAAGGGTGTGAAAGACCCTTTCGAAGTTCCAGAGTTTAGGTGTCATTAGTCTCCAGACGCCTCATCGGAAATAGGCCTCATCTCGCCTGGAAGGGAGAACTTCCTGGATTTTCTCGAGTTGCGGCAGGTGTTCTCGAGTTACGACGGGGACCTCAGGGACCCGCCCTGGTGGCCTTAGGAGAGGGCAGTCCCCATGCGAGTTGCTAGGAGGCCTCTCGGGATTCCTCTCCCGTCGATACCGGGGCCAAAAACATTTGGTGGGGTCAGGGCCGGAACCGAGGATTCCTCTCAGGGGCTGACATGGATCTTTGAGTACTTCTGGAGTCTCCCCAGGGGAGTCAGGCCTCGTCTCGAGTGGGGGCATGCACATGCGCTTTCCTTCCAGGCTGTAGCAGCAATGTCACGCTTCCCGTCGCGTGGATCAAAGGATCTGTGGTTTTCCCTCGAGGCTTTCCCTTGAGGCTTTCCCACAGGGCTGTCCCACGTGCCACCATGGTGTGAGTCGATCCTCGGCGTGAAAGATGAGCCAGTGCAGGGCAAAGAGGTTCCTCTGGAATGGACTGAGACATCTGGGGGACTCTTGGAATGGTGGTACGACCATGGAGTTCCTCTCGCCTTTCCTGTTGAGAGTGCCTCCTCTTGAGATGCGACGGGAACGCCGGGAATTCTTTCCCGTTGAAAGCATAGAAAGGTTCCCTCATCTCGAGCTACGAGGGGGAAACGGTGCTCCTCTGGATGTGGGCGGGACCATCGTGCTTCCTCTCGAGTGGACACGGGTATGGCGGTGAACTTCTTGAGTTGCAGCAAGGGTGTGAAAGACCCTTTCGAAGTTCCAGAGGTTAGGTGTCATTAGTCTCCAGACGCCTCATCGGAAATAGGCCTCATCTCGCATGGAAGGGAGAACTTCCTGGATTTCTCGAGTTGCGGCAGGTGTTCTCGAGTTACGACGGGGACCTCAGGGACCCGCCCTGGTGGCCTCAGGAGAGGCCAGTCCCCATGCGAGTTGCTAGGGGGCCTCTCGGGATTACTCTTCCGTCGATACCGGGGCCAAAACCCTTTGGTGGAGTCAGGGCCGGAACCGAGGATTCCTCTCAGGGGCTGACATGGATCTTTGGGTACTTCTGGAGTCTCTCCAGGGGAGTCAGGCCTCGTCTCGAGTGGGGGCATGCACGTGCGCTTTCCTTCCAGGCTGTAGCAGCAATGTCACGCTTCCCGTCGCGTGGATCAAACGACCTGTGGTTTTCCCTCGAGGCTTTCCCTCGAGGCTTTCCCACAGGGCTGTCCCACGTGCCACCGTGGTGTGAGTCGATCCTCGGCGTGAAAGATGAGCCAGTGCAGGGCAAAGAGGTTCCTCTGGAATGCACTGAGACATCTGGGGGACTCTTGGAATGGTGGTACGACCATGGAGTTCCTCTCGCCTTTCCTGTTGAGAGTGCCTCCTCTTGAGATGCGACGGGAACACCGGGAATTCTTTCCCGTTGAAAGCAGGGAAAGGATCCCTCATCTCGAGCTACGAGGGGGAAACGGGGCTCCTCTGGATGTGGGCGGGACCATCGTGCTTCCTCTCGAGTGGAGACGGGTATGGCGGTGAACTTCGTGAGTTGCAGCAAGGGTGTGAAAGACCCTTTCGAAGTTCCAGAGGTTAGGTGTCATTAGTCTCCAGAGGCCTCATCGGAAATAGGCCTCATCTCGCCTGGAAGGGAGAACTTCCTGGATTTTCTCGAGTTGCGGCAGTTGTTCTCGAGTTACGACGGGGACCTCAGGGACCCGCCCTGGTGGCCTCAGGAGACGCCATTCCCCAAGCGAGTTGCTAGGGGGCCTCTCGGGATTCCTCTCCCGTCGATACCGGGGCCAAAAACCTTCTGTGGAGTCAGGGCCGGAACCGAGGATTCCTCTCAGGGGCTGATATGGATCTTTGGGTACATCTGGAGTCTCGCCAGGGGAGACAGGCCTCGTCTCGAGTCGGGGCATGCACGTGCACTTTCCTTCCAGGCTGTAGCAGCAATGTCACGCTTCCCGTCGCATGGATCAAAGGATCTGTGGTTTTCCCTCGAGGCTTTCCCTCGAGGCTTTCCCACAGGGCTGTCCCACGTGCCACCGTGGTGTGAGTCGATCCTCGGCGTGAAAGATGAGCCAGTGCAGGGCAAAGAGGTTCTTCTGCAATGGACTGAGACATCTGGGGGACTCTTGGAATGGTGGTACGACCATGGAGTTCCTCTCGCCTTTCCTGTTGAGAGTGCCTCCTCTTGAGATGCGACGGGAACACCGGGAATTCTTTCCCGTTGAAAGCAGGGAAAGGATCCCTCATCTCGAGATACGAGGGGGAAACGGGGCTCCTCGGGATGTGGGCGGGACCATCGTGCTTCCTCTCGAGTGGAGACGGGTATGGCGGTGAACTTCTTGAGTTGCAGCAAGGGTGTGAAAGACCCTTTCGAAGTTCCAGAGGTTAGGTGTCATTAGTCTCCAGACACCTCATCGGAAATAGGCCTCATCTCGCCTGGAAGGGAGAACTTCCTGGATTTTCTCGAGTTGCGGCAGGTGTTCTCGAGTTACGACGGGGACCTCAGGGACCCGCCCTGGTGGCCTCAGGAGACGCCAGTCCCCATGCGAGTTGCTAGGGGGCCTCTCGGGATTCCTCTCCCGTCGATACCGGGGCCAAAAACCTTGTGTGGAGACAGGGCCGGAACCGGTGATTCCTCTCAGGGGCTGATACGGATCTTTGGGTACATCTGGAGTCTCGCCAGGGGAGACAGGCCTCGTCTCGAGTCGGGGCATGCACGTGCACTTTCCTTCCAGGCTGTAGCAGCAATGTCACGCTTCCCGTCGCATGGATCAAAGGATCTGTGGTTTTCCCTCGAGGCTTTCCCTCGAGGCTTTCCCACAGGGCTATCCCACGTGCCACCGTGGTGTGAGTGGATCCTCGGCGTGAAAGATGAGCCTGTGCAGGGCAAAGAGGTTCCTCTGGAATGGACTGAGACATCTGGGGGACTCTTGGAATGGTGGTACGACCATGGAGTTCCTCTCGCCTTTACAGTTGAGAGTGCCTCCTCTTGAGATGCGACGGGAACGCCGGGAATTCTTTCCGGTTGAAAGCAGGGAAAGGATCCCTCATCTCGAGCTACGAGGGGGAAACGGGGCTCCTCTGGATGTGGGCGGGACCATCGTGCTTCCTCTCGAGTGGACACGGGTATGGCGGTGAACTTCTTGAGTTGCAGCAAGGGTGTGAAAGACCCTTTCGAAGTTCCAGAGTTTAGGTGTCATTAGTCTCCAGACGCCTCATCGGAAATAGGCCTCATCTCGCCTGGAAGGGAGAACTTTCTGGATTTTCTCGAGTTGCGGCAGGTGTTCTCGAGTTACGACGGGGACCTCAGGGACCCGCCCTGGTGGCCTCAGGAGAGGCCAGTCCCCATGCGAGTTGCTAGGGGGCCTCTCGGGATTCCTCTCCCGTCGATACCGGGGCCAAAAACCTTTGGTGGAGTCAGGGCCGGAACCGAGGATTCCTCTCAGGGGCTGACATGGATCTTTGAGTACTTCTGGAGTCTCCCCAGGGGAGTCAGGCCTCGTCTCGACTGGGGGCATGCACGTGCGCTTTCCTTCCAGGCTGTAGCAGCAATGTCACGCTTCCCGTGGCGTGGATCAAAGGATCTGTGGTTTTCCCTCGAGGCTTTCCATCGAGGCTTTCCCACAGGGCTGTCCCACGTGCCACCATGGTGTGAGTCGATCCTCGGCGTGATAGATGAGCCAGTGCAGGGCAAAGAGGTTCCTCTGGAATGGACTGAGACATCTGGGGGACTCTTGGAATGGTGGTACGACCATGGAGTTCCTCTCGTCTTTCCTGCTGAGAGTGCCTCCTCTTGAGATGCGGCGGGAACGCCGGGAATTCTTTCCCGTTGAAAGCATGGAAAGGTTCCCTCATTTCGAGCTACGAGGGGGAAACGGTGCTCCTCTGGATGTGGGCGGGACCATCGTGCTTTCCCTCGAGTGGACACGGGTATGGCGGTGAACTTCTTGAGTCGCAGCAAGGGTGTGAAAGACCCTTTCGAAGTTCCAGAGGTTAGGTGTCATTAGTCTCCAGACGCCTCATCGGAAATAGGCCTCATCTCACCTGGAAGGGAGAACTTCCTGGATTTTCTCGAGTTGCGGCAGGTGTTCTCGAGTTACGACGGGGACATCAGGGACCCTCCCTGGTGGCCTCAGGAGAGGCCAGTCCCCATGCGAGTTGCTAGGGGGCCTCTCGGGATTCCTCTCCCGTCGATACCGGGGCCAAAAACCTTTGGTGGAGTCAGGGCCGGAACCGAGGATTCCTCTCAGGGGCTGACATGGATCTTTGAGTACTTCTGGAGTCTCCCCAGGGGAGTCAGGCCTCGTCTCGACTGGGGGCATGCACGTGCGCTTTCCTTCCAGGCTGTAGCAGCAATGTCACGCTTCCCGTGGCCTGGATCAAAGGATCTGTGGTTTTCCCTCGAGGCTTTCCATCTTGGCTTTCCCACAGGGCTGTCCCACGTGCCACCATGGTGTGAGTCGATCCTCGGCGTGATAGATGAGCCAGTGCAGGGCAAAGAGGTTCCTCTGGAATGGACTGAGACATCTGGGGGACTCTTGGAATGGTGGTACGACCATGGAGTTCCTCTCGCCTTTCCTGCTGAGAGTGCCTCCTCTTGAGATGCGACGGGAACGCCGGGAATTCTTTCCCGTTGAAAGCAGGGAAAGGATCCCCCATCTCGAGCTACGAGGGGGAAACGGTGCTCCTCTGGATGTGGGCGGGACCATCGTGCTTCCTCTTGAGTGGACACGGGTATGGCGGTGAACTTTTGAGTTGCAGCAAGGGTGTGAAAGACCCTTTCGAAGTTCCAGAGTTTAGGTGTCATTAGTCTCCAGACGCCTCATCGGAAATAGGCCTCATCTCGCCTGAAAGGGAGAACTTCCTGGATTTCTCGAGTTGCGGCAGGTGTTCTCGAGTTACGATGGGGACCTCAGGGACCCGCCCTGGTGGCCACAGGAGAGGCCAGTCCCCATGCGAGTTGCTAGGGGGCCTCTCGGGATTACTCTTCCGTTGATACCGGGGCCAAAACCCTTTGGTGGAGTCAGGGCCGGAACCGAGGATTCCTCTCAGGGGCTGACATCGATCTTTGGGTACTTCTGGAGTCTCCCCAGGGGAGTCAGGCCTCGTCTCGAGTGGGGGCATGCACGTGCGCTTTCCTTCCAGGCTGTAGCAGCAATGTCACGCTTCCCGTCGCGTGGATCAAAGGATCTGTGGTTTTCCCTCGAGGCTTTCCCTCGAGGCTTTCCCACAGGGCTGTCCCACGTGCCACCGTGGTGTGAGTCAATCCTCGGCGTGAAAGATGAGCCAGTGCAGGGCTAAGAGGTTCCTCTGGAATGGACTGAGACATCTGGGGGACTCTTGGAATGGTGGTACGACCATGGAGTTCCTCTCGCCTTTCCTGTTGAGAGTGCCTCCTTTTGAGATGCGACGGGAACGCCGGGAATTCTTTCCCGTTGAAAGCAGGGAAAGGATCCCTCATCTCGAGCTACGAGGGGGAAACGGTGCTCCTCTGGATGTGGGCGGGACCATCGTGCTTCCTCTTGAGTGGACACGGGTATGGCGGTGAACTTCTTGAGTTGCAGCAAGGGTGTGAAAGACCCTTTCGAAGTTCCAGAGGTTAGGTGTCATTAGTCTCCAGACGCCTCATTGGAAATAGGCCTCATCTCGCCTGGAAGGGAGAATTTCCTGGATTTTCTCGAGTTGCGGCAGGTGTTCTCGAGTTACGACGTGGACCTCAGGAACCCGCCCTGGTGGCCTCAGTAGACGCCAGTCCCCATGTGAGTTGCTAGGGGGCCTCTCGGGATTCCTCTCCCGTCGATACCGGGGCCAAAAATCTTGTGTGGAGTCAGGGCCGGAACCGAGGATTCCTCTCAGGGGCTGGTATGGATCTTTGGGTACATCTGGAGTCTCGCCAGGGGAGATAGGCCTCGTCTCGAGTCGGGGCATGCACGTGCACTTTCCTTCCAGGCTGTAGCAGCAATGTCACGCTTCCCGTCGCGTGGATCAAAGGATCTGTGGTTTTCCCTCGAGGCTTTCCCTCGAGGCTTTCCCACAGGGCTGTCCCACGTGCCACCGTGGTGTGAGTCGATCCTCGGCGTGAAAGATGAGCCAGTGCAGGGCAAAGAGGTTCCTCTTGAATGGACTGAGACATCTGGGGGACTCTTGGAATAGTGGTACGACCATGGAGTTCCTCTCGCCTTTCCTGTTGAGAGTGCCTCCTCTTGAGATGCGACGGGAACGCCGGGAATTCTTTCCCGTTGAAAGCAGGGAAAGGATCCCTCATCTCGAGCTACGAGGGGAAAACGGTGCTCCTCTGGATGTGGGCGGGACCATCGTGCTTCCTCTCGAGTGGACACGGGTATGGCGGTGAACTTCTTGAGTCGCAGCAAGGGTGTGAAAGACCCTTTCGAAGTTCCAGAGGTTAGGTGTCATTAGTCTCCAGACGCCTCATCGGAAATAGGCCTCATCTCGTCTGGAAGGGAGAACTTCCTGGATTTTCTCGAGTTGCGGCAGGTGTTCTCGAGTTACGACGGGGACCTCAGGGACCCGCCCTGGTGGCCTCAGGAGAGGCCAGTCCCCATGCGAGTTGCTAGGGGGCCTCTCGGGATTCCTCTCCCGTCGATACCGGGGCCAAAATCCTTGTGTGGAGTCAGGGCCGGAACAGGGGATTCCTCTCAGGGGCTGATATGGATCTTTGGGTACATCTGGAGTCTCGCCAGGGGAGACAGGCCTCGTCTCGAGTCGGGGCATGCACGTGCACTTTCCTTCCAGGCTGTAGCAGCAATGTCACGCTTCCCGTCGCGTGGATCAAAGGATCTGTGGTTTTCCCTCGAGGCTTTCCTTCGAGGCTTTCCCACAGGGCTGTCCCACGTGCCACCGTGGTGTGAGTCGATCCTCGGCGTGAAAGATGAGCCAGTGCAGGGCAAAGAGGTTCCTCTGGAATGGACTGAGACATCTGGGGGACTCTTGGAATGGTGGTACGACCATGGAGTTCCTCTCGCCTTTCCTGTTGAGAGTGCCTCCTCTTGAGATGCGACGGGAACGCCGGGAATTCTTTCCCGTTGAAAGCAGGGAAAGGATCCCTCATCTCGAGCTACGAGGGGGAACCGGGGCTCCTCTGGATGTGGGCGGGACCATCGTGCTTCCTCTCGAGTGGAGGCGGGTATGGCGGTGAACTTCTTGAGTTGCAGCAAGGGTGTGAAAAACCCTTTCGAAGTTCCAGAGGTTAGGTGTCATTAGTCTCCAGACGCCTCATCGGAAATAGGCCTCATCTCGCCTGGAAGGGAGAACTTCCTGGATTTTCTCGAGTTGTGGCAGGTGTTCTCGAGTTACGACGGGGACCTCAGGCACCCGCCCTGGTGGCCTCAGGAGAGGCCAGTCCCCATGCGAGTTGCTAGGGGGCCTCTCGGGATTCCTCTCCCGTCGATACCGGGCCCAAAAACATTTTTTGGTGTCAGGGCCGGAACCGAGGATTCCCCTTAGGGGCTGACATGGATCTTTGGGTACTTCTGGAGTGTCCCCAAGGGAGTCAGGCCTCGTCTCGAGTCGGGGCATGCACGTGCGCTTTCCTTCCAGGCTGTAGCAGCAATGTCACGCTTCCCGTCGCGTGGATCAAAGGATCTGTGGTTTTCCCTCGAGGCTTTCCCTCGAGGCTTTCCCACAGGGCTGTCCCACGTGCCACCGTGGTGTGAGTCGATCCTCGGCATTAAAGATGAGCCAGTGCAGGGCAAAGAGGTTCCTCTGGAATGGACTGAGACATCTGGGGGACTCTTGGAATGGTGGTACGACCATGGAGTTCCTCTCGCCTTTCCTGTTGAGAGTGCTTCCTCTTGAGATGCGACGGGAACGCCGGGAATTCTTTCCCGTTGAAAGCAGGGAAAGGATCCCTCATCTCGAGCTCCGAGGGGAAAACGGGGCTCCTCTGGATGTTGGCGGGTCCTTCGTGCTTCCTCTCGAGTGGAGACGGGTATGGCGGTGAACTTCTTGAGTTGCAGCAAGGGTGTGAAAGACCCTTTCGAAGTTCCAGAGGTTAGGTGTCATTAGTCTCCAGACGCCTCATCGGAAATAGGCCTCATCTCGCCTGGAAGGGAGAACTTCCTGGATTTTCTCGAGTTGCGGCAGGTGTTCTCGAGTTACGACGGGGACCTCAGGGACCCGCCCTGGTGGCCTCAGGAGAGGCCAGTCCCCATGCGAGTTGCTAGGGGGCCTCTCGGGATTCCTCTCCCGTTGATACCAGGGCCAAAAACCATGTGTGGAGTCAGGGCTGGAAGCGAGGATTCCTCTCAGGGGCTGACATGGATCTTTGGGTACTTCTGCAGTCTCCCCAAGGGAGTCAGGCCTCGTCTCGAGTGGGGGCATGCACGTGCGCTTTCCTTCCAGGCTGTAGCAGCAATGTCACGCTTCCCGTCGCGTGGATCAAAGGATCTGTGGTTTTCCCTCGAGGCTTTCCCTCGAGGCTTTCCCACAGGGCTGTCCCACGTGCCACCGTGGTGTGAGTCGATCCTCGGCGTGAAAGATGAGCCAGTGCAGGGCAAAGAGGTTCCTCTGGAATGGACTGAGACATCTGGGGGACTCTTGGAATGGTGGTACGACCATGGAGTTCCTCTCGCCTTTCCTGTTGAGAGTGCCTCCTCTTGAGATGCGACGGGAACGCCGGGAATTCTTTCCCGTTGAAAGCAGGGAAAGGATCCCTCATCTCGAGCTACGAGGGGGAAACGGGGCTCCTCTGGATGTGGGCGGGACCATCGTGCTTCCTCTCGAGTGGAGACGGGTATGGCGGTGAACTTCTTGAGTTGCAGCAAGGGTGTGAAAGACCCTTTCGAAGTTCCAGAGGTTAGGTGTCATTAGTCTCCAGACGCCTCATCGGAAATAGGCCTCATCTCGCCTGGAAGGGAGAACTTCCTGTATTTTCTCGAGTTGCGGCAGGTGTTCTCGAGTTACGACGGGGACCTCAGGGACCCGCCCTGGTGGCCTCAGGAGAGGCCAGTCCCCATGCGAGTTGCTAGGGGGCCTCTCGGGATTCCTCTCCCGTCGATACCGGGGCCAAAAACCTTGTGTGGAGTCAGGGCCGGAACCGAGGATTCCTCTCAGGGGCTGATATGGATCTTTGGGTACTTCTGGAGTCTCCCCAGGGGAGTCAGGCCTCGTCTCGAGTGGGGGCATGCACGTGCGCTTTCCTTCCAGGCTGTAGCAGCAATGTCACGCTTCCCGTCGCGTGGATCAAAGGATCTGTGGTTTTCCCTCGAGGCTTTCCCTCGAGGCTTTCCCACAGGGCTGTCCCACGTGCCACCGTGGTGTGAGTCGATCCTCGGCGTGAAAGATGAGCCAGTGCATGGCAAAGAGGTTCCTCTGGAATGGACTGAGACATCTGGGGGACTCTTGGAATGGTGGTACTACCATGGAGTTCCTCTCGCCTTTCCTGTTGAGAGTGCCTCCTCTTGAGATGCGACGGGAACGCCGGGAATTCTTTCCCGTTGAAAGCAGGGAAAGGATCCCTCATCTCGAGCTACGAGGGGGAAACGGGGCTCCTCTGGATGTGGGCGGGACCATCGTGCTTCCTCTCGAGTGGAGACGGGTATGGCAGAGAACTTCTTGAGTTGCAGCAAGGGAGTGAAAGACCCTTTCGAAGTTCCAGAGGTTAGGTGTCATTAGTCTCCAGACGCCTCATCGGAAATAGGCCTCATCTCGCCTGGAAGGGAGAACTTCCTGGATTTTCTCGAGTTGCGGAAGGTGTTCTCCAGTTACGACGGGGACCTCAGGTACCAGCCCTGGTGGCCTCAGGAAAGGCCAATCCCCATGCGAGTTGCTAGAGGGACTCTGGGATTCCTCTCCCGTCGATACCGGGTCCAAAAACCTTGTGTGGAGTCAGGGCCGGAACCGAGGTTTCCTCTCTGGGGCTTACATGGATCTTTGGGTACTTCTGGAGTCTCCCCAGGGGAGTCAGGCCTCGTCTCGAGTGGGGACAGGTACGTGCGCTTTCCTTCCAGGCTGTAGCAGCAATGTCACTCTTCCCGTGGCCTGGATCAAAGGATCTGTGGTTTTCCCACGAGGCTTTCCCTCGAGGCTTTCCCACAGGTCTGTCCAACGTTCCACCGTGGTGTGAGTCGATCCTCAGCGTGAAAGATGAGCCAGTGCAGGACAAAGAGGTTCCTCTGGAATGGACTGAGACATCTGGGGGACTCTTGGAATGGTGGTACCACCATGGAGTTCCTCTCGCCATTCCTGTTGAGAGTGCCTCCTCTTGAGATGCGACGGGAACGCCGGGAATTCTTTCCCGTTGAAAGCAGGAAAGGGATCCCTCATCTCGAGCTACGAGGGGGAAACGGGGCTCCTCTGGATGTGGGCGGGACCATCGTGCTTCCTCTCGAGTGGAGACGGGTATGGCGGTGAACTTCTTGAGTTGCAGCAAGGGTGTGAAAGACCCTTTCGAAGTTCCAGAGGTTAGGTGTCATTAGTCTCCAAACGCCTCATCGGAAATAGGATTCTTCTCGCCTGGAATGGAGAACTTCCTGGATTTTCTCGAGTTGGGACAGGTGTTCTCGAGTTACGACGGGGACCTCAGGGACCCGCCCTGGTGGCCTCAGGAGAGGCCAGTCCCCATGCGAATTTCTAGGGGGCCTCTCGGGATTCCTCTCCCGTCGATACCGGGGCCAAAAACCTTGTGTGGAGTCATGGCCGGAACCGAGGATTCCTCTCAGGGGCTGACATGGATCTTTGGGTACTTCTGGAGTCTCCCCAGGGTAGTCACGCCTCATCTCGAGTGGGGGCATGCACGTGCGCTTTCCTTTCAGGCTATAGCAGCAATGTCATGCTTCCCGTCGCCTGGATCAAAGGATCTGTGGTTTTCCCTCGAGGCTTTCCCTTGAGGCTTTCCCACAGGGCTGTCTCACGTGCCACCGTGGTGTGAGTCGATCCTCGGCGTGAAAGATGAGCCAGTGCAGGGCAAAGAGGTTGCTCTGGAATGGACTGAGACATCTGGGGGACTCTTGGAATGGTGGTACGACCATGGAGTTCCTCTCGCCTTTCCTGTTGAGAGTGCCTCCTCTTGAGATGCGACGGGAACGCCGGGAATTCTTTCCCGTTGAAAGCAGGGAAAGGATCCCTCATCTCGAGCTACGAGGGGGAAACGGGGCTCCTCTGGATGTGGGCGGGACCATCGTGCTTCCTCTCGAGTGGAGACGGGTATGGCAGAGAACTTCTTGAGTTGCAGCAAGGGAGTGAAAGACCCTTTCGAAGTTCCAGAGGTTAGGTGTCATTAGTCTCCAGACGCCTCATCGGAAATAGGCCTCATCTCGCCTGGAAGGGAGAACTTCCTGGATTTTCTCGAGTTGCGGCAGGTGTTCTCGAGTTACGACGGGGACCTCAAGGACCAGCCCTGGTGGCCTCAGGAGAGGCCAATCCCCATGCGAGTTGCTAGGGGGACTCTGGGATTCCTCTCCCGTCGATACCGGGTCCAAAAACCTTGTGTGGAGTCAGGGCCGGAACCGAGGATTCCTCTCAGGGGCTGACATGGATCTTTGGGTACTTCTGGAGTCTCCCCAGGGGAGTCAGGCCTCGTCTCGAGTGGGGACAGGTACGTGCGCTTTCCTTCCAGGCTGTAGCAGCAATGTCACGCTTCCCGTGGCGTGGATCAAAGGATCTGTGGTTTTCCCACGAGGCTTTCCCTCGAGGCTTTCCCACAGGTCTGTCCCACGTGCCACCGTGGTGTGAGTTGATACTCGGCGTGAAAGATGAGCCAGTGCAGGGCAAAGAGGTTCCTCTGGAATGGACTGAGACATCTGGGGGACTCTTGGAATGGTGGTACCACCATGGAGTTCCTCTCGCCTTTCCTGTTGAGAGTGCCTCCTCTTTAGATGCGACGGGAACGCCGGGAATTCTTTCCCGTTGAAACCAGGGAAAGGATCCCTCATCTCGAGCTACGAGGGGGAAACGGGGCTCCTCTGGATGTGGGCGGGACCATCGTGCTTCCTCGCGAGTGGAGACGGGTATGGCAGAGAACTTCTTGAGTTGCAGCAAGGGAGTGAAAGACCCTTTCGAAGTTCCAGAGGTTAGGTGTCATTAGTCTCCAGACGCCTCATCGGAAATAGGCCTCATCTCGCCTGGAAGGGAGAACTTCCTGGATTTTCTCGAGTTGGGACAGGTGTTCTCGAGTTACGACGGGGACCTCAGGGACCCGCCCTGGTGGCCTCAGGAGAGGCCAGTCCCCATGCGAATTTCTAGGGGGCCTCTCGGGATTCCTCTCCCGTCGATACCGGGGCCAAAAACCTTGTGTGGAGTCAGGGCCGGAACCGAGGATTCCTCTCAGGGGCTGACATGGATCTTTGGGTACTTCTGGAGTCTCCCCAGGGTAGTCAGGCCTCATCTCGAGTGGGGGCATGCACGTGCGCTTTCCTTTCAGGCTATAGCAGCAATGTCATGCTTCCCGTCGCCTGGATCAAAGGATCTGTGGTTTTCCCTCGAGGCTTTCCCTTGAGGCTTTCCCACAGGGCTGTCCCACGTGCCACCGTGGTGTGAGTCGATCCTCGGCGTGAAAGATGAGCCAGTGCAGGGCAAAGACGTTCCTCTGGAATGGACTGAGACATCTGGGGGACTCTTGGAATGGTGGTACGACCATGGAGTTCCTCTCGCCTTTCCTGTTGAGAGTGCCTCCTCTTGAGATGCGACGGGAACGCCGGGAATTCTTTCCCGTTGAAAGCAGGGAAAGGATCCCTCATCTCGAGCTACGAGGGTGAAACGGGGCTCCTCTGGATGTGGGCGGGACCATCGTGCTTCCTCTCGAGTGGAGACGGGTATGGCGGTGAACTTCTTGAGTTGCAGCAAGGGAGTGAAAGACCCTTTCGAAGTTCCAGAGGTTAGGTGTCATTAGTCTCCAGACGCCTCATCGGAAATTGGCCGCATCTCGCCTGGAAGGGAGAACTTCCTGGATTTTCTCGAGTTGCGGCAGGTGTTCTCGAGTTACGACGGGGACCTCAGGGACCCGCCCTGGTGGCCTCAGGAGAGGCCAGTCCCCATGCGAGTTGCTAGGGGGCCTCTCGGGATTCCTCTCCCGTCGATACCGGGGCCAAAAACCTTGTGTGGAGTCAGGGCCGGAATCGAGGATTCCTCTCAGGGGCTGACATGGATCTTTGGGTACTTGTGGAGTCTCCCCAGGGGAGTCAGGCCTCGTCTCGAGTGGGGGCATGCACGTGCGCTTTCCTTCCAGGCTGTAGCAGGAATGTCACGCTTCCCGTCGCGTGGATCAAAGGATCTGTGTTTTTCCCTCGAGGCTTTCCCTCGAGGCTTTCCCACAGGGCTGTCCCATGTGCCACCGTGGTGTGAGTCGATCCTCGGCGTGAAAAATGAGCCAGTGCAGGGCAAAGAGGTTCCTCTGGAATGGACTGAGACATCTGGGGGACTCTTGGAATGGTGGTACGACCATGGAGTTCCTCTCGCCTTTCCTGTTGAGAGTGCCTCCTCTTGAGATGCGACGGGAACGCCGGGAATTCTTTCCCGTTGAAAGCAGGGAAAGGATCCCTCATCTCGAGCTACGAGGGGGAAACGGGGCTCCTCTGGATGTGGGCGGGACCATCGTGCTTCCTCTCGAGTGGAGACGGGTATGGCAGAGAACTTCTTGAGTTGCAGCAAGGGAGTGAAAGACCCTTTCGAAGTTCCAGAGGTTAGGTGTCATTAGTCTCCAGACGCCTCATCGGAAATAGGCCTCATCTGGCCTGGAAGGGAGAACTTCCTGGATTTTCTCGAGTTGCGGCAGGTGTTCTCGAGTTACGACGGGGACCTCAAGGACCAGCCCTGGTGGCCTCAGGAGAGGCCAATCCCCATGCGAGTTGCTAGGGGGACTCTGGGATTCCTCTCCCGTCGATACCGGGTCCAAAAACCTTGTGTGGAGTCAGGGCCGGAACCGAGGATTCCTCTCAGGGGCTGACATGGATCTTTGGGTACTTCTGGAGTCTCCCCAGGGGAGTCAGGCCTCGTCCCGAGTGGGGACAGGTACGTGCGCTTTCCTTCCAGCCTGTAGCAGCAATGTCACGCTTCCCGTGGCGTGGATCAAAGGATCTGTGGTTTTCCCACGAGGCTTTCCCTCGAGGCTTTCCCACAGGTCTGTCCCACGTGCCACCGTGGTGTGAGTTGATACTCGGCGTGAAAGATGAGCCAGTGCAGGGCAAAGAGGTTCCTCTGGAATGGACTGAGACATCTGGGGGACTCTTGGAATGGTGGTACCACCATGGAGTTCCTCTCGCCTTTCCTGTTGAGAGTGCCTCCTCTTTAGATGCGACGGGAATGCCGGGAATTCTTTCCCGTTGAAAGCAGGGAAAGGATCCCTCATCTCGAGCTACGAGGGGGAAACGGGGCTCCTCTGGATGTGGGCGGGACCAGCGTGCTTCCTCGCGAGTGGAGACGGGTATGGCGGTGAACTTCTTGAGTTGCAGCAAGGGTGTGAAAGACCCTTTCGAAGTTCCAGAGTTTAGGTGTCATTAGTCTCCAAACGCCTCATCGGAAATAGGATTCTTCTCGCCTGGAAGGGAGAACTTCCTGGATTTTCTCGAGTTGCGACAGGTGTTCTCGAGTTACGACGGAGACCTCAGGGACCCGCCCTGGTGGCCTCAGGAGAGGCCAGTCCCCATGCGAGTTGCTAGGGGGCCTCTCGGGATTCCTCTCCCGTCGATACCGGGTCCAAAAACCTTGTGTGGAGTCAGGGCCGGAACCGAGGATTCCTCTCAGGGGCTGACATGGATCTTTGGGTACTTCTGGAGTCTCCCCAGGGGAGTCAGGCCTCCTCTCGAGTGGGGACAGGTACGTGCGCTTTCCTTCCAGGCTGTAGCAGCAATGTCACGCTTCCCGTGGCGTGGATCAAAGGATCTGTGGTTTTCCCACGAGGCTTTCCCTCGAGGCTTTCCCACAGGTCTGTCCCAAGTGCCACCGTGGTGTGAGTTGATACTCGGCGTGAAAGATGAGCCAGTGCAGGGCAAAGAGGTTCCTCTGGAATGGACTGAGACATCTGGGGGACTCTTGGAATGGTGGTACCACCATGGAGTTCCTCTCGCCTTTCCTGTTGAGAGTGCCTCCTCTTTAGATGCGACGGGAACGCCGGGAATTCTTTCCCGTTGAAAGCAGGGAAAGGATCCCTCATCTCGAGCTACGAGGGGGAAACGGGGCTCCTCTGGATGTGGGCGGGACCATCGTGCTTCCTCGCGAGTGGAGACGGGTATGGCAGAGAACTTCTTGAGTTGCAGCAAGGGAGTGAAAGACCCTTTCGAAGTTCCAGAGGTTAGGTGTCATTAGTCTCCAGACGCCTCATCGGAAATAGGCCTCATCTCGCCTGGAAGGGAGAACTTCCTGGATTTTCTCGAGTTGGGACAGGTGTCCTCGAGTTACGACGGGGACCTCAGGGACCCGCCCTGGTGGCCTCAGGAGAGGCCAGTCCCCATGCGAATTTCTAGGGGGCCTCTCGGGATTCCTCTCCCGTCGATACCGGGGCCAAAAACCTTGTGTGGAGTCAGGGCCGGAACCGAGGATTCCTCTCAGGGGCTGACATGGATCTTTGGGTACTTCTGGAGTCTCCCCAGGGTAGTCAGGCCTCATCTCGAGTGGGGGCATGCACGTGCGCTTTCCTTTCAGGCTATAGCAGCAATGTCATGCTTCCCGTCGCCTGGATCAAAGGATCTCTGGTTTTCCCTCGAGGCTTTCCCTTGAGGCTTTCCCACAGGGCTGTCCCACGTGCCACCGTGGTGTGAGTCGATCCTCGGCGTGAAAGATGAGCCAGTGCAGGGCAAAGAGGTTCCTCTGGAATGGACTGAGACATCTGGGGGACTCTTGGAATGGTGGTACGACCATGGAGTTCCTCTCGCCTTTCCTGTTGAGAGTGCCTCCTCTTGAGATGCGACGGGAACGCCGGGAATTCTTTCCCGTTGAAAGCAGGGAAAGGATCCCTCATCTCGAGCTACGAGGGTGAAACGGGGCTCCTCTGGATGTGGGCGGGACCATCGTGCTTCCTCTCGAGTGGAGACGGGTATGGCGGTGAACTTCTTGAGTTGCAGCAAGGGTGTGAAAGACCCTTTCGAAGTTCCAGAGGTTAGGTGTCATTAGTCTCCAGACGCCTCATCGGAAATAGGCCGCATCTCGCCTGGAAGGGAGAACTTCCTGGATTTTCTCGAGTTGTGGCAGGTGTTCTCGAGTTACGACGGGGACCTCAGGGACCCGCCCTGGTGGCTTCAGGAGAGGCCAGTCCCCATGCGAGTTGCTAGGGGGCCTCTCGGGATTCCTCTCCCGTCGATACCGGGGCCAAAAACCTTGTGTGGAGTCAGGGCCGGAATCGAGGATTCCTCTCAGGGGCTGACATGGATCTTTGGGTACTTGTGGAGTCTCCCCAGGGGAGTCAGGCCTCGTCTCGAGTGGGGGCATGCACGTGCGCTTTCCTTCCAGGCTGTAGCAGGAATGTCACGCTTCCCGTCGCGTGGATCAAAGGATCTGTGGTTTTCCCTCGAGGCTTTCCCTCGAGGCTTTCCCACAGGGCTGTCCCATGTGCCACCGTGGTGTGAGTCGATCCTCGGCGTGAAAAATGAGCCAGTGCAGGGCAAAGAGGTTCCTCTGGAATGGACTGAGACATCTGGGGGACTCTTGGAATGGTGGTACGACCATGGAGTTCCTCTCGCCTTTCCTGTTGAGAGTGCCTCCTCTTGAGATGCGACGGGAACGCCGGGAATTCTTTCCCGTTGAAAGCAGGGAAAGGATCCCTCATCTCGAGCTACGAGGGGGAAACGGGGCTCTTCTGGATGTGGGCGGGACCATCGTGCTTCCTCGCGAGTGGAGACGGGTATGGCGGTGAACTTCTTGAGTTGCAGCAAGGGTGTGAAAGACCCTTTCGAAGTTCCAGAGTTTAGGTGTCATTAGTCTCCAAACGCCTCATCGGAAATAGGATTCTTCTCGCCTGGAAGGGAGAACTTCCTGGATTTTCTCGAGTTGCGACAGGTGTTCTCGAGTTACGACGGAGACCTCAGGGACCCGCCCTGGTGGCCTCAGGAGAGGCCAGTCCCCATGCGAGTTGCTAGGGGGCCTCTCGGGATTCCTCTCCCGTCGATACCGGGGCCAAAAACCTTGTGTGGAGTCAGGGCCGGAACCGAGGATTCCTCTCAGGGGCTGACATGGATCTTTGGGTACTTCTGGAGTCTCCCCAGGGGAGTCAGGCCTCGTCTCGTGTGGGGGCATCCACGTGCGCTTTCCTTCCAGGCTGTAGCAGCCATGTCACGCTTCCCGTCGCGTGGATCAAAGGATCTGTGGTTTTCCCTCAAGGCTTTGCCTCGAGGCTTTCCCACAGGGCTGTCCCACGTGCCACCGTGGTGTGAGTCGATCCTCGGCGTGAAAGATGAGCCAGTGCAGGGCAAAGAGGTTCCTCTGGAATGGACTGAGACATCTGGGGGACTCTTGGAATGGTGGTACGACCATGGAGTTCCTCTCGCCTTTCCTGTTGAGAGTGCCTCCTCTTGAGATGCGACGGGAATGCCGGGAATTCTTTCCCGTTGAAAGCAGGGAAAGGATCCCTCATCTCGAGCTCCGAGGGGGAAACGGGGCTCCTCTGGATGTGGGCGGGACCATCGTGCTTCCTCTCGAGTGGAGACGGGTATGGCACTGAACTTCTTGAGTTGCAGCAAGGGTGTGAAAGACCCTTTCGAAGTTCCAGAGGTTAGGTGTCATTAGTCTCCAGACGCCTCATCGGAAATAGGCCTCATCTCGCCTGGAAGGGAGAACTTCCTGGATTTTCTCGAGTTGCGGCAGGTGTTCTCGAGTTACGACGGGGACCTCAGGGACCCGCCCTGGTGGCCTCAGGAGAGGCCAGTCCCCATGCGAGTTGCTAGGGGGCCTCTCGGGATTCCTCTCCCGTCGATACCGGGGCCAAAAACCTAGTGTGGAGTCAGGGCCGGAACCGAGGATTCCTCTCAGGGGCTGACATGGATCTTTGGGTACTTCTGGAGTCTCCTCAGGGGAGTCAGGCCTCGTCTCGAGTGGGGGCATGCACGTGTGCTTTCCTTCCAGGCTGTAGCAGCAATGTCACGCTTCCCGTCGCGTGGATCAAAGGATCTGTGGTTTTCCCTCGAAGCTTTCCCTCGAGGCTTTCCCACAGGGCTGTCCCACGTGCCACCGTGGTGTGAGTCGATCCTCGGCGTGAAAGATGAGCCAGTGCAGTGCAAAGAGTTTCCTCTGGAATGGACTGAGACATCTGGGGGACTCTTGGAATGGTGGTACGACCATGGAGTTCCTCTCGCCTTTCCTGTTGAGTGTGCCTCCTCTTGAGATGCGACGGGAACGCCGGGAATTCTTTCCCGTTGAAAGCAGGGAAAGGATCCCTCATCTCGAGCTACGAGGGGGAAACGGGGCTCCTCGGGATGTGGGCGGGACCATCGTGCTTCCTCTCGAGTGGAGACGGGTATGGCGGTGAACTTGAGTTGCAGCAAGGGTGTGAAAGACCCTTTCGAAGTTCCAGAGGTTAGGTGTCATTAGTCTCCAGACGCCTCATCGGAAATAGGCCTCATCTCGCCTGGAAGGGAGAACTTCCTGGATTTTCTCGAGTTGGGACAGGTGTTCTCGAGTTACGACGGGGACCTCAGGGACCCGCCCTGGTGGCCTCAGGAGAGGCCAGTCCCCATGCGAATTTCTAGGGGGCCTCTCGGGATTCCTCTCCCGTCGATACCGGGGCCAAAAACCTTGTGTGGAGTCAGGGCCGGAACCGAGGATTCCTCTCAGGGGCTGACATGGATCTTTGGGTACTTCTGGAGTCTCCCCAGGGTAGTCAGGCCTCATCTCGAGTGGGGGCATGCACGTGCGCTTTCCTTTCAGGCTATAGCAGCAATGTCATGCTTCCCGTCGCCTGGATCAAAGGATCTGTGGTTTTCCCTCGAGGCTTTCCCTTGAGGCTTTCCCACAGGGCTGTCCCACGTGCCACCGTGGTGTGAGTCGATCCTCGGCGTGAAAGATGAGCCAGTGCAGGGCAAAGACGTTCCTCTGGAATGGACTGAGACATCTGGGGGACTCTTGGAATGGTGGTACGACCATGGAGTTCCTCTCGCCTTTCCTGTTGAGAGTGCCTCCTCTTGAGATGCGACGGGAACGCCGGGAATTCTTTCCCGTTGAAAGCAGGGAAAGGATCCCTCATCTCGAGCTACGAGGGTGAAACGGGGCTCCTCTGGATGTGGGCGGGACCATCGTGCTTCCTCTCGAGTGGAGACGGGTATGGCGGTGAACTTCTTGAGTTGCAGCAAGGGAGTGAAAGACCCTTTCGAAGTTCCAGAGGTTAGGTGTCATTAGTCTCCAGACGCCTCATCGGAAATTGGCCGCATCTCGCCTGGAAGGGAGAACTTCCTGGATTTTCTCGAGTTGCGGCAGGTGTTCTCGAGTTACGACGGGGACCTCAGGGAACCGCCCTGGTGGCCTCAGGAGAGGCCAGTCCCCATGCGAGTTGCTAGGGGGCCTCTCGGGATTCCTCTCCCGTCGATACCGGGGCCAAAAACCTTGTGTGGAGTCAGGGCCGGAATCGAGGATTCCTCTCAGGGGCTGACATGGATCTTTGGGTACTTGTGGAGTCTCCCCAGGGGAGTCAGGCCTCGTCTCGAGTGGGGGCATGCACGTGCGCTTTCCTTCCAGGCTGTAGCAGGAATGTCACGCTTCCCGTCGCGTGGATCAAAGGATCTGTGTTTTTCCCTCGAGGCTTTCCCTCGAGGCTTTCCCACAGGGCTGTCCCATGTGCCACCGTGGTGTGAGTCGATCCTCGGCGTGAAAAATGAGCCAGTGCAGGGCAAAGAGGTTCCTCTGGAATGGACTGAGACATCTGGGGGACTCTTGGAATGGTGGTACGACCATGGAGTTCCTCTCGCCTTTCCTGTTGAGAGTGCCTCCTCTTGAGATGCGACGGGAACGCCGGGAATTCTTTCCCGTTGAAAGCAGGGAAAGGATCCCTCATCTCGAGCTACGAGGGGGAAACGGGGCTCCTCTGGATGTGGGCGGGACCATCGTGCTTCCTCTCGAGTGGAGACGGGTATGGCAGAGAACTTCTTGAGTTGCAGCAAGGGAGTGAAAGACCCTTTCGAAGTTCCAGAGGTTAGGTGTCATTAGTCTCCAGACGCCTCATCGGAAATAGGCCTCATCTGGCCTGGAAGGGAGAACTTCCTGGATTTTCTCGAGTTGCGGCAGGTGTTCTCGAGTTACGACGGGGACCTCAAGGACCAGCCCTGGTGGCCTCAGGAGAGGCCAATCCCCATGCGAGTTGCTAGGGGGACTCTGGGATTCCTCTCCCGTCGATACCGGGTCCAAAAACCTTGTGTGGAGTCAGGGCCGGAACCGAGGATTCCTCTCAGGGGCTGACATGGATCTTTGGGTACTTCTGGAGTCTCCCCAGGGGAGTCAGGCCTCGTCCCGAGTGGGGACAGGTACGTGCGCTTTCCTTCCAGCCTGTAGCAGCAATGTCACGCTTCCCGTGGCGTGGATCAAAGGATCTGTGGTTTTCCCACGAGGCTTTCCCTCGAGGCTTTCCCACAGGTCTGTCCCACGTGCCACCGTGGTGTGAGTTGATACTCGGCGTGAAAGATGAGCCAGTGCAGGGCAAAGAGGTTCCTCTGGAATGGACTGAGACATCTGGGGGACTCTTGGAATGGTGGTACCACCATGGAGTTCCTCTCGCCTTTCCTGTTGAGAGTGCCTCCTCTTTAGATGCGACGGGAATGCCGGGAATTCTTTCCCGTTGAAAGCAGGGAAAGGATCCCTCATCTCGAGCTACGAGGGGGAAACGGGGCTCCTCTGGATGTGGGCGGGACCAGCGTGCTTCCTCGCGAGTGGAGACGGGTATGGCGGTGAACTTCTTGAGTTGCAGCAAGGGTGTGAAAGACCCTTTCGAAGTTCCAGAGTTTAGGTGTCATTAGTCTCCAAACGCCTCATCGGAAATAGGATTCTTCTCGCCTGGAAGGGAGAACTTCCTGGATTTTCTCGAGTTGCGACAGGTGTTCTCGAGTTACGACGGAGACCTCAGGGACCCGCCCTGGTAGCCTCAGGAGAGGCCAGTCCCCATGCGAGTTGCTAGGGGGCCTCTCGGGATTCCTCTCCCGTCGATACCGGGTCCAAAAACCTTGTGTGGAGTCAGGGCCGGAACCGAGGATTCCTCTCAGGGGCTGACATGGATCTTTGGGTACTTCTGGAGTCTCCCCAGGGGAGTCAGGCCTCCTCTCGAGTGGGGACAGGTACGTGCGCTTTCCTTCCAGGCTGTAGCAGCAATGTCACGCTTCCCGTGGCGTGGATCAAAGGATCTGTGGTTTTCCCACGAGGCTTTCCCTCGAGGCTTTCCCACAGGTCTGTCCCAAGTGCCACCGTGGTGTGAGTTGATACTCGGCGTGAAAGATGAGCCAGTGCAGGGCAAAGAGGTTCCTCTGGAATGGACTGAGACATCTGGGGGACTCTTGGAATGGTGGTACCACCATGGAGTTCCTCTCGCCTTTCCTGTTGAGAGTGCCTCCTCTTTAGATGCGACGGGAACGCCGGGAATTCTTTCCCGTTGAAAGCAGGGAAAGGATCCCTCATCTCGAGCTACGAGGGGGAAACGGGGCTCCTCTGGATGTGGGCGGGACCATCGTGCTTCCTCGCGAGTGGAGACGGGTATGGCAGAGAACTTCTTGAGTTGCAGCAAGGGAGTGAAAGACCCTTTCGAAGTTCCAGAGGTTAGGTGTCATTAGTCTCCAGACGCCTCATCGGAAATAGGCCTCATCTCGCCTGGAAGGGAGAACTTCCTGGATTTTCTCGAGTTGGGACAGGTGTTCTCGAGTTACGACGGGGACCTCAGGGACCCGCCCTGGTGGCCTCAGGAGAGGCCAGTCCCCATGCGAATTTCTAGGGGGCCTCTCGGGATTCCTCTCCCGTCGATACCGGGGCCAAAAACCTTGTGTGGAGTCAGGGCCGGAACCGAGGATTCCTCTCAGGGGCTGACATGGATCTTTGGGTACTTCTGGAGTCTCCCCAGGGTAGTCAGGCCTCATCTCGAGTGGGGGCATGCACGTGCGCTTTCCTTTCAGGCTATAGCAGCAATGTCATGCTTCCCGTCGCCTGGATCAAAGGATCTGTGGTTTTCCCTCGAGGCTTTCCCTTGAGGCTTTCCCACAGGGCTGTCCCACGTGCCACCGTGGTGTGAGTCGATCCTCGGCGTGAAAGATGAGCCAGTGCAGGGCAAAGAGGTTCCTCTGGAATGGACTGAGACATCTGGGGGACTCTTGGAATGGTGGTACGACCATGGAGTTCCTCTCGCCTTTCCTGTTGAGAGTGCCTCCTCTTGAGATGCGACGGGAACGCCGGGAATTCTTTCCCGTTGAAAGCAGGGAAAGGATCCCTCATCTCGAGCTACGAGGGTGAAACGGGGCTCCTCTGGATGTGGGCGGGACCATCGTGCTTCCTCTCGAGTGGAGACGGGTATGGCGGTGAACTTCTTGAGTTGCAGCAAGGGTGTGAAAGACCCTTTCGAAGTTCCAGAGGTTAGGTGTCATTAGTCTCCAGACGCCTCATCGGAAATAGGCCGCATCTCGCCTGGAAGGGAGAACTTCCTGGATTTTCTCGAGTTGTGGCAGGTGTTCTCGAGTTACGACGGGGACCTCAGGGACCCGCCCTGGTGGCTTCAGGAGAGGCCAGTCCCCATGCGAGTTGCTAGGGGGCCTCTCGGGATTCCTCTCCCGTCGATACCGGGGCCAAAAACCTTGTGTGGAGTCAGGGCCGGAATCGAGGATTCCTCTCAGGGGCTGACATGGATCTTTGGGTACTTGTGGAGTCTCCCCAGGGGAGTCAGGCCTCGTCTCGAGTGGGGGCATGCACGTGCGCTTTCCTTCCAGGCTGTAGCAGGAATGTCACGCTTCCCGTCGCGTGGATCAAAGGATCTGTGGTTTTCCCTCGAGGCTTTCCCTCGAGGCTTTCCCACAGGGCTGTCCCATGTGCCACCGTGGTGTGAGTCGATCCTCGGCGTGAAAAATGAGCCAGTGCAGGGCAAAGAGGTTCCTCTGGAATGGACTGAGACATCTGGGGGACTCTTGGAATGGTGGTACGACCATGGAGTTCCTCTCGCCTTTCCTGTTGAGAGTGCCTCCTCTTGAGATGCGACGGGAACGCCGGGAATTCTTTCCCGTTGAAAGCAGGGAAAGGATCCCTCATCTCGAGCTACGAGGGGGAAACGGGGCTCCTCTGGATGTGGGCGGGACCATCGTGCTTCCTCTCGAGTGGAGACGGGTATGGCAGAGAACTTCTTGAGTTGCAGCAAGGGAGTGAAAGACCCTTTCGAAGTTCCAGAGGTTAGGTGTCATTAGTCTCCAGACGCCTCATCGGAAATAGGCCTCATCTCGCCTGGAAGGGAGAACTTCCTGGATTTTCTCGAGTTGCGGCAGGTGTTCTCAAGTTACGACGGGGACCTCAAGGACCAGCCCTGGTGGCCTCAGGAGAGGCCAATCCCCATGCGAGTTGCTAGGGGGACTCTGGGATTCCTCTCCCGTCGATACCGGGTCCAAAAACCTTGTGTGGAGTCAGGGCCGGAACCGAGGATTCCTCTCAGGGGCTGACATGGATCTTTGGGTACTTCTGGAGTCTCCCCAGGGGAGTCAGGCCTCGTCTCGAGTGGGGACAGGTACGTGCGCTTTCCTTCCAGGCTGTAGCAGCAATGTCACGCTTCCCGTGGCGTGGATCAAAGGATCTGTGGTTTTCCCACGAGGCTTTCCCTCGAGGCTTTCCCACAGGTCTGTCCCACGTGCCACCGTGGTGTGAGTTGATACTCGGCGTGAAAGATGAGCCAGTGCAGGGCAAAGAGGTTCCTCTGGAATGGACTGAGACATCTGGGGGACTCTTGGAATGGTGGTACCACCATGGAGTTCCTCTCGCCTTTCCTGTTGAGAGTGCCTCCTCTTTAGATGCGACGGGAACGCCGGGAATTCTTTCCCGTTGAAAGCAGGGAAAGGATCCCTCATCTCGAGCTACGAGGGGGAAACGGGGCTCTTCTGGATGTGGGCGGGACCATCGTGCTTCCTCGCGAGTGGAGACGGGTATGGCGGTGAACTTCTTGAGTTGCAGCAAGGGTGTGAAAGACCCTTTCGAAGTTCCAGAGTTTAGGTGTCATTAGTCTCCAAACGCCTCATCGGAAATAGGATTCTTCTCGCCTGGAAGGGAGAACTTCCTGGATTTTCTCGAGTTGCGACAGGTGTTCTCGAGTTACGACGGAGACCTCAGGGACCCGCCCTGGTGGCCTCAGGAGAGGCCAGTCCCCATGCGAGTTGCTAGGGGGCCTCTCGGGATTCCTCTCCCGTCGATACCGGGGCCAAAAACCTTGTGTGGAGTCAGGGCCGGAACCGAGGATTCCTCTCAGGGGCTGACATGGATCTTTGGGTACTTCTGGAGTCTCCCCAGGGGAGTCAGGCCTCGTCTCGTGTGGGGGCATCCACGTGCGCTTTCCTTCCAGGCTGTAGCAGCCATGTCACGCTTCCCGTCGCGTGGATCAAAGGATCTGTGGTTTTCCCTCAAGGCTTTGCCTCGAGGCTTTCCCACAGGGCTGTCCCACGTGCCACCGTGGTGTGAGTCGATCCTCGGCGTGAAAGATGAGCCAGTGCAGGGCAAAGAGGTTCCTCTGGAATGGACTGAGACATCTGGGGGACTCTTGGAATGGTGGTACGACCATGGAGTTCCTCTCGCCTTTCCTGTTGAGAGTGCCTCCTCTTGAGATGCGACGGGAATGCCGGGAATTCTTTCCCGTTGAAAGCAGGGAAAGGATCCCTCATCTCGAGCTCCGAGGGGGAAACGGGGCTCCTCTGGATGTGGGCGGGACCATCGTGCTTCCTCTCGAGTGGAGACGGGTATGGCACTGAACTTCTTGAGTTGCAGCAAGGGTGTGAAAGACCCTTTCGAAGTTCCAGAGGTTAGGTGTCATTAGTCTCCAGACGCCTCATCGGAAATAGGCCTCATCTCGCCTGGAAGGGAGAACTTCCTGGATTTTCTCGAGTTGCGGCAGGTGTTCTCGAGTTACGACGGGGACCTCAGGGACCCGCCCTGGTGGCCTCAGGAGAGGCCAGTCCCCATGCGAGTTGCTAGGGGGCCTCTCGGGATTCCTCTCCCGTCGATACCGGGGCCAAAAACCTAGTGTGGAGTCAGGGCCGGAACCGAGGATTCCTCTCAGGGGCTGACATGGATCTTTGGGTACTTCTGGAGTCTCCTCAGGGGAGTCAGGCCTCGTCTCGAGTGGGGGCATGCACGTGTGCTTTCCTTCCAGGCTGTAGCAGCAATGTCACGCTTCCCGTCGCGTGGATCAAAGGATCTGTGGTTTTCCCTCGAAGCTTTCCCTCGAGGCTTTCCCACAGGGCTGTCCCACGTGCCACCGTGGTGTGAGTCGATCCTCGGCGTGAAAGATGAGCCAGTGCAGTGCAAAGAGTTTCCTCTGGAATGGACTGAGACATCTGGGGGACTCTTGGAATGGTGGTACGACCATGGAGTTCCTCTCGCCTTTCCTGTTGAGTGTGCCTCCTCTTGAGATGCGACGGGAACGCCGGGAATTCTTTCCCGTTGAAAGCAGGGAAAGGATCCCTCATCTCGAGCTACGAGGGGGAAACGGGGCTCCTCGGGATGTGGGCGGGACCATCGTGCTTCCTCTCGAGTGGAGACGGGTATGGCGGTGAACTTGAGTTGCAGCAAGGGTGTGAAAGACCCTTTCGAAGTTCCAGAGGTTACGTGTCAGTCTCCAGACGCCTCATCGGAAATAGACCTCATCTCGCCTGGAAGGGAGAACTTCCTGGATTTTCTCGAGTTGCGGCAGGTGTTCTCGAGTTACGACGGGGACCTCAGGGACCCGCCCTGGTGGCCTCAGGAGAGGCCAGTCCCCATGCGAGTTGCTAGGGGGCCTCTCAGGATTCCTCTCCCGTCGATACCGGGGCCAAAAACCTTGTGTGGAGTCAGGGCCGGAACCTAGGATTCCTCTCAGGGGCTGACATGGATCTTTGGGTACTTCTGGAGTCTCCCCAGGGGAGTCAGGCCTCGTCTCGAGTGGGGGCATGCACGTGTGCTTTCCTTCCAGGCTGTAGCAGCAATGTCACGCTTCCCGTGGCGTGGATCAAAGGATCTGTGGTTTTCCCTCGAGGCTTTCCCTCCAGGATTTCCCACAGGGCTCTCCCACGTGCCACCGTGGTGTGAGTCGATCCACGGCGTGAAAGATGAGCCAGTGCAGGGCAAAGAGGTTCCTCTGGAATGGACTGAGACATCTGGGGGACTCTTGGAATGGTGGTACGACCATGGAGTTCCTCTCGCCTTTCCTGTTGAGAGTGCCTCCTCTTGAGATGCGACGGGAACGCCGGGAATTCTTTCCCGTTGAAAGCAGGGAAAGGATCCCTCATCTCGAGCTACGAGGGGGAAACGGGGCTCCTCTGGATGTGGGCGGGACCATCGTGCTTCCTCTCGAGTGGACACGGGTATGTCGGTGAACTTCTTGAGTTGCAGCAAGGGTGTGAAAGACCCTTTCGAAGTTCCAGAGGTTGGGTGTCATTAGTCTCCAGACGCCTCATCGGAAATAGGCCTCATCTCGCCTGGAAGGGAGAACTTCCTGGATTTTCTCGAGTTGCGGCAGGTGTTCTCGAGTTACGACGGGGACCTCAGGGACCCGCCCTGGTGGCCTCAGGAGAGGCCAGTCCCCATGCGAGTTGCTAGGGGGCCTCTCGGGATTCCTCTCCCGTCGATACCGGGGCCAAAAACCTTGTGTGGAGTCAGGGCCGGAACCGAGGATTCCTCTCAGGGGCTGACATGGATCTTTGGGTACTTCTGGAGTCTCCCCAGGGGAGTCAGGCCTCGTCTCGAGTGGGGGCATGCACGTGTGCTTTCCTTCCAGGCTGTAGCAGCAATGTCACGCTTCCCGTCGCGTGCATCAAAGGATCTGTGGTTTTCCCTCGAGGCTTTCCCTCGAGGCTTTCCCACAGGGCTGTCCCACGTGCCACCGTTGTGTGAGTCGATCCTCGGCGTGAAAGATGAGCCAGTGCAGGGCAAAGAGGTTCCTCTGGAATGGACTGAGACATCTGGGGGACTCTTGGAATGGTGGAACGACCATGGAGTTCCTCTCGCCTTTCCTGTTGAGAGTGCCTCCTCTTGAGATGCGACGGGAACGCCGGGAATTCTTTCCAGTTGAAAGCAGGGAAAGGATCCCTCATCTCGAGCTACGAGGGGGAAACGGGGCTCCTCGGGATGTGGGCGGGACCATCGTGCTTCCTCTCGAGTGGACACGGGTATGTCGGTGAACTTCTTGAGTTGCAGCAAGGGTGTGAAAGACCCTTTCGAAGTTCCAGAGATTAGGTGTCATTAGTCTCCAGACGCCTCATCGGAAATAGGCCTCATCTAGCCTGGAAGGGAGAACTTCCTGTATTTTCTCGAGGTGCGGCAGGTGTTCTCGAGTTACGACGGGTACCACAGGGACCCACCCTGATGGCCTCAGGAGAGGCCAGTCCCCATGCGAGTTGCTAGGGGGCCTCTCGGGATTTCTCCCCCGTCGATACCGGGGCCAAAAACCTTGTGTGGAGTCAGGGCCAGAACATAGGATTCCTCCCAGGGGCTGACATGGATCTTTGGGTACTTCTAGCGTCTCCCCAGGGGAGTCAGGCCTGGTCTCGAGTGGGGGCATGGACGTGCGCTTTCCTTCCAGGCTGTAGCAGCAATGTCACGCTTCCCGTCGCGTGGATCAAATGATCTGTGATTTTCTCTCGATGCTTTCCCTCGAGGCTTTCCCACAGGGCTGTCCCACGTGCCACCGTGGTGTGAGTCGATCCTCGGAGTGAAAGATGAGCCAGTGCAGGGCAAAGAGGTTCCTCTGGAATGGACTGAGACATCTGAGGGACTCTTGGAATGGTGGTACGACCATGGAGTTCCTCTCGCCTTTCCTGTTGAGAGTGCCTCCTCTTGAGATGCGACGGGAACGCTGGGAATTCTTTCCCGTTGAAAGCAGGGAAAGGATCCCTCATCTCGAGCTCCGAGGGGGAAACGGGGCTACTCTGGATGTGGGCGGGACCATCGTGCTTCCTCTCGAGTGGAGACGGGTATGGCGGTGAACTTCTTGAGTTGCAGCAAGGGTGTGAAAGACCCTTTCGAAGTTCCAGAGGTTACGTGTCAGTCTCCAGACGCCTCATCGGAAATAGACCTCATCTCGCCTGGAAGGGAGAACTTCCTGGATTTTCTCGAGGTGCGGCAGGTGTTCTCGAGTTAAGACGGGTACCACAGGGACCCGCCCTGATGGCCTCAGGAGAGGCCAGTCCCCATGCGAGTTGCTAGGGGGCCTCTCGGGATTCCTCTCCCGTCGATACTGGGGCCAAAAACCTTGTGTGGGGTCAGGGCCGGAACCGAGGATTCCTCTCAGGGGCTGCCATGGATCTTTGGGTACTTCTGGAGTCTCCCCAGGGGAGTCAGGCCTCGTCTCGAGTGGGGGCATGGACGTGCGCTTTCCTTCCAGGCTGTAGCAGCAATGTCACGCTTCCCGTCGCGTGGATCAAAGGATCTGTGGTTTTCCCTCGAGGCTTTTCCTCGAGGCTTTCCCACAGGGCTGTCCCACGTGCCACCGTGGTGTGAGTCGATCCTCGGCGTGAAAGATGAGCCAGTGCAGGGCAAAGATGTTCCTCTGGAATGGACTGAGACATCTGGGGGACTCTTGGAATGGTGGTACGACCATGGAGTTCCTCTCGCCTTTCCTGTTGAGAGTGCCTCCTCTTGAGATGCGACGGGAATGCCGGGAATTCTTTCCCGTTGAAAGCAGGGAAAGGATCCCTCATCTCGAGCTACGAGGGGGAAACGGGGCTCCTCTGGATGTGGGCGGGACCATCGTGCTTTCTCTCGTGTGGAGACGGGTATGGCGGTAAACTTCTTGAGTTGCAGTAAGGGTGTGAAAGACCCTTTCGAAGTTCCAGAGGTTGGGTGTCATTAGTCTCCAGACGCCTCATCGGAAATAGGCCTCATCTCGCCTGGAAGGGAGAACTTCCTGGATTTTCTCGAGTTGCGGCAGGTGTTCTCGAGTTACGACGGGGACCTCAGGGACCCGCCCTGGTGGCCTCAGTAGAGGCCAGTCCCCATGCGAGTTGCTAGGGGGCCTCTCGGGATTCCTCTCCCGTCGATACCGGGGCCAAAAGCCTTGTGTGGAGTCAGGGCCGGAACCGAGCATTCCTCTCACGGGTTACATGGATCTTTGGGTACTTCTGGAGTCTCCCCAGGGGAGTCAGGCCTCGTCTCGAGTGGGGGCATGCACGTGCGCTTTCCTTCCAGGCTGTAGCAGCAATGTCACGCTTCCCGTCGCGAGGATTAAAGGATCTGTGGTTTTCCCTCGAGGCTTTCCCTCGAGGCTTTCCCACAGGGCTGTCCCACGTGCCACCGTGGTGTGAGTCGATCCTCGGCGTGAAAGATGAGCCAGTGCAGGGCAAAGAGGTTCCTCTGGAATGGACTGAGACATCTGGGGGACTCTTGGAATGGTGGTACGACCATGGAGTTCCTCTCGCCTTTCCTGTTGAGAGTGCCTCCTTTTGAGCTGCGACGGGAATGCCGGGTATTCTTTCCCGTTGAAAGCAGGGAAAGGATCCCTCATCTCGAGCTCCGAGGGGGAAACGGGGCTCCTCTGGATGTGGGCGGGACCATCGTGCTTTCTCTCGTGTGGAGACGGGTATGGCGGTAAACTTCTTGAGTTGCAGAAAGGGTGTGAAAGACCCTTTCGAAGTTCCAGAGGTTAGGTGTCATTAGTCTCCAGACGCCTCATCGGAAATAGGCCTCATCTCGCCTGGAAGGGAGAACTTCCCGGATTTTCTCGAGGTGCGCCCGGTGTTCTCGAGTTACGACGGGGACCTCAGGGACCCGCCCTGGTGGCCTCAGGAGAGGCCAGTCCCCATGCGAGTTGCTAGGGGGCCTCTCGGGATTCCTCTCCCGTCGATACCGGGGCCAAAAACCTTGTGTGGAGTCAGGGCTGGAACCGAGGATTCCTCTCAGGAGCTGACATGGATATTTGGGTACTTCTGGAGTCCCACCAGGGGAGTCAGGTCTCTTCTCGATTGGGGGCATGCACGTGAGCTTTCCTTCCAGGCTGTAGCAGCAATGTCACGCTTCCCGTCGCGTGGATCAAAGGATCTGTGGTTTTCCCTCGAGGCTTTCCCACAGGGCTCTCCCACGTGCCACCGTGGTGTGAGTCGATCCTCGGCGTGAAAGATGAGCCAGTGCAGGGCAAAGAGGTTCCTCTGGAGTGGACTGAGACATCTGGGGGACTCTTGGAATGGTGGTACGACCATGGAGTTCCTCTCGCCTTTCCTGTTGAGAGTGCCTCCTCTTGAGATGCGACGGGAACGCCGGGAATTCTTTCCCGTTGAAAGCAGGGAAAGGATCCCTCATCTCGAGCTCCGAGGGGGAAACGGGGCTCCTCTGGATGTGGGCGGGACCATCGTGCTTCCTCCCGAGTGGACACGGGTATGGCGGTGAACTTCTTGAGTTGCAGCAAGGGTGTGAAAGACCCTTTCGAAGTTCCAGAGTTTAGGTGTCATTAGTCTGCAGACGCCTCATCGGAAATAGGCCTCATCTCGCCTGGAAGGGAGAACTTCCTGGATTTTCTCGAGTTGCGGCAGGAGTTCTCGAGTTACGACGGGGACCTCAGGGACCAGCCCTGGTGGCCTCAGGAGAGGCCAGTCCCCATGCGAGTTGCTAGGGGGCCTCTCGGGATTCCTCTCCCATCGATACCGGGGCCAAAAGCCTTGTGTGGAGTCAGGGCCGGAACCGAGCATTCCTCTCAGGGGTGACATGGATCTTTGGGTACTTCTGGAGTCTCCCCAGGGGAGTCAGGCCTCGTCTCGAGTGGGGGCATGCACGTGCGCTTTCCTTCCAGGCTGTAGCAGCAATGTCACGCTTCCCGTCGCGAGAATCAAAGGATCTGTGGTTTTCCCTCGAGGCTTTACCTCGAGGCTTTCCCACAGGGCTGTCCCACGTGCCACCGTGGTGTGAGTCGATCCTCGGCGTGAAAGATGAGCCAGTGCAGGGCAAAGAGGTTTCTCTGGAATGGACTGAGACATCTGGGGGACTCTTGGAATGGTGGTACGACCATGGAGTTCCTCTCGCCTTTCCTGTTGAGAGTGCCTCCTCTTGAGATGCGACGGGAACGCCGGGAATTCTTTCCCGTTGAAAGCAGGGAAAGGATCCCTCATCTCGAGCTACGAGGGTGAAACGGGGCTCCTCTGGATGTGGGCGGGACCATCGTGCTTCCTCTCGAGTGGAGACGGGTATGGCAGAGAACTTCTTGAGTTGCAGCAAGGGAGTGAAAGACCCTTTCGAAGTTCCAGAGGTTAGGTGTCATTAGTCTCCAGACGCCTCATCGGAAATAGGCCTCATCTCGCCTGGAAGGGAGAACTTCCTGGATTTTCTCGAGTTGCGGCAGGTGTTCTCGAGTTACGACGGGGACCTCAAGGACCAGCCCTGGTGGCCTCAGGAGAGGCCAATCCCCATGCGAGTTGCTAGGGGGACTCTGGGATTCCTCTCCCGTCGATACCGGGTCCAAAAACCTTGTGTGGAGTCAGGGCCGGAACCGAGGATTCCTCTCAGGGGCTGACATGGATCTTTGGGTACTTCTGGAGTCTCCCCAGGGGAGTCAGGCCTCGTCTCGAGTGGGGACAGGTACGTGCGCTTTCCTTCCAGGCTGTAGCAGCAATGTCACGCTTCCCGTGGCGTGGATCAAAGGATCTGTGGTTTTCCCACGAGGCTTTCCCTCGAGGCTTTCCCACAGGTCTGTCCCACGTGCCACCGTGGTGTGAGTTGATACTCGGCGTGAAAGATGAGCCAGTGCAGGGCAAAGAGGTTCCTCTGGAATGGACTGAGACATCTGGGGGACTCTTGGAATGGTGGTACCACCATGGAGTTCCTCTCGCCTTTCCTGTTGAGAGTGCCTCCTCTTTAGATGCGACGGGAACGCCGGGAATTCTTTCCCGTTGAAACCAGGGAAAGGATCCCTCATCTCGAGCTACGAGGGGGAAACGGGGCTCCTCTGGATGTGGGCGGGACCATCGTGCTTCCTCGCGAGTGGAGACGGGTATGGCAGAGAACTTCTTGAGTTGCAGCAAGGGAGTGAAAGACCCTTTCGAAGTTCCAGAGGTTAGGTGTCATTAGTCTCCAGACGCCTCATCGGAAATAGGCCTCATCTCGCCTGGAAGGGAGAACTTCCTGGATTTTCTCGAGTTGGGACAGGTGTTCTCGAGTTACGACGGGGACCTCAGGGACCCGCCCTGGTGGCCTCAGGAGAGGCCAGTCCCCATGCGAATTTCTAGGGGGCCTCTCGGGATTCCTCTCCCGTCGATACCGGGGCCAAAAACCTTGTGTGGAGTCAGGGCCGGAACCGAGGATTCCTCTCAGGGGCTGACATGGATCTTTGGGTACTTCTGGAGTCTCCCCAGGGTAGTCAGGCCTCATCTCGAGTGGGGGCATGCACGTGCGCTTTCCTTTCAGGCTATAGCAGCAATGTCATGCTTCCCGTCGCCTGGATCAAAGGATCTGTGGTTTTCCCTCGAGGCTTTCCCTTGAGGCTTTCCCACAGGGCTGTCCCACGTGCCACCGTGGTGTGAGTCGATCCTCGGCGTGAAAGATGAGCCAGTGCAGGGCAAAGAGGTTCCTCTGGAATGGACTGAGACATCTGGGGGACTCTTGGAATGGTGGTACGACCATGGAGTTCCTCTCGCCTTTCCTGTTGAGAGTGCCTCCTCTTGAGATGCGACGGGAACGCCGGGAATTCTTTCCCGTTGAAAGCAGGGAAAGGATCCCTCATCTCGAGCTACGAGGGTGAAACGGGGCTCCTCTGGATGTGGGCGGGACCATCGTGCTTCCTCTCTAGTGGAGACGGGTATGGCGGTGAACTTCTTGAGTTGCAGCAAGGGTGTGAAAGACCCTTTCGAAGTTCCAGAGGTTAGGTGTCATTAGTCTCCAGACGCCTCATCGGAAATAGGCCGCATCTCGCCTGGAAGGGAGAACTTCCTGGATTTTCTCGAGTTGCGGCAGGTGTTCTCGAGTTACGACGGGGACCTCAGGGACCCGCCCTGGTGGCCTCAGGAGAGGCCAGTCCCCATGCGAGTTGCTAGGGGGCCTCTCGGGATTCCTCTCCCGTCGATACCGGGGCCAAAAACCTTGTGTGGAGTCAGGGCCGAAATCGAGGATTCCTCTCAGGGGCTGACATGGATCTTTGGGTACTTGTGGAGTCTCCCCAGGGGAGTCAGGCCTCGTCTCGAGTGGGGGCATGCACGTGCGCTTTCCTTCCAGGCTGTAGCAGGAATGTCACGCTTCCCGTCGCGTGGATCAAAGGATCTGTGTTTTTCCCTCGAGGCTTTCCCTCGAGGCTTTCCCACAGGGCTGTCCCATGTGCCACCGTGGTGTGAGTCGATCCTCGGCGTGAAAAATGAGCCAGTGCAGGGCAAAGAGGTTCCTCTGGAATGGACTGAGACATCTGGGGGACTCTTGGAATGGTGGTACGACCATGGAGTTCCTCTCGCCTTTCCTGTTGAGAGTGCCTCCTCTTGAGATGCGACGGGAACGCCGGGAATTCTTTCCCGTTGAAAGCAGGGAAAGGATCCCTCATCTCGAGCTACGAGGGGGAAACGGGGCTCCTCTGGATGTGGGCGGGACCATCGTGCTTCCTCTCGAGTGGAGACGGGTATGACAGAGAACTTCTTGAGTTGCAGCAAGGGAGTGAAAGACCCTTTCGAAGTTCCAGAGGTTAGGTGTCATTAGTCTCCAGACGCCTCATCGGAAATAGGCCTCATCTCGCCTGGAAGGGAGAACTTCCTGGATTTTCTCGAGTTGCGGCAGGTGTTCTCGAGTTACGACGGGGACCTCAAGGACCAGCCCTGGTGGCCTCAGGAGAGGCCAATCCCCATGCGAGTTGCTAGGGGGACTCTGGGATTCCTCTCCCGTCGATACCGGGTCCAAAAACCTTGTGTGGAGTCAGGGCCGGAACCGAGGATTCCTCTCAGGGGCTGACATGGATCTTTGGGTACTTCTGGAGTCTCCCCAGGGGAGTCAGGCCTCGTCTCGAGTGGGGACAGGTACGTGCGCTTTCCTTCCAGGCTGTAGCAGCAATGTCACGCTTCCCGTGGCGTGGATCAAAGGATCTGTGGTTTTCCCACGAGGCTTTCCCTCGAGGCTTTCCCACAGGTCTGTTCCACGTGCCACCGTGGTGTGAGTTGATACTCGGCGTGAAAGATGAGCCAGTGCAGGGCAAAGAGGTTCCTCTGGAATGGACTGAGACATCTGGGGGACTCTTGGAATGGTGGTACCACCATGGAGTTCCTCTCGCCTTTCCTGTTGAGAGTGCCTCCTCTTTAGATGCGACGGGAACGCCGGGAATTCTTTCCCGTTGAAAGCAGGGAAAGGATCCCTCATCTCGAGCTACGAGGGGGAAACGGGGCTCTTCTGGATGTGGGCGGGACCATCGTGCTTCCTCGCGAGTGGAGACGGGTATGGCGGTGAACTTCTTGAGTTGCAGCAAGGGTGTGAAAGACCCTTTCGAAGTTCCAGAGTTTAGGTGTCATTAGTCTCCAAACGCGTCATCGGAAATAGGATTCTTCTCGCCTGGAAGGGAGAACTTCCTGGATTTTCTCGAGTTGCGACAGGTGTTCTCGAGTTACGACGGAGACCTCAGGGACCCGCCCTGGTGGCCTCAGGAGAGGCCAGTCCCCATGCGAGTTGCTAGGGGGCCTCTCGGGATTCCTCTCCCGTCGATACCGGGGCCAAAAACCTTGTGTGGAGTCAGGGCCGGAACCGAGGATTCCTCTCAGGGGCTGACATGGATCTTTGGGTACTTCTGGAGTCTCCCCAGGGGAGTCAGGCCTCGTCTCGTGTGGGGGCATGCACGTGCGCTTTCCTTCCAGGCTGTAGCAGCAATGTCACGCTTCCCGTCGCGTGGATCAAAGGATCTGTGGTTTTCCCTCGAGGCTTTGCCTCGAGGCTTTCCCACAGGGCTGTCCCACGTGCCACCGTGGTGTGAGTCGATCCTCGGCGTGAAAGATGAGCCAGTGCAGGGCAAAGAGGTTCCTCTGGAATGGACTGAGACATCTGGGGGACTCTTGGAATGGTGGTACGACCATGGAGTTCCTCTCGCCTTTCCTGTTGAGAGTGCCTCCTCTTGAGATGCGACGGGAATGCCGGGAATACTTTCCCGTTGAAAGCAGGGAAAGGATCCCTCATCTCGAGCTACGAGGGGGAAACGGGGCTCCTCTGGATGTGGGCGGGACCATCGTGCTTCCTCTCGAGTGGAGACGGGTATGGCGGTGAACTTCTTGAGTTGCAGCAAGGGTGTGAAAGACCCTTTCGACGTTCCAGAGGTTAGGTGTCATTAGTCTCCAGACGCCTCATCGGAAATAGGCCTCATCTCGCCTGGAAGGGAGAACTTCCTGGATTTTCTCGAGTTGCGGCAGGTGTTCTCGAGTTACGACGGAGACCTCAGGGACCCGCCCTGGTGGCCTCAGGAGAGGCCAGTCCCCATGCGAGTTGTTAGGGGGCCTCTCGGGATTACTCTCCCGTCGATACCGGGGCCAAAAACCTTGTGTGGAGTCAGGGCCGGAACCGAGGATTCCTCTCAGGGGCTGACATGGATCTTTGGGTACTTCTGGAGTCTCCCCAGGGGAGTCAGGCCCCGTCTCGAGTGGGGGCATGCACGTGCGCTTTCCTTGCAGGCTGTAGCAGCAATGTCACGCTTCCCGTCGCGTGGATCAAAGGATCTGTGCTTTTCCCTCGAGGCTTTCCCTCGAGGCTTTCACACAGGGCTGTCCCACGTGCCACCGTGGTGTGAGTCGATCGTCGGCGTGAAAGATGAGCCAGTGCAGGGCAAAGAGGTTCCTCTGGAATGGACTGAGACATCTGGGGGACTCGTGGAATGGTGGTACGACCATGGAGTTCCTCTCGCCTTTCCTGTTGAGAGTGCCTCCTCTTGAGATGCGACGGGAATGCCGGGAATTCTTTCCCGTTGAAAGCAGGGAAAGGATCCCTCATCTCGAGCTACGAGGGGGAAACGGGGCTCCTCTGGATGTGGGCGGGACCATCGTGCTTCCTCTCGAGTGGACACGGGTATGGCGGTGAACTTCTTGAGTTGCAGCAAGGGTGTGAAAGACCCTTTCGAAGTTCCAGAGGTTAGGTGTCGTTAGTCTCCAGACGCCTCATCGGAAATAGGCCTCATCTCGCCTGGAAGGGAGAACTTCCTGGATTTTCTCGAGTTGTGGCAGGTGTTCTCGAGTTACGACGGGGACCTCAGGGACCCGCCCTGGTGGCCTCAGGAACGGCCAGTCCCCATGGGAGTTGCTAGGGGGCCTCTCGGGATTCCTCTCCCGTCGATACCGGGGCCAGAAACCTTGTGTGGAGTCAGGGCCGGAATCGAGGATTCCTCTCAGGGGCTGACATGGATCTTTTTGTACTTCTGGAGTCTCCCCAGGGCCGTCAGGCCTCGTCTCGAGTGGGGGCATGCACGTGCGCTTTCCTTCCAGGCTGTAGCAGCAATGTCATGCTTCCCGTGGCCTGGATCAAAGGATCTGTGGTTTTCCCTCGAGGCTTTCCCTCGAGGCTTTCACACAGGGCTGTCCCACGTGCCACCGTGGTGTGAGTCGATCGTCGGCGTGAAAGATGAGCCAGTGCAGGGCAAAGAGGTTCCTCTGGAATGGACTGAGACATCTGGGGGACTCGTGGAATGGTGGTACGACCATGGAGTTCCTCTCGCCTTTCCTGTTGAGAGTGCCTCCTCTTGAGATGCGATGGGAACGCCGGGAATTCTTTCCCGTTAAACGCAGGGAAAGGATCCCTCATCTCGAGCTACGAGGGGGAAACGGGGCTCCTCTGGATGTGGGCGGGACCATCGTGCTTCCTCACGAGTGGAGACGGGTATGGCGGTGAACTTCTTGAGTCGCAGCAAGGGTGTGAAAGACCCTTTCGATGTTCCAGAGTTTAGGTGTCATTAGTCTCCAAACGCCTCATCGGAAATAGGATTCTTCTCGCCTGGAATGGAGAACTTTCTGGATTTTCTCGAGTTGCGACAGGTGTTCTCGAGTTACGACGGAGACCTCAGGGACCCGCCCTGGTGGCCTCAGGAGAGGCCAGTCCCCATGCGAGTTGCTAGGGGGCCTCTCGGGATTCCTCTCCCGTCGATACCGGGGCCAAAAACCTTGTGTGGAGTCAGGGCCGGAACCGAGGATTCCTCTCAGGGGCTGACATGGATCTTTGGGTACTTCTGGAGTCTCCCCAGGGGAGTCAGGCCCCGTCTCGAGTGGGGGCATGCACGTACGCTTTCCTTCCAGGCTGTAGCAGCAATGTCACGCTTTCCGTCGCGTGGATCAAAGGATCTGTGGTTTTCCCTCAAGGCTTTGCCTCGAGGCTTTCCCACAGGGCTGTCCCACGTGCCACCGTGGTGTGAGTCGATCCTCGGCGTGAAAGATGAGCCAGTGCAGGGCAAAGAGGTTCCTCTGGAATGGACTGAGACATCTGGGGGACTCTTGGAATGGTGGTACGACCATGGAGTTCCTCTCGCCTTTCCTGTTGAGAGTGCCTCCTCTTGAGATGCGACGGGAACGCCGGGAATTCTTTCCCGTTGAAAGCAGGGAAAGGATCCCTCATCTCGAGCTCCGAGGGGGAAACGGGGCTCCTCTGGATGTGGGTGGGACCATCGTGCTTCCTCTCGAGTGGAGACGGGTATGGAACTGAACTTCTTGAGTTGCAGCAAGGGTGTGAAAGACCCTTTCGAAGTTCCAGAGGTTAGGTGTCATTAGTCTCCAGACGCCTCATCGGAAATAGGCCTCATCTCGCCTGGAAGGGAGAACTTCCTGGATTTTCTCGAGTTGCGGCAGGTGTTCTCGAGTTACGACGGGGACCTCAGGGACCCGCCCTGGTGGCCTCAGGAGAGGCCAGTCCCCATGCAAGTTGCTAGGGGGCCTCTCGGGATTCCTCTCCCGTCGATACCGGGGCCAAAATCCTTGTGTGGAGTCAGGGCCGGAACCGAGGATTCCTCTCAGGGGCTGACATGGATCTTTGGGTACTTCTGGAGTCTCCCCAGGGGAGTCAGGCCTCGTCTCGAGTGGGGGCATGCACGTGTGCTTTCCTTCCAGGCTGTAGCAGCAATGTCACGCTTCCCGTCGCGTGGATCAAAGGATCTGTGGTTTTCCCTCGAAGCTTTCCCTCGAGGCTTTCCCACAGGGCTGTCCCACGTGCCACCGTGGTGTGAGTCGATCCTCGGCGTGAAAGATGAGCCAGTGCAGTGCAAAGAGTTTCCTCTGGAATGGACTGAGACATCTGGGGGACTCTTGGATTGGTGGTACGACCATGGAGTTCCTCTCGCCTTTCCTGTTGAGTGTGCCTCCTCTTGAGATGCGACGGGAACGCCGGGAATTCTTTCCCGTTGAAAGCAGGGAAAGGATCCCTCATCTCGAGCTACGAGGGGGAAACGGGGCTCCTCGGGATGTGGGCGGGACCATCGTGCTTCCTCTCGAGTGGAGACGGGTATGGCGGTGAACTTCTTGAGTTGCAGCAAGGGTGTGAAAGACCCTTTCGAAGTTCCAGAGGTTACGTGTCAGTCTCCAGACGCCTCATCGGAAATAGACCTCATCTCGCCTGGAAGGGAGAACTTCCTGGATTTTCTCGAGTTGCGGCAGGTGTTCTCGAGTTACGACGGGGACCTCAGGGACCCGCCCTGGTGGCCTCAGGAGAGGCCAGTCCCCATGCGAGTTGCTAGGGGGCCTCTCAGGATTCCTCTCCCGTCGATACCGGGGCCAAAAACCTTGTGTGGAGTCAGGGCCGGAACCTAGGATTCCTCTCAGGGGCTGACATGGATCTTTGGGTACTTCTGGAGTCTCCCCAGGGGAGTCAGGCCTCGTCTCGAGTGGGGGCATGCACGTGTGCTTTCCTTCCAGGCTGTAGCAGCAATGTCACGCTTCCCGTGGCGTGGATCAAAGGATCAGTGGTTTTCCCTCGAGGCTTTCCCTCCAGGATTTCCCACAGGGCTCTCCCACGTGCCACCGTGGTGTGAGTCGATCCACGGCGTGAAAGATGAGCCAGTGCAGGGCAAAGAGGTTCCTCTGGAATGGACTGAGACATCTGGGGGACTCTTGGAATGGTGGTACGACCATGGAGTTCCTCTCGCCTTTCCTGTTGAGAGTGCCTCCTCTTGAGATGCGACGGGAACGCCGGGAATTCTTTCCCGTTGAAAGCAGGGAAAGGATCCCTCATCTCGAGCTACGAGGGGGAAACGGGGCTCCTCTGGATGTGGGCGGGACCATCGTGCTTCCTCTCGAGTGGACACGGGTATGTCGGTGAACTTCTTGAGTTGCAGCAAGGGTGTGAAAGACCCTTTCGAAGTTCCAGAGGTTGGGTGTCATTAGTCTCCAGACGCCTCATCGGAAATAGGCCTCATCTCGCCTGGAAGGGAGAACTTCCTGGATTTTCTCGAGTTGCGGCAGGTGTTCTCGAGTTACGACGGGGACCTCAGGGACCCGCCCTGGTGGCCTCAGGAGAGGCCAGTCCCCATGCGAGTTGCTAGGGGGCCTCTCGGGATTCCTCTCCCGTCGATACCGGGGCCAAAAACCTTGTGTGGAGTCAGGGCCGGAACCGAGGATTCCTCTCAGGGGCTGACATGGATCTTTGGGTACTTCTGGAGTCTCCCCAGGGGAGTCAGGCCTCGTCTCGAGTGGGGGCATGCACGTGTGCTTTCCTTCCAGGCTGTAGCAGCAATGTCACGCTTCCCGTCGCGTGCATCAAAGGATCTGTGGTTTTCCCTCGAGGCTTTCCCTCGAGGCTTTCCCACAGGGCTGTCCCACGTGCCACCGTTGTGTGAGTCGATCCTCGGCGTGAAAGATGAGCCAGTGCAGGGCAAAGAGGTTCCTCTGGAATGGACTGAGACATCTGGGGGACTCTTGGAATGGTGGAACGACCATGGAGTTCCTCTCGCCTTTCCTGTTGAGAGTGCCTCCTCTTGAGATGCGACAGGAACGCCGGGAATTCTTTCCAGTTGAAAGCAGGGAAAGGATCCCTCATCTCGAGCTACGAGGGGGAAACGGGGCTCCTCGGGATGTGGGCGGGACCATCGTGCTTCCTCTCGAGTGGACACGGGTATGTCGGTGAACTTCTTGAGTTGCAGCAAGGGTGTGAAAGACCCTTTCGAAGTTCCAGAGGTTAGGTGTCATTAGTCTCCAGACGCCTCATCGGAAATAGGCCTCATCTAGCCTGGAAGGGAGAACTTCCTGTATTTTCTCGAGGTGCGGCAGGTGTTCTCGAGTTACGACGGGTACCATAGGGACCCGCCCTGATAGCCTCAGGAGAGGCCAGTCCCCATGCGAGTTGCTAGGGGGCCTCTCGGGATTTCTCCCCCGTCGATACCGGGGCCAAAAACCTTGTGTGGAGTCAGGGCCAGAACATAGGATTCCTCCCAGGGGCTGACATGGATCTTTGGGTACTTCTAGCGTCTCCCCAGGGGAGTCAGGCCTGGTCTCGAGTGGGGGCATGGACGTGCGCTTTCCTTCCAGGCTGTAGCAGCAATGTCACGCTTCCCGTCGCGTGGATCAAATGATCTGTGGTTTTCTCTCGATGCTTTCCCTCGAGGCTTTCCCACAGGGCTGTCCCACGTGCCACCGTGGTGTGAGTCGATCCTCGGAGTGAAAGATGAGCCAGTGCAGGGCAAAGAGGTTCCTCTGGAATGGACTGAGACATCTGAGGGACTCTTGGAATGGTGGTACGACCATGGAGTTCCTCTCGCCTTTCCTGTTGAGAGTGCCTCCTCTTGAGATGCGACGGGAACGCTGGGAATTCTTTCCCGTTGAAAGCAGGGAAAGGATCCCTCATCTCGAGCTCCGAGGGGGAAACGGGGCTACTCTGCATGTGGGCGGGACCATCGTGCTTCCTCTCGAGTGGAGACGGGTATGGCGGTGAACTTCTTGAGTTGCAGCAAGGGTGTGAAAGACCCTTTCGAAGTTCCAGAGGTTACGTGTCAGTCTCCAGACGCCTCATTGGAAATAGACCTCATCTCGCCTGGAAGGGAGAACTTCCTGGATTTTCTCGAGGTGCGGCAGGTGTTCTCGAGTTAAGACGGGTA